>NC_140593.1:979797597-980416097 GCF_964204655.1 Triturus cristatus
ACTCCTTCAACTGCCTCCACCGGCAGTATGGCCATCACCCTCTCCTCCCAGGGATGGTACTGTACGGGTCTGCGGGAGGGCCCTCCTCCGGTGGCGTTGGCCTGGTCGTGTTCCTCCTGTCTCTTGGCTCTGACCCTCCTCCGCAGATCGTACCACCTGTTCTGGCAATCCTGCTTGGTCCTCCTGGTGTCCGCAACAGCATTCACAGCATCGACGATGGTCTGCCACATGGCTGTTTTGGCTGCCTGGCTGGTGCTTCTGACCAATGTTCCAAAGATCTGTGGCTCGACTCTGAGGATTTGATCAACAAGGACCTCCAACTCTCGGTGACTGAACTTTGGATTCTTGGTAGTGGGCATGGTGAGGGGTGTGGGTGGGGATGGTGTGGGTGTGGGGGGTGTGTGGATGTTGGGGGGGGGTGTGGATGGTTGTGTGTGTGTGTGAATGTGATGAGAGGGTGTTTGTGAGGGTGGTCGTGTGAAGGTGTGCAAGTGTAAGATGTGGTGTCGCTTGTAGTCTGGTTCTGTGGTGTCTGGCAGCAGTGGGTCTGTTGCAAAGGCTCATGGTTTGTGTGTGTGGGCCCTTTTTATTGGTCCATGGGTGGGTGTGGCAGTGTTTGAATTTTGGGTGGGTGTGTTATAAGGAGTGGTGGTGTATTGGGCCTCTGTTTGTTTTTGACAGTTGCAGGTCAGTGATTGTGTTATTTTAGTGGTTGTTGGCCATGTTTAGTGGCTGTGTGCCTTTCGAATGGTGTATTGTTGAGTTGTTTTGTTTTGTCCTTGTTGTGTACGTGCGTTTTGAGCGTGTGTACGGTGTGTACATGGGCCATTTGGTTGTACGATTTGGTCCTTGTGTGTGGCTTTGTACGACTCGTACATGCGGTTGTGATGTTGGGGCATGGGGTGCGCTCCGTACTTAGGAGGTTGTGTTGGGGGTGCGCCAGGAACGTACTGGGGTTGGGGTACGACTGGAACGTACTGGGGTGTACATAGACGGTGGTACGACACGTACAGGGGTGGGGGGGTGTACATAGACGGTGGTACGACACGTACAGGGGTGGGGGGTGTACATTGACGGTGGTACGACACGTACAGGGGTGGGGGGGTGTACATTGACGGTGGTACGACACGTACTGGGGTGGGGGTACGACTGGAACGTACTGGGGTGTACATAGACGGTGGTACGACACGTACAGGGGTGGGGGGGTGTACATTGACGGTGGTACGACACGTACAGGGGTGGGGGGGTGTACATTGACGGTGGTACGACACGTACAGGGGTGGGGGGGTGTACATTGACGGTGGTACGACACGTACTGGGGTGGGGGTACGACTGGAACGTACTGGGGTGTACATAGACGGTGGTACGACACGTACAGGGGTGGGGGGGTGTACATTGACGGTGGTACGACACGTACAGGGGTGGGGGGGTGTACATTGACGGTGGTACGACACGTACAGGGGTGGGGGGGTGTACATTGACGGTGGTACGACACGTACTGGGGTGGGGGTACGACTGGAACGTACTGGGGTGTACATGGACGGTGGTACGACACGTACAGGGGTGGGGGGGTGTACATGGACGGTGGTACGACACGTACAGGGGTGGGGGGGTGAACATTGACGGTGGTACGACACGTACAGGGGTGGGGGGGTGTACATTGACGGTGGTACGACACGTACTGGGGTGGGGGTACGACTGGAACGTACTGGGGTGTACATAGACGGTGGTACGACACGTACAGGGGTGGGGGGGTGTACATTGACGGTGGTACGACACGTACAGGGGTGGGGGGGTGTACATTGACGGTGGTACGACACGTACAGGGGTGGGGGGGTGTACATTGACGGTGGTACGACACGTACTGGGGTGGGGGTACGACTGGAACGTACTGGGGTGTACATGGACGGTGGTACGACACGTACAGGGGTGGGGGGGTGTACATAGACGGTGGTACGACACGTACAGGGGTGGGGGTACGACTGGAACGTACTGGGGTGTACATAGACGGTGGTACGACACGTACAGGGGTGGGGGGGTGTACATTGACGGTGGTACGACACGTACAGGGGTGGGGGGGTGTACATTGACGGTGGTACGACACGTACTGGGGTGGGGGTACGACTGGAACGTACTGGGGTGTACATGGACGGTGGTACGACACGTACAGGGGTGGGGGGGTGTACATTGACGGTGGTACGACACGTACAGGGGTGGGGGTACGACTGGAACGTACTGGGGTGTACATAGACGGTGGTACGACACGTACAGGGGTGGGGGGGTGTACATTGATGGTGGTACGACACGTACTGGGGTGGGGGTACGACTGGAACGTACTGGGGTGTACATGGACGGTGGTACGACACGTACAGGGGTGGGGGGGTGTACATTGACGGTGGTACGACACGTACAGGGGTGGGGGGGTGTACATTGACGGTGGTACGACACGTACTGGGGTGGGGGTACGACTCAAACGTACTGGGGTGTACATGGACGGTGGTACGACACGTACAGGGGTGGGGGGGTGTACATTGATGGTGGTACGTAACGTACTGGGTGGGGGTACGACTGGAACGTACTGGGGTGTACATGGACGGTGGTACGACACGTACAGGGGTGGGGGGGTGTACATTGACGTCGGTACGACACGTACTGGGGTGTAGGTACACGGGGGTATGACACGTACTGGGGTGGGGGTGGGGCTCGAACGTACTGGGGTGTAGGTTCACGGTGGTACGACACGTACTGGGGTGGGGGTACGACTGGAACGTACTGGGGTGTACATAGACGGTGGTACGACACGTACAGGGGTGGGGGGGTGTACATTGACGGTGGTACGACACGTACAGGGGTGGGGGGGTGTACATTGACGGTGGTACGACACGTACTGGGGTGGGGGTACGACTGGAACGTACTGGGGTGTACATAGACGGTGGTACGACACGTACAGGGGTGGGGGGGTGTACATTGACGGTGGTACGACACGTACAGGGGTGGGGGGGTTTACATTGACGGTGGTACGACACGTACTGGGGTGGGGGTTCGACTGGAACGTACTGGGGTGTACATAGACGGGTGGGGGTATACATATACGGGGGGTACGTGTCGGACGTACGGGGGCTGGGGGGAGTGTTGGGCGCGTATGCGGGCACATGTCTCCATGGTTGCTATTGGTGTTCGGTGCGGACGGTGTTTTTTCCATACGGTTGTAGGCTCGGACGCACGGGATGGATCGTGATTCCTCAGTCGGACTTGGATTTTTACGTTTGTAAGGTAAATCGTCCGAGGACGTGTCGGACACATTTTCCGACCCGAGGACGTGTGGGGAATGATTCCCGGTGCGGGTCGTATGGACTTTTTACCATGCGAATCGTGATTGCCAGTTCGTACGGCACTTGTACGATTCGTACGGTAAAAAGACCCGATACGAGTCGCACGGGGGAATTTTTTACCGGATCGTGATCGGCACCTAGATGTCGTGTTACAGTACAAAGCTGAACAAGATGGGGCTCTGAAATTGTTTAAAGTTTGACTTATTTATGTCATTATTAGCATTTTTAACTAAAAGAGGGATATGCAACCACAAAAATAGTTTTGATCTATTTACAAAAAACAAGGTATTTATTCTCAAGCTCTATGTGTTTGGCACCACTTCTTAACTGAAGATAAAATATTAAATTGGAGCCTTATTCCATTGATTTTTAGGCTGTAAAAGACATATTATTAGGAATTGTAAACACAAAGGAATGTGCTACATACTAGTAGCAATTAAAAATAAAAATGCCAGTCCCTGGCTTCCCTCTCGATTTATGCCCTTACCAAAATGGTAAGTGTTGGAAAACCACTCCCACACTAGAAGGGGTGGTGGTGGTCTTCCGGACACACTGTGGTAGCTTGGCTCGAGTGGTCAGGAATCAGGCTCCGTGCTAAGCATACAACATACCCAAACAATAACCATGCGTGCATCCGTTCCAAAAACGACTCTACACCGTAAAAATTATGAAAATAACTTTCTTTATCTTCTTTTTCTCTTAGTTGCTGATTGGAGAAAATAAATAACAATCACAATATACAAACCTTTTTTTAGAAAGTGCAGGTCAAATAAATACTGGCTTAATGATTCAATAAATAGGGGTGATCATAAATACTGAAGGCATAAATAAAAGTGCGATACAGACAGGCAATTAAATATTCTGAGGCAATAAATACTGTAACCAATAAATATTGTGCATCAATAAATACTGTGGACCAATAATTACAGTGGAACAATAAATAGGTTAAATACAATAAATACAGTGCCCCTAATAAATACTTAAAAGCTGACAGTGACACTCATGGAATCAGATCACTTTTGATTCCTAAGGGCTGATTTGGCCCAGGCACAGCTTGTAGGGTTGTGGAAGGCTTGGGGGGTTCTATTCCCTGGCTGGGACAAGGCTGAGGCCTAAACTGAGGTAGATCAAGGGGGGAATACCAGTGCCCTGGCTTTCTCTCTCCACACAACCTCTCTAGGTTAGTCCCAATTCACCCCTGGCACAGTCAGGTTGGTTCCAGCACCTCCCTAGCCCCTTAGAGCAGTCTCTCAGGTCTCCACAGGGCCTTAGGCGCCCTCTACTCCACTTACTGCCCTTTTTCTGTTGTTCCGACGCCGCTGGAGTCGTGTCGATGCCGTGAGGCGGTTCCGGTTCGGTCTCGGCGGCCTCGGCACAATGTCAGTTCTAGACGACGCCGGTAGGCGGTTCCGGTCCGATGTCGGCGGCCTCGGTTCGATCTCGACCTCCGATTCGACGGCGTCGGGCAGTCTCTACTCGGTGTCGACTTCGGGCGGCTCCGGTCCGATGGCGCTCTCGGATTCGATGACGTCGGCCGGCCTGGCCTCGATGTCGACTTCCGGCGACTCCGGGGTGCGATCCTCACCCCCGACCTCCGGTGCTCCTCCTCTCAGGTTCCGGGCGACTCCGGAGTGCGATCCTCACTCCCGACCTCCGGTACACTTCACCTCGGTCTCCGACGACTCCGGAGGGCGGACTTCACTCCTCCGATGACGCCGCTCACTCGACCTCGGTTAACTTCCTCCTCGACCTTTGGTATTCCTCACGACCTCCGTCGGCGCCCTCTCACGACCTCAGGCGGCTCCGGGTACGACGTCTGCTTCTTCAGTCAGCGCCGCTTCTCCACCTCGGGCTCCAGGTCTTAGGCTACTCGACGCCGGACTCCGGGGAAACCAGTTTCCAGGTCAGGATCTTGCTGCTTTTTGCTTCTAAGGCCTGTTCCTGCTGTCCAGGTCCTTAGGATGAGTTTTTCTGGCTTCTTCCCACACAGGGCTACAGGCTGGGATCCATCAGTAGGGACTAGTATCAAGGGTGGGTTTATGGACCCCACTCCAGGCACAAGTTTCCACCCCTGCTGCTTCACTCCTTCCTCCTTCACTGTTGTGCTGCTCTCTCTTCACCAGTCAGGTGCCAACTGCCAGCTCCAACTGCCAACTCTCCCTCTTAGCTTCCCAACATTCTAAACCGCCTCCAACTGTCACAGGGTTCTGGAATGTTCTGGAAGGTGCTGGTAGGTTCCAGTGGATGCTGGTGATGTCACAGGTGGCCACCATTTTGTGCTTCAGGCCTCCAGACAGAAGTTTCAGGGGTAGCTAAAATGGCTCCCTGAATCTGCAGCAACACGAAAAAGTCTGGTGGTTCCCAAAAAGGAAAAATTCAAACAGGGTTTGAGGCAAAAGTGGGACAAAATAAATAATGATGAGGAGGGACCACCCAAAGGGCTGACAGGTCTAACACGCGTCCCCCCCAGCTGAAAGTGGGGAGAGCTACCCAACCCCTTGGGAGTTCTCATCACTAAGGCGGAAATACCTTGAGAGACCGTCTGCATTGGCGTGGTCCACTCCAGGCCGATGTTCCACCTGAAAGTCCATCCCCTGTAGGGAAATAGACCACCTCAACAACTTGGGATTCTCCCCCTTCATTTGCATCAGCCAACGAAGGGGTCTGTGGTCGGTCTGAACTAGGAAGTGCGAGCCAAACAGATATGGCCGCAACTTCTTCAGAGCCCATACCACTGCAAAGGCTTCACGCTCTATTGCACTCCACTTCTGTTCCCTGGGAAGTAGTCTCCGGGATAGGAAGACCACGGGTTGATCCAGACCCTCTTCGTTGAGTTGCGATAACACTGCCCCAATGCCATGTTCTGATGCATCTGTCTGGACAATGAACTCCTTGGAAAAGTCTGGGGCCCTTAAGACCGGGGCCTCGCACATGGCTTTCTTCAATCTCTCAAAGGCTTGCTGACAAGCCTCCGTCCAGACTACCCGTCGAGGTTGTTTCTTGGACGTGAGCTCCGTGAGGGGGGCTACGATGGTACCGTACCCCTTCACGAAGCGGCGGTAGTATCCCGTGAGGCCCAAAAATGCTCGGACCTCAGTCTGAGTCTTGGGGGGTTCCCAGGCCATGATGGCCTCGATCTTCGTCTGGAGGGGTTGCACCGCTCCCCTACCCACCAAGTGTCCAAGGTACACTACCGACCCCTGCCCGATCTGGCACTTGCTGGCCTTGATCGTCAATCCAGCTTGTCTCAGGGCCTGGAGAACAGCTTGCAGGTGACGCAAGTGATCCTCCCAGCTGTTACTGAAGACGGCTATGTCATCCAGATAAGCAGCAGAGAAACTCTCCATTCCGGTGAGGATCTGGTTTACCAGGCGCTGAAACGTGGCAGGTGCGTTCTTGAGCCCAAAGGGCATCACACAGAACTGGTAGTGGCCATTGGGCGTGGAGAAGGCTGACCTTTCCCTTGCTCCATCAGTCAAAGAGATCTGCCAGTACCCAGAAGTAAGGTCAAAGGTACTTAAATATTGGGCAGCTCCCAGCCGGTCAATCAATTCATCCGCCCTAGGGATCGGATGAGCATCAGTTTTTGTCACTGAATTCAGTCCCCGGTAGTCCACACAGAACCTCAGTTCTGGTTGGGCACCCGGTGGTGCAGCTTTCGGTACTAACACCACCGGACTAGACCAGGGGCTGCTAGAAGGTTCAATCACTCCTAGCTCCAGCATCTTAGTGACTTCACTATGAATGCTGGCCTTCACCTTGTCTGACATCCGGTAGATCTTGGACTTCACAGGTGGGCTGTCTCCTGTGTCCACGTCATGGACGCACAGGTGAGTCCTACCCGGGACAAGGGAGAACAACGAAGAGTACTGCCCCAGGACCTGGCGACAGTCCTCCTGCTGTTCAGGAGTTAGAGATGGGGAGAGAATCACTCCCTCCACCGACCCATCCTTTTCTTGAGACGCAAACAGATCAGGGAGAGGCTCGCTTTCCACGTCCTCTCCTCCGTCAGTCACCATCATCAAGATGACTTCGGGCCTCTCGTGGTGGGGTTTGAGGCGGTTGGCATGCAGCACCCGCAGGGGCTGACGAGGGGTCTTCAGGTCCACCAAGTAGGTAGCCTTACCCTTCTTCTCCAACACCTCAAAGGGTCCTGACCAGCGATCCTGGAGGGCGCTAAGCTCTCCCGGTTCGATCACCCACACCTTCTGGCCAGGCTCCAACTCCACCGGGTGAGCATTGTGGTCATACCACGCCTTCATCACTGCTTGGCTGGCTTCCAAGTTGTCAGAAGCTTGCTTCCACAACTTAGCCATTTGGCTCCGGAAGGCCAGCATGTAGCTCACCACATCCTGGGGAAGCTTTCTGGGAGTTCTTTCCCATCCGCCTCTCACCAGGTTGAGAGGTCCACGTACAGGGTGCCCATACAGAAGCTCGAAGGGGCTGAAGCCCACTCCCTTCTGTGGCACTTCCCTGTAGGAAAAAAGTAAACAGGGTAGGAGGACGTCCCATTTCCTCCGCAGGCTTTCAGGCAGACTTCTGATCATGCCCTTCAAGGTTTTGTTAAACCTCTCCACCAGACCATTTGTCTGGGGGTGGTAAGGAGTGGTGAACCGGTATGTCACTCCACACTCCTTCCACATCGCCCGCATATACGCTGACATGAAGTTGGTCCCCCTGTCGGGCACAACTTCCTTGGGAAAACCCACTCGGGTAAAGATTCCCATCAGGGCCCTAGCCACAACAGGTGCTGTTATGGTCCTCAGAGGTATTGCCTCTGGGTACCGTGTGGCGTGATCCACCAGAACCAGGATAAACCTGTGACCAGCTGTAGTTGGTGGATCTAACGGACCCACAATGTCGATGCCCACCCTTTCAAAGGGGGTGCTAACGACAGGAAGTGGTTCCAGGGGAGCTTTCAGCTTCACCCCTGTTTTCCCACTGGCTTGGCAAGACACACATGTCCGGCAGTAGGTATCGGACGACACTTTCATCTGAGGCCAATAAAAGTGTGGGACAAGACGGGCGAAGGTCTTGTCTTGCCCCAAGTGTCCTGCCAATGGTATCTCGTGAGCCAACTCCAGAAGGAAGGCTCGATAACGTTGAGGAACTACCAAGGCTCGTGACGATCCGTGTAGGGGTGCCTTGGGTTCACTGTAGAGGAGGCCATCCTCCCAGTAAACACTGTAGTTCCCTTCAACGTTCCCTGCTGCCTGGGCTTCGGCCTGCCGCCTCAGCCCCTCAAGGGTAGGGCACTCCCTCTGGCCCTGGCAGAATTCCTCCCTGGACGGGCCTCCCTCCACGTGCCACTCGGCCGGGATGGGTAGGTCCTCCAGGTTGGTAACGTCCCCCACCGCAGACTCCTGGTCCACCACCTCCGGTGGCCTATCCGTCCTACGGGGTGGGGACGCCGAGGCAGGCTCCTCCTGTCCTCGGTTCTTCCCTTGACTGGCAGCTGGCTGGGCCTTTGTTCCAGGCTCCAGCCGAAATGAACTCCCTCTTCGGGTAGTCGCGGACCTTGTGCTAACACAGGCCCAATCAGGTGTACCCAGCATCTCGGTGTGAGTCCGGTATTCCACCTCCTTCCAAGCGTTGTGCTCCATGTCATTCCCCAGCAGACAATCGACTGGCACGGCAGGGCTTACGGCAACTCGAAGTGAACCTGCAACCCCCCCCCATTCAAAGGGAACCTCGGCCACTGGATAGTGGCCTGTTCTGCCGTCAGCCATCGCGGCTGGGTGGAGTACATCGGGAATCACCTGCTCTGGAGACACCAGTTGGCTACGCACCATAGTCATACTGGCTCCTGTGTCTCTCAGAGCCTCCCCTCTTTGGCCGTTGATGGTGACCCACTGCCCATACTTTGCGGTATTTGCGGGCACCTGGATCTTAGGAACCATCTCCCGTTCTCCCAGGGACACTAAAGTGACACCCACCCACTCCCTTCCCTTAGTTAAGGGCATCTCCTCCCCGAGCACTACACTAGCTACTCCGGGGGTCTTTCCTCCAGTGGGAGGGGGTGGTCGTTTCAGGCACTTCGGATCTCCTTTATAGTGTCCAACGCCACCGCACTCATAGCAATGGACAACCCTTGGCTGCTGACTCTGGCCAGGATTAGGGTTTCTGGGCGGGTTAGCCTTAGGGGTGAATCCTGTTCCCTTCCCTTGGAAGTTATTTTGGGGGCCTTTGGAGAACTCCTTTTTCTTTTCCCCTCCCTCTTTCTTCTGGGGGGCGCCCTGTCCGGCCTTTTGAGTATCCCCTCCAGTCCCCCTTGTGGACACCCGGGTACTAGCCCAAATGTCCGCCTCCTCAGCAAGCTTCCGGGGACTGGTCAGCTTGCTATCCACCAGGTGTTGCCGCAGTTCAGGGAAACATTTCTCGAGCAGGTGTTCCTTCAGTACCAGGTCAAACAACCCCTCGTAGTTCCTCACTTCACTGCCCTGAATCCAACCTTCCAGTGCCTTCTTTGCATAGTCCAGGAAGTCCACCCAATTCTGCGTGCCCAGTTTGTGACTACCCCTGAACTTCTATCTGTACTTTTCAGGTGTTAGTCCAAACTTTCTGATGAGCGCCAGTTTCATGGTGGGGTAGTGGGTCTGCTCATCCTCCTCGAGGGCCAATAAAGCATCCCTACCAGCTGGAGGCATGTACTTGTACAATCCCCCTCCCCAGTACTTCTCTGGAACCCCATGGGCCCTCAACGAGACCTCATAGGCCGCTAGCCACTTGGCGATGTCGTCGCCCACTCCATAGCTAGCTACTATGTCCTTTGGCAGGTATGGTTTAGATTCCCTGGTGATCTCTTGGGTTTGGCTGCCACCATTAGGAACAGGTTGTGCCCCGATTCTCAAGATCTGAAGATCTATTTCTTTCAGTCGTAATTCATGGGCCATCCTCTGCTCCTCCTTCTCCTTTTCCAGCCTTGCTAAGTCCCATGTGAGCTGTCTTTTCTCCCTCCGGTCTGTTAGCTCCACTTCAGACAAGCCACCGCTAGAGGCACTGCTGCCCTTCCTAGAAATGGTTCTGGGCCCTGCTGACAGGTTCCCCACCTCAGGTTGGTACATCTCAGCCCCCTCGGGGTCAGGCTCTCCATCCCTGTCTTCCTCCTCAGCCTTGCTTTCTCGGCGTGCCTCCCCCCAAGCCCTTAAGCTGGTTTGGAGTGCACCCTTCTTTGCTCCTGGGGGACAGTACACCCCCTCCCGCTGGCAAAACTCCCTGAGTTGGGCCACAGTGTACGTTTCTAGATTTTCTAGTACAAACTCCATCTTGCCCACTCAGGTTAGAGGACAGGTTTTTGTGCAGTAACTATGCAGGGGGGTACCTTTAATAATACCTCCTCCCACCACCAGAGTAAATTTGGAAAAACAAAAACCCACAATTAGGAAGGCCGCTCTTGAGAAAACTCCCGGTGTAGGCCTATGGACTACCCACAGTTATTGTTGAGTATGCGTAGGCACAGCTCTATCCCACCACTGAACACCAATTTATGTTGGAAAACCACTCCCACACTAGAAGGGGTGGTGGTGGTCTTCCGGACACACTGTGGTAGCTTGGCTCGAGTGGTCAGGAATCAGGCTCCGTGCTAAGCATACAACATACCCAAACAATAACCATGCGTGCATCCGTTCCAAAAACGACTCTACACCGTAAAAATTATGAAAATAACTTTCTTTATCTTCTTTTTCTCTTAGTTGCTGATTGGAGAAAATAAATAACAATCACAATATACAAACCTTTTTTTAGAAAGTGCAGGTCAAATAAATACTGGCTTAATGATTCAATAAATAGGGGTGATCATAAATACTGAAGGCATAAATAAAAGTGCGATACAGACAGGCAATTAAATATTTTGAGGCAATAAATACTGTAACCAATAAATATTGTGCATCAATAAATACTGTGGACCAATAATTACAGTGGAACAATAAATAGGTTAAATACAATAAATACAGTGCCCCTAATAAATACTTAAAAGCTGACAGTGACACTCATGGAATCAGATCACTTTTGATTCCTAAGGGCTGATTTGGCCCAGGCACAGCTTGTAGGGTTGTGGAAGGCTTGGGGGGTTCTATTCCCTGGCTGGGACAAGGCTGAGGCCTAAACTGAGGTAGATCAAGGGGGGAATACCAGTGCCCTGGCTTTCTCTCTCCACACAACCTCTCTAGGTTAGTCCCAATTCACCCCTGGCACAGTCAGGTTGGTTCCAGCACCTCCCTAGCCCCTTAGAGCAGTCTCTCAGGTCTCCACAGGGCCTTAGGCGCCCTCTACTCCACTTACTGCCCTTTTTCTGTTGTTCCGACGCCGCTGGAGTCGTGTCGATGCCGTGAGGCGGTTCCGGTTCGGTCTCGGCGGCCTCGGCACAATGTCATTTCTAGACGACGCCGGTAGGCGGTTCCGGTCCGATGTCGGCGGCCTCGGTTCGATCTCGACCTCCGATTCGACGGCGTCGGGCAGTCTCTACTCGGTGTCGACTTCGGGCGGCTCCGGTCCGATGGCGCTCTCGGATTCGATGACGTCGGCCGGCCTGGCCTCGATGTCGACTTCCGGCGACTCCGGGGTGCGATCCTCACCCCCGACCTCCGGTGCTCCTCCTCTCAGGTTCCGGGCGACTCCGGAGTGCGATCCTCACTCCCGACCTCCGGTACACTTCACCTCGGTCTCCGACGACTCCGGAGGGCGGACTTCACTCCTCCGATGACGCCGCTCACTCGACCTCGGTTAACTTCCTCCTCGACCTTTGGTATTCCTCACGACCTCCGTCGGCGCCCTCTCACGACCTCAGGCGGCTCCGGGTACGACGTCTGCTTCTTCAGTCAGCGCCGCTTCTCCACCTCGGGCTCCAGGTCTTAGGCTACTCGACGCCGGACTCCGGGGAAACCAGTTTCCAGGTCAGGATCTTGCTGCTTTTTGCTTCTAAGGCCTGTTCCTGCTGTCCAGGTCCTTAGGATGAGTTTTTCTGGCTTCTTCCCACACAGGGCTACAGGCTGGGATCCATCAGTAGGGACTAGTATCAAGGGTGGGTTTATGGACCCCACTCCAGGCACAAGTTTCCACCCCTGCTGCTTCACTCCTTCCTCCTTCACTGTTGTGCTGCTCTCTCTTCACCAGTCAGGTGCCAACTGCCAGCTCCAACTGCCAACTCTCCCTCTTAGCTTCCCAACATTCTAAACCGCCTCCAACTGTCACAGGGTTCTGGAATGTTCTGGAAGGTGCTGGTAGGTTCCAGTGGATGCTGGTGATGTCACAGGTGGCCACCATTTTGTGCTTCAGGCCTCCAGACAGAAGTTTCAGGGGTAGCTAAAATGGCTCCCTGAATCTGCAGCAACACGAAAAAGTCTGGTGGTTCCCAAAAAGGAAAAATTCAAACAGGGTTTGAGGCAAAAGTGGGACAAAATAAATAATGATGAGGAGGGACCACCCAAAGGGCTGACAGGTCTAACAGTAAGTGAATCCTCACTTAAAAGTGTTAGTTTGTATTTCGCCCACATTTTTGTATAGAGTGGGGTACATCTTATTCTGTAACCGACCTAAGTATATTTTCGTTATTGACTTGCAGAGGCAAATTCAGTGAGAAGCGATCCTGTCACAGCTTTAAAAATGTGAGCTATGCAGCCGCGGTCCATGCAGGTAACAGCGGTAGGGCTGTGGGACGCATGGGGGGATTTCGAGGGACGATGCAGAGGGAAAATTTATTATTTATGTAATTTTCCCTTGGCATCGTCCCTTGAAATCCCCCCCCCCCCCCCCCCGAATGGCCCCTCCGCCCCACCACTGTTAACTGAATGGACCGCGGCTGGGGCTATGACGCTCTAGCCCATCTGAAGTGCTTGATTTGTAAAAGAGTTAGTGCCAGGGCCCGAAGTTTTGTTGAGAAGCAGGAGTCCAGCGCTGTCGCTGGTCAGGGTGCAGAATACCGAAACTGCATGGTCTTGATTCCTCCTCTTGTCTCTTTAATCATCCACCAGACACTCCCTGCCCCTTTATCTAACTCTTCCTGGTTCTTTTTTATCCCTGTATTCTCCCTTTGTCAATGTTTTTAATCTCCCTTCTTCTTTCCCCCTTTTATGTTTTTGTCTCTCTTGATATAGATCAAAGTTTGTTGAGGAAAAATAAGTGCAATTTCCCAAAATGAGTGCCAGTTGGCCCCAAACTACAACCACCTACTCAAATTGAGAACTGTTAATTGAGATGTTAAATGTCAGTGCTGAACTGTATGCACAAGAGGTAGTGATATGCAACTAAACATAATGATGATTATGAACAGGGAGTAGTTAAAGAATTGCGTTGTGCCATTGCTTATTTGCTGCCACTGCTGGATTTCTTAATGGGTATAGAATTGTGACTTAAACATTGGCCACATCCATTGTGGCAGAAGACTGTCCTATTTGTATACTTCCAAGATGAACATCACATTGCATGTACAAACAATGTGGTTGCTATCTCAGAAACATAGATAACAACATTCCAACATGGCCAAAGGTATTTTCTTTAGTTCCAAGATGGCGACTCCTATGCTAAACAAACTGTACCAGCACTGGCAAAAAGTAATTGAGATGGGCCTCCCACTTTGAAGTATTTAAAATAAACATCCAAGATAGTTGCTATTTGCTTTGCTAGTGCCAATGCATTTTCACAAGCATTGGCAAAGCAAGTAGAAGTAACAGGATATGGTGTTGTAGGAAAGTAGGATCTGCTTCTTATGGTTACCCCCACTTTTTGCTTGATGTGAAGCTGTTTTTGACTAGCCTGACTGGGATCCTGCTAATCAGGACCCTAAATTGATGTGTTCAGTACTTAGGTACATCCCAGATTGGATACTGGGGTACCCATGTCAGTCTCTAGTATATGGTAACCATGTACCCATGTACCCAGAGCATAGGTACCCAAGAGGTCTCCCATGGGCTGCAGCATGTATAATGCCACCCATGAGAGACCATTCAAAATGGAACTCCAGGCTTGCCATTACATCCTGGAGTTACAGCCTTGGTGCATGCACCACTTACTAAAGATATAGGTTTACTATATCTAAGGGTCACTGCACTTGAAACCTATAAGTCACCCCTATAGCAGGCATTCACCATGCTGAAGGCAGGGTGCTTGGTTCTAAGTGAGAGGGTGTCCCTGCATGAGCTGGACACCCCTGCAGCCTACAGAGTCCATTCTTCCGGGTTGTCAGTGAAGTAGCCATATACAATATAGAGGGGCACGACATAATCGTGCGATAACCATCTAAAAAAAGGGCTGCAACAAATCCTATCATGTTTGGTATCAAACATATTGGAATCATACCTTCACATGGTAAATGGTGTAGCAGGTATGATTCCAAGCACTGGAAGAGCCCTCCGTTAGGCTCTCAGTGTTCCTTGTACCAGCCTTCTAGCCCGAACATCAAAAAAGGTTGCTGTTGACCAGAGACACATTTCTGCCCTCCTGCTGCTGAGCCAAGCTTGAACAGGGGAAGGCAGAACAATAAGCATCCTGTCACAGGGAGGTGTGACCACCTCCCAGACAGGATTTCGAGTATTAGGGCTGGGTGGGTGCGCTTGCCAGCACCTGAAAGTCTGCATGAGGGGCACATTTGGTGTCCCTGTGCATAGTCCAGTTCAAACCAGTCCTGGGAGCCGTTGGCTCCCGCTCTGGTGCGAAATTGGACAAAGGACATGGGAGTAACCTCCCCCCTGTCCAGACCCTCCCCTGGGAGGGTCCCCTGAATCTTCCCAACCCTTTCTCTAGGGTACTTAAGGGCTTACCTGGGTGTAGGTCCCTAGATTTGTCATGGGATAAGATTCAGAACTGAAACCCCTGCACTTCTACCGTCTGGGCACTCTGGACTTCGCTGGTTTTCGTTTGAGCCTGACTTCGTCTCCCTTCCAGTCTGCTGCATCATCTGTGCTTGTGCCTCATACAGGAACCTTCCAAGGCCTGTGAAGCATCAAGGACTACCGTAGTAATTTCCCTTGGAGTGAAGGAGTCACTCCCCTGCATTCGCTGGCACCGCAACTAAGTCGACTGGTCTGCAGATCCTGAGCTTCTCTGGACTCCATGGGCTGGTGGTTTTCCACAGCTCCCGAGGCCTGCTCTACCCTCCAACCAAGTTTGAGGCCAGTAGTCCTCGTGGGGGTTGCAATAACCGAACCCCTGAGAACTACGTCCCCTTTGCAGTTACAAAGGCTTGGTTGCAAGAAGATCTTCAGGCTTCAAGTAGCCCCAACCTCGAGCACCTCCAGTCGTGTGCATTGTGGCCTGCATCTTTTGGTGAGCTGCTTGAGGTCCTCTCACTACTCCTGTGCCTCCGGCCTGTGGGTCCATTTGAGAGTCACCTTTGTTTTCCTTGGGCTCCCCTAATTGCTCGGGGCCTGCCCTGACTCCCCTGCTTGTGGTGAGTCTCCTGGAGTTTGCTAGTCCCAACAGTGTACCTTCTTGACTTTCTGCATGGGTTGCATTTGCCAAGGCTTGTTGGTGCACTTGCCGGACACCGATCCCTCAGCACTCGACATCCCTTGTGGGACAGCTCATATCCGGGTCCTGGTTGTCTTCAGCATCACCTGGTCCTCACAGCTGCAGAGTCAAGGTCACCATCATCTTTCCTGAAGCACCTGATATCGGAGGGCATTCGTCTTCCAAAAGTCTCCTGGTCACCCCTAAGTGACATAGACTCTGTCCCCTCTGCTTTCAGGTACACCTCTTCAAGAATCCACATTTGGATTCCTCTGGACACTTTCTCCTCCTCCAGCAGCGGCACTTTCCTGAAGTCCACCATTGGGTTCGACAGCGGTTTCCGACGCCACTTCACACCTATGCACCCGCCTTCCAGGGGATAGGTAACTTGGGAACCACGGTATCCATGGGTGGGGTGTCTCTCCAACCTTCTGTCTTCAACGGGGTTTCTTCCGGGTCCACTGGGAAGGGTTCTTATACCACTTTCTTAGTATATGGTGCGGTCCACGCCCCCGGGGCTCACTGTGTCTTAGTGCTATTTGCTGTGATTTCTTTGCTAAGGTATTGTGTGCTTTGTGTCTATCTCCGTGTGGGAGAAAACGTAGTAGATAGTGTTGTATAATAAATACATATTTTTATAAATACTTTGTGTGGTTATTTTTCATTTAATCTATACTATAAGATTGCATTCTGGTAAACAAGCTGCTTTACACTCCTTCAAGACTAAGCCTGCTTTCCACATCTACCACTTGGATAGCTTTCTAAGGTTGTCTGAGACCTCTCAATTCACCATAGGGTTGTCTGGCCTGGTGGAAGGTGCCCACTTACATTTGTGGACATCATATACCAAGCCAGCTTCTCACAGGTAGGTAGTGGACAGAGAGTATGAGAGAAAGGCAGGAGAAGAGAAAGAGAGCATGGCCGTCATCACTGCTCAGTGTTGGTGGTGAATGGATGGGAAAAGATTAATACAGAGGATTGCTAGGTGGAAGAGAGGATGACCGGGGAGGTGGTGGTGGAATGAGACAGTGCGACAGGCAGAAAATGAGAAAGCGAGAGAGAGGAAGACAGAGGGGAAGAAGCAGTACATGCACTCCCATGTTGTGCTGAAGCTCAAGTTTCACAGAAAAACAGAAATATTTCCAGTTATGTTCGAAATTTGTAGAGCGCCTGGTTACTCCAATTCGGAGTGTCCCCGTGCTGGATTCCAAGTGAGAGCCAAGTAGAAGGAGTGCTAAGGCTGGCTAATAGCCTAAAGATTGTCTAAAGAAACAAGGGGCATATTATCAAGACAATTATCGCCGCTTTAGCGGCTGTTTTCGGCCAAAAAGCGGCGATAATTCTAACGCGGTATTAACAAGGACACGCTAACAGGCTTTAGCGTGTGTTTCCTTGTGTCATCACCCATTTCACTAACACCTTGCATCTCATCGCTAATGAGATGCAAAGTAGGCGTTCCTGACATTCACTACATGGCAAAACATCGTTAACGCAGCTTTGTGCTATTAACAAGCATGCCCCAAACCCGCGTTGCGACTATGAAAGTCACACAAAGACCCAATTAACGCTGGTTTCTAACATCAGGTAAATTTCTGACTTAGCCATATTGCCCTATGGGAGGTGGATTGGCAGGCTAAATCCACCATAGCTTATCAGCAAGGAATTCCCTATCGCTGACATTTTATCGCTGGATTACCAGCAATATTTCAGCATTTCGCCGCTATCGCTGGAATTGTTATCGCTTTGGAGATAGCCGTTGATAATAACACGCTAACTCAGCGATAAAATCCATCAATAGCCTGCGATAACTTTATTCGCGCTAAGCGCGCTTAGCGATATTTATCTCTGTGAGTTGCTAATATGCCCCCAAGATCTCCATACTCACAACCAATAGGGCCTCATTTAGACTATGACGGGTAGTACCCCTCCTGTCAATGTGTTGGAGGTAATTACTTCCACCACCCTGGCTGGATCACCACCCATAATATATTAAGAGATCTCTGACAGCCTGCTCTAATCTCTGTGCATTTAGGGGAGCCGCCTCTATGGCTGCTCCTTTGAAGGCACTCAAGGGCATATGTACAAGGACTGGTAGTTTTCTTACCACTGTGTGCCGCTGAAAACTATCACCTTGTTAGCGACATATGTTGCTACATAACAACAGCTTCAGGGATTAGTAGTGAAAACTGCCACTAACATTAGCGTGATGGCAATAGAAATTCCGGCGTTAGCGGGCTAAAACCAATGAAAGGCCCATTAGCGGCAAAAAAATGCACGTTAGTCAGCCCAACGTGAGATTTTTTGCCTCTAACGGAAAAAAAAGCCTATCAGTCGATCTCCAATTGAATATAGGCAGGATGTGTCACTGGACCTGCGCCTGGAGCCTGGATGTGTTGCTGGACCTGCGTCTGGAGCCTGGATGCGCCGCTAGACCTGCGTCTGGAGCCTGGATGCCTCGCTGGACCTGCCTCTGGAGCCTGAATGCCTCACTGGACCTGCGTCTGGAGCCTGGAGTGGGATGCGGAGGAGCTGTGGAGTCGATGAGCCGTGGTGGTAGACATTGAGGTGCTGCAATCGCCCGTACCTGGTGGTGAACTCTGGCCGGTCGCATGGAGACATGTTGCTGACCTGTGTGAGAATACCGCCTGTCGGCTCATCCGCTATGTCGGAAGAGCGGCGCCCCACTGATTCCAAGCAGTGTAAGAAGAGGAACAATCATTACATGATGATAACTTCCTAATGTTATCGTGCCATTTTTCCTTTGCGTGCAGGAGGGTAGGTAGGGCTGCTCCACTAACAGAGCAGGGCAGGGGCGGAGTGGCATGCCCACTAAAGTGCGCAGTGACTCATTGATCTGCCCGCTCAGGCTGCACAAAGCAGTCATGCACAATGCAGGCTGCATTAAAGCCTGCATGGAGAACATGCCCACACCTCCAGCCCCTGGCTGAATGCCTCCTCCCGGCGCCAATGACCAATCCCAACACCGCATTGCAGTGTTGTGATTGGCTTAGGGAAGGGAGCCTGGCTGCCTACTTCCTGTTTCTGGAAGCAGACTCAGGAGAGCAGGAGCAACGAAGACACAGAACTCTGCCTCGAGGGAAGATTTCTCTCATTTAAATATTTACAACACCCACTCACACACACCCCCCGCCCCATCCAGTGTTCTTTCCGGCATTTCCCACCTCCCAGCTGTCCAGTCCCCCCGCAGCACTTCTCAATGGCAGCCGCTGTGCGGCCATGCGCAGCAGACGTACCACTGGTGTGCCAAAGCTATATATGGAGTTACGACGCATAACATTATATCGCATTCCATTACAATGCATACTAATACTAGGCATATTGCAACAGTAGGGAAGGTGTTGGATTGCGGAGTTGTAAACATTACTATTCCCACTTCAGTGTGTGCAACCATAAAACTGACCCTTGCACCCCAAAGCAAACCCTGAACCCTACAATTCATCTTTTAGCCCCAAAACACACCCTTAAAATCATATTTGACCCAAATGTACACCCCAAATGTCATATTTGACCCAAATGCACACCCCAATTTCATGATTGACCTCCAAATCACATCCCAAATTTCAAATTTTACCCCATAATACATCCCGCATTTCATCCCGACACCTGAAACCCATACCCACCTTAAAAATTAAAAATGCCCCATTACTGACCTCACAATGCGTTGTAATGGAATGCGATGTAAAGGCACCTGCGTTGTTGGATTTGCGTTCTAAAGGCATTACGATGTAATGCTTGCGTTGTGATAGACGTCTCCCGTGCCAAAGGCAAGCCATAGGCAGTAACTTTGGGCCTCGAGTACCCCATCCACCAGGGCCATGGTTTTTGTAGTAAGGGGAGAGGCCACCTGGCCCCCTCCCCGAGTCACTAAGGACCCAGAGGACCCCATAACACTCTTTTGTATTAAGGGGAGGGGGCACATGGCT
Source organism: Triturus cristatus (assembly GCF_964204655.1). Taxonomy (NCBI): domain Eukaryota; kingdom Metazoa; phylum Chordata; class Amphibia; order Caudata; family Salamandridae; genus Triturus; species Triturus cristatus. The sequence continues at coordinate 979,817,315 of NC_140593.1, forward strand.
CTCTTGTAGAATAACTAGTAGCCTTTTGGATCCCATCCCCTGGGGCAAAAGTATTTTTGTAAAGAGAAGGGGGCATGCAGCTCCCCCTTCCTGTGCGCCAAGGGGCCCCAAGGACCCAGTGGCCTTTGAGGGGATTGATAGGCATGTCCCCACAAAGCCAATAAAGGCCTTGTGGTAATTTAAGAAATTGCTACAGATCCTCTGCGAATTATTGTTGTAACATTTTCAAGAATATATTTTTGGGCCCAAGCAAGGATCCTCTGTGACCCCCCCACCAGGCCTAGGGGTTAAGGGTAACCCTACCCTACCCCCTTATGTCCTTTTTACCTTCTTTTGTATGACACAGACAGCTCCACCTCATCATTACTGATGTGGTGACAGACAACCAGATCGGAGCATGAGACCTGTTGGGTCTGCAGAGCCTCACGGCATTAATTGCTCAAAAACTACTGACCTGAATACCCGTGCTGTTCTGTCAAGAACCCTCTAGGGCCCTGGGGGCACTGCAAAATGTTCTTTTCTGGGGATAGGGTGTGCAGCCCCACTCCCTGAGCTTTAAGGATTCCTCAGGAACCACTTTCCACTGTGAAGGTTCTGTAAAATTAGGGGAGGGGTATGCAGTCCCTCTTCCCTAGCCGTAATATGCTGAGGGAACCCTATTTCCCATGGCCGAATGTTTACAAAAGGGGAGGGGGCAATCTCACACATTGTGTTCTGGGGAGCACACCCCCAGGACACAGTGGTTCCCCATCTCATTTGAGCGCGAGAAGGGAAACAGAAGTCTGCTTCAACGCTGCAGGAGCTTTGAAATGTTGTGGAGTCTCTGGGGCTGTAAAGGCTTAGTGAGTGGAGCTGTGCGACTCCCTCCAATTAATTGATAAAAGGCTGCGGCGATGGTGTCCCTCAGGTACAAGGAAGCTCACCCTCCTCTTATTTAAAGAGAAATGCTCCAGTGGATGAGGTCTCCAGGGCCCAGGGAGGCTTAGACAGTGGGGCCATCTGTCCCCTCCCCTCACCTCAAAATAAAGGCCATGAGGGATAAGGTCCCTGGGGCCAAAGGTGTCTCTGAGAGGGGGCTGTGTGACCCCCCCCGCACTTATTTCAAAAGAAAGGCCTAAGGGGAATGGGGTTCCTTTTGGCGTAAAGGCCTGGGGATGGCAGCTGTGTGTCTCCTTTCCCAATATTGTTTTTTCAAAGGTGTCCTGGGTGGGCACCAGGACATCAAAGTGAATAATAAATGAGCTGCAGGAGCCGCTCATTTATTATTCATTGCTCCAACATGGAGATCCGCATAATGCCCTGCAAGGGCTTTTTTGTTTAATATGTTTATAAGCTTGGAGGTTCCCCTAGAATAGATTTTTTTAATGGTGTTGCAGGCTGCAAGAAGTGAAGCAGCCCCCTGCAACATTAAAAAAAACAGTAAGACACGTGGGTCAAGTCAAGTCCAATAGCTTTTATTTCAGTTACAACCATAGCAAGCACATATACATCTTATTCATCTGTACAATACAAATTACATTTATGTGAATACGGTATATACATAATTAATCTTCATGCTATTTATGCGTGCTGATAAAACAATAGAATCCTAGTAAAATATAAGGTAAAGCCTTATTCATCATCAACACATTAACATTTCAACCTTCTCTTCCTCCATACTAACCCTACTGCAAATGAATATCCGCTAAGGCTAAAAACTAGGTGCTGTGAAGTATTTGTTTTTAAAAATCTCATTGCATCTTGATGTTTCCTAAACCACATATTACAACACATTGGTTGAATCCATTTCCTTGTAAAATTAACATGGGCCAGGCTGAAAAATATAATATATGCAAGGATTTCTTTGACGTTCAAAGTACATAGAGTGCAATACATTTTCCTCAATTGCAAAGTTATCAGGTTTCCACCTCGCTATGAAAGAGTTAATTTGGAGAATATCAATTTGAAACTTCATATGCAGTGTTTTTGCTAATTGGGGTTGGACAACTTGCAAATACGGTTCAAAACCTGAGCTTGGTTTAGCAATTAAAAACTGTACAGGCAACCTTCCCAGTCTAAGATTTGGGTGAAGAGTATTGGAGACTTACTAGCAATAGGTCTGCTTCCAAAGCTTCTTGGAGTGATCCGTCAGTAAATGGGGACATCCCAAAAGAAACTCAAGGCTAGCTTGAGAAACCAGTCCTTAATGTAGTGAAACCAAGGGAAAATGGAGAAGTTATCAAGTTCCAACAATTCCCTTGGTCCATCCCTGTAATATGCAAATTCCTGTGTGAGCCACAACTTTATTCACAAGAGCAAAGATCTCAGAGCAGCTAGGTGCTCTGTTCTTTTAGTATATATATCATGATACACTAGGATCAGAAGGGTACACCTAGGGAGTCGTAATAACATCTTTACAAAGGTGGGGGCATATCAACAACAACCGGCGATAATTATCGCTGAGCGCATTTAGCGCTCGGATAATTTTCGCCCCCTAGCGCCAATTTTTATCGCTGAGATAGCGTGCTATTAGCAACGCTTATCTCATCAGCGATAAAAATCCTAGCACTAACTGGCTAACGTGAGATTATCGCTGGAAACCCAGCGATAATCTCACGTTAGCTAGTTGATAGGGACTCACAAACTTAGCCATGATATCCACCTTCCATAGGATATCATGGCTAAGTCAGTCCTGAAGCAGGTGTTACGAAAGTAGCGATAACAGGTGTTATAGCTACTTTTCCTGACGCTATGCTTCATAGCGTGGGGCTTGATGATAGGAGAAATGTCGCTTAGCGACATTTCTCCTATCATGTCAGGCCAGAACGCCCACTTTGCATCTCATTAGAGATGCAAAGGTGGGCGTTAGACATCCCCACGCTAAAGCAAGGTTTCACGCGTTAGCGTGGCCTTGCTAATATAGCGATAAAATTATCGCTGCTTTTCGGCCGAAAACGGCCGCTAAAGCGGCGATAATTTTGTATCGCCTCATTGTAAATATGCCCCTTATTCTCAACCAAAGTAAGCTTGTCTAAGTTGTTCACTCCCCAAAAATCTCCTCCATCAAGTGATGCTACTTGGGCCTTATGCTTATAGACCACTAGAGCTGGAGAGATCGCTTTAGATGTAGTGGCTTGATGTTTTTTAATAATAGCCATAAAGCTATGGTCAAGAATAGTTTCAGATTTCTTTATATGGAGAAACCATGAAAATTTAGAATCCAACATTATACCCAAATAACTAAAATTAGTGACATGCTCCAAACGTTTTGCTGGCACAAGACAATGTTTCTTCTAAAGGTTTTGTGTGGGCTTATGACCATGTATTTTGTTTTCCTAGAATTGATTTCAAGACTCTTGGTGGTACATTAATCATTAAAACTGTTGAGTAGCCTTTGCAAGCTCTTCAACGTCTGAAGTAGCAAGATGGTATCATCTGCAAACATTAATGCAGGTACTGGAGCCCCACTGAGCTTTTGGGAATCCTGGTTACCCTCCTGCAGATGATTTACAATGTCATCGAAATATAGTGAGAAAAGGGTGGGTTCCAGCACACATCTCTGTCTCACACCCTTGTTTACAGGAATATCTTCAGTGAGTTTGCCACAAGGGCCCCAGCAGACTTTAGCATAGTTATCTTGATGTAATTTAATTATCTGAGCTACAATTTCATCTGCTACACCTTGACTTTTTAATGAGGCCCACAAGAGGCCCCTTGGGACAAGGTCAAAAGCCACTTTAAGGCTGACAAAAGTCACATACAAATGGGCATCCTTCACCATAGTTTACTTCCAAGCACTACTTAGGAGCCTAAACACCTGGAGGCATATTTATAATAACTGACGCATCCCTGCATATCAGCAGGGATGCGCCAGTTATTTTGCGCCCCAGCTCCGCCATCATGGATGCGCCGCATTTATAATGCGGCGCACCATGGGGCAAAAACGGCACAGATGCGTCACGCATCTGTGCCGTAAAAGTGGCGCATTGCTGGAGTTGCGTCGCAAGCGCGACGCAGCTCCAGCAATGCTCTGGGGGGCCCTATCTGCACAATGCTTCGTCAATCCTTACGCCTGCTTCAAGCAGGCGCAGGGTTTTGACGTAGCATGGGCTCAAAAGTGACTGAGTGAAATCTTGTAGATTTCACTCAGCCACTTTTAGGAGGCATTCCTGCGCCGGAACGGCCCCACCTGCCCTAGAACGCCTACATGTGGCGCAGGGCTTTACAACGTGACGCATCTCCCAGATGCGTCACGTTGTAAATACCCCGCACCATGGCGCAGGATTTGCGCCGCTGCTGCGTCACAAAAGTGACGCAACGGCGGCGTAAATGAGGCGCAAGTCAAACATAAATCTGCCCCCTGATCTATTGTGCTGACATATATTCAAAATTAAAACCATGACTCCAGGAGTGGGTGCAATATTTTTGTTAAGCACTCTTAGCTGGAGCACTGAGCTCTTCAGCTGGAGTGCAAGGCCCTCTTGTGGTTGTTTTTATGATTTCATTTTGTGGGCCATATGTTTTTTTCAAAACAATCAGACATGTTTCTTTAATATAATTAAAAAGGTTGAATCCTTCTTTTTACATTTTTCAACCCACACATTGCATTAATAAAAACTATGCTAAAAGAAAGACTCACAGACTTGTTGATTTTTTTCATATACTTTTATTACACATTTTTAAAATGATCACTATTATTAAACATAGTATTGTGTGAATTACTGAAATGTACTCTAATTAAAGTTATTGTTGATTTTTCGAGAAATATGATATTTAGGCAACTTTTTGTATTTTGGTGTTGTAATTCACTGGGAAATTCAGAAAGTATACATGAGTTTGGCCAGGCCTGCGTATGCAGAAGACCATGCGTGTTGTGGGGTGGACTCAATGCATGGCCAAATGGTGTGTGTGGCAGGGGATTGACTTTAAGTATAATAATAAAATATTACCTTGTGCTGAAAAAAAACCTAGAATTTCACTGAAAAGAACTAAAGGTTAACATGATGTTATTGTTATGTGAAAATGTAAGTTAAAACATGCTGTTTTACATTTACAACCACAGATATTCACCAGTTATATTTATCTTAAGTGAATATAACTCGTGCCCTAAGGTAGCTATAACTCACACCCTCACCATGCACTGCTATTTACCCCACATATTACTTCACTTATGACATCTTCTATGACATAATTGATAGTATCACTGCAACATTTACAATGACATCATTGATGACAAAACTGTGCATAGCGGAGGCGAGGAGGGGTGGGATTAAGAAACTCAGGAGTTTGGAATCTCTTTCTATATTACATCTGGTACCAAAATACCCAGGAGGGCTAAACATGAGGTGGAGTTAGCGGTACACCGGGGCTTAAAAATATGAATGCATTGAGTGTATAACAATTATATGACACTCTGTGTTGTAGAGTCATTTTTAATATGGATTTGATTTTTATGCTTTCAGCAATGGTTTATGTGGTAGCTGAACAGACTAGTCCGTATATAAAATTAGGTTTTTTCACATTCAGAAACATGAAATAGAGGACATTTCTGGAACAGAATGGCTGCCATTAAGGACTGCCCACTGTGACAAGATGAAATGTCCATGATGCTTAATTTCGTTAAGAACATTATTTGTTGGAGAATCTCCCATTAGAAGGGTTTAATGGTCAGCCAGATGACAATTTCTTCTGGACAGGAAATCTGATATTTGGATTGTGTGCAACAAAATCCCCTTCCTATTATCTGGGAAAATTAAGTAAATATGGTGCGGCTCATTGGGCCACCGGAGCATCAAAAAAGTGACAATCCAGCGCTGCAAAAGTCCTGCTAGGGCCTCGTAAATGAGACCCTATGTGAGTATGGTTCAAATTTCAGTGACATGACGTATCAGTAGTCTATTCAATATGGCGAAACCTTAATAGTCAGGTGAAATGAACCCATTCTCCACTTATTCAAATGGATTGGATATTTCAGAGGGTTCCTCCATTTTACAGTGCTACCAAGAAGAGTATTTAGTGACTATAATTAATCAAGTGCTTGTAAATGATATCAGCAATTACCTTTTACACAGGATTTCTTGGTGTATGGGTCTAAAATACCTCTCCAAAATGGCGGCACCGGGTAGGATTTAACAAATATAAATAACCGAGTGATCACAAACTGGAAACGGGGACCAGAGTTTTCATTTAGGAAATGCAGACAATTGCTAACTAAAATATAAAGTCAGATGTTAATGCACATGGGGAACTTGCGAAGTACCAAACAGATTTTCATTGAATATGAACTGATAATAATCCTTTAAAGATGGTGGATCAGATACATAATTAGCAGTTTATTGATGAACTTAAAATGTGAAATATGAACTGCCAATTTATATGGTGATTTACAGATAAGAGGATGTAATAAGCCACTGGAAAATGATTGTCAGTTTGAAATTTGTATTAACCCAATAATGGGAAGAAGTTTGTATGCCAAGGGAGTCATAAGTCTGTTGTCAGTGGTTAGTAGTGATTCTTTATTTATGTTCACATTTTGGTACTTGAGTCTGCCTGATGACGGCGGTTTTGCCGAAATGCATAGCTTCCAATGAACTTTACCAGAAAACTCCTTTGAAAGTGATATATATATATATGTTACATAGTGGCGGTTGCCACTAGGTACTTATAGATAGGTCAGCTGTTCCATAGGAACAGTTTTTTTTGTGTTGCTAATAACTTTGTCACTGTTTGGCGAATCTCCATTAAACTTTAAAATAAAAGAGCCTCTTTTTGCCTAGTTTGTGCATGAAAGGTTTCGGGTGATATATCAAGAGGGGACTAAGAAAAAAGGGGGGGTCCAAAACACAAACTCCCCATCCATTTTCCATAGACTTCTTTAAGACGAACTGCATCAAAAACAGCTGAATAGAATTTCACCAAAATGTGTCAGGAAGCTAGATATTGGTTAACAAATATTTTTTTTTGTGATTTGGTGTAAATCCTTTCTGTAGTGATTTTTTTTTTAAATGAAGGGTCAAAAATAATTGTATATCTTGATGGTTGAATCTGTGACAGGCTCAAAGACTCTCGCAAGTGAGCCAATTAAAAATGGAGCGCTCTGATTGGACTATGGAGCTTTATTTCCCTTGGGTCATCTCGCTCCCATAGGAGTCAGACTCCCGCATGAGCAAGCGCTCTGATTGGCTACCCGCAACATGAGAAAATGTTGCTGGCAGCCATTACAGGACTCTAGGACTTAGTCCCCTGTTATGAAATAAAATCTGGGCGAGAGCAAGCAATTGAAGCTAGCTCACACCCAGGAATGGTGCTGTCTGGGGAGCTGGGGGTCCATGGGGCCCATAGGTCTCGTCCCACCGCCCCCAAAGTTTTACAAATTGATGGGTGCTCTGGGTTTTTAAGCTTTCCTCTACCTGGATCTTTTGCTCTTTATCTGGGGACTGCAGGGACCGTTTGTGGTTGCAAAGAGTGCAAAAAAGACTTGGGTGACTGTTTAGTGTTGTTTTGGATATACATACTTTATTTAATGGTTTATTGAAAAACATTGGTAAACAAGAAGGCGTCCGGCTGCTGACTTTATCAGTGAGTCATCCAGAAAGGAGAATATCGATCTTCAGAGCCTGTTTTCTCAGCAGTGGGCACGTAGATTGCCATCGGTTCTACGGTATGCCACCTATCATAGGCATTTTCTAATCACAGATGGCTCATACATGCATCTCAGACAGGTCCGTTTGAATCGTTCAAGTGACCCACTTGTTGTACATCAGGCCATTCACTCAGACATATTCCGGTTTTCAATTATAACGTTATTGGAAAGGATTTTAATGGTTATCTCTGCATCGTATCTCGTAGACTCCTGCATTATTCAGGGTATCAAAAATTAAGTTTATGGCTTCTCCTGATAAAGGCACTTCGGGTGCCGAAATGCGGGTAGATACCATCTGGTCTCTAGCTACGGTTTCCACTATTGTTGTCTTGACCCAGACACCGTCTGGTCTTCAGCCATGTATTATCCACTGTTGTAGTACTGAATCTACCTTTCTTAATTATCAATTTTTATGAATTAGACTAACTAGCTACTGTGGAATTAAATATATACATTGATTATCTTTTGCCACTGTTTATTTGAATGTGTTTTGATTATGAGAGTGAATGAGTGGATGTGGATATGTTTGGAGTGAGCATGTGGACTGATTCAATTTATATGGTTTTTGGATTCTTTTTAAGAGAATAAAATATATTTTGTATTTTTGTAACATTTGGTTCCTTCAGTTTATTTAGTATCATTGCTTGTTTTTTTATTGTTATCCGAGTTGCCTTAGGACATTGCATTTACTTTATTAAAAAACATTGACATACTTGTGATTGGTAACAAATGACTATTAATTTGGTTTAGGAATTTAATCGTTTTAAAGTTTAGTCATGACAAGATTGCTGTTTTATTATGCTGGTAAACCCTTGCTAAAGCAAATCGGCTTACCTTCCTATATTCATGTAATGTAATGTAATGTAATGTAAATGTAAAAAATGTAATGTAATGTAAAAATCTATTTCTATAGCGCTACTATCACTCCGGGGAGTATCTTGGCGCTCTCCCAACTCAGATGTACGAGTTGGGGGGAGTAGATAAACTTCACGCTAACACTACATATTTAGATCATTGCTGTGCATGCTGCCTCAGTCATAGTGAAAACCCAAGTTTTTAATGCTTTCCTAAAATGAGTCTCAACCGACAGGGAGCGAAGAGAAGCAGGTAGCTTATTCCAAGCTTTGGCACCTAATACAAAGAGGGATTTACCACCTTTGGTTGTTAACTTGAATTTAGGGATGACCAGAAGATTTTGACCCACAGACCTTAGACAGCGTGCAGGATTGTATCGTCTGAAACCCTTCTGTAGATATTTGGGGCCTTGATGGTGAAAAGCCCTGAACGTAATTAAAAGGACTTTAAAAAGGATCCGCTTCACTACTGGAAGCCAGTGGAGCATATTCAATGCTGCTGAGGCTGATGATCTACGGGGCCAGCCAAGTACCAGACGAGCTGCTGCATGTTGGACCATTTGTAATTTACGGGATACCGATTTATTGGCTCCAGCATATAGACTGTTACAATAGTCCAACCTGGAAGTAATTAAAGCTACTGCCACAGTTTTCCTACCTGATAGTGGCAGGAAGTCAAAAAACTTTCTCAAGGCTTTAATTATATGAAAACATGTTCCAGCAACAGCCACGGCTTGCTGTTTAAAGGATAACTGATCATCAAACTTGATGCCTAAGTTCCGGGCCGATGTAATAGTATTAGGGGGAGCTACTTCTTCATCAGGCCAGCAACTTATTGTGGAAAACACATTTTCCTTTCCAAACGGCAGATTCTCCGTTTTGCCAGCATTGCATCTAAGGTGATTGTCAGTCATCCATTTGAATGTTGCTGTCAAACACTCTTTAAATTTTTCTTCGGCGCCAGCCCGATCCTTATCTAGTACTAAAATAAGCTGGGTGTCATCAGCATACGAGATTGTACTAATCTCAAAGGAAGCAATCAAGTTTATCAAGGGAACCATATATAGATTAAAAAGAATAGGGCTCAAACTTGAACCCTGAGGGACACCAAAACGAAGGTTCTTTGCTTCAGATTGATACTGGCCCAATACTGTGATTTGGCGTCTGTTCCTGAGAAAGTTTCTCAGCCAGGCCAAGACCATCCCATCCACCCCTGCGGCAGCTAGGCGGTCAACTAAGATGTTATGTGAGACCGTATCAAAAGCTGCCGACAGGTCGAGTAGAATAAGGACAGCCTTCTTTCCCTGATCAATAGCCAAACGAAGAGTTTCAGTTGTAAATAGTAAGGCAGATTCGGTGGAATGTCCTGAGCGGAAGCCTGACTGATTCGGATGAAGGATGTCATTAGCTTCCAGGAAACTTGTGAGTTGTTTATTCACAAATTTTTCTGTCAGTTTAGACATCACCGGGAGCAGGGAAATCGGTCGTAGATTGGAGAGGGTGGTTGGATCGGCGAGTGTCTTTTTCTGGAGTGGTTTAACAGCAGCAAGTTTCCAATCATTAGGGACATCTGCCGTTGCTAAAGAAGAGTTAATGATACCATTTATAATGGGATTTATGACTTCTGCTAAAGATTGTAAGACCCAAGGAGGACAGGGATCAAAGGGGGAGCCAGATTTGCAAGCAAAAATAGCGTTAAAGGAGTCTTCAAGGGAGACCGGGGCGAATGAATCCAGACATATTGAAGGTTTCAACTTATTCACTCTCTCATCATCTTCTGAAGAGGAAGTTACTGGGGGAAAAGTTCTCACAATAGCAAGAATTTTATTATCAAAATAGTCTGAAATTTCATTGCAGAGGCTCTGAGATGGCGGAATCTCCTGCACAAGAACGGAAGGATTCATAAAGTCATTGACTATTTTGAAGATCTCCTTTTGCTTTTGAGCTGCCATAGTTATGGCCTGAAGGTAGTACACTTTTTTGGCAGATTTTAAATCAGCATGATATTTTCTTCTGGCCTGCTTGTAAATGTCGCGGGCAGTAATCTCATATTGCCTACGCCACCGGCGTTCCAACATTCTTAATTTTCCCATTTCAACTCTCAAGGCAGATGTGTACCAAGGGGCCTTCCTCTTGGTTTTAGTAGGATTTTTAGTACTTATAGGACCAAGTTGATGGCCCATCATGGTTATCCAATCACCAAACTTTTGATTGTCAACAGACGTATTTCCTGTAGACGCCGGAATACAGGCTACCAAAGTTTCCAACACATCCGGGCTACTGGATAATTGTTTCCAATTAGGTTTATGGATCGGATTTAAAGTAGTAGTATTATTTAAGGTGGTGCCCAGAGGTTTAGGATTTAAAGAAATCTGAAACGGGATGAAATAGTGGTCAGACCAGCTCTGAGGACAGGGAGGTTGGACTGTCAGCCAGGTGGAGTTTGAACAAATACAGTCTAGTAAATGACCTCCCACATGCGTGTGTTGTTGAGTCAGAAGGGTGAGTCCCAGTATATTAATGGTGTCCATAAAACACTCAACTCCTGGGGCCATAGGAGAATCGAGGTGCAAATTTAGATCGCCGAGTATGGTGAAGGTCGAGAATCTAAGCACCAGATCACTTAGTGCTTCTCCTACAGTGTCAAGAAACTCTTTGGGGGAGCCAGGAGGGCGATAAATAAGTACACCCGAAAAAGTAGTTGAATCATGGTTTTCCAAAGAAAATGCTAGTGCTTGTGCACCCTTGATATCAGCAAGTTCATAAGAAGAACATTGTAGTGAGCTTCGATATATGATAGCAAGGCCTCCCCCCCTTTGTTCGGTTCTATCCAACCGCTGGATAGAGAAATCCTGTGGGAGGGCTATGGCTATGTCCGGGTTACACCATGGTTTAAGCCATGTCTCAGTGATCAAAAGCCAGTCAAGGTCATTGTCAAGTATAAGCTCATATATATTTTGGGAGTTTTTACAAAGCGAGCGAGCGTTGATGAGGCCGCCGCGCAGTGGCGAGGGGACAAACGGTATCGTAGAGACAATGTCAGGCCGTAACCCATTAATGTGTTGTTTGTACGAGGGGAAACCAGAATGGGAGCCATGGTATACATCTTTATGGCCATCACGGTGAAGATCAGTATATGATGGCATGATAGCAGGGGACATACCTTCCAATAACAGCAAATACTAACTCTCGATGTCACGTCTACCGCCTCCACGCCTCCTTAGCGCTGACGGGCGCAGACGGGCAAGACTCTGGCCCGACTCAGGCACGAGTCAGGCACTACCGCTGCGCGTCACCGCTGCACGACCAATGCGAGGGTTATGTAGTGACTCCCCTCACCTCCGCCTGAGCACTAGAGCGCTCAGCGTGATGGCGCCATGAGGGATCTCCAAGATGGCGTCGGAACGCAGATGAAGCTACCGATACTACCCGCTAAAACAGCGGTGAAGACACAATTTAAATGTGAGTATGTGGACAATAGTTATAATTTTAAAAACAGGGGACAATACAAAGAAAGCTAACCAAGATACAAAATAGGAGTTGACAATTAAAAATGCACTAGTGAATTGGCAATAACGCTTGCTTAAACGCACGCTAAATACACAGCGCCGCGGTCAGTAAATCCACCTTTCCCTCGCCCGCGCTGACCAATGCTTGCCTTATGTAGTGACTCCCGTCCCTACCGCCTGAGCACTAGAGCGCTCAGCGTGATGGCGCCACGAGGGATCTCCAAGATGGCGTCGGAACGCAGATGAAGCTACCGATACTACCCGCTAAAACAGCGGTGAAGACACAATTTAAATGTGGTGAGTCCACAAAGAAAAAGCCAATAGGCTTTCCTTTTATATTGATGTTACCACTCTTTGACAAAGCCAATAGGTTTGCTTTTATTTAATGATGTGGGGACAGGTTGAAAAGCCAATAGGCTTGACTTTGATTGATGTGGTCATCTCTTGACAAAGCTAATGTGTGTCCATTCCATATATTGATGTGGTGACCCCTAGACACAGCCAGTAGACCAGCTTATTGGTGGATTTGGTCACCCCTAGTGTGGTTGAGCATAGGACTGTGATGTTATAGTTACTTATGGTAACAAGATCATACTTTGCATTAAAAACACCTTAGAAATTCACAAAAAAAAGGGTTAAAGTTACCTTATAGTTAGGTGTTGTGGTAATATCTTACTTTAAAAAAAAAAACAACTTTACAAATTCACTGAAAAAAACCAATTGCTAAAGTGACTTTATAGCTTAGTAAAAATGCCACCTAATAAATTCCCTTTTAAGCTAAGCAAAACATTAAAATTAATCAGTTATAATTAACTAAGCTAACTGTAACTTGAGCCCCCACCATGCACTGCTTGTGACCTCGCATAATATGTCACTCATGACATGTTTATTGACATCATTGATAGCATCACTGATTAAATCTCAAAACACATCATTGATGACATCACTTATGGCATCATTTATTTCATTACTGATGATGCCATGCAGTGAGGGTAACAGTTTGATATGAACTTCTGACACTGAGATTGAAAGAAATGAATGATATGTGTGTCCTTTTCTGTTAGTGTATCACAATAGTCTATAGTTTAAACAGGATATCAAAGGGAAATTATATTGTTATAAGTGTAATTGAATAGCAAACACTTACAACAATATATTTTCAACAGATTTACAACTGATTTGTTTCAGGGTTGCATTACTTTATGAAGGCAGACCCTCCACAAAATTCATGTTGTATTTATAAACTAACTCATATAAATATTTGTGTTGATTTATAACTAAAATATTTTAATGTAGTGGAATGCACGGCCTTATATGTACTGTGATGAGGGTGATCATTGAGAGGTGTTTAGCATTCCCATACATTCAACCAAATATTATTTTTTTTTTTAAGTCCTCATATGAGGATAACATGCTCCAAGAAAAAGAAACAAGAGAAAAGAGTCTCTAACCCAAATTGACGTCGGAAGGAATACTCCTGTAATTATCGATTTGAGGACACCCCTCAAGGTGAGGGGGATACAATGTAACTTCCAAAAACCGAACCTTCAGCTCCTCATATGGGTTTACGCCTTTGTCTTGAGTCTACATTGGCCCCCGATAACACGTTGCCCATCGGGAAAGGCCTTCTCAGCCCATACGCCTGGGCTTTACCTTGGACATGTTAGATAATCATAGGACCCGAAGGAGAGCAAAAAAAAAAAAAAAAAGGGAAAAACAACAAGATATTTTAATTTCTAAACATTTTGATTTCTTTTACCTGTCATATGGCCTCTCCCCCTTCCTTTTCCCTTTATGTATAACTCTTCCCTGACTCAGCCCAAATTTCCCATATTTCCCAATATCTAGCTTTTTTCTTATGGATCCCTACTTGATCTAGCATAGCTATCCTTTGGATGGAATTAACCCATTCTGCTTCGGTAGGGGATGATGGCAATATCCACTTGATACATATTTCCCTCCGTGCTAAAAGGATCAAAACAAAAAATAGCGCTTTATGGTTTCTAGTTAGACTTCGATCTTCAATTTCACTAGGACGTAGCCCAAAAAGAACCAAAACTATTGTTAGCTTTATTTCTAAACCCATAATATAAGAAAGAGTCTTACCAATTTTATCCCAGAAGGGAGTTAAGACCGGGCAACTCCAAAACATATGTACCTCATTAGCCATTTCATCTCCACATTTGGGGCACTTCTTAATGTCTCGACTTCCCATCTTTGAAATTTTCTGGGGAGTCCAATATGCCTTGTGCGCTGTAAAGATGTGATTCTTTTTTAAAGATGCAGCATTTACATAGGACCAAAGATAGAACATAGATACTTGCCTGATGTTTTCAAGGTCTTCAACCGGAAGGTCTTTTTTCCAAATTTGCATAAATGCAGCCTGGTCCTCCTCTCCACCTTGGGCAAGTAGCCAGTACCAGGCAGCCACTTCTTTTTCTTTGCCACTACGAGTGCATATCTTATGCGCCAAATTTGAGTTCCCTTTCACGTCCTTCTCGGCAGATCTAATCCAACTTGTCAGCTGATAAAATTTAAACTTAGAAATCGAACCTCCAGTTAAAGATAATAGATGAGGCCAGGAAATTAATCCAGCTTCATGTAGAATTTGCCCCCAGGTGTTGATCCCAGATCTTCTTAACGGGGCTGCCAAGCTGTCCATCAAGCATTCCGGAGTGCCAGGGGAGTCCCAAATTGGCGCGGATTCGTTGTAATATGGGATTTTTAGCAATCGTCTTACTTGTGTCCAAATTTTTATTGCCGCACTCAGTGTCTTGAGTTTTACTTTTTTGAAAAATTTGGGATTCCCAAATTTAAAAAGAAACTTCCCAGCTTGTTTGGAGAGATCTTTTGTGAGGGCATTGAAGAGAGGAGAGAACATACAGTCCTCTAACATTAATTGACGAAAGTTTTTTAATTGAAATGCACACATGTACAAATAAAGATCAGGGCTTGCAATTCCTCCGTATTCCCTTTTTTTCCTAAGCTTATTTCGTGCAATCCTTGGACATTTATTCGCCCATATAAACCTTGAGAGGAGCCCCTGTACTTTCCCAAACCACATTTTTGGGAACTCTAGAGGGATAGCGTTGAACAGAAAAGTGAATTTTGGAATAATGGACATTTTCACAATGTTAGATTTACCTAAAAAAGAGAGAGAAAGCACTCCCCATGATTGTAACTGGGAGGCTATTTCTTTAGTTGTTTTGTCTAAATTAACTTGCGCTATTTTGTTGATATCTTGCACAATCTGGATTCCTAAGTATCTTATCTCCTTCTTTTCATAGGGGCTCTCAAAGTCCATATGCCACTTCATAAGTTCTGTTTTTTGTTCATTGAGAAGATAGCCCGAGACCCTTCCAAAGTTCTCTATTTCCTGCCATATCCCCACATATGAATTTTCCAGATTTCCAGTGAATATAACTAAGTCGTCCGCATAAAGGCCTATTCTTTTTTCCCACCCATTGCAATTAAAGGGGATTATATTCTGGGATGATCTTAGATTGTGTGCTAACGGTTCAATATATATATTAAAGAGTATCGGCGACAGGGGACAACCCTGTCTCGTTCCTCTCCCAATATGTATTGCTCTAGTTAAATTCCCATTAATCAATATTTTAGCTGAAGGGTTCTTATATAATGCCTTTATTGCTGATATGCATCTATCCCCGAGATCGAAGCATTGTAGAGTTTTAAATAGAAATGACCAATCGACCCGGTCGAAAGCCTTGGCGGCATCGAATGTCATAACCGCCAAGGGAGTCTTATATGTCTGCGCCAGGTCGATTGCCCCAATAAGGTCGTAAGTTAATTCGCTCAACTGCCTCCCTTTCATGAAACCCTTTTGGTCCTGATGGATAAGTGGATCTATCACTTTATTTAATCTTTTTGTGATAATCTGTGAATAGATTTTATGATCACAGTTTAAAAGTGATATTGGGCGGTATGATTCGCACTCACGTGGGTTTTTATTCGGTTTTAAAAGGACTATGATTGTTGCTTCATCCCATGAAGAGGGAGTGTTATCTCCATTTAAAAAAGATGCATTAAATAACTGAAGGAGGACCGGGGCTAATTCATCTCTAAGTGTATTATAGATCTCATTGGGGATAGAGTCGGGGCCAGCAGCCTTTCCTTTTTTTAGGGAATTTATTACTTGGTTTATCTCATCTAATTCTACTGGAGCATTGAGAAAATCTTTATCTTCTTGTTGAAGCAGTGGGAGATTTAAACTCCTCAGATATTCCTCCTTTCCTCCCATGTCCAGGTTTTCCTCCCCCGAATATAGACTTTCAAAAAAATGGACAAAGGAATCCTCAATTTCCAATTCTTCTGTGACTATGAGCCCGTTTTTGTGGGAACGTATATCTTTTATCATATTTCTCGTCTGGTCTGTTTTTGTTTTCCAAGCGAGAAGCTTGCCACACCCTTCCCCATATTCGTGATGAGCCAATTTACTGGCCTCCCATTTCTTTTTTAATATAGCTTCTAAATGGTTATTCAATTTACACTTAACTAGTTTTATGCTATTTAGGATATTCTCATTGTCTTCGTCCATTTCAAGGATTTCATACAGTTTCTGTAACTCAATTTCTAACTTTCCTGTTACCTCTCTTTGCTTCTTGGATTGATTACAATTTATACTTAACAGGATCCCGCTCAAAAAAGCTTTATATGTGTCCCAAACTGATTGAATTGCTGCAGAGTCTAAGTTGATTTCAAAAAATTCTTTAGTATCTATTTTTAGTTTTTGAATAATAGATTGTTCCAACAATAATGTTCTATTTATGGTACACCTTCGCGATGATTGAGTCTTACCTATAGCTGCTTTTATAATGACTGCGGAGTGGTCTGACATGTGTTGGGGGGCATGAGATACTAGGACCGTATTACAAAAAAATGTTGTACTTACTAAAAAAAAATCAATCCTTGATCTATGGCCGCATTTTTTGTTATGAAAAGTAAACTTACTGCCAACCAAATATTTTGATGCAATTCCCTATTTTCAGTGACTCGTAGACATAGATTTTGGCCAAAATCCTGCACCTCCCTGAGTCTGGCATAAGAAGCAGAAATATTTCTATTTATGTATATTACTGTACACATACATGGCAGAAATGGGCATAAAGAATAGCTTATGTGCAGGAAGGGACACCTTCCTGCAGAAAACTCTCCTCATGGCAATGTAGACACCGTTGCATTATAACGCAACTGTGTAATGTTTTGTAGTTATAGCACAATTCTGCTCTGTCGATATGACTCAATGCATTACAGCAAATTGCTTGCTGAGCTGTGTTGTGCCAGATTTTTGTTTATAAATCTAGCTCATTTTTAAAAATGTATGAGTCTGTTTTGCCCCTTAGAGCCCAGAGCAAAAAAAAAGGCTTTTACATCCATTATAAATTGTGGTAAATGGTCTATAAATGTAGTACAACATTTGAAGCAATGAGAGAATAATTCTGCAAATCTGAGCATTTATTTGTCATAGATGTCTGTAAGAGGTTGCATTGAGAAGGAGATTTACAGTTAAGTCGAGAAGTTACCATTTTAGAAGTGTGACACAGCAACTTTGCTGATAATCTGTTGTTATACTTAGATAGAAGTTGCTAACTGATAACAATATTTGTATCAATTGAGAAAGGTATCATGAATATTCTGAACAGAATACTTCGTCCAAAAAGATGAGGACATGGGATCACTAAAACAAACATGTATAAGGATGACATGTGTTACCGAACCTCAATAAAGTATTCTAGTGCTGTGTAGTAGATTAGATAATTCAGCAACAAACTAAAAGATTGGGGCTCAGGTGTGTGGAGAGAGTGAGCTGTGCACAAGGCGAAAGCTGTGTTAGAAGTGGATTAGCCACCTAATAGGTTTAAAGTGTGGTGAAAGACTGGCCTCCCTGTGAAGAGCTGTGCACAGGGTGAAGGCTGTGCATAGTGAGGGCTTGGGCATGAAATGGGGCTTGGGTGTCTGAGGGAGTGGGCTCTTTGTGAAGAGCTGTGCACAAGGAGAGGGCTTTGTGTAGTAGGAGCTTTGCCACCTAATGGATCTTGGGTGTCTGGATGGAGTGGGCTCTCTGTAAAGAGCTGTCCCCAGGTGAAGGATTTGCATAGTAGGGCCTGGCCGCCTAATGGGGTTTGGGTGTGTGGAGGGGTGAAATCTCCATGAAGGGCTGTACATAAAGTAAAGGCTGTGCATAGTATGGGCTTGGTCACCTAAAGGGTGTGGAGGGAGTGGGATCTCCATGAACAGATTTGCATAAGGTAAAGGCTGTGCATAGTAGGGGCTTGGCCACATAATTGGACGTGGGTGTCTGGAGGGAGTGAACTCTCCATGATCAGCCTTGCACAGGCAAGGGCTCTGCATACTAGAGGCTTGGTCACTTAATAGGGCTTTAGTGTGGGAAAATATTAGTCTCTCTCTAGAGAGCTGTACACAAAGTGAAGGCTGTGTGTAGTAGTAGTGGCTTGGCCACCCAAAGGGGCTTGGGTGTATAGAGGTCATGAGCTCTCGAGAACACCTGTGCACAAGGCAAAGGCTGTTTGCAGTTGGAGCGTGGCCACGTATTGATTGGGGCTGTGACATCTGGAGGCAGCTATCTCTCGTGAAGAGCTTTGCACAGTGTGCAAAGGCTTTTCGTAGTAGGGGCTTCATCACATAATGGGGCTTGGGTGTCTGGCGGGAGTGGGCTCTCCTTGAAGAACTTTGCACAAGGCATAGGCTGTGTATAGTAGAGTCTTGGCCAAGCATGGCAACCTAATGTGGTTTGAGTGTGGGGAAGGAATGACCTATCTGTGAATAGCTGTGTACAAGGCTAATGATGTGTGTAGTAGTAGTGACTTGGACACATAAACCGATTTACAGGTAAGACATTCATTTACAGTTTTGAAATGGTTACACAGAAACTTCTCTGGTAATCTGTTGTTATACTTAGATGAATGTTACTAACTGGTGAGAATAATTGTGCCAATTAAGAAAAATATCATGGATACACTGAACAGAATACTTCATCCAAAAAAAGACAGAAAATGGAACCACTAAGCAAAACTATATAAGTATGACATGAATTACCGGAACTCAATAAAGTTTTCTAGTGCTCTCACACACATTATATCATTTAATCAAAAATTAAGAGCGTTGGGCTTGTGTGTGAGGAGAGACTGACCTCTCTGTAAAAGCCTTTGCACAGGGTGAAGGCTGAATATACTAGTGGTTTTACCACATAATAGAGTTTGGGTGTCTGGAGGTTTTTTTTTTTTATTTGACTCCAACGGTATCACACAGTGGGTTTTTCTGTCTCTTGCAGGAGTACCATGGGAGTAGAGCAGAAGTACTGAGGGACCGGTGAACCAATTTTAATTTTTTTTTAAATTGAGCATGGGGAAGGGGGTTCCATCTGGGACATACCTGGAAGAACCAGAGGGTCAGGGAATGCCTACCCTGCCTCCTTATTACAATTTTTCTTGACAAATTCACAACATGGGGACCGAATCCCAATGTCCTATAATAGTGGCTGCAACGTTTCCTTCAATGTTGCAGCCACCCAATCTGATCACTTAGTCCTGCGGGATTGACATTGGCTGATGGGAATAAAAAGCTCTCGCGGCCAATCAGATTGCTCTAGTTTTTAAATTAGTGGTACTGCGAGACAAACTATTCCTATAGCACTAACATTGTACCCTAATTTCTCCATAAACGATAAGTTGATTCCACCAGATCACAAAAGGCACAATTTCTAACTAAAGATCCAGCTTTCTGCCTAATTTGGTGTAATTCTTTTCAGCACATTTTCTATATTGCTATCTAAAATATTAGAAATGGCCTAGGGACATCCCCGTTTCTCGGCACCGGCATGATAGATCATCCTGAAACTTTCCATGAAGGAGCAGAGGTGTTAGACGTTTTTTGTGGAACGTTTCGTGCAGATTCATCAAAAGGTGCCAAAGTTAAATAAAAAAAATCTCTTATGGAAAATCTGACCGTACTATATTCACCACTGTATGATATCTATGTGTACATAAATCTGTTGTGTGTGCGTGTATATATATATACATATATATATATATATATATATATATATATTTCGAAAGTTCCTCGTACCACAAGGATGACGACGCCGTGTTCTGGTCAAAAAAACTTTATTGCAATCGGCTGGTAGGACGCGTTTCGCCTGACTAGCAGGCTTGTTCACCAACGACTTGCCCGTTTCATTAGCCATTTTAAATAAAGTGTTCACATCGTGTCACATGACTAAGACTACTAACAGAGTGTATTGGAAGAAAGACTCGTAGTTTTTCATCATGGCATACATGCACTCAATATCACGATCGTCACATAAAATTGGATATCGGTTTCGGTAAACAAATAAATGCTCGCTCCTTAATACATTTCAATACATAATTAGGAAAGCATAATAACATTATTTATAAAACAGTATATCTTCTAAAACTCATTAGAATAGAAGAAGTCTTTTCGGAATTAAGCCCTAGTGGGCCGTTAATTCAGTGCATATTGTAAGGACAAATTACAGGTGAATTTCATCCTCTTTTTACACCCCCAGTGGGGCTAATACTACAGTGTAGTCCCAAATACATTCATGATTCATCTTAAAATTTTTTTGGGAAATTGTGATTGTGTATCTAATGTGTAACAAATATATAAACAAAAAATAAAAAAAAATTCTTTCTTTAGAAAAGATACAGTTAAAAAACGGGGCAGAGAGATTGCCTATTAAATGTTTGTTTCTCGTCTCCAGCGCTGACACAAAATTTAGCTATAAGTGTGTCACTAAATCTTCCGCAATATTCAGTCCTCCAGGGGACCATGTATTGAGCTCTAAAATGTAGCAGGACTCAAGTTTACGCAACTTTTTTTCTCTGTTGCCTCCTCGTTGGTTTGGAGGAATACAGTCTACCACAAAGTAAAATAAACCTTGAGTACTCTTGTTGTGATATGCTGAAAAATGTCGCGCAACAGGGTAGGAATTGTCCCCATTCCGAATTGCTCTAAGATGTTGTAGCACTCTTTTGTGGACTGGATGGATCGTGCTGCCAACGTACCTCAAGCCACAAGGGCATTGGAGGACGTAGACAGCACAATCTGTCTTACATGTTAGATGTCCTTTGATTTTTTTCATCCGTTTTGATAGTCCTAATGTGTAAACCTGTGTATTCTTCCCAAAACTACAAGCTTTACATTTGGTGCATTTAGTAAACCCCTCTCTGGGTTTGAGCCAATGCGTGGACTGTTTTTTGGGACGCTTCATAACATTGCTCACCAGCATTTGTCTGAAGGACCGAGCCCTTCTAAATGTTATTGCTGGTCTCCTCTGAGTTAGTTTACTGAGGATTGGATCGTTTCTAATCAAATGCCAATGTTTGGTGAGAATGCTTCTGATTTGACCATGCTTGCGATTATAAGTTGTGATCATTCTTGGTTGATTTTTTTCTGAATTAGATGTTTTACTTTTACTGGGTCTAAAAAGGATATCTTCCCTCGAAGATTCCCTTGCCTTTTTAGTTGCTGTTTGTAGATTAACTTTAGTATATCCTCTGGCTCGAAATCTCAAGCTGAGTTTGGTTAGCTCTTTCTCTAATACTGCTTCTTCACTACAATTACGCATCGTTCTTAGGCATTCTCCATATGGGATGCTTTTAATCAGATTCTGAGGATGGAAACTTTCTGCATGCAGGAGGGTGTTCCCTGCAGTGGGCTTTCTGTATAGTTTTGTCTGGAGTTTGGAATTGTTAACATAAATGGAGAGGTCTAGAAAATCTACTGATGAATTGCTGATGGTGCTGGTGAACTTAAGATTTAAATTGTTCACCTGCAGTTTTTTAATAAAATTTATTGCTGACTCCTCCGTTCCTTTCCAAACTACAAACAGGTCGTCGATGAATCGACTCCAGTGTAGTACATTTTCCTCCCATTCAGTGTGGTGTGCGACCTGGACCACCTGCTCCTCCCACCAGCCCATATGCAAATTAGCATAACTGGGGGCAAAGCAGGTGCCCATCGCTGTCCCGCAGATTTGGTGGAAAAGCTCATCATTGAAAAGAAAATAATTGCTTTTCAAGCAGGTGGACACCATGCTCAATAGCATCTGGGTGTGGGCCCAAAGTTTAATCGGACGGTTACTCAAAAAGTGTTTTATGGCGTTCAGGCCATCCTCATGTTTAATACTGGTGTATAATGTAGTTACATCAATCGTCAACAACAAATAGTCATCTTCCCAAGGCAGATCGTAAATTTTTTTCAGAAAATCTCCTGTGTCCTGAATATAGGATGGTAAAGTTTTTACTATAGGGCATAAGAATGGATCTACAAATTTTGATGTATTCTCAAAAGCTCCTCCTATTGCGGAAATGATGGGGCGCCCTGGGGGATTATCTAGGCTTTTGTGCACCTTCGGAATCAGATAAAAGACGGGGATAACCGGTTTGTCTATTTTCAGAAACATACGTTCCTCTGAGGTTAATAAACCTTGGTTATGCCAGTCTTGAAGTTGTTCATTGAACTTAGAGAAACTCAATTGCATCAAAGAATCAGCAACTCTTACATAGTTGCTGCAATTATTAAGTTGATTGTATGCCTCATTCAGATATCTAGTTCTATCCCATAGGACCACATTCCCTCCTTTATCAGCATTTCTCACAATACAGTTACCATCTGAGGTCAATTTAGTAACTAACGCCGAATACTCTTTTTCATGCTGTGAATAGACTTTATGTTTCACACTCGTACATTTCTCCAAATTCTTAAGATCGTTAATCACTAGTTCATTGAAAATGTCAATAGAGTCCTTGGCAGTCATGGGTATAAATTTGGATGATGGTCTGAAGCTGGTAGGTTCATTTGAAGTAATTTCAACCTCTTGTTCTCTGGCAGTTACTAGTGCTTGACTCATAGAGATCCCAGAGGTTTCTTCTTGATCATGAAGGCTGATGGTCTCATCCTCATTAGTCATTGCAATACAATGATCGCCATCATTATCCATGCCCCGTAGACCCAGCATGAGATCCATATCTGCAACAGAAAGACTGCCTGGATGATCTGAGACAACAGGACCACTGCTCTCTTCTCGTGGTTTCAGTGCCTTCTTTTGTGCAAACAGTTTTTTCAATTTTAGAGTCCTGACAAATTTAAATACATCTACTCTAGTTGTTACGTAGATAAAATCTGCTGGTGGACAATAGGACAGTCCTAGTTTAAGTAATTTGGTCTCCTTCTCAGTTAGTGTGATATCCGTGAGATTTATGATTGTACTTGCCTCTTCTTCAGGTAAAGTTTCAGCTATTGTTTCTTTTTCAAGTTTACGGGATTGGTATTTCTTTGTCCCCTTCCGCCTCTGTTGCCTCTGCCTCTTCCTCTTTGTGTGCCTTCGTAGTTGACAAAAGGTCTCGGGCGGAGATTGAATCTCCTTTCTTGTTCTAAAAAACCAAATTCTTCTAGAACTGAAGGTGCATTCGATTCTCCTTGTCTGCTTTGGCCTTCCTCCAAATCGGTGTCAACTTCGGAGCTTTGTAGGCTACTCAATTCTGACTGATCTACTGTCGTACTGGGTCCTTTGTAGTTCAATCGCTGTTTTCTAACACTCTCGAATTTCTTAGCAAAAGTGTAGATCTGGCCCCTTTCGTAGTCGTTTTTATCTCTCAAGAATTTTTGAGCCTTTCTTTCTTTTATAGTTGTTTCCAATTTTTTCAGGCGTTCAGACAGCTCAGCCATGAATTTGTCGATTGGTTCTCTGTTGGTTTCTTTCTCCAGCATGTCAGAGATTTGAGAGATTTCTTCCATTATCTTTTGTCGGTCTATTTCGGCATATTTAATGAGGATCCCCAACATCCTCCGTGAGGCCTCTTGATTATTATCTGCCCACTCTATGAGCATATTGGGATTGGGGTCCTCATACGTGGGGGCCACCAAAATGCGAAGCCCTCTCGGAATACTCTTTACTTCCAGATATCGTTGGAGGGACTTGGCCTCCCACCATTTAGATAGCTCACTACTTTTGAGTTTCTCCAGGCGTCTGAGGCGGGTTGTTACATCTGAAGCTTTATCTGTAGTTGTCGTAGGTACTTGCCTGCTACATTTAACAGTATCGTCAAAAATGGACAGCGCGGCTTCTTCTCTGCTTTTAAGTTCAGCAGCCGACATATTTGCAATGAATTCACAAGCTCAAAATGGCTTTGACCAGAAACCGCCAGGCTCTTTCTAGCACAATGCTAACAGAGTAACTGACTTCCCCTTCTTCCCACCACGCATTGCAGGCTCTCCTACCTTGCAACTTCGGGCGTTCACTGCAGAAACAGCCGTTCCGTTCGAAAAACACCCTGGTCTTCGGTAGTCTGCCTTTCACTTCATAGGAGGGCTTTCACTCGCTACTCCTCAAATTGCGTGGTGGGGGGGTGGTGGACCTTCATGCGATTCCTCCAGGCTTAGGTAACTGCCACCGCACTCCTGAACAGAGGGTGCGTCGTCGAGGCGGACCACCCAGGCTCGGTCCGTAATAAATTTCGAAAGTTCCTCGTACCACAAGGATGACGACGCCGTGTTCTGGTCAAAAAAACTTTATTGCAATCGGCTGGTAGGACGCGTTTTGACTGACTAGCAGGCTTGTTCACCAACGACTTGCCCGTTTCTTTAGCCATTTTAAATAAAGTGTTCACATCGTGTCACATGACTAAGACTACTAACAGAGTGTATTGGAAGAAAGACTCGTAGTTTTTCATCATGGCATACATGCACTCAATATCACGATCGTCACATAAAATTGGATATCGGTTTCGGTAAACAAATAAATGCTCGCTCCTTAATACATTTCAATACATAATTAGGAAAGCATAATAACATTATTTATAAAACAGTATATCTTCTAAAACTCATTAGAATAGAAGAAGTCTTTTCGGAATTAAGCCCTAGTGGGCCGTTAATTCAGTGCATATTGTAAGGACAAATTACAGGTGAATTTCATCCTCTTTTTACACCCCCAGTGGGGCTAATACTACAGTGTAGTCCCAAATACATTCATGATTCATGTTAAAAAATTTTTTTGAAATTGTGATTGTGTATCTAATGTGTAACAAATATATAAACAAAAAATAAAAAAAATTTCTTTCTTTAGAAAAGATACAGTTAAAAAACGGGGCAGAGAGATTGCCTATTAAATGTTTGTTTCTCGTCTCCAGCGCTGACACAAAATTTAGCTATAAGTGTGTCACTAAATCTTCCTCAATATTCAGTCCTCCAGGGGACCGTGTATTGAGCTCTAAAATGTAGCAGGACTCAAGTTTACGCAACTTTTTTTCTCTGTTGCCTCCTCGTTGGTTTGGAGGAATACAGTCTACCACAAAGTAAAATAAACCTTGAGTACTCTTGTTGTGATATGCTGAAAAATGTCGCGCAACAGGGTAGGAATTGTCCCCATTCCGAATTGCTCTAAGATGTTGTAGCACTCTTTTGTGGACTGGATGGATCGTGCTGCCAACGTACCTCAAGCCACAAGGGCATTGGAGGACGTAGACAGCAAAATCTGTCTTACATGTAAGATGTCCTTTGATTTTTTTCATCCGTTTTGATAGTCCTAATGTGTAAACCTGTGTATTCTTCCCAAAACTACAAGCTTTACATTTGGTGCATTTAGTAAACCCCTCTCTGGGTTTGAGCCAATTCGTGGACTGTTTTTTGGGACGCTTCATAACATTGCTCACCAGCATTTGTCTGAAGGACCGAGCCCTTCTAAATGTTATTGCTGGTCTCCTCTGAGTTAGTTTACTGAGGATTGGATCGTTTCTAATCAAATGCCAATGTTTGGTGAGAATGCTTCTGATTTGACCATGCTTGCGATTATAAGTTGTGATCATTCTTGGTTGATTTTTTTCTGAATTAGATGTTGTACTTTTACTGGGTCTAAAAAGGACATCTTCCCTCGAAGATTCCCTTGCCTTTTTAGTTGCTGTTTGTAGATTAACTTTAGTATATCCTCTGGCTCGAAATCTCGAGCTGAGTTTGGTTAGCTCTTTCTCCAATACTGCTTCTTCACTACAATTACGCATCGTTCTTAGGCATTCTCCATATGGGATGCTTTTAATCAGATTCTGAGGATGGAAACTTTCTGCATGCAGGAGGGTGTTCCCTGCAGTGGGCTTTCTGTATAGTTTTGTCTGGAGTTTGGAATTGTTAACATAAATGGAGAGGTCTAGAAAATCTACTGATGAATTGCTGATGGTGCTGGTGAACTTAAGATTTAAATTGTTCACCTGCAGTTTTTTAATAAAATTTATTGCTGACTCCTCCGTTCCTTTCCAAACTACAAACAGGTCGTCGATGAATCGACTCCAGTGTAGTACATTTTCCTCCCATTCAGTGTGGTGTGCGACCTGGACCACCTGCTCCTCCCACCAGCCCATATGCAAATTAGCATAACTGGGGGCAAAGCAGGTGCCCATCGCTGTCCCGCAGATTTGGTGGAAAAGCTCATCATTGAAAAGAAAATAATTGCTTTTCAAGCAGGTAGACACCATGCTCAATAGCATCTGGGTGTGGGCCCAAAGTTTAATCGGACGGTTACTCAAAAAGTGTTTTATGGCGTTCAGGCCATCCTCATGTTTAATACTGGTGTATAATGTAGTTACATCAATCGTCAACAACAAATAGTCATCTTCCCAAGGCAGATCGTAAATTTTTTTCAGAAAATCTCCTGTGTCCTGAATATAGGATGGTAAAGTTTTTACTATAGGGCATAAGAATGAATCTACAAATTTTGATGTATTCTCAAAAGCTCCTCCTATTGCGGAAATGATGGGGCGCCCTGGGGGATTATCTAGGCTTTTGTGCACCTTAGGAATCAGATAAAAGACGGGGATAACCGGTTTGTCTATTTTCAGAAACATACGTTCCTCTGAGGTTAATAAACCTTGGTTATGCCAGTCTTGAAGTTGTTCATTGAACTTAGAGAAACTCAATTGCATCAAAGAATCAGCAACTCTTACATAGTTGCTGCAATTATTAAGTTGTTTGTATGCCTCATTCAGATATCTAGTTCTATCCCATAGGACTACATTCCCTCCTTTATCAGCATTTCTCAGAATACAGTTACCATCTGAGGCCAATTTAGTAACTAACGCCGAATACTCTTTTTCATGCTGTGAATAGACTTTATGTTTCACACTCGTACATTTCTCCAAATTCTTAAGATCGTTAATCACTAGTTCATTGAAAATGTCAATAGAGTCCTTGGCAGTCATGGGTATAAATTTGGATGGTGGTCTGAAGCTGGTAGGTTCATTTGCAGTAATTTCAACCTCTTGTTCTCTGGCAGTTACTAGTGCTTGACTCATAGAGATCCCAGAGGTTTCTTCTTGATCATGAAGGCTGATGGTCTCATCCTCATTAGAAACGGGCAAGTCGTTGGTGAACAAGCCTGCTAGTCAGGCGAAACGCGTCCTACCAGCCGATTGCAATAAAGTTTTTTTGACCAGAACACGGCGTCGTCATCCTTGTGGTACGAGGAACTTTCGAAATTTATTACGGACCGAGCCTGGGTGGTCCGCCTCGACGACGCACCCTCTGTTCAGGAGTGCGGTGGCAGTTACCTAAGCCTGGAGGAATCATATATATATATATATATATATATTCACTAAAAAAAAACATAGGTTTCAGGCACTCACTGAGACACCCATAGGTTTCAGGGGCGTTATACTTAGTTGGACATTTCATTCGTACAAAACCAGTGAAATTCCCCCATTATAGTTAGCTCAGCTAACTATAACTCGAGCCCCTACAATGCACTGCTGATGACGTCACATATTACATCACTCATGACATGGTGGGGGATTAAGTCCCCTTGAATCCTGAGGGTCCCTGGGGTCCAACTAGACCACCAGGTACCTCCAGTAAGCGCCACAGAGCTGGGTTGCAGAGAGGTGTAAAAAGGGGCGTGGCCTGGACCACCTCTCTGCAACGCAGCCCTGTGGCGCTTACTGGAGGTTTATTTTTCTGTTTTCTTGTGACTCGGTTCTACCGAGTCACAAGATGGCTGCCAACACTTCCTGGTTTGGAGTATTGACAGCCAATTAGAATAAAGCTCATGGTCGGGAGGGTGCGCGGATCCACCGCGCCTCTAGATATCAATATTTTTATTTTTTGAATTTCTACTGATCGGATTTACACTATTTTTGAAAAGGTCACTTTCTGAGCCAAGCAGTACCTTTTTGCCAAATTTGGGGTAATTTCGTTCAGTAGTTTCAGATGTAGCCTTGCCCAAAGTTTCCTATGGGAAATGGATTTTTTGACTGTTATTTTTTGAATTCCTCAGCAACTACTGAATGGATTTACACCATTTGAAAAAAAGGTCGCTTTCTGAACCAAGCTCTACCTTTTTGCTAAATTTGGTGTAATTCCGTTCAGCAGTTTGGGCTGCAGCTCGTCCCAAAATTTCTTTTGGAAACATGGGGAAAATGTGTTTTGGAACCCCCCTTTTTTCTCAGCCCCCACTTCACGAATCACCCCAAAACTTTCAGGATAGCAGCTGACCTGGATAGACTTTGTTTTGGAGCATTTTGGTAAGATTCGTCAAACAACGCCAAAGTTATTAGCAAATCAAAAAATGCTTTTCCTATGGAAACTAGGTTCTAACTATAACTACCTTCTGGCAACCGCCAGTAGGTAATATATAAATATATATATATTCACTGAAAAAACCATAGGTTTCACACATGTTATAGTTAGCTGGACATTTCACTCGTACAAAACCATTGAAATTCCCCCGTTATAGTTAGTTCAGCTAACTATAACTTGCGCGCCCGCAATCCACTGCTGATGACGTCACATATTACATCACTCATGACATGGTCAGTGACATGACTCATGACATCACTGATGACATCTCAAATGACATCACTGATGACATCACTGATGACGTCATCCATGTGATAAATTACCACATCTTCTCACACCCTAATATAACCTTTGATACACCGACTCAAAATTTCAGAGTTCCATTCTCAAAACCATACATACTCCAATACCGATAACTACATACCCACTTATTAACTCTTAGGTCTACATACTCCTCCACTCATTCACCTGTACAGTCACTCATACTTAAAGTCACTCCATACAAGACTATCAAATGCATTTATACACCTATATAGACACTCACACACCACCAATCATCCATAGAGGTACTCTCACACCTAGTCAGTCATGTAAATAATCACACTCCCATTTACTCACCTATGCGGTTAAACACACTCAAGTTCACTTACTCATAAAAAAGTACCACATTCTTACGCTCTTATAGAATCATTGATACAAGCACACACTTATCCATACAGTCACTCTCACAATCACACACTCTCATCTACCCACTTATATACTCTTACACGCATATATACTGCTTTTCACATATGTAGTTAGTCACAAATGTACCACTGAGATATACATTCAATCCCTAACACACCCATACATACACTCACTCAACCATACAGTCCATCACAGATGCACTCTTAAAACCATGCACCCATAGAATCACCCACTCACACATCTATGCTTAGAGTCACACACACCCTACGCACACAAACACTCAGGAACCCATACAGATACTGAGACAACCAATCAATAACCCATATAGACACTCATATAGCTATTCACAAAACCATGCAGTCACTTATACACCAACACACAGACACATACAGACATTCACACAGTTTAGTCACTAGTCTGCAGTAAGATACATTTAATGACTCACTTATAGAGTCAGTTACGCACCTAGAAAATCACCCATTCACACACTTGTACACCCACTCATTCTTCAACAGGACTTTCCCTATATATATTAAACATATTACAATTGTTCAGAAACACATACTCAATGGCACGGCAGGTCATGTGATTTAGAAACAACACTTTTCATTGGTTTATAGTAGTTTCAGATCATGTGATTAAGAAACAACACTTTTCATTGGTTTATAGTAGTTTCAGTTCCAGAAACTTCCAACACCACACCCACTCCCCTCATTATTTCTTCTGATTCCCTGGGAGAAGGAGCTGAGCAGCTTTTCCAGTACTCCAGTACTTGAGAATGGCAGAGCAGCAGTCATCTTCTGGGAGTGAGCAGGAGACCCTTGTGAGACAGAGGAAACAGAAAGACTCTTTTATATGGCAATTTTTTTACATTTCCAGTGGGGCAGAAGAAGGTGAATACTCCAAAAGTCACCTACACTATTTGTGGTGTTGTCTTATCAAGAGGAGATCCTAAGAAGAAATACTCTTTTAGTATTTTCACTATGATCAGGCACGTTAAAGGAGTACATCCTGTAGCTTTTGCTCGAGCTGCTAGAGACAACCCTCCTGCAGCTCAGCCGAGCACATCCGCAGCAGCTCAGCCGAGCACATCATCGGCAGCTCAGCCGAGCACTTCATCTGCGGCGGCAGCTTCACCTGCTTCTGTTCCTCTGGATATACACCCTCTGTTCAAGAGGGTGCATATACGGTGCAATGCGTGCAATGCTCTTCTCTCTTATGGTGACACCAGCATTCCCCTAATAGAGAGCAAGATACAACAGCACACATGCGGCACCCCATATTTTTTTTCATTTTTTTGTTCCTCTGTTCCTCAATTAACACAACGGCTCTTTTTAGAGCCACCTAACATCTAAACACTTAAATTTGATTTTTAGTTCTATTTTTTTTATGATTTTTTTCCACCGTGCGCGCACCTCGCGAAGGTGCGCGCACGGTGCGCGCACCTCGCGATTTAAAAAAAAAAAAAAATGTTTTTTTACCCTTCGGGGTCCTTCAGGGACCCCCTGACAAAAGCTAGGGGGTCAGGAACTCTGTACCCTGCCCCCTTTTCACGTTCTCCACCTTTCTTTTTCACTGTCACACACAAAATGGCGGACAACACTTCCTGATTTCGACCGATTCGAATGTTGACTGACATGTAACCACCAATCACAATTACGCTCGCGCACGTTACAGTGCGCGCACGGTGCCCGCACGGTGCGCGCTTATAGATATTTATGTACTTTTAACTGCAATTTTCTCAGGAACTACTGAACAGATTGACACCATATATGCAAAAGGCACATGCCTGACCTGAGGACTACCTCTTTGCCAAATTTCAAGTAATTCTGTTCAGCCGTTCGGGCTGTACCTTCGACTAAAGGTCCTATGGGAAAATGCATGGGGAAAACGTGTTTTGGGACCCCCCTTTTTTCTCAGCCCCCACTTGACGAATCACCCCGAGACTTCCAGGGTAGGAGCTGGGAGGAGCGCCCCATTAGTTTTGAAAAATTCGCGAGGATCTGTCAACCGGCGCCAAAGTTATTCAAAATAGAATTTTCAGATTTCCTGTGGAAACTCGGTCCTAACTATAACTATCTACTGGCGACCACCAATAGATAATATATATATATATGTATATATATTCACGAGGGTTGCTGGTTTACTGAAATCAGCCCCCGACCCTGCCTACATGCTTCTTGGAGGTTAGAGTCTATGCGGGGACCCAGGGAGGCTTGCGGACTTATTAAAGACACTGGATACAGCGCGCCATGTTCTGCAGCACACCAATGCCATACAGGAGTTTCCCCACGCATCACCTGACCATGATGTTGGATTCTGGGAGCTGTAGGATCAATCGACCTACAGCAGGCGAGCGACCACATGACTGGGTAGGTGTGTCCTTTACAATCGCACAAAGACTGCAGGACTCTATAAAAGCTGAGGTGGGGTGCTGGACTCAGTGTTTGCAGTGGCGTCCGAGGAAGGCAATTTATGCTGAAATATATTATGCCCAAACTGCTGTCCAATAAAAGCCTGTTCCTGTACTCCCTGCGTGGCCCCTTCCTTCTGTTCGCTGGTGGTTTCTTTTGGATATTTTCGCGTCAGCCAGAGACGCGTTAAGGGGCCCAACTCTGTCAAGTCAGCTGGAGACATTACTGGCGCTCTGCTTTGCAGTTTTGTTTTTGCCCGAGGGATCGGATTTCTCCAGCACACCTCCTCAGAGCGGAATAGATAAGGGACGCTGCCAGCCGGCAGCTCGTGACTTCACGAGGGTTGCTGGTTTACTGAAATCAGCCCCCGACCCTGCCTACATGCTTCTTGGAGGTTAGAGTCTATGCGGGGACCCAGGGAGGCTTGCGGACTTATTAAAGACACTGGATACAGCACGCCATGTTCTGCAGCACACCAATGCCATACAGGAGTTTCCCCACGCATCACCTGACCATGATGTTGGATTCTGGGAGCTGTAGGATCAATCGACCTACAGCAGGTGAGCGACCACATGACTGGGGAGGTGTGTCCTTTACAATCGCACAAAGACTGCAGGACTCTATAAAAGCTGAGGTGGGGTGCTGGACTCAGTGTTTGCAGTGGCGTCTGAGGAAGGCAATTTATGCCGAAATATATTATGCCCAAACTGCTGTCCAATAAAAGCCTGTTCCTGTACTCCCTGCGTGGCCCCTTCCTTCTGTTCGCTGGAGGTTTCTTTTGGATATATATATATATATATATATATATATATACTCTGAACAGATTGTTGTTAGGTCAGCGTGCATCCTAAATGCTGGTGGTGCACGTAAAAGCGCTAGCACTTTCAAAATCCACCACTGACTTTCCCCTTCAGACAAAGAGACAGCCTTCTGAGATAGAAGAATATCACCACAGTTTAATCCATCAAAACACTCCCCAGACAGGACGCGTTTTGGTTGTACAACAACAACCTTAGTCACCTTTGATGTTGTTGGTGGCCATTAGCTGTGTTTTGCTGCAGTACCAATAAAGAATTGAACCTGCTGATGAGTGCGTCTTCGTTCACTGATAATGTTGATAATTAAGACTGGTGGTCCAGCCGTGAAGAATGCAGCGCTGTGAAAAAGAAAGCAGTCCTGCTATGACAAGTCTCGGAGTCATAAGCGGAAATGGCAAAGAAAAGAAGGTCCTGCAGTGAAGTGGCCTGAAGTGGCATGAGCAAGCCCACTGGGGTAATTGCATTTTAATACTTGGCATGTTGTACAGCAGTGAACCCACTTGTAGGGTCGGATTGATTTTTTTTACGAGACGACACTTACCAGTATGCATTGTGACTCACTGGAGACCTACATGGAGGTGGACATGTTATTTAAACACATTAATTAGTGCACATTACTATCCTCACTGTTCTCACATGCTGGACAGTGAAAAAGGGCTGGTAAGCTCAACATGAGTTTGGCCTGGTGTTTTTGGTGTCCATTAGCTGTGTTTTTCCTGCAGTACCAATAAAGATTTGACCCTGCTGTTGAGTGTGTCTTCGTTCGAGGATAGAGTTTGATGATAAGTAAGACGGCCAGTCCAGCCGTGAAGGATACACCACTGTGAAAAAGAAAGCAGTCCTGCAATGACAAGTCTCGGAGTCATAAGCGGAAATGGCAAAGAAAAGAAGGCCCTGCAGTGATCTGGTCTGAAAAGGCACCAGCAAGCCCAATGGGGTAATTGGATTTTAATACTTGGCATGTTTTGCAGCAGCGAACCCACTTGTAGGGTCGGATTGATTTTTATGGGACTACACTTACCAGTATGCATTATGACTCACTGGAGGCTCACATCGTGGTGGACATGTTACTAAAACACACCAATTAGTGTCCAGCATTATCCTCGCTGTTCTCACGTGCTGGCCAGTGCCCAAGGGCTGGGAAGCCCAACACTTGTTTGGCCTGATGTTGTTCGTGGCCATTAGCTTCGTTTTGCTGCAGTACCAATAAAGAATTGAACTTGCTGTTGAGTGCATCTTCGTACGAGGATAAAGTTTGTTGAGAATATAGATATACATTTACATATATGTGTGTGTGTGTTTGTTTGTGTGTGTGTGTGTGTATATATATATATATTCACAAAAAGGTTGCTCTCAAGGTAAGATGCACTCACAGGTTGGTATACCTCTTTATTGAAGACTGCAGCGAAAAACAGCAACTGTCCTCAAACCATTTAAAAAAGGGCCTAACGCTTTTCGAACATTGCAGTTCTTGATCACAGAACAGAACAAACAGCAAACAAAATGTAGCCACTTTTTTAAATAGTAGTCCTGCCCTCAGTGGGCCTCATGTGAGTTGCAAAGCCTTCTGGTCATGGTGGTGCTGCAATACATATGCCCCACGTGGATTCTCCTGTAGTTCCAAAAATATTCGCCAGTTCAATACCCTCCAGTGGATCGATTCAAGGGCACATGCCTGGATTCGCCGGCAATGAAAAAGTCACTCAATAAGAGCCTCCCATTCCAACAGCGGCTCGCTATTGATAGAGTGCCATGTTATTTCTGAAATTTGTAGGGGTGCATCATAATCATTGTTAGTCAGCACCCGCTTATATAGTGTAACTTTAGAAATGTGTGACTTAGAATTGTATTATTAACCAGCACATATTAGAATTGAAGAACCAGAACCTTATGGGCCTGGAGGCGCAGGGTACGCCTTAATCTCCTGGGTTCTCCTGCTTCAGCTAACAGAGACACGGGGACACTCGGTCGGCGTAAAAGATCAGATTTTATTAGCTGCAGCTAGTACAGTTGTCCTAGAAGTACACACGGTATGTTCTCAGGAGACTGCCACTTCACTTTGTGGCACACAATCTTTTATAGCACATAGGAGACATATACATTAACCAGAAAACACACCTAATACATACATCGAGAATCAATAAGGGAAGTTCGAGATAGGACAGAGCCAATAGAGAGAGTTGGAAAACAAAGTATCGAGTAACCCGAAGAAGCCTCTCCTTCAACTGTGTTTGTCGCTCCTCCTTACGGGTTAATTTATTAACGTGTCTGTAGCTGACTCGCAGGTGGCGAGATACATTTGTGTGTTTTGGAGGACAGTTGTGAAATGAGAGAATACGAGCAGAGGACAGCGAAGGCCAGAAGATAAGATAAAGTCAGAAGAGAATAGTGTGAACCAACAGATAGTTGAGACAGGGATTAGAAAAACCAGACAGGGATTAGTGTACTCGGCCAGTCCCTAACACCAGCTTTGTAAACAGAGGCAGAAGGCTAATTTGACACAATACTGCAGGAAAAGCAGAAAAGACTTTGTTCGTCGTGCTGCCTGAGTGAGGGCAACACAAGATGGCGGCGGTTTACAAAATGGCGGGTCAATACGATCGAGATCGAAAATCGAATTTCCTCAGTCCCTCCTTTTGCCAGAACTCAGGCAATAATACATGGACTCATGTTAATCTGAGTCGATGTCAATGGCCATGAGGTCATCAAGCTGCTGTTGCAACATCATTTTAATATTCTCTGTTCTCTGTGACTTAGGGTTTGGGATGCACGTAGTAGCACAAAGGTCACAAATGGCGGGGCCACAGTGCATACAGA
Organism: Triturus cristatus; assembly: GCF_964204655.1. Taxonomy (NCBI): domain Eukaryota; kingdom Metazoa; phylum Chordata; class Amphibia; order Caudata; family Salamandridae; genus Triturus; species Triturus cristatus. The sequence goes on from NC_140593.1 coordinate 979,852,655, forward strand.
GACAACAAGAGGAAATGATGGCCAAAACCATTCCAAGGAATGTTAATACCTTCCAACCCCACTTAGACAGTAGTCCCCAAAACCACCCCAATAACGACCACTCTCCTTCGTCCTGATGAATCAACTCGGAGATTATGTGTAATTTAGAGATGGCCTGGTATACTGTCGGAGCATCATCAGGTATATCAATACAGTAACTTGATTTGATCAATTTACAGACTCCACCACGATCTGCAAGAATAATATCTAAGGCAACTCGATTCTATAATGTCATAAGACGATCCGCCTGTAGTTCCGCTGTAATATTACTCAAAGCTCCTACAGTGATGTCTATGGTAGTCTCTACAACACGAACCAGTTGCCTCATATTCCTACTGTTTGCCATAGGACCCCAAAAAGGAAGAAATCCTTTTAGGAAGTCTCCTCCCTCTTGTCCTGCTGTGTCTTTGGAATCAATAATTCCTCTGCCTTATCTGTTTTTATGAAAATTTGAAGAAGCAGTGTATGTAGGGGGAAGAAGAAAAGCTATATAACAAGTTCCAGAGAAACCAGTCGGTAACCACGTATAGGCTCTATCGTGACAGATGAAATACGTGCCCTGAGATGGCACTAACGGCGGCGAATTCTGAGATGAATGGATGTACGTATGAGAACAAAAGCTTTTTCTCTGTCCGGTGTTAGCAGTCTGGCCATTTATTTGCAAACGGAAATTGCCTTGATGAGGTACAGTCCAAATTGGTGGAGATTTTCCCTGTTTAACCTTATCACTAAGACTAGTGATATAATGAGTGACGTTCCAATTAGTGTATGCTTTTCTCTCATCAATAGAAATTTTACTATTTTCCATAATTTTAGCCATAGTTACCATTCCCTTTATCAATGAACTATGACTGAAATCTGGTTCACCAATATAAGAACTGACAGGTCGTTTAAATCGGCTTTGATAGGCATTAGAGAAAATTACAAAATAAGCCCAAGCAGAACCTTCATAAGAGAACGGAAAGACTAAATATGGCAATCCTTTTTCTGTGGCATGGGGCATTAGTCCACACACCCAACAGTCAGTTGTATTAATTACCAATTGGTGTTGGTGTAATAACTGGATAAAGGAATTATTGTAATATTCGGTTCTTCTAATCAGTTCATGTTGAGGAAGTGTATGAAATAGATGTGGAGAGATAGTAGAATAAGAAGGCACAGTGATAGAAGAAGGGACAACTTTTTGCTGCATAGCATGAACAATCCAACCTATACACGCCAATAAAATACACAATAATATGAAAATACATAAGTTTATACCACAACGACTATACATTAATTTACAGTCGTTTTTCATCTTATCGTTTTTCTCTCTTTCTCCTAATGTAATATCCATCTTCCTCAATCACTTGGTTATGATTATCTGCCGTCCTATGACACTGCACGTCCTGCAGACCTATTGTCACTACTCAGGTCACAACCAAGATTCCTACCGTGACCCTGCAACCGGGATAGAAACTACATGGAAGAGAGAATCTCAAGTTTTCTTCTTTAGTCTAGGCCTTAAATTGTAGAGAGCCTTATCAGGTACAGTCTGATCCTGAAACAATGTTCGTGGATCTGTGGTATTCAGACGAAGATGTGGTGGTACACCTTCTTGGAGAATGTCGTCATTTTCTTTTTCTGACAATGTTTCATTCAAGCGTGCATCACTAAAAGGTATAAATCGAGGAACCTTCTTGCTTTCAGTGTCACTTATACCCTTGCGGACCTACTGATCGAAAGGCAAAGGCAAAGGCACCTTCTTGCAGTGCACACCGTGAATCCAATTCTTCTTTCCTTCAACTTTCACTGCTGTACGGGTAGTCAGGAGCACCTGCCGGGGTTCTCTCCAGGGAGGCTCCAAATTCTTCGTCCTTTGAAAATTCTTCACACAAACCCAGTCACCTGGTTGGATGGAATGACCTGAGTCTGTGGAAGCCTCGGGCAAAGCGCTCTGAACCTGTTGCTGGAGAATACGCAATTTAGTTGTGAGGTCATGCAGATAATCAATCAACATCGGGTACGGTATATCAGAGTACTTTTTAGGGCGAGGGACTCCCCATACATTAGCTGGGCGTCCGAAAACTACCTCATAAGGGCTAAGTCCCAAATGAGAATGCACAGCCGTTCTGGTGGATAGAAGAGCCAAAGGTAGGGCATCGGGCCAACTAAGGCCTGTACTGGCTTGTATTTTAGCAAGCTTGAGTTTTAGAGTACCATTATAGCACTCCACTAGACCCGCTGACTGTGGATGGTTTGCCGCATGGAACTTTTGCTTGATGCCAAGACCCGCACAAACTTTTCGCATGACTTGGCCCACAAATTCATTCCCATTGTCACTCCAGACAATGCGCGGCAACCCAAATCTAGGAAAAAACTCTTTTAGAAGTATTTTGGCTGTGGATAAAGCAGTATCCATCTGGAAAAGGCACATACCACCACTAGAACATATTTGAGATTGTTGCATCGTTCCATGTGAATGTAGTCGATTTGCAATACCTCAAATGGATAGGTCGGAGGAGCAAAATGACCTGCTGGAGTTGGGGTTCCCTTTCCCGGATTGTACATCAAGCAAATGATACAATGTTTCACTACATTTTCTGCACACTTCGGTATTCCTTCATTCTGCCACACTGGAGCCAAAAGCTTGCATATTCCTTTTGCACTTAGGTGAGCTGGACCATGTGCCATTGTAACTACAGGTAGTACATAGGCGTCTGGTAACAGCCAACGTTGGTGCTCTGATAATTCCACCCAACATCCCATCTCATCTAACATTCCTGTACTTTCTTTCCACTTACTCAATTCTTTCTCTGTAGCCTCTTCTTGAATTCATTTCACACTTTCTACTGTGTCCTCATACATTCCCCTTTCTCTGACCCAATTTGCAGGGCCCGCAACATACATGCGACTTGTAGCATCTCTGGCTGTCTTTTTCACTACCTCATCCGCAAATGCATTCCCGCGACCAACATCGTCAGTAATCTTCTTATGCGCGCTATACTTCACAATTGCTATCTGGGTAGGTAAAGCAAGTGACTCAAGAAGGTCAGCCACCAACTGACCATGTTGTATCTTCGTGCCATGAGAAGTAAGGAATCCCCTTTCTTTCCACAAACGCCCAAAATTGAACGCCACACCAAAAGCGTACTGGCTATCGGTATACACGTTCACTCTTTTTCCCTTGGATAACACACACGCTCTGGTTAAGGCTATCAGTTCAGCTGCCTGAGCTGAATTATGTCTGAGGCGTGCTGTTTCCACAACTGTATGCAAGGTAGTAACAGCATAGGCTGAAGTTGTCTCTCCATTAGGAAGCTTAAAACAAGAACCATCTACCCATAGCGTTCCATCCGGATTCACTAATGGCGTATCTGTTAAGTCAATTCTACCTTTTGTCTCTTCCTCAGTACGGAGGAAACAATCATGTTGTTCTTGAATACCTTTCTCTTCTGGAAGAGGCAACAAAGTAGCTGGATTTAAAGTGTTACATCGTTTGATGTGTATGTGACTAGCCAAGAGCGTCAGCTCATATCCAGACAAACGAGCACTCGTAAGATGCTGTGTTTTTGTTCTGGTAGCAAAGTATCCACTGCATGTGGTACCATAACAATGAGAGTATTATCTAGCACCACTCCAGCTGACTGACGAATGGAAATTGCTGCTGCTGCTGTCGCTTTAAGACAACTAGGGAATGCTTTGGCTACTGGATCTAACGTAGCCGAAAAATAGGCACATGGTCGCTGTTTGTCTCCAAATCGCTGTGTTAAGACTGACAACACACAACCTTCTCTTTCATGAACATAGAGCGTAAAAGGCTTACTGTAATCAGGAGTACCTAGTACAGGAGCAGAACACAGAGCAGCACGTAAGTCAGTAAAACTCCTCTGACATTCATCAGTCCACGGAAGGGGCTGAGGTGTATTTTTCAAAGTGAGTGCCAACAAAGGTTTGGCCAACAGAGAAAAGTAAGGGATCCACTGCCTACAATAGGAAGTAATGCCCAGAAAGGCACGTACCTCTCTTTGTGTGGATGGCACAGACATTTGCGCAATTGCTTGGATACGTTCTGAGGTTAGTCGTCTTCCCTCCTTTGATAAGAGATGACCCAAGTAGGTAACCTCTCGGCGAACATATTGTAGCTTGGAAGGTGAAACCTTATGATTAAGGTCGGACAAGTGTCGCAACAATGCAACCGTCACATTCTTACATATATCCTCTGAATCAGCAGCGATTAACAAGTCGTCCATGTACTGAATTAGAGCAGCACCAGACGGCAAAGAAAAAGCATCAAGATGACATTTTAGAGCTTGACTATAAATAGAGGGACTTTCACAATAGCCTTGAGGTGCGTGCTTGAACCGGAAGCTTCGGCCTCCAAGAGAGAAGCCAAAAATATCCCTACTCTCTTCGGCAATGGGAATACTAAAGAAAGCATTTTTCAGATCGATAACAGAAAACCAAACCGCTGTGGAAGGTATCATTGTCAACAGCGCAGTGATATCTGGGACAACAGGAACAGGAAGGTGGGATCTCAAGACAACCAACATCATTTGGACCCGTAGCCCAAAGCGTTGTAGGAAGAGAGAGCAATTGAGGTGGGAATTGATCTTTAGACAAATACATTGGAGAAGTCAATCTCTGTCCTAAAGTAAGATATACACCAGAAGGAGAACAAGATATTGTGGCATGTATTCTCTTCAGTAGGTCCAAGCCCAATAGATTCTCGCTGCAACCATTCGTTAAGAGAAGCGGAGCTTCCAAATCATAAGGGCCAATTGAAATAGGCAAAGGGCCAGAGACCGGATTACGAACTGGGGCGCCAGAAAAACCTACAGATACATTCGTTAAGCCAGACAAAGGTGCCCCAGGGAGTTTTGAATGAATGATAGAACTTCTCATCGCACCAGTATCTAAAAGAAATGGCTTTGAAACACCCATTGTAGTGACATTAACATAAGGTCCACTCTGATCTACTGGAATCGACACAACTCCCTTACTTTGTCCATGGCTGTCCTAGTTAGCATGAAGATTTTAATTCTCGCCTTCAACATAACAATCCTCATTGTAATACTGTGTAGACCGAGCGTTTTGCTGATCAAAGTAGTTCATGGAATTAGAAGGAGGAAGGGAACGCTGTTCTTGGGTCAACATACCTCGACCTCTACCTCTGTTTACTGACTGGAGGCCAGCATGACCTCGTGGAGCAGATAGTATGCTATTGAGCTGCAATAAAACCGGACAACTATTCTTAAAATGACCTTCCTCCCTACAATAGGCACATTGATTAGGACCTAACAAAGGTCGCGGAATATATGGCTCAGGCTTTTGATACACCCTCTGAAACTGTGGGGGTTGTTGAAACTGGGGCTGAGCATAACGAGGGGGATAAGCCTGTTGCAAGAGAACCTTAGTTTTCAATTCTTTAGTCTTTTTCTCTTGCTTATCTTTTTCTTCTTTATCTCTATTTTCATAATATTGAGCAGTAGCCAATATCTGGGCTGAAGAAGAAACAGCCGATGAACTCTCGGAGTCTTTCAACTTGTGTGACAGCTCGGGAAGCAGGTTGAACACGAACTTATCTACAAATAATCGCTGTCCACACTCCGTAGTCATATCCTGACCACTGTGATCAATGAATGTTTTTTCGAAACGAGTGAAGAAATCGGAGACACTCTCATCTTTCTTTTGTTTACACGCGGCTAGTTTATCCCAGTTAACTCTCAAGGCAGGCATCATCGTTTTCATTAATGTAATAATCCTACCAGGAAGTTCTGAAATCAAAGCTTCAGGCTTCGCACCACCCACTTGGTCTCTATCTGCGGCAGTTATAGCATCCCAGTCTCCCCCTAATTCTTCGGCATGATTCTCTTTACGAATTCTAGCCCATAACGCTTGTGGGACTACATTCCCCATCAACATGTCGATGTCTGCTAAATTCATAATACAGGCATCAACGGTCTGTGACAATTCTTCATAATAGCCTGCAGGGTTCTTACGAGGATCCGGTAGAGACTGTTTAAGAGCCAAAACTTCAGGGGACAGATTTATGAGCCCCTTGCGCCACTTTTGCGTCACTTTTCCCATGTTAAAAGTGACGCAAAAGTGGCGCAAGGGGCTCATAAATCTGCCCCCAGATCTTTTCCAGGGGACATGTACCCATATACGCTGGAAGGGAGCAGGAATAGCTTGATTAGCACCTGCTGATGCAACCTCTTCTCTCCATACTGGAGGAACCTCTCTCATTGGGTAATTTTTCAGTGTCAACCTAACTGAGGGATCGGAGTCAAGAAAAGTCTGTGAGGTAAATAAGGTTCTAAAGGTAACAAGTCGCTTTACAGCGTCCTCAACCTTGGAACCCACAATGAGTCCCTTATCAAAATCAGCCTGAATATCTAACAGACCCTGAGGAACCGAACACAAATCCATATCCTCCCATCCTTTAACGAGAGTGTCACACATGACATTGAAAACATATCTCTGCGTAGGCGCATTCCACTGTGAGAAGGTAGACATAATGTCGGGCACACTATACTGGGGACCCTTCTCAATCCATTTACGAGCGAGTGAGTCCAACCTTTCTCGTTCTTCAGAAGCTGGGAACTGACTACAAGACTGTCTTCGAGAAAAAGCCGGAGACACATTTAAAGCCTCAAAGAAAGGAGATAAAAGACCAGAGACCGTATCTGTGAGTCATTTACGCATAGACGGAGAATTGGTCATAAGCATAGGGGACAAGGTATTAGGCGAACTAACTGAAGAGGGATCAGTAATTGCCGGGGGAGCAGAGGGCAAAGAAGATGAAGGCAAAGGAGTCGAAGGTAAAGCTGGCAGAGGCGGCAATACTTGAGGGGGCAAATGTGGAAGAGCCGGAGCAAGCGGAGGCGCAGCTGGCGGCTGAGCAGGCTGTTACAACGGGGTTGTATTAGCACCTTGCACATAGGGCGGAGGCAATCTCAATAAGTGAGACATCAAGGGATCTTCCTCTAAATCCTTTCTTTTATCAGAAGGGGAAGCTGGCAACATCGGATAGCATTTATCTATCGCCATACGATGCTGTCTCTATGAAATTTCCATCGCATTATCAACTTCATCATCTTTAAATTGCTGAGCAGCCTGTCTAAATCGTCATACCCTGTGTTTTCCTATCTCGTTTTTCTTGCTTAATTTTTCGCTGTTTGGCTTCCTTACGCCAAAGGCGGAAAGAGTCAAACATTGCCGGCCGGGCTTTTCTTTTAAATAAAATAGCTTCCAAATTATCTAGTATGTCAGGCTCAAAACTACCATTTTCTGGCCATTTTAAAACACCATCATTCTTCGTGTATCGGATCCATGCCTCGTTAAAGGCAATGGGGCCAACACCATGTTTAGAATAGAGCTCATAAGTGGGAGTTCCAACCGAAGGAATCGGACAAGAGTTCTCCAGCCGGGAATCCCTATTACAACCAAAGCAACAAAGTTTCCTAAACTTAGTCAGACCAGGCATTGTTATTTCACTGGACTGTTCACAAACATCAAGGGGATTAAATCAATTAACACAGCACAAATGTACTTACCCCTCGGCTTCGGTTATTGCAATACCTGAATCAAAGACCCAAGGAACCTAAGAACCAAAGAACCAAAGAACCAAAGAACCAATGTGGGAGCGACCCACCAATACTTAACTAAGATATCTTCTTACACCAACAGAGGCCCGTCTATCGTCTCGCCTTACCATACATCACTAAAAAAAAAGGGCCAAGGCAGGGCGGCAGTCGGGGCAGCAGTCATCAGTAGCCGTCAGGAAGGAGTAACCACGCTGAAAAAGACCTTCGGACCACTTTCGACATACAGGGGTCGCTTGACGTGGCTCGCGATTCCTCCAGAATTTTCTTGTGGGGTTCCTCACGACCTTCAGGCAGAACCACTACCTCTGAAACCGCCCCACGTTGGGCGCCAGTTGAAGAACCAGAACCTTATGGGCCTGGCGGTGCAGGCTATGCCTTAATCTCCTGGGTTCTCCTGCTTCAGCTAACAGAGACACGGGGACACTCTGTCGGCGTAAAAGATCAGATTTTATTAGATGCAGCTAGTACAGTTGTCCTAGAAGTACACACAGTATGTTCTCAGGAGACTGCCACTTCACTCCGTGGCGCACAATCTTTTATAGCACATAGGAGACATATACGTTAACCAGAAAACACACCTAATACATACATCGAGAATCAATAAGGGAAGTTCGAGATAGGACAGAGCCAATAGAGAGAGTTGGAAAACAAAATATCGAGTAACCCGAAGATGCCTCTCCTTCAACTGTGTTTGTCGCTCCTCCTTACGGGTTAATTTATTAACGTGTCTGTAGTTGACTCGCAGGTGGCGAGATACATTTGTGTGTTTTGGAGGACAGTTGTGAAACGAGAGAATACAAGCAAAGGACAGCGAAGGCCAGAAGATAAAATAAAGTCAGAAGAGAATAGTGTGAACCAACAGATAGTTGAGACAGTGATTAGAAAAACCAGACAGGGATTAGTGTACTCGGCCAGTCCCTAACACCAGCTTTGTAAACAGAGGCAGAAGGCTATTTTGACACCATACTGCAGGAAAAGCAGAAAAGACTTCGTTCGTCGTGCTGCCTGAGTGAGGGCAACACAAGATGGCGGTGGTATACAAAATGGCGGGTCAATACGATCGAGATCGAAAATCGAATTTCCTCAGAATGAATCTGAAATGTAATCATGTCATTTATGGAGTGCAATGTAGTGTTTAAACAAAAATGTATTTTAGACAATGCATAATGATTGATTCCCGAGCAATGTGATGCATTAGGTTTTAACGTGCACCATATTAAAGTCTGCACGTGTAGTTTGCTTATTCATATATGCAATTTAATGAATATCAATACTTATAGTGATTCTAGAAATGTGTGTTTAAATTGTGTAAAGGCCTGGTTGCATATACGTTTAAGAGAGAGGCCTGTTCATTCCTTATGTTAGCTAAATATTGTAGGCCGAAAATGATTTCCCTTGGTTAGGCTTTGGGTTCCAGGGATGTTAGAAAGTCTCAGAGAAATGGAAAGTTTCTCGTTCCCATGTTTCTGTTGCAGGTGCAAGGACACCTAGCTCGTTAGAGAAACTAACCCTTTGTTTTAGGAGCTAGGATGGTACGAGAAACCAACATGAGAGTATACTGGAATGCAGGGATGATACTTTTGGCGGAGAAGGTGCCTGGGACTCAAGGACGAGTAAACCGTCGTTGGAAGGGAGACAAGTTTCATTGGAAAACTACTGGGAGAAGACCTGGCTGAAGAGGTGTGCCGGAGGGCGTGTTCTACGTTTTTGGGATTTTGAATTAGGGACAGTGTCATGCGGGTTGAGCTGTTGAGGATTAGATGGGAAGCTAGAAGGAGCATCTTAGAACAAGCTCTCACAAAGTGAGTGTACTTCTAAGGAAGTCTTCACTTCTGACACCTTTTATCCTCTTGCCTGGGGAATATGCTAAGTAGGGATGTCACCTTAGAAGTAGAGTAGGGATACACTAAATGATTTTTCTTTTAGGTTAATGACTTCTAACATAGAGATCGCAGTCGTTATTGCTTGTCTCATGATTCTTGAGCTGACTATTCTTCTTATTCTGAGTCGGATGAGACTCCTGAGTAGGATATTTTTTGTATTAGTGCCCATTTATTTCCTTAAACTCATGCTGAGGTGCTTGTATGTGCAGTTATTTTTGGCTTTGTAATAAATCCCTAAAATTTGAGATTCGGTCAGTGGTAATTTAGAGTTCAGATTCGATTTGGTTGATAATGTACTAAAAATTGAATTTCCTCCCCTCTCCACTATTTAGCAAATAAAAAGATCCTGGCGACCTGAGAGGATTCTTGCTGGTGGTAAGATAGATAAGAATCCGGCTTTAATCTGGCTTTATCTGTTGGTAGCGGACTAGGATGGTTATCTCTGATAGTGAGGGGAGATCTAGACCAAGATAAGAGATTTTAGAGGCCCATTGAATTCGAGTGATGGTGACCCATTGGATGGTGAGCGGCAGACAACGGCAGCTGATGGAAACTGACGGAGAGTAGCTGTGCGGCGGAAAGCAGCAGTTCATGATAAGGTGAGTATGAAAAGGGTCATGTGTTTTGTAGATTGCGGTGTTGATTTGATTGTGTGATGTCTTGCGGAGTCAGGTTGGGTTAAGAGTTGAGTGATTGTGAGATCAGGCTTTGAGCGCGCGCAGCCCTGGAATTCTTAGGCTCGACGAGTAGTCTGAGAAGTTGTGGTGTAGAAGACACCCAAGGTAGACTTTGTTGACCACTGAGAGAGGAATCGTGAGACGTCATTGATTACCCAGACCGAGATAGGGGGAGCAAATGTGTGAGTACATGAGTAACCGACGCTGGTCGTGGGTTGTTGTATGTGGAACAAGTGTTTGAAACCTATAAGTTGATGCGATTGTCCAGTCGTTTCGAGGACAGACAGTTGCCAGGTTTGAGGTCAACAATTTCGATAGACTGTCGTAGGCAGTCAGACAAGTGATTGTCCTGTCGTTTCGTGGACAGATAATTACTTCAGAGTGTGTATGGGACGAATGCAAGGGTGAGAAGAGAATTGAGAAGGAGGGAAACTACTGTGAGCGGAGGAAGTGTGACGTCAGAAGGTGTTGCGCTGCTATAGGTCGGTTGGTGTGAGTCACACTGCTATTGGTGGATTGACATCAGGAAGTGAACGAAAATATTGTGCGTGATCAAGAATTTGTTCATTGTGAGAAGTTGGCCTGATATATGCTGTCCACTAGTTCTAGTTAAAGACAACCTTATGTGAAAGCTATCCTAGTGGTAGCTATGGAGAGCAGCCTTCAGGCTAAGTCTTGAAGGAATGTAAAGCAGCTTGTTTTACCAGTCTATAATCTCTTGAATGATCAAATGAAAGGACAACCACACCATCTATATATTCAAAATATATGTATTTAAGATAACACACACCCCTCTAGTCTCTTTATGAGGCTAGAGTTCGAAGTACTTTGTTTACAAGTTAGTAAGCTTCAATAATATCACAAATACACGTTTGGGCCCTATGGGCGTACCAAACCATATACCAAAAAAGTGGTATAAGAACCACGACTGGAATAGGCACAAGGCCTATTGCCTCTAGAATCGCTGGGACCCCAAGGAACTATCCAAGGAAGTGACACAGGGGAACCACGGGAGCTGTATGCAGTGTGGAAACACAACCGCGGGATCCTATTATCTTCTATGGGCAATGTCGCGGTTGGAAATTTAAAGATTAGGGACACTTCTAATTGAGTCAGTACCAAACCCTTTTGGACTTAAGCAGTTCTAGGGCTAGCACCCACGAGAGCACTGGAGTACTCGAGTTACCTCACCCAGGGAATCCGGCTGCATAGGTGCCTTTTGGTGTCGGGTCGCCTCGTCGATTTCAATGGAAGCCTACAAAGAACTGCTGCTGCCGTGAAGAGGAGAAGTGTCCGAAGAGATCCAAGCCTGGATCTAGGATATAGGGAAAGCAGAGGGGACAGAGTCTGGGTCACTAGCCAGTGACCGAGGGCAGGATGTACCAATGCCCACAGTGTCGGTGACCAGATTGGACCCAACAAGCCTTGGCAACGGCAAGTCACAGGAATGCAGAGAAAGGCCTACGGTGCACACTAGCAAGGTCTGAGAGACTCACCCAGCAAAGGTAAGTGAGGGCATGTCTGGAGCACCCAGAAAAGCCCAAGAAGAAGAGGAGTTGCCTTCGTGGGGACCTGCTAGCCAACGGGCTAGTGATCGCGAAGGAGCCTCAAGCAGTCGCACTTTAAATGGGCCCATGGGTCACTCGTGGAGTGGAGGCCCACAATCTTCGGTGCAGGAGGTGCTCAACGCTGAGGCTACTCGGAGCCCAAAGCACAACTTTGAGGAGGACCAGGAAGATAGTGTTGCTGCAAAAGTTCACAGTGTTCAGGGGTCATGGTTCCACGTCACCCACGATAGCCACAGGCCTCAGCTTTGCTGTGGACTCAGGGTAGCCTCGGGGAAGTTGGGAAATCCACCTCTGGTGATGCAAAGACTTCAGCGTCCGGCGGGAGCTTCAGCGATGCAGACCAGTCAGTTGCTTCTTTGGTGCCTGCCAAGCAGGTGAGTCACTCCCTGACCCCAAGGGAGATTTCTTCAGTCTTCTAGTCAAAGTAGAACGTCGAAGGTCCAGGATATATGTTGCAGAGTTTCGTCCAGGGTAATCTGAAGTCCTAGAGACTGGGTTCCTATACTTATACTAAGTTTACGGGATGGACTAACTCTAAGGCCACACCCATTTCCTTTACCAGTTTCATGCCAGAGCAGGGGCAGTTAGCCCCTTTAACTGGTTTGAACTGGAGTATGCACAGGGACACCAAATGTGCCCCCAGTGCAGTACTTCAAGCACTAGAGAGTGCTCCCGCCCAGCCCCAATACACATCAGCCTGTCTGGGGAGGTGGGGACACCTCCCCTCGACAGGAAACCTATTGTCCAGGCCTCCCCTGCCGGAGTTTCAGTCAGCAGCAGGAGGCCAGACCCGTGTCTGTGGCAGAGGCATCCATTTTGTGATGCCAGGGCTCAGGAAAGTCCTACCGGGTTTAGCCAGTGTGAACATGTCTCTCCCTCTAGAAGGGTGAAATGCTACCCCCGCCGCCAGGACTGGCAGGGGGGGTAGTATTCCAAGATGTTTGACACCAAACACGACATGTTTTAATGCAGCCATTCCAAAGTTAGCATTTACCACGAGGTTATAATGCACTTAAGAGTATATGGTATGGCTGTATCACAGAACAGCCATAAGGAAGTATTTCCGAAAGCTGCAGAGGGGCTCAGCTCATGCTTGGGCACCCTCTCACATAAAACCAAGCGGTCTGCCTTCAGGATTGTCAAGGCCTGCCATAGTAGTGCCTTATAGGTTTATATGTGTCTGTATAAGGTAGTGATATAGGTAGCCTATACCACAGTAAAGGGTGCAAGCACACCCTTACCCAGGCTGCAGTAGCAGACCTGTGGTGCAATTTTGGAGTGCTACCCAGGGGTGGCATAATGCATGCTGCAGCCCCTGGTAGGCCTCTGAGGTACCTATGCCCTAGGTACATAGTATTCCATATACTAGGGGCTTATAAGGCACTCCAGTATCCAATTAGATATGTACCTAATGTACATGGAAACCATTTTAGAGAGGAAGCAGCTAGACTGTGGTCCTGATTAGCAGGGCCACAGCCAGACTAAGGTTGAAAAATAGTGAAACACCAGCAAAAAGTGGGGGTACCTATGTGAAGCAGATCCTACCGTCCTACACCCCCCCTCCCCAACGCAGGGACATTAAACTAACCTTGACCAGTTGAGTCTTCATGTTCTAAGTGGAAATACCTAGAGAGTCCATCTGCATTGGCATGGTTACTCCCAGGTCTATGTTCCACTGTAAAGTACATCCCCTGTAGGGAAATGGACCACTTAAGCAGTTTGGGGTTTTCACCCTTCATTAGTTTTAGCCATAAGAGGGGCTTATGGTCTGTCTGAACAATGAAGTGAGTACCAAATAAGTATGGCCTCAACTTCTTCAGAGCCCAAACCACAGCAAAGGCCTCCCTCTCAATGGCTGACCAACGTTTCTCTCTAGGGGTCAGACTTCTGCTTATGAAAGCTACTGGCTGATCCTGACCTTCTTCGTTCAATTGTGACAGTACAGCCCCAACCCCCAATTCAGATGCATCAGTTTGAACAATGAACTTTTTGGAGTAGTCAGGACTCTGCCGAATGGGGGAAGTACACATGGCCTGCTTCAGGTCATCAAATGCCTTTTGACAGCTAGCTATCCACTGAACCTTTTTGGGCATTTTCTTGGAAGTTAAGTCATTCAAGGGTGTCACTATTGATCCATACTCTTTGACAAATCTCCTATAGTACCCAGTCAGGCCTAAGAAGGCTCTCACCTGAGTCTGGGTAGTTGGAGCAACCCAGTCCATTATGGTCTGGATTTTGCTCTGCAATGGTTGAACCTGGCCTCCACCTACAAGGTAGCCCAGGTAGACAACCTGACTCCGCCCTATCTGGCACTTAGTAGCCTTGATAGTTAGGCCTACTTTTTGCAGGGCCTCCAAAACATTCCTCAGGTGGACCAGGTGATCCTCCCAGGTGGAGCTAAAGACAGCAATATCATCTAGATATGCTGCACTAAAGGCTTCCAGGCCTGTGAGATCTGTGTTCACCAACCTTTGGAAAGTGGCAGGTGCATTCTTCAAACCAAAGGGCATTACCACAAATTGATAGTGCCTACTAGGGGTAGAAAATGCTGTTTTTGGCTTTGCATCATCAGCTAGCCTGATATGCCAGAAGCCAGCTGTCAAGTAAAATGTGCTAAGGTACTTGGCTGAGGCCAAAGTATCTATGAGCTCATCTGCCCTTGGTATTGGATGGGCATCAGTCCTGGTGACTGCATTGAGACCCCTGTAGTCCACACACAACTTCATCTCTCTTTTTCCACCACTGGTGTGAGGTTTTCGCACAAGGACCACTGGACTAGCCCAAGGGCTGTCTGAGGGTTCAATAACTCCCAAATCCAACATTTTCTGGACTTCTGTCCTGATACAGTCCCTGACATGGTCAGGTTGCCTATAAATCTTATTTTTAATAGGCAGAGGCAGACTGTCCCCAGTGTCCACTTCATGAGTGCACCAGGTAGTCTGACTTGGAGTCAGTGAAAACATATGTCTGAACTGATTGAAAACCTGTCTGCAATCAGTTTGCTGCTGTGCAGTGAGGCTGCCTGGCAGGGCTACACCATAAACTGACCCATCATCAGGGTTCTATGAGAGGAGGTCAGGGAGTGGGTCACTCTCTTCCTCCTGTCCCTCATCAGTTGCCATGAGCAAGCCCATGTCAGCCCTGTCCACATATGGCTTCAGCCTGTTGACATGGAGGACCCTATGGGTACTCCTAGTGGTTCCAAGGTCTACCAAATAGGTAACCTCCCCTTTCTGTTCAACAATAGTGTGGGGTCCACACCACTTGCCCTGAAGAGCTGCTGGGGCCAAAGACTCCAACACCCACAAATTCTGTCCTGGCTGGTAAACAGTCAGTACAGCCTTTTGGTAATGCCAGGCTTTTTGCAGTTCCTGGCTAGCCTCAAGGTTTTTTTGCCTTTTTCATGAACTCAGCCATCCTGGAGCAGAGACCAAGTACATAGTCCACTATGTCTTGCTTTGGGGGCTTGAGAGGTAACTCCCATCCTTCCTTCACCAAACACAATGGATCCCTGACAGGGTGACCAAACAGAAGTTCAAATGGGCTGTAGCCAACCCCCTTCTGAGGCACCTCCCTGTATGCAATAAAAAGGCAGGGCAAGAGAAGGTCCCATTTTCGCCTAAGCTTCTCTGGGAGTCCTTTAATCATGCCCTTTAAGGTTTTGTTGATCCTTTCAACTAAACCATTGCATTGTGGGTGATAGGGTGTGGTGAATTTGTAATTCACTCCACACCTTCCACATTGCAGTTAAGTAACTTGACATAAAGTTTGTACCTCTGTCAGATACTACCTCCTTTGGAAAGCCCACCCTTGAGAATACACTCAGGAGAGCTCTTACCACTACAGGTGCTGTAGTGGTCCTTAGGGGAATAGCTTCTGGATTCCTGGTGGCATGATCCACTACCACCAGTATAAATGTGTGCCCAGATGCAGTTTGAGGATCCATGGGACCAACAATGTCAATCCCAACCCTCTCAAAGGGAACCCCCACCACAGGTAGTGGTATCAGGGGGGTCTTTGTAGTGCCACTTGCTTTGCCACTGGCTTGGCAGGTTACACAGGAGCGACAAAACTCCTTTGTGTCTTCAGACATGTGGGGCCAGTGAAAGTGAGGAACAATTATGTCCCAAGTCTTGTTCTGGCCTAGGTGTCCTGCTAGGGGAATATCATGGGCTAGTGTCAATAAGAAACCCCTAAACCTCAGAGGTATAACCAACCTCCTGGATGCACCAGGCTTGGGGTCTCTGCTCTCTGAATATAGAAGTCCATCATCCCAATAAACTTTATGGGTGCCACTAGCATTCCCAGCAGCCTCATCAGCAGCTTGCTGTCTGAAGGTTTCAAGAGAGGGGCAGGTTTTCTGCTCCTGGCTCAGATCAGACCTGGAAGGGCCCCCCGTCCCCAAGAACTCAACCTGGTCAGGTTCAAGCTCCTCTGGGACAGTTCCTTCTTCAGGCTCAAGATCATCTCCCTGAGGAGACTGATCAGCATTCTGAGTCAGATGGGAAGACTCTGCCTTAACCCTACTGCTCCCCCTCTTGTGAGCCACCTGGTTCATTGTTCCAGAATCCAGGGCCTGTTCAGCTTTTGACATTTTTGCCTGTGACCTAGTCACAGCAAAGACATGTGCAGGGATCCCTAACATTTCTGCATGTGTCCAGAGCTGAAAGTTTCCAGATCATTGCCAAGCAAGCATTGCACTGGTAGGTCTGCACTTACCACAACCTTCTTAAGGCCAGTTACCCCTCCCCAGGAGAAGTTAACAACTGCCAGAGAATGGTCTGTTCTCACGTTGCTAGCATTGGTCACTTGGTACATTTCACCAAGTATAATCTGCCCAGGATCCACAAGATCTTTTGTCACCATTATGACACTTGCTCCTGTGTCCCTGAATGCCCAAGCTTCTACTCTATTAATTAAAGGCTGCTGTCTGTATTTGCCCAGGTTACTGGGGCTCACAAAGGGGGACATATCCATGCCCCCATCACTGACAAGCACAGCCTGAGTTGGTACTCTGACTAGGCCAGAGTCCATCTCAGAACCCAGGGTCAACCCTACTACACCCTTTTTCTGTGTATTCCCACCACCAATTGTAACTGCACTAGGGGGAGCAGGTGCCTTAGGGGCATTGATGGGGGCTGGAGTATTCTCTTTGGACTTGGTGCAATCACTGGTCCAGTGTGTCTTTTGCTTACAGACTTTGCGCCAAGGTTTCTTTGGGCCTTTCCCTTTGTTAGCCTGTGAATCCCAACCCAAAGAAGATTTTTGGGGCCCTTGTGAAGACTTCTGGTCTTTACCCTTTTCCCCACCCATGTCAGAGTTTTTGGAATCTTGCTTCTTAGGGTCACCACCTTGGTTCTGTACCTTCTGCCTCACCCTGGTTCTGACCCATTTGTCTGCCTTCTTTCCCATTTCTTGGGGAGAGGTCAGATCAGAGTCTACCAGGTACTGGTGCAACAGCTGATTTTGACAGTTATTAAGAATCTGCTCCCTCATTATCAGATTATACAATCCTTTGAAGTCACACACTTTACTGCCCAATAACCAACCTTCCAGAGCCTTAGCAGCACAGTCAACAAAGTCAACCCAGTCCTGATGTTGTGCTCTTTGGGTGTCTCTGAACTTTAACCTGTATTGTTCAGTGGTTAGGCCAAACCCATCTATTAGAGCACTTTTCAAGACTTTGTAGTCATCAGCATCCTCTTCTCTTACAGTGAGGAGCTTGTCCCTACCTTTGTCTGCAAAGGAGAGTCATAAGATTGCTGCCCACTGACCTTGAGGGACCTTCTGTACTTTACAGGCCCTCTCCAAGGCAGTTATCCATTTGTGGATGTCATCCCCACTCTGGTAGGGAGGGACAATCTTACTTAGGTTTCTATGGTCATAAGACCTTTCCCTATCTCTTGGGAAATTGCTGCCACCAAGGGACTCTAGTCCCTCCTTTTTACTAGCTCTGTAGAGCTCAGGGGCTTCCCTATCTAAGGCCATCTGCTGCTTTCTGAGATTGAACTTGTCTTGCTCATACTTCAGCAGTCTCTCTCTCCTCTCCTGGGAGGTTTCCCTCCCTCTGTGAGAAGAAACAGAGGGTCCAATATAGGAGTTAGACTGGATAGATCCGCTTGACAGAGACCTATCCCTCCTAGCCCTGTGTTCAGGCCTACCAGGGGGAATAAAGGTTGTGGCATTATTGTCATCATCCTCTTCTTCCTCCTGGTGGTCTGTGTTCACCGGAGTCTGGTCATTGTCACCAGTCTGGTCAGCATTAGAGTTAGGGTCAGGGGAGTTTCCACCCCTGGAACCACCCTCAGGTGCTGCCCCACCCACACTGTCTACATCATCAGGCCCACTAGGACTTGTGATGTCATCTAGTTTCAGTATCTGTATGAGATGCTGAGTGGATGGACTTTTGCCTGTCTTCAGCTTCCTAATGGTACATAAGGCCCTAAGTCTAGCAAAGGAGAGATCCTCATATGTATAGGGAAGAAGATCACTGGTTCCAGGTAGGGACTCAGTGGTTCCTGGCTGGTTAGACATTACTAATGTGGTGTGGTGTATTGCACTACCTACACTAGTGTGGCCTACCAAACTCTCTTGAGTTGTAGAAAGTGTGTGCTATCCCTTAACACACAACTCTAAGATCAGTAGAACTTATTGTAGCTAAACTTGATATTATATGTACCTCAGGTACCTTTAGTGGTTTTCAGTTGATCAATTCAATTGAGATTATCTGGTAGAACAATAGCAAGCTGGAATCCCACACGCTGCACACCAATGTGAGAAGTTGGCCTGATATATGCTGTCCACTAGTTCTAGTGGGCACCTTGTATCAGTCCGAACAACCCCTTATGGTGATACGTTAAAGACAACCTTATGTGAAAGCTATCCTAGTGGTAGCTATGGAGAGCAGCCTTCAGGCTAAGTCTTGAAGGAATGTAAAGCAGCTTGTTTTACCAGTCTATAATCTCTTGAATGATCAAATGAAAGGACAACCACATATATAAAATATACAAAATATATGTATTTAAGATAACACACACCCCTCTAGTCTCTTTATGAGGCTAGAGTTCGAAGTACTTTGTTTACAAGTTAGTAAGCTTCAATAATAGCACAAATACACGTTTGGGCCCTAGGGGCGTACCAAACCATATACCAGAAAAGTGGTATAAGAACCATGACTGGAATAGGCACAAGGCCTATTGCCTCTAGAATCGCTGGGACCCCAAGGAACCACCCAAGGTAGTGACACAGTGGACCCACGGGATCTGTATGCAGTGTGGAAACACAACCGCGGGATCCTATTATCTTCTATGGGCAATGTCGCTGTTGGAAATTTAAAGATTAGGGACACTTATAATCGAGTCAGGACCAAACCCTTTTGGACTTAAGCAGTTCTAGGGCTAGCACCCACGAGAGCACCGGAGTACTCGAGTTACCTCACCCAGGGAAGCCGGGTGCATAGGTGCCTTTTGGTGTCGGGTCGCGTCACCGATTTCAATGGAAGCCTACAAAGAACTGCTGCTGCCGTGAAGAGGAGAAGTGTCCGAAGAGATCCAAGCCTGTATCTAGGATGTAAGGAACCTGAAAGCAGAGGGGAGAGAGTCTGGGTCACTAGCCAGTGACCGAGGGCAAGATGGACCAATGACCACAGATGTTGGGTACTTCAGGTGAGTTGATGGGTGTCTTGACTCACTCTTCAGCCACGAGGTCCACGAGGTGTCGGCAAAGTCCATGAGCCGGATTCGAGCTGTCCCACAAAGGCTGTCGAGTGCTGCAGTATCGGCGACCAGATTGGACCCAACAAGCCTTGGCAACGGCAAGTCACAGGAATGCAGAGAAAGGACTGCTGTGCAGACCAGCAAGGTCAGAGAGACTCACCCAACAAAGGTAAGTCAGGGCACGTCTGGAGCAACAAGAAAGCCCAAGAAGAAGAGGAGTTGCCTTCGTGGGGACCTGCTAGCCAACGGGCTAGTGATCGCGAAGGAGCCTCGAGCGGTCACACTTGAAATGGGCCCACGGGTCACTCGTGGAGTGAAGGCCCACAATCTTTGGTGCAGGAGGTGCTCAAGGCTGGGGCTACTAGGAGCCCAAAGCAGAACTTAAAGGAGGACCAGGAAGATAGTGTTGCTGCAAAAGTTCACGGTGTCAAGGGATCACGGTTCCACGTCACCCACGATAGCCACGGGCCTCAGCTTTGCTGTGGACTCAGGGTAGCCTCGGCGAAGTTGTGAAATCTACCTCTGGTGATGCAAAGACTTTGGAGTCCGGTGGGAGCTTCAGCAATGCAGACTGGTCAGTTGCTTCTTTGGTGCCTGCCAAGCAGGGGAGTCACTCCTTGACCCCAAGGTAGATTTCTTCAGTCTTCTAGTCAAAGTAGAACGTCGAAGGTCCAGGATATATGTTGCAGAGTTTCGTCCAGGGTAATCTGAAGTCCTATACTAAGTTTAGGGGATGGACTAACTCTAAGGCCCCACCTATGGGTGGGCCAGGAAAGAGGGGTGGTTACACCCATTTCCTTTGTCCAGTTTCACGCCAGAGCAGGGGCAGGTAGCCCCTTTAACCGGTTTGAACTGGAGTATGCACAGGGACACCAAATGGGCCCCCAGTGCAGGACTTCAAGAGAGTGCTCCCGCCCAGCCCCAATACACATCAGCCTGTCTGGGGAGGTGGGGACACCTCCCCTCGACAGGAAACCTATTGTCCAGGCCTCTCCTGCCCTGCCGGAGTTTCGGTCAGCAGCAGCAGGCCAGACCCGTGTCTGTGGCAGAGACATCCATTTTGTGGTGCCAGGGCTCAGGAAAGTCCTACCAGCTTTAGCCAGTGTGAACATGTCTCTCCCTCTAGAAGGGTGGAATAAAACCCCCGCAGCCAGGACTGGTGGGGGAGTAGTATTCCAAGATGTTTGACACCAAACACAACATGTTTTGATGCAGCCATTCCAAAGTTAGCATTTACCGCGAGGTTATAATGCACTTAAGAGTATATGGTATGGCTGTATCACAGAACAGCCATAAGGAAGTATTTCCGAAAGCTGCAGAGGGGTTCAGCTCATGCTTGGGCACCCTCTCACATAAAACCAAGCACTCTACCTTCAGGATTGTCAAGGCCTGCCATAGGAGTGGCCTATAGGTTTATATGTGTCTGCATAAGGTAGTGATATAGGTAGCCTATACCACAGTAAGAGGTGCAAGCACACCCTTACCCAGGCTGCAGTAGCAGACCTGTTGTGCCATTTTGGAGTGCTTCCCAGGTGTGGCATAATACATGCTGCAGCCCCTGGTAGGCCTCTGAGGTACCTATGCCCTAGGTACATAGTATACTACATACTAGGGGATTATAAGGCACCCCAGAATCCAATTAGATATGTACCTAATGTACATGGAAGCCATTTTAGAGAGGAAGCAGCTAGGCTGTGGTCCTGATTAGCAGGGCGACAGCCAGGCTAATGTCGAAAAACAGTGAAACACCAGCAAAAAGTGGGGGTACCCATGTGAAGCAGATCCTACTCTCCTACATTCATCATGAAATGTTTTTCGAAAATTGTGTCAAGGTGACAGACATGTGGTTACTCATGGGGAAGAAGAAGCCCCTTCCGAGGATACTCCAGCACATTATATGGCAACGAATGTGGGATTGCATACTATAATTTGGCTTGAAAATTGGCATAAGATGACTCACGGAGAGGGAGAATTGACCTTCCCACGATATGGTACTTTCAGGTTGGATGTGTTGTATCAGTTGAAATCTGTGATGTCTTCCTTGCTACTTTTGCCTAGACCAACTCAGTTTGAGGCACTACATGCATGGATAAGAGCAGCGTACGACAGGAAAAGAGATAGAAGTCAAGAAAAAGTGAAGAAGTCGATCAGGGCATTCCAAGATGCGAGGTGGGATTCACTACAGAAGAGGTGGAGAGTGGAAACGATTGAGGGGGATAGATTGTACCCACTACTGGAGAAAACAGAAAGTGCGAAGGCAAAGAGTATAGAAGAGGATGATAGTGATACGGATGACAGTCTGGTAGAGAGGTTGTTGTCGGAAAGACCGCCTCCGTTCAATTCAGATTCTTATGAAGGAAAGTCGGCCCCGGTAGAAGGGACTAGTGGACTACAGACTCAGCCAGATGTGAGAGTAGTAGGGCAAATCTTGACAGGAATGGAGGACATGAGAATCCGGTCTTTAGCAAGTACAGAAGCTACAAATGGTGTGAGGTTACTGGATGCTCTAAAAGTACCGGTTACTATTGGACCCATTGTTTCAGTCTATAACCCAGAATAAGAGAGAGTTGGTAGCCCAGCACAGTCAGCCGATGGACCGAGAAGTGTTGCTGAAGGAAATGGTACAGTGAGTGAGCTGGAACAGGCTCCGAGACCTATAGAATGGAGTACGCTATTGCCAGCCTCCGCCGACTCCTCTAGAGGACAGGTGGATATGCGACCAGTAAGACCAAGGTCTTTGGCCGAGTCCAGATCAGATCTGAGAATGTGGGTACCACCTGCAAGGAACCAGAATGGTAGGACAACGAGGAATGGTGAACTAGAAGAGTCAGGTAACAGATCAGGATCTAGGAACATGTCAGAAGAATGTAGGTCTAGAGATCAGAGCTGCGAGGGGAATTCATGCAATGGAACAGCCTGTTGAGAACAATTGAGAGGTTCCGTGAGGGCACGAATGTTAGATGTAGTGAGGTTGAAAGCAGAAGTGGATGAAATAATAAATGGAAATTAGCCTCTTGACAGGATAGAGATTTATGAACAAGATGAGTTGCTCTTTGTAGCCAAGGATGTTACTCGTAGGGCAAGGACTGCACATGTGAAACTGACTGATCTGGCTAAGAAGTATGAGGTAGATCTGTCTAACACTAAGTCATTGCAAGGGAGCCATAGGTTGCAGTATAGTAACCAAGAACTGGAAGAGAAAAGGGTCATAGGACTGTGGACACATATTAGAGACCTAATTGTAGGGATGCGCACATGGATCACGCTTGTCAAATGGGAGGAAAGGTGATCTAAGAAGAAGTGTTCCAAAAGGACTGTGGGAGAGACGCCGCCTCCAGGTGGAGGGACGTTAGGAGTAGGGAATTTCCCTTTACGAGAGGCACAAAATGGAGGGTACGTGCATGTATCTTGGAGTAGGGGGGATTTGGCTGCATTTACGAACAATTTTCCTCGGCTGAGGGAGAAGCCTGTAGAATGGTACAAGCAGGTTGACCACTTTGTTAAAATTTCAAAAGTATTGTGGATTGACTTGAACACGTTGTTTGACATCGTGGTTCCAGGTGATTTATGGTCTGCATGCAAAGTTGCTGTTGAATGGACGACTTCTGAGCCAGAAAGGGATGCTGTCACGAATGGTCCGTCACCCATAGTCATGAAAAAGTTTGAGGAAGTGATTACATGGTTAAAATTGAAAATCTCGCCTCAGGATATTGATTGGGTTAAGATAGATCAGACGGTTCAAGAACCAAAAGAGACGGTGCAAGAGTATTATGAACGCCTTTTGCAGGCATTCAAACAGTACAGTGGATTGGATGCCTTAGATTCTAAGGACATGGGACAGTTTGTTTCGAAGTTTGTGTTGGGATTGAGGCCAGAGGTTAGCCTCATGATACAGCAACATTTGATCTGTTGGCAGAACAAGCCGGTAGATGAAATCTTGCGGTATGCCCGATACTGCAGTGATGAGGTAGATTCGAAACATAGGAAGTTGAAATATAAGTTGATGCTTGTACAAATGCAAACAGCCCAAGCTCAGCTTAATGGAGGAACGTTAGAAAAGAGACAGGGAAATAACCAAGGAGGAAATCAGAATGTGCAAGGTCAGGGAAAAGTAAAGTCTGTTGATCCCAAGACAGGAATGGATGTGGCGACCTTGAAGAAGACCACTGCGTGTCATCTTTGTCACCAGATTGGACATTGGAAGCGCGAGTCTCCTTTGAACCCGATTAATCAAGTGCAGCAGGAGGTAGAGTTAGTTCAGGTACCTATACCTGAAGCGGTCCCTACAGTGACAAGACCAAGGTCGATGAAAGGGGGGACGTTCGGTCCGCAGGTACAAGTTCCCCAGCTACCTAGAGTTCAGCAAGGAATTCGGACTTACCAACAGATGCCTTTGTTTGAAGGGTATGATGAGTTCAGCCCAGACCCGTTGGCATGACGGTGCCTGAGGGGGGAGGAAGACTGCACACTTGGAGCAGTCTTGGAGGTAGACCAAAGGGGATCATTTGTGGAAGCAGGTGTTGATGGTCACCCTACCACCTTTTTTTTTACACTGGTGCTACCCGTTCTACTGTTAGATCAGCAGTAGTGCCTAACCTACCCCTCTCGGGACAATCAATCCAAGTTGTTGGAGTAGCAAACAAGAAAATGAATAGTCCGTTAACTGAGCCAATTCCTGTGAGAATAGGAACCTTCCGAGGTCGACACCAGTTTGTGGTGTGTGACTCAAGTCCAGTTTTCCTGTTGGGAAGAGATTTACTGTGCAAGTTAAATTGTACCATCTATTGTACACCTAAGGGAGTTGAAGTGCAGACGAAGGATGACGACGCAACCTTTAAGGTTGCCAATCAGCACCTATGTATAGAAATATACCCAGCGCTGACAGTGGAAGAGCTTCCACTTGATCTGAGATATTCTGTGTCACACGAGGTATGGGATTTCACAGGAGAAGAGATTGGGTTGATCAAGGGCGTAGAGCCAGTGAAGATTCAGGTCAAGCAGAATGTAGAGTTCCCTAGGATGCCCCAGTACAATTTGTCACATTGAGACTATTGCAGGGATCAAACCTGTAATTGAGTCCATGATCAAGCAGGGAATTCTGAAAGAGATTATGGGTAGCCCATGTAATTCACCTATCATGGGATTACAGAAACCGAGCGGGAAGTTCAGGATCTTGCAGGACCTACGAAAGGTCAACACGGTAGTTGTTCCATGTTGTCCAGTGGTACTGAATCCATCTGTGATCCTGTTTCAGATCCCATGTGAAGCTGAGTGGTTTACGGTGATTGATCTGTGTCAAGCATTCTTTTCAATACCACTCCATGAGGAAAGCCAATTTCTTTTTGCTTTTCGGCTGGAAAATTGTGTGTTAACATGGTGTCGTATCTGTCAGGGGTATTAACCAGATCTTGAAGAAGAATTTTGAGAGTCTTGTGTTGCCGCAGAATTCGGTTCTCGTGCAATACATAGATGACTTGCTCATTGCCTCAGAAACAGAAGACGCTTGCAGGATTGATACTATCGCTTTACTGAATCATTTGGCAGACAATGGACACAAAGTGTCTCCAAACAAATTGCAGTACTGTCTGAGTGAAGTGCAGTATTTGGGTCACAGAATCGAGAAGGGTAAGAGGAAGGTGTCACCAGATCACATCGAGGCAATTATGAACATGCCTGTGCCCACCACACAGAGAGAAGTCAGAATGTTCCTGGGGATGGTTGGCTACTGTCGCCAATGGATTCCCAACTTCTCTTTTGAAGTGAAGCCTTTACATAGGCTGACCCACAAGGATGTGAGTGATCTGGTAACATGGGACAACAACTGTTTAATGTCGTTCTTAAAGCTGAGAGAGGCCATGTGTCGAGCCCCGCCTTTGGGAATGCCTGACTACAACAAGGCTTTCTCGTTGTTCTGTTGTGAGAGAGAAGGTTGTGCATTGTAAGTTCTGACTCAGAATCATGGAGTTGTCCGTAGACCAGTTGCCTATTTTTCAGCTACTTTAGATCCAGTAGCTTCTGCGTTGCCCGGTTGTCTGAAATCCGTTGCTGCAACAGGTGTCAGCATTGAAAGGTGTGAGAGTATTGTGATGGGACACCCCCTGACTGTATTTGTACCATATTCTGTTGAACACAACACCTCACGAACAACAGGTTAACGCGTTATGAGTAAGTTATACTTGCTGCCGAAAATGTGACTTTGAAGAGGTGTTCTGTTTTGAATCCTGCGACATTGATTCCCATTCCAAATGCAGATGATGGAGATTGTGCGGACCATGATTGTCTCGATGTGACTGAACTATGCACCAAACCGAGACCGGACATTGTTGATGAACCACTCCCTGATTCTTATGAAATTTTCTTTGTCGATGGTTCATGCTTAAGGGACAATGTTGGTTGACTAAGAGCAGCGTTTGCTGTATGTACCATCACTGGAGTGGTTGAAGCTGCTTGTCTAGAAGGAGTACACTCCGTACAGGTAGCTGATATCATTGCTTTGACCCGTGCCTGTTTGGCTGCTGATCAGATTCGGATAACTATCTACATTGACAGTCAGTACGGGTTTGGTGTGGTTCATGATTTTGGGCAGTTATGGTCACGAAGAGGGTTCATGACATCTTTGGGTTCGCCCATCAGAAATTGAGAATATTTGAGACAGTTGTTAGAGGCATTACAGTGTCCCAAGGAAATTGCATTTGTCAAATGTTCTGCTCATGGGAAGGGGACTGATTTTGTTTCTTTGGGTAATAATTATGCGGACGAAGTTGCCCGCTCCTGTGCAGAACAAGGATGCATATTTATAGGATGTTACACTGGAGAGAGCCAAGGAAGAACCGAGCTCAGTATGATGTTAGCCATGGCAGACACTTGGGAGGAACTAAAGCGATTGCAACCGACCAGGAACGAGATGGTTGGATAAGGTCCGGTTGTGAGAAAGGAGATGTGGACGTGTGGGTCTCAAGTGATGGTCGAGCTGTATTACCGGAAAGTTTGTTGAGCCCAATGGCAAGACTGATATATGGTGCAGTACATCTTGGCAAAGATGCAATGGTGCGAGTGTTTAGGCAGACATGGTATAATCCGAAGTTTCGTGCGGTTGCTGAAGCTGTATGCCAGAGGTGTGTTACGTGTCAACAAATGAATGCAGGAAAGAAGACCACTGTTACTTTGAGCCATATTGGGAGGTCGGGAGGACCTTTCAATAGGATGCAGCTGGATTTCATTGAGATGCCAAAATGTAATGGGTTGAGGTACATTCTAGTTGTGGTATGTGTTTTCTCAAGATGGGTGGAGGCATACCCAACACGCAGATGTGAAACACTTACTGTAGCTAAGCTATTGTTGAGGGAGCTTATCCCGAGGTTTGGTTTTCTGACCTCTTTGGAATCAGATAGAGGGACACATTTCCACAGTGAAATCATGAAGTTGCTTTGTGCTGCATTGAATATGGATCAGAGGTTACATTGCATCTATCGACCAGAGGCTTCTGGGATTGTGGAGCAGGTTAATGGAACTTTGAAAGCGCGGATGGCAAAAGTGTGTACATCGACATCCCTGAAATGGCCTGATGCATTGCCTTTGGTCCTTATGAGTCTTCGCAGTGTCCCAGACAGGAGAACTGGGTTATCACCTCACAAGATTCTGATGGGGAGGGCAATGAGATCGCCAGCAATACCTGCTACCGCTCTAATTAGCATCACTGATGACTTGATTCTCGATTACTACAAGGGACTGGCTGATGTGGTCCGCTCTGTGTCTCAGCAGGTGCAAGCAGCAACTGTTCCAGCCTCGAGTGACCTGTGCCATGACCTGTGTCCGGGAGACTAGGTGCTTGTTCGTAAGCACGTGAGGAAGAGTTGCCTGGATGTTCGGTGGCACGGCCTGTACCAGGTGATACTGGTCACGAACACAGCAGTGAAGTGTGGAGGGTTGCCAAACTGGGTGCATGCCTCTCATACCTGCCATACCTGCAGAGTTCCAGCACCCTTGGAAGAAACAGCCCCTCTTGTGAATGAAAATCCAGCTGAGGTGGCAGGGCCATCTGAGAGGGCAAGTCAAGCTGTGAGGGTTGCTGACGCAGCTGGTTGTGTACTGAATCGGGCTGAAGGGGGTTGTGACAATCAGAGCCCCGATGGAGAAAGTATTGCTGTGGGAGCAGTAGAGTCAAATTCAGCCGAAGAAGGAAGTAGTGCACAGGGTACCCAGAGAGAGAGCAGAGGTGCAACCAGAGCAGAAGAGGTTTGGCCCGT
The DNA here is from genome assembly GCF_964204655.1 of Triturus cristatus. NCBI lineage: Eukaryota > Metazoa > Chordata > Amphibia > Caudata > Salamandridae > Triturus > Triturus cristatus. The sequence continues at coordinate 979,880,372 of NC_140593.1, forward strand.
GAGCCAGAGGCTGCTGAAACTGAGGTTGGCCCCTGAAAGAGATCTTGCCCCAGTATCTGAAACATCTGAATCTGAACAGAGTGACGAAGAACAAGCTCGGAGAGGTCTGAGAAGATCCAGGAGAGCATGACTGTAATGTCAGAGATTCGCCACACCAGAGTGGACGTACGTTGTGACTGATGCCAGGAGTTCTTTGTTCAGGGAGGTTGAGGTTCGTGACTGTGGTCAGCAAGATCCCGAATGTGAAAATTGACGTGGGATTGGTGGTCCCAGGTCTCGAAATTGAAGGAGTACTGACCCTAACGGTTCCGAATCCCCCACTTCTGAGTAAAGTCTGTGAACTGATACTGCAAAGGTTGATCTTTCCGACGTTTGGGTATGAGGCACTGACCCATAAAGTGATAATTCTTCGTCTTGAACTTTTGCAACATGTTTTAGAGATTCTGGGAGCTGATCTTATTTTGGACTGAAAGAGAACTTTGTTATTAATAGAAGTCTTTAAAGAAGATAACCTAGGCCCGAGTGGAAGAAGAATACATTTAGGGACTTTCCGCAGAGAAGGCGAAAGAGGGCTAGGGAAGTCTTTTTGTAGACTGTGTAAATAAAGAATGAAATTGCAAGGGGATTTCCAGCTTCTCTGAGTACTGTTTGAACCGGTTAGCAAGCGACATTTGGAGGAGAAAAAGAGATTCTTAATTGGTTGCTGCTGAAACCAAGAACTTTTGAGAACTTTGTGAGATCATGGAGCCTGGAGATACACATCGTAGATCCAAATTAGTAGTAGGTACACTCGTGGGTGGAGTGATAGTTTCTATAATCTTAGTAGTTATAGTTTCATATGTCGTTCCATATGAGCAGGGAGAGGAGGTACAAGGAACACCTGCACCTACCACTTCTAGCCAAAAGGAGGTCACCATAGGAGCTGAAAGATCTTTACTAATCGAAGAGAGTCGATTTCACATACATTTGTCCAAAGGTGATTTTAAGCTTAATGCATATGCAAGGCTGCTATATAAATATGTGGACGCGATGGATGAAAAAGACTGCTATGTGTGCATGCAGTTACCTGCCTCAGTGGACAAGGGTATTAGATATCACCATCTTCCACTGACATATGGGATTTCATGTAGTTTGTTGCTTAGTATCTTCTATGAAAGAGGCCAGTTTGAGTATTTCTTTTCCAATCATGATGCGCTCTACTACGGGAAACTGCGCTCTACTACGGCTCCGCCCAGCTGTGTGTGTACACAACAGAGGGGACCCGCCCACACCCGGCCAACGCGGGACTCGTGGAGGGAGGAAGGCGCCAGCTCCTCCCAGGGAAGGTGCTGCCCCGCCTGCCGGAGAGGCTGAGCCATCCACCCGCTGCTGCACGGGACAACTCCGGTCCGAGAATTGTCTGTCCCGTCCTCCTAAAGATAACCCAACGCCAGGCAGATGCGCGGTTGTGAGTGCCTCGCTCTAAACTCGTGACTGCACCAGGAGCCTCGAGAACGCTGATTATGACAAGCGGTTGTATAACTCTCAATTCCAGGCGTCTTCAAAGCCACATATTTTTACATTGTCCGACACATTTTAAAATGTGATAACACAGAAGAAACGCGAAGCTGAATTTTCAGGTCACTGGGAATATCGTCCGACATGCACCTGTCGAAGCCATCATTAAATATTCCTATCTTTGTGGCAGTTTTTGTAATGGGTCTATTTCGGGCGAAAACGTGCAGAATAAACAGGCCAAGTTAGAGCAAAAGGGCGTTTTATTAGGGGCTGCTTGTCCAGAGTTGTGGGGGCGCGTTGCGGACTGTTGCCTCTTACCTGGTGTGTCCTGTGTGCTCCGGTCCACTCCTCACCTGTCCTCCGCCGCCGCCAATTCAAACGCGGCCGCTGAGTGGGGACTTCATTTCCCAGCTGCCTGTGCGGCCGGAACTCGATGACAGCGTTTCCCGCGCCAGGAGGCGTATAAGAATCAGGCTCTCCCCCGGCAGAGCGGGCTGCTTGTCCAGAGTTGTGGGGGCGCGTTGCGGACTGTTGCGTCTTACCTGGTGTGTCCTGTGTGCTCCGGTCCACTCCTCACCTGTCCTCCGCCGCCGCCAATTCAAACGCGGCCGCTGAGTGGGGACTTCATTTCCCAGCTGCCTGTGCGGCCGGAACTCGATGACAGCGTTTCCCGCGCCAGGAGGCGTATAAGAATCAGGCTCTCCCCCGGCAGAGCGGGCTGCTTGTCCAGAGTTGTGGGGGCGCGTTGCGGACTGTTGCGTCTTACCTGGTGTGTCCTGTGTGCTCCGGTCCACTCCTCACCTGTCCTCCGCCGCCGCCAATTCAAACGCGGCCGCTGAGTGGGGACTTCATTTCCCAGCTGCCTGTGCGGCCGGAACTCGATGACAGCGTTTCCCGCGCCAGGAGGCGTATAAGAATCAGGCTCTCCCCCCGCGACGCGGGACGCGCGCGGGCGACGCCGGGCTGAGCCCGGGCAGAGGGCGGGCCGTCTGTGGCCGTCCGGGGCTGGACAGGGCTGAGCTGGGCCACCCCCCTTATCCTGCACGAACGTTACACGGTGATCTGGGGTTGCTCTATACAGTCTACTGCAAGGCTTTGCCTACGACGGTTTGCCATGTTGTGTGAATTGTGGTTATAAGCTTCTTGTGTTATTTGTGTTGCACAAGTCATGGCTAAAAATTTCAATAAGGGAGGACCTGGGACTTTAGACGCTTTTTTGAAAAAGGCCGAACATGCTGTCTCTAAAGAAATTGAGATCGTGGAAAAAAGGTTGTCACTAGAGCCCCTTTCTCAACCCTTGTTGGCTGCTCCCATAATGGTTTCTCACTCTATTTCCTCTGGGCCTGCATTAGAGTCCTGTCTCCCCAGTGTTCAATCTCTGTTGAATGTGTCCAGTCCTTCTCCCTCTCTTTCCCCCCCAGTCTTACGCACCAGGCAATCAAAGACTTCCTCTGTCGCTCATGTTAAAGTTTCCAAAGGTAAGAGGAAAGCCATCCATGCCCCTAATGGATCCCGCCAGTATGCTAAGCAACCTAGAAATAACGATCCTATTGAGGTGTCGACTCACCCGGTAGACAGCCCAGTGGTCGAGGCTACCCCTCATTCAGGTAGTGGCGGTACGGAGCCTTTCGCTCAGGGGGGGGCTGTTTTTCTGAGAGATATGTTAGCTGATGTGATCAAGCAGCTAGATGAACGATTGAGTAGGTGCTTATCGCCAGTCCTGGATAGACTCAGTGAGATTGATAATAGACTTACTCTTATTGAGCGCCACATTGTTGTTCAAAGTGCCCCTGTGCTAAGGTCTAACCCTTCTGATTTACTACCTCTCGGTGAAGTCACCACTAGAGTGTCTGATATGGTTGACTCCATGGCAACTGCTGTTGCAAGTCCCGCAATCCCCTTACCACCTGTCCAGAGAATTAACGGTGTTAGCTCAGGACCAAGGGATCTTATCGAAAGCCGAAGAGTACAGGGACATTTGGCATATGAGGAACGTTCATTAAACCTGCCCCCAGAGGCCTGTCCTTATACGGTTATCTTGGCCAATGTTCCAAAAACTAGCGATGGTAAAGAAGAGCATTGGTCTTCTCTGAAAAATAAAACCCTTCATTTTCTGGCAGGGAAGACAGTTCTGGGGAGTCATCTCTTTGATTGTTTTAAAATGGTGAGAAGGGTCCCGTGGGTGGGGAAATCTAATAAGTCCCTGAGGGGCGACTGTGTTGTGGTGAACTTCAGTTCCCCTGATATAGTTGATCACATTTTTAGACAAGCAGGGTCTATTAGAATTCACCAGGATCACATTAACATTCTTCCACTGGGCTTCTTTTACCCACCATTTTCCGCAGGATCGGTCAGACAGAGAGAGCGTCCCCTTCAGCACGCCCCTATTAGCAACCCATTGTTATTAACAAACAGATTTGAAGCCCTTAGCACTCTAGACACTAATGATTGACTCAGTGATAATGGAGCTTATATAAATAATGATGTTTTTAGTTCAGACTTTTCTAATTCTTCTGGGCCTTTATCTGCTAGGTCACCTGTTGCGACTAACAATGTCCCTCCCATTGTGACAGTTAATAACTTGCCATTACAATCTGAGGATGCAGTTGAGAGAGGAATTGCGCCCAACGGTGATAACATGGGCGTGGATTTACCTTCGAATGGAGTAGAGGTTGCTCTATTACCTTTTTTACCTAATTTGGTTAACAGCCTAACTAATGATCAAGGGCATGTAACGGGCCCCCCAGCAGCAGATTTAATTTCTGCATTATCTTGGAACATAGCTGGTCTTCGCTCCAAACGAGGTAATCAAAATTGGTTGGCTTTTCTCTCCACACATCATTTAATTGCCTTACAAGAAACATGGGAGGCTAAAGATCCTTTTTTTATGGATGGTTACCAATCTTTTATGAAATATGCAACGCCATCGGATATGGGGAGACCACGAGGGGGCCTCCTGTTATTATTCAGCCTAAAGCTTCGTTACAATATTGAGTTATTATCAACTAACTCTCCTCACATCTTAGCAGTGAAAATGGAATGTGTTAATTTACCATCATTTTTGGTGGTTAATTTTTACAATTCATTCACTAGGTCGGATGAATTAGAACATCTCAAAGCACTACTCAGTTTCTTGGATGAGTTTGATGCATTGAATGATAAACCTTATCTTCTTTTACTTTTTGGCGATTTTAATATACACCTATGTCATCTTAATTGTTTTTTAAATAATCACTTAGATTTTTGCCCAAAAGAAGTGACCCATTTTGAGCACTCTAAAGGCGGGATCTTTTTAGAGAATATGGTATCGTCTTATTATCTCTACATGCCGGTTCAAGACTTGTTGGACCCGGTTCATACTTTTACTGGTCAAGGCCACTGTAGTACAATTGATTATATTTTTGTACCACGTAACATGTTGAACCTATTGGGCACGTTTCATGTTACGCAAAATGCCCTAAGTGACCATAACCCACTAACTTTGGAAATCAAAGTTAAGGCTTTGAGGAAAGATGCTCCGCAGCCTTTGATTTCTAATTTAAATCTTGAGCCTACAAGTCAGGGTAGACGATTAAGATGGGATGTCATTACCCCGGCTGACTTCCTCGTTAATCTATATGAAAGCAAAACAGAGGATTTTAGCTTGTGTCTTTCTTTAGGGGCTGAACCGAAGGTGATTCTGGACGCTTTCGACAGAATCACTAAACACGTTGTGGGGAGTCTCACCTCCCATGGGAAACCAAAACCTAGGAAGTTTAAAAACTGGTTTGACCATGCCTGTTCTAGTGCTCACTCTGCTCTCTTACTGGCACTTAAAGAATCTGGGAACACCTCCAGTAAGATAACTGAGGCAAGAAAACGTTATAAAAAAGCAATAAAGGATAGGAAAAGCGAGCTAAAGACTAAGGCATGGGATGACTTGTCAGACGCAAGCATACAGAAAAATAGTAGCCAGTTTTGGAAGGTGATAAATAGTCCCCTCTTTAATGAGACGGAGAATAACATCAAAGAATGTCTTATCCCGCCAGACAAATGGGTGGCACACTTTAGTGGTCTCTATTCGGAGATACAAGAAGTTAATCCCACAAATTATGTGGATTACACTTTAGCCTCAAGAATCCTTTTCAAGGAGGAGGAAGTCCGGGAGGCCATTGAGGCCACGGCGTCTGGTAAAGCCCCTGGTCCGGATGGTGTCCCAGCGGACCTTTATAGGGCAGATCCAAGGCTTTGGGCGAAACTTTTAACTTGTGTTTTTAACGCAGCTTCTGAGGTCGGTGTCCCTAGATCGTGGGCCAAAGCCGTTATTGTCCCTCTTTTTAAAAAAGGTTCAAGAGAAGACCCGGCTTGTTACCGGCCTATCTCTCTCCTCGACTCTGCCATGAAAGTTATGGGGAAAGTTGTCCTTGCTCGTTTAACTGTGTGGTTGGAGGGGCAATCCATAATCTCCGACCTACAATATGGGTTCAGACAGGGAAGGGGCACAGTGGGCCAATGCCTCAATCTACATCTTATTATAGGAAAATACACTGTCGCTAAGAAGGGGGACCTCCATTTAGCTTTTATGGATTTGTCCACCGCTTTCGACCTTGTAAATCGGCAAAAACTATGGGCCTTATTAGCCGTTTTGGGGCTTGACCCAGTTTTGATTTCTTTCCTGGCTGTAATCCATGAGGACACTACCGCAGTCGTTCGCTATAGGGATGACGGAAGCCAGACTGACGCCTGGCAGGTAAAGCGGGGAGTAAGACAGGGGTGTATTCTTGCTCCCCTACTCTTCTCGCTTTACATCAATAATTTGGGACCGGTTCTGAACATGATTAGCAAAGACACCCCGAAAGCCGGTTCCAAAATGATTCCTGCTTTACTATACGCGGATGATACAGTTTTGTTGGCTAGAACCGCGAGAGGATTACAAGCCCTCTTAAATGGATTTTATGATTTTATGGTCTCTTTAGACTTATTAATTAATTTTAAAAAATCACATTCTATGTCGATCGGCTCGGGTAGAGCAAAAAGGGTGAAATTTTTTTGCAATGGCCAGGAATTAACGAAAGTCCAGACGTTCCCATATTTAGGGGTAGCATTTGACGATAGATCATCTTGGGTCATACAACGTGCTCAAAAAAAGAATAATCTAGCTAGAGCTACAGGCGCTTTGTTGGGCTTCGCAAAGCGCTTAGGCTGTAAACCACTCCCCGCTTTATTAAAAATATATAGTGCGAAGTGTTTGCCCATGGCACTTTATGGAAGCGAGGTCTGGGGTTACAAAGCTTCTCCCAATATCCAAGTAGTAGAAAATAATTTCTTTCGGAAACTGCTGTCCCTTCCCCCCTCTGTTCCCACTTTTAACATTCATGAGGACCTAGGGATGGGTTATGTTAGCGACCATATAGCAGTGGCCCCGCTACTAGGCTGGTTGAGGGTTTGGGCACAACAGCCACCAAACCTAAACCAACAAATTATTCAGGACTGCTTGTCCTTGGAAAAAGCCTTGTCTATCCCTTGGTTAAGTTACATTAAAAATAATTTGATCTCACTTGGGTGTTCGGAATTGTTCTCTAGTCCCTGTGTGATTAGTAAAGAGCAAATTAAAGCCATTAAGACCCAGTTTTTGTCAAGAGCAATGATGTCAAGGGAAAGTGATGAGCTGGGGAAACCGACAGTGAGGAGGTTTGTGATGTTGAGTTCAGGGAATGAGATTCAGCCTTACCTAACCTACATTAACAAACCTTTCCATATGTTTTTGTTAATAAGATTTAAGCATGGTTTGCTTCCCTGGCTCTTGGCATACCCAAAAGGATTTTTTAAAGAGGGAACCCTGGGGCCCTGTCCTTGTGATAATATTTCTGAACAAAATATGTTGCACATGTTATTTTTTTGTAAATTTTACTCTTTGCAGCGGAAAAAATTCATCTTGCCGATTTTAAAGAATTGTCAATTTAAGCAAGTTAGGCCTGCCTTGGTTTATTTACAAATGTTGGAGTCTCCTTTGATTTGTTTTGGGGTTGCCTGCTTTATAGTGGGCGCCCTAAGAGTCAGAAATAGGGCCCTGTTGACATAGCTATTTGATAATGAACATTATGCCCACCACGCTGCCGTAGATGAAATGTTTTTTAGGACATAATGAAATTTTATTACGTTTTTATTAACCATATGAATGAATTAACTAAAAGAGTCATTTTATTGTACATTGCGCCAAATCGTATTGTATTTATTATTTGTGTTAATAATTTTTTCTGTAATGCATTTGTCTCTTTTTTGTTTGCTGTTTTGTGCTTTGATGGTTTTAAATTTTAACCGAATAAAGCAAACTTTGACTTTGAACAATCATGATGCAGTGCTTCCTGAAGTTCCAGCTTACAAGCAATTGAATAAGTATGACTATTACAAGTCAGAGGACAGACTTAGTAAGTACTTCACACCGTCTTTGGAATTGGATACAGCTTATGCACATCGGCATAATTTGACCTGTTCATTATCAGATGTAGAAAAGAAGTTTATAGATCATGTAGAAGATAGATATAGAAGACTAACACAGACCAGAGATACAGGAGATAGTCCAGTAGATTGGACTGATGAAGAACGATTACACAGAGCTAAAGGGAGTTATGGTCCTATTGCATTGGACAAGGAGCAGAGAGGAAAGTTGTGTGTGAGACGTTATCAGACCTACTGTGAGAAAGTTCCGGTGGGTCAAAGTACGTGTGACCATGTTTTCACTATGGAGGATCATGCTAAGAACTTTTTGCAAGGCTCTGTACAAGTGATTCCAACTGTGTATTATGTGTGTGGAAAGAATGCCTATGTCAGTTTGCCTGCACATTGGTATGGTACATGCTATTCGGGAATTATTTTTCTGAAGGTTTATCATGCAGAGGTTTTGGAGCTTTTGGAGGATGGACAGCATTCAAGAGTGAAGAGAGCTGAGAGGGCAGGAGCAGTGATTGGAGATGTTTTTGAAGCGATGATACCGAGCTTGGATGTGGTCTTGAATGATGTGAAGATCAGATGATTGGCGACGGTGGTTGATGAGTTGTAGATGAATACAGTGAAGTCACTGCTGCTTGTGGATGGAGAGATGTTATCGATAAGGACAATGGTTTTGCAGAACCGCCTTGCTTTTGATGTATTATTAGCAAAAGAGGGCGGAGTCTTTAAATTATTGAAGGTCCAGGAATGTTGCAGGTATATTCCAGACAACAGCAAGGACCTGGAGAAATATATAGGCAACATTACTACGATCCATCATGAGATAGAGGATTTGACTGAAGAAGGTGTGTGGGAAAAAGTTGGTAAAGAATTTAGTCGCGTGGGAAGTTGGTTTGCCAATCTGGGGAAAGGGTTCCTTGGCTTTGTGTTAAGACCACTCATTATTGTTGTAGTTTGTGTGGTTTGTTTGTGGGGATTCATCAGAGCCTATAAGGGGTATAAAGTAAACCGAGTTGAGAGAGCTCTTAGAGCGAGTGAAATGCGAATGGCCAGACTGCAGGACAGTCAATCAATCAATCAATCAAAAATCTTTATTCGGCATCTAGAAAACACCATAAAAGCACATAGCAATAAAAAAATAAAAAATGTCATTAAAATTCATGCTGATATACATCAAATACAGTACTAATTTTTTCTTCAGCAAACCCCTCTTGTTTTCCTTATTTTTAAGGCCATCTTCAAGAAATTCACCACACAAAACAGAGTCCGAGAGTCATTTACCATTTGTAGGTGTAGCAAGGCGACCCTGGCCTGCTTGAATTTAGCCTGTTTTAAAATACCAACTAAAAATCGACATCTCAGCACTGAATAAAATGGGCATAACAGTACAAAATAAAGGGTATCCTGAGGAGATCGTAGATCGCAGCCACAGGGACCCTTCTGCTCAACCGAAACAGTAAAACCATGAGGCACAGATAACAAGTGATTTAAAAGATTGAGCCTAAAACGGATGATTAAAAACCTATCCTGAGCATTACACATAAGAGTCAAATACGGTTCCATCCCCACCACCGTTTTCAACATATTGTAAGCTATCCCAGAGTTCTTGCCCCCTTCTTTTGTTTCTCTCTGCAATTGGACATAGTTAAAATATCTTTTCATCACCAATTTCCTGTCCAAACGGGTAATTACCATGGGGGTACTAAAGAGGTTTTTACATCCAATAGACTCAAGAGAGGACGTTACATATCTCAGCCAAGGAATGGACAACCCTTTATCCCTACTGATGCTGTCCATAATTATTTGCCTGTTTAGTTCAGCCTCTGGGTTCGCCCATATCCTAATCCAGGCCATAATCGGCTTCAAATGAACCACATTCTCTATATAAGCCAATCCCCGTTCCTCATGGGTGACATAAGACGAGGTACTTTGGGGAATGTTAAGTAGGGATCTCAGGTATTTATTCTCTTCTGTCTGAAGCTGATGGACTTCTCTACAGCCCCAAAGTTCAGCTCCATATAACACCTTTGCACAGCAAATTGAGGTGTACAATCTTGCTATCTGCTCCAGGGACCACCGTCCCAGCCTACGTCCATAATTCATAATGGAACCTGTGGCCAAGACTAACTTTCTGCATCGTTCCTCCAGTAAAATTTTAAAATTTAAATGCCCATCAAATAAAATGCCTAAATATGAGAAATGTTGTACTTTCCCTATACTATTGTCACCCATTTTAATTTCAGTAAATTTCTCAATGGGTTTGCGTCCAACCTCCATGACAAAAGATTTAGAGCGATTGCCCGACAGGTCCAGCGTGTCCGTGAAATTAACAAAACCGTCTATTAGATGCTGCAAGCCCCTGGGTGTGCGTGTGCTGCAGATCAGAGCTTATAAATTCTCCCTACTTCCACGGACAGAGTAATTTCACAGTCATACGCACATACACTCATCATACGCTGGTGGGGCCCATTACACCAACATTCATTCTATTACTCTATCTACACTGAATATGAGAGAACTCCTTAATCAATCTGCATCTAATTTGAGGTCAATGCAACCAAATTGAATTGTCTCGAGTCATGATTTAAACAGCTAAACACATTTGAGATCTCAATAATATGACAAAGAAATAACCACCCGACACTGGAATTCAAACAAGAATGATTTATCTAAATTAGTTCATATGAAAAGTCATTCAATTGCAAGATCATTATTCTCATATTTACCTATTCTGGCTAAATGTCGTATTTCTAAGTCATGTAGATGTCTCTCAGTAAAGAATCAAAGTCTCTTGAATCGCCGTCCTCTCAATCAGCATCGATCCTCTTGAGCATAAGTTCAGGAAGAAGTGGCCTTAGACCCTCTCTAGTCTAGAAATATTTATACTAAAATTTACAAACTAAAAGTTACAAACAAACTCTAAAACGTCCGTTGTCCGTTGAGCAGAGCGAGCAGGAAGGGATGTTGGCTTGCAACATTTAGAAAAATCTCTGCTCTCGGATATCTCAAAAATAAAAACACGGAAATAGGAAATCCAAAATATATTTTGCAACATCCATGGATGCTTTTCTCCAGAATTGTTTCACTCGCAGTGAAGCCACCGCAAGTTTATCAAAAAATGTTCAATTGTGACAAATGTTCTCCTCCAAGGATATTTGGCGACCATCCCAGAGTTGTCGTCTTTTCATAACTTTTAGCTCAGACAGAGGCCGAGGTCATATTCAACCATATTCAGCGAGGCCTCTCTTCATATTTCATCTACTCAAATGCAGGCTGTAGATGTCGGCCATTTCTCAACAGGCCAAAACGGGCAACTTAATTAAAAAAAAACACAAAACAACGTTACTACATTGTACTGATTATATAGTGTTAATTCCCACTAATACCCTTATGTGTATGTATATATATATAGCCATTTGCGACATAAAGAAGCATTAAAGCGTATTATTTTAAAGCGCAAACACATAACAAATAGCACATTAACCACACGTATTTAATTAATTTGCTCACCAACTTAGTTCACTTATTAATTAAGCCATGCAATTGCATTCCCACGTGTAATTCTCTCATTAGGAAGGTTGATTAATAAAAATTCGACAAACCTTAGTACTTACTAATTAATCATTAGTAATTTTAACTATGACATATTAAAATATAAGCTGATGTTTGGGCCTAAATAGAAAACCCTGCTCCAGCAATCCCCCCTTTGGTGATATATCATCACCACAAAAATCCAACCCAAAATTTAGTTCCCCTTTTTTAGGAAGAATTCAAATGTCTTTTTGCTTTTTCATTAAACTCCAGTTTCTCTTTCATCATCTCTTTTTGTTTCTAAATACATGCTCTCTCTAAATTCTTCCAATTCTATTTCTTGTGGGTCTCTTTTTGACCTCTTTTGTCTCCTTCCAACATTTTCTTTTATTATTTTCTTTTTATTCCTCCTATATGTACAACATAAACACCCTAATCTAAGAATCAATAAAGAAATAATCACACATGTCAATGGAAATAATATCTTACCAAAAATGGTACTACCTATCTTAGCAATAAAATTCTTAGCAGCAATCATCTTATTAGCCATTTTAGTCCAGATACTTTCAGCTTCCAGTGGTACTAATTCTTCATGCAAATCAGTAATATTTTTGATATAGACCTTTAGATCTTTACTTTCATCAGGAATGTAAGTGCAACAATGTTGAACCTTCAGCATTCCACAGACTCCACCCTCTTTTGCCAATAGAATATCAAGGGCAAGTCGATTTTGCATAGACATGGCGCGTAAGGCAACCATCTCTGTATTTACCAATAGAAACCCTCCAGCGGTGCTTGTCGATAAGCGATCCACCACTGTTGACAACTTCCGAATTCCATATGCATTTAGTGAAATTCCCACTGCTGGTATCAAAGCTCCAAAAATATCTCCTACAATTTCTGTCCAAGTTTCTCTTTTAAAGCGTGTTAGTAGATTAATTTGTTCTGCATCTTCTATTCTATCCATATGGAAAATCTTTGGAAAGACCAGGCCAACATAACATGTGCCATACCAATGGTCAGGCAACCTGTAATAAGCCTTATTCCCACAAATATAATACACTCCCGGGAAAACTGGATCTTCTCCTCCTTTAAATCCCCATCCTGTTGCAATAAAGTATGTATCATGGCACTCACTAGTCCCAACAAAATAATTATCATATTGGGATTTCCTTCTGGTAATGCATAGTTTACCCTTCTGTGGTGCATCTAAAGCCAAAGTTGGACTGGCCCCATTCTTCAACTCCTTTCCCATCTCAATGTCCCACATTGTCTCACTCATTTTATATCCTCCTGCCTTTTCATGCATACCCATTCTCCTTTTCTCTACCATGTCTAGGAAAGCTTCTTCCTCTCCCTTCAAACTACAAGTTAAATAATTTCTAAAAATGTAATCTAATGTTAATTCTTCTGTTTCAATAAAAATCTCACCTAAAATGTTAGCTTCTTTAGCAGGATTCAGTTTTTTATTCATAGGCAATTGCCCAAAAATGTTATCCTTATTAGACATATCATAATCTATTTTCCCTAGTAAATAAAAAATACTACTCAACACACTACATGAAATCCCATACGTAGCTGGGAGATGATGATAAGTAACTCCCTCTGAAACAGATGCAGGTAACTGCATACAGACGTAGCAATCCCTTACCTCCATTTTCTTTACGTATTCATACAATAATTTTGAAAAAACATTGCTAGAAAAATCATTAATTGACCTATCCTTGTGTATGTATATATTACTAATTTTAGTTGGTACTACTTTCTGTGAACTTTTCTCTATGTTAGTCATATTCTCGATATGTATTCCCAGAGTGTCTATTGTAACTCTGAAAGTAACTAATAAAGCAAGCACACTCCATAGTAGCATTAATAATCCTGTACAGCAGCAGCACATTCTGCACCATCTTTTCAGGAAGGTACATCTACTTTGATTATTTTTTGTGTTAGCCATTTTATTACTTTGACTGTGTCTTTTGACTTAGCCTCTACTACTCCACTACTGAATCTCTAGAACACTAGATCGTTACAATCTGTTAATTTTCTCAGATTTCTTCTTCTTCACTCTTCTCCAAGTGACTCCTTCAGTTCACTCAATTTGGATTTTCATCACTTTTCACTTCTTCTTCAGCAACATCAAATTGTATCAGATCCTGAACATCTGTCTCTTCTCCAATGTCAGACAAGATAACTTTCAGGATTCCAACAGTTTTCTCCTCCTCAACCACTTTCTGTAAGGTCCCCTCTGGACTTCCTTCACTCTCTGCCTCTTCTTCTTCTTCAGACAGTGCCACATACGTCCATTCTGGTGACCTATACTTCTGGTTGGGCCTTCTAATTCTCTTGATCTCCTCGGGTTCCTTTGGTCCTTTTCGTTCTTCTTCTTTCGCTTGATTTTGACTTGACACCTCGTTCACCTGTTCAGCTTTCGATGAATTCACTCGTGTCAATCGATATCTCAGCCTCTTTATCTTGTTAGGCCAAAGATCTCCTTTTACACTTCTTTTCTGTTTCACTTCTCTATTGTTTCTTTCTCCAATCCAAGTTCTCTTCCTCAGAACTCGACCCTCTGGTATCTCATTCTCACTCTCATCCGATTTTGTCTCATTTGCCTCTTGTTCATCAATAATTCTCTCTTTTTCCACAGTCTTCTTTTCCACCGATTGAGATTTCCCTACTACTGTCCCTCCTCGGGTCTCCGACAGGCAATCTTCTTGCTGTCTACTTGTCCCTTCACCTAGCTTATCAAGAATGTTCCCTACACCTCCTCGGGGGTCTTCCGCAATCTGTCCCTCTCTATCTTCTTCTGACCCTACTTCTTCAAAAGTTATCTCAGGTGGATTCCTCTCAATCTCTTCATTTGTCTCAGGTATAGTCTCTGTGGAATCATTCTTTTCTTTTCTTTCCTTTTCTTTTTCTTTTTCACTGCTAGTTAGAACTTCAGGCACATTACCAGAATCTGAGCTCTCTCCTGAGGTCCGCAATGTTCCTCTTGAAGCTTCTTCCGGTAAGAAAAAAGAATCACCTGACTCCCTTTCCGACTCTCTTTCCCCCCTTTCAGGATTCTTTTTTCTTCTCACTGTTTCAGTGTCTGCATCATCACTGGAATCTGACTCTTCAAAGTACTCTTTCCCAGTCCCATCCTTTGGATTTAGAACTCTCAGAGTATGACTTGCATGAATCCAGCACATTTCACAGCAGTCGTCGTAGTCAGAATGACTTGTCTTGGCCTTCCCCACCTTGGAACCAAGCAATTTCTTCTTCTGTGTACTTTTATTCTCACCCAATCCCCTGGGCTCAGATCATGGGCTTGCTTCTTTTCAAGTGTAGTGGCGTCTTCTCCAACCTGTGAAACACAGAATGAACTGCGTCAGCCAGGCCTTTACAGTAATCCAAAATCATGTCATCAGTTATAGTCATCAGCTTGTTGACAGGCACAAATGCATGTCTCATTGCACGTCCCATTAATATTTCATGTGGACTCAACCCCGTAGTTCTATCTGGAGTAGATCTAATAGTCATCAGCACTAGAGGCAAAACATCAGGCCATTTCATTCCAGTGGTTAAGCACAACTTGCCAATTCTGTTTTTGATTGTGCCATTCATCTGCTCAACAACACCAGAAGCCTCTGGTCTGTATGCACAATGCAACTTCTGCTGTATACTCAATGCTTCACAAATTAAACTCATGAGTTCATTGTAGAAGTGTCCTCCTCTATCTGACTCAATTGTCACTGGGAACCCGTACCTAGGAATCAATTTTCTTAACAGCAACTTGGCCACTGTTATTCCATCATTTCTCCTAGTCGGATATGCTTCCACCCACCTTGAGAACAAACAGACTACCACTAGAACATACCTCAATCTATTAACTTTGGGCATTTCAATGAAATCTATTTGCATTCTGGTAAAAGGACCTCCTTCTCTACCAATTGTTCCTAGGCTCACCACTGTTTTCTTTCCAGTATTGAATTGCTGACAAATCAAACATCTTTGACAGATGTTCTCTGCAATCAGCCTGAACTTTGCATTGTACCAGGTCTCCTTGAAGGACCTAATCATAGCATCCCTCCCCAGGTGTCCCTGGCCATGATACATTCTTGCCATTGTTGACAACATAGAATTTGGCATGACTGGTCTTCCATCCCTATAGATCCAAACATGATCTCTTTCTCTTGGTGCACATCCTGCTTTGATCCAATCTCTCATTTCCTCATCTCCTGCTTCATCCTGCAACTGCCTCACCTCATCCCATGTTTCCAGTACATTAGTAAACATCACAGAACAAAAAGAAATTTCTTTCTCTTTTGACTTGTTAATGGAATGATTATTCTTTGCACAATACTGTGCTATGTCATTTGCAAACCGGTTACCAAGAGTAACAAAATCATTTCCCTGTCCATGAGCAGCACATTTTACAACTGCTAGTTCTTTAGGCAGCTGTATCGCCTCAAGCAATTTCCCAATCACTTCAGCATTCTTTATAGGAGTTCCACTTGAGGTCAGGAAACCTCTCTGTAGCCAAAGCTGGCCAAAGTCATGGACAACTCCGAATCCGTACTGACTATCAGTCATTATAGTCACTCTCACATTTCTTCCAATCTTGCAAGCTTTCGTCAGTGCCACCAATTCCGCTACTTGAGCAGACTTAACTCCTTTCAAAGGTGAAGCTTCCACAACTTCTGAAACTTTACACACCACATATGCAGCACTCAACACACCTTCTTCTGTTCTCAGACATGGTCCATCCACAAACAACACATGATCACTCTCAGGCAGTGGCAGATCTCTTATGTCTGGTCTCGGTTTTGTACAGTAATCAAGCACATCCAAGCAATCATAATCAACATCATCTCTCACACTCACATTTTTAGCATCTGGCAACAGTGTTGCTGGATTCACATTCACACATCTCTCAAGAGTCACATTTGATGCTCCCAGAATGATTTTCTCATATTTAGTCAGCCGACTATGTGACATATATTGAGTTCTGCTTCTTGTCAAAAGAATCGCCACATCATGAGGTACGAACACCCGTACAGGATATCCCATTATTATACCCTCACTCTGTTCCAAGCTTCTGCATGTAGCAGCTACTGCTTTCAGGCAACCTGGTAAACCCACAGCTACTGGGTCAAGTGTTGATAAGAAGTACGCAATTGGCCTCCTCAGACGTCCATGTTTCTGGATTAACACTGAAAGTGCACATCCATTCCTCTCACTACAGTATAGCTCAAACTCTTTCTCATAGTCTGGCATTCCTAGAGCAGGGGCTTCACATAATCTGCTCTTTAATTCCTCGAATGCTGCCATTTGTTCTGCATTCAATTCCAATGGGTCTTTTACTTCACTCTTGGTCAATTTAATCAATGGCTTTGCTATCAAGGAAAAGTTACTTATCCACTGACGACAATAACCCACCATTCCCAGAAACATTCTTACTTCTCTCTGGGTCATTGGGGCTCTCATTCCTCTGATAATTTTGATCCAGTCAATGGTCATTTTTCTTAGCCCTTTTTCAATATTGTGTCCAAGATAATGTACTTCTTTCTTGCAAAATTGCAATTTGGCTGGAGATACCTTTAATCCTCCATCAGCCAGATGATTCAGTAAAGCTATGGTATCTACTTCACAGGCTTCACGTGTCTTCGATGCCACAAGTAGGTCATCGATATACTGTACTAGTACTGAGCTTTCAGGCATGGTCAGACTTTCCAAGGATTTCTTCAGTAACTGATTGAATATTGAAGGACTCTCTGTATACCCCTGTGGGATTCGGCACCATGCCAAAATACGCTGTCCAAACCGAAATGCAAAAATCGGCTGGCTGTCATGATGCAATGGAATTGAAAAGAAAGCATGGCACAAATCAATTACTGTGTACCATTCAGCATCATGAGGAATCTGATACAAAATCACTGATGGATTTGGCACAATGGGACAGCATGATACCACAATCTTGTTAACTTTTCTCAAATCTTGCACTATTCTGAACTTCCCTTTAGGTTTCTTCAGTCCCATTATAGGTGAATGACATGGGCTACTCAGTAACTCTCTCAAAACACCTTGCTGAATCATTTTGTCAATTATAGGTGTTATTCCTTCAATTATCTCTGGTGTCAATCTGTATTGTGGGATATTAGGATAAGTGATTCCCTCTTTCACTGTAATCTTTACTGGATCTACATTATTCATCAATCCCACATCCTCTCCAGTAAAATCCCAAACTGCTGCTTTTACTGTGTGTCTCAACTCTTGAGGCAAATCATCTGGATTAAATACAGCATATGTTCCAACAATCTCATTTTCTCTATTATCCAGAGTCATCCTGTATAAGACATCCTCATCTGGTGTCTCAAAGGCTATTCCATCCGGAGTACAAAAAATTGTGCAATTCATTTTACACAATAAGACCCTACCTAACAAGTTCACTGGACTAGTGTCGCACACCACAAACCTGTGCATATCTGAAAATTTCCCTATCCTTACCCTTACTGGCTCAGTAAGACGAGTCTTAATCTGTGTATTAGACACACCAACCACTTGGATTGCTTCGTCCGAGAGAGGAAGATTTCTTATATCTGCTGACCTGACAGTTGATCTCGTCGCTCCTGTGTCTACTAAAAAAGTAACACTTTCCCCATTTATTTTCCCATCTACAAATGGTCCTGCCTGGTCTATTTCTAGAGTTGCTCCAAGTATGCACTCTTCCTCCTCTCTTCGGCACCGTCAGTAGTCCCCTTCAGACTCACTCCCCTCATTCTTTAGCCAGTATTGTTGTACTGGATTTGTACGTCTCTGTTTGTTTACCTGTTCTTCATTGTAGAATCCCGAGTCTTGATTGTATTTCTGGGATCCTCTGTTCTGTGGCAAGGGCGGTTTTGGTTCTTGATTCTGCTGCTTGACAACCTTCTGCTGTTGCTGCTGATGATTACACCCCTCGTTTTGCACCTGTTGATTCAAGGATTGATTGTCATTATTCACTAATGGTGGATTCGTACACTCGGATCTCCAATGCCCTAATTTTCCGCAATTGTGGCATGGAAACTTCTTCTTAGCCTCTTCTATGTTTCCCTTTCCTTTTCCTGTACCATATCTGGGCATATTTCCTGGATTATTTGCTTGTTCAACCAGCTGTGCTTCTTGTCTTTCTGCAACCTTCACCTGTGCCCACATTGCTTTTTCCTTCAGCTTTCTTTGTTTCGCCTCAATTTCATCACTGAAGTACTTCGCATGTCTCAAGATCTCATCAATCTTCTTACTCTGCCAATCAACTGTGTGCTCACGTATCATTTCACTGATTTCAGGTCTCAAGCCATACACAAATCTGTATACAAAATGACTCAAATCCTTATCACCCAGATGTTCATCTCCACTGAACTGTTTAAAAGCCAGTATTAACCTTTCATAAAAAGCATGAACTGATTATTTTGCTTCCTGATGCGTTCGATCTATCTTAACCCAATCTGTCTCTTTAGGGGGTACCTTATTCTTCAGGAACACAATAACCTGCTCATATTTCTTCATAACCTCCGGGTCTGGTGCTCCTGTTCTTTGATCTCTCGGGTATTCCTTAGCAGGCCAATCTACAACTATTTTACACTCTGCCCACAAGTCTGCTACAACAATTACATCAAACAGACTATTCAGGTCAATCCACAGCACTTTTGACAATTTCACAAACCTATCAACCTGCCTATACCACTCGACAGGCTTCTCTCTCAGTCGAGGGAAATCATTCGTAAATGACAAAATATCCTGCCTAATCCATGGGACATGTACATATCCTCCTCCAGGAATCTCTCTCATAGGATAGGCATCCACTGTTTTTTCCTTTTCTCTCATGGGAAATGCTGAGTAAGTCCTGTCCACTGTATCTTCTCTTTTCTTATACCATCTATCCTTCCACTTTTCCACATCACCCCATTTTCGCAATAAGGAAATCATTTCCTTAATCTGTCCTGTTCGGCCAACCTCATTTAAATTCTCAATGTCCTTATCCGTAAAATCCACTCGGTAAGGCTTCTGTAAAGCTTTTTCTTTATCCATGTCAATTCCCATTTCAATCGCTATTCCTTTTAACCTGTCATGTGTATTCCAAGCCCTCCATGTGATGCTCTTGCACATGAATAACAACTCTCCATCATGATGATTTTTTAACATTTCTGTAGGAATTGTTCCCGCTATAAGCTCTTCCAGTTCTATGCGCAACCTGGCTACATCAATTGCCTGAGAATCTTTATCTTTCTTTTGGAGAACTTTCAACCAATCATTCAAATCCTTAGCCGTTATTTCTGTAGACTTTTTCCCTGTACTCACTTGTTCTGCCATCCTCTGTGGTTCCAAAATTGATCCTTTCATCATAACATTTCTTTCTACACAACCAGTATTCAATCCTGAATTAGGCTGTACAGTTAACTCTCCACCACATGTGTCATGTCTCAACTGTCTCAAATGATTTTCTCCCGTCCTCATTCCTGACTCTGAAGTAACTTGTCCATTTCCCACATATGGAACTGTCAAACCATTTTCACCCATTCTTTGCTTATCAAAAATAGGCATAACCGGACCTATGGTTACAGGCACTGTAACAGCTTCTAGATTCTTGGTTAATTCCCTGACTTTCTCTGTCAATTCAGATGTGGTTCTTGCTAATTCTCTTGTTTTTTCATCCCTGATTGCATTCTCTCTTTCTCTCTCTCGCTCTCTCTCTCTTTCCGTGAAAGAGCTAGAGCTACCACTTTTCAAATCAGGTGTCGCAACTTCTGTTTTAATGATTTGCAAAGTATCTCTCATTGGTGTAGCAACTGGTGTTCTCACTTCTGGTTCTGGTCTATATGGAGGTGGTCTCTTGTAAATCATGTCATCCAAGACTTCATCCTCGTATTCATTAGCCCCATACCTTCTCAATTCTGCATCATGTACCTTCTCCGTACCTTTCCTCCCTTCTGCTTCCTCAACAGTTCTCACAGGATATAGTCCCTCTGACATACTAGCATCTCGCCATCTCCTCATTCGATCATGATGAGTTTCACGATCATATTTTCTTCCAAAAATGTACCTATAATTACCTCCACTCCTCTGTTTTTCCCGCTCATGTACTTCATCTTCCCATTCTACCAATGCCTCGAACTGTGTCGGCCTTGGTCTGGGCTCTAGACTCATCATTTTCTCCCGTAAATTTCTCAACACGGCCAGATTAAATGAACCATGTTCCGGGAACGCTAGAACACCATCTTCTCTAGTGTACTTAGCCCAATTGTCTAACCAAATACAGGTATGATACCCATATTTCGCAACCATGAAGGATACAGGGGTTCTTGTCGGAGGCAGTAACTCACCTTCTCTAGTTATTATATCCTTTTGCTTGTCAAACCATTTTTTAATTTTACTGAACAAGGATTTCTTTTTCTTTTCCTCTGTTTGGTAATACATTTTTGCGTTTACCACAACCCTCTAGTCCTTTCTACAACTGTACGATCTTTTGTCCAATAACAGCGCGACTCACACTAACGCACCAATCCCGGAGCGTCTACGTCACCCTGTACCTCTTCCAATCCCTGCGCGGCTCCCACCAACGCACCAGTCACAGCGCTTTCGCTGTTTTAACCCACTGTCCAATCACAGCGCGGTCTTTCTGACATCAGCAGTCGCTGCAGTCGCTTCTACTCCTGTCTCCTGTCACTCGTCTACCCCTCCTTTACAAAGCCTTCTTGGTAGACTCTGTTTCAAATTCTACAAATCTATTAGTTACAACATATAAACATCTCCATTGTCTGCTCCGCTAACCACAGAATAGTAAAGACCTTTCCCATGAGAATCCCGCTTCTCTCTAGAACAGCGCTTACCTCTGCTCTACTACGGAATTGTTACTTTCGTTGACACAGTAGCACATCCCTCTACTCTGCCCTTCTAACATGCATCTATTAACTGTTTCCTCCCGGAATGTTCCTAAGAGTCTCACAACTAACTAAATGCCCATACATTCACACACTTTCACACCAGAAAATGTAGTACATTTACACAGAATCCTGTCTTTCCTGAGAACAGCGAACAATCTGTCCTGCTACAGAATTATAACACACGTTAACCAAGCAGTGCTTACCTCTGCTTTGTCCTTCAAACAAGCTCAGAGAATACCTATTACTTCTCCAGCGGTAAGCTTTAACGGCAAACCTTACGGATCCCTGGGACTTAAGACCAGAGTTTCACAGATAACCTTCGCAACCATACACACTTCTCTTATACTGAAAATATGTTTCTAGTAGTAACACACGACGATGTCACTGAATCGAACCCAGACAATGCGACGCGCAACTTCAATTGTCACACGCTTTTCCCTGCATTCGTACAGGGCCAACAATCCCGTCTTTCCCGAGAGCAGTACTCACTTCCCTCTGCCCTACTACGGAACTGTCACCGACTCCCTACGTCCCAGAAGCCGTACACACTACATATAACTCAATACGACGACTTCAACATTTAGTGTTAGTACATGTATCAACATCAATCAATAAATCCAAAAGCCTATGTACAAGCAATCTATCAGATCAAGACAATAATCAAAACCATCATACTGCTACCAGGAAACTGCTGCAGATCAGAGCTTATAAATTCTCCCTACTTCCACGGACAGAGTAATTTCACAGTCATACACACATACACTCATCAGACGCTGGTGGGGCCCATTACACCAACATTCATTCTATTACTCTATCTACACTGAATATGAGAGAACTCCTTAATCAATCTGCCTCTAATTTGAGGTCAATGCAACCAAATTGAATTGTCTCGAGTCATGATTTAAACAGCTAAACACATTTGAGATCGCAATAATATGACAAAGAAATAACCACCCGACACTGGAATTCAAACAAGAATGATTTATCTAAATTAGTTCATATGAAAAGTCATTCAATTGCAAGATCATTATTCTCATATTTACCTATTCTGGCTAAATGTCGTATTTCTAAGTCATGTAGATGTCTCTCAATAAAGAATCAAAGTCTCTCGAATCGCCGTCCTCTCAATCAGCATCGATCCTCTTGAGCATAAATTCAGGAAGAAGTGGCCTTAGACCCTCTCTAGTCTAGAAATATTTATACTAAAATTTACATACTAAAAGTTACAAACAAACTCTAAAACGTCCGTTGTCCGTTGAGCAGAGCGAGCAGGAAGGGATGTTGGCTTGCAACATTTAGAAAAATCTCTGCTCTCGGATATCTCAAAAATAAAAACACGGAAATAGGAAATCCAAAATATATTTTGCAACATCCATGGATGCTTTTCTCCGGAATTGTTTCACTCGCAGTGAAGCCACCGCAAGTTTATAAAAAAATGTTCAATTGTGACAAATGTTCTCCTCCAAGGATATTTGGCGACCATCCCAGAGTTGTCGTCTTTTCATAACTTTTAGCTCAGACAGAGGTCGAGGTCATATTCAACCATATTCAGCGAGGCCTCTCTTCATATTTCATCTACTCAAATGCAGGCTGTAGATGTCGGCCATTTCTCAACAGGCCAAAATGGGTAACTTAATTAAAAAGAAACACAAAACAACGTTACTACATTGTACTGATTATATAGTGTTAATTCACACTAATACCCTTATGTGTATGTATATATATCTAGCCATTTGCGACATAAAGAAGCATTAAAGCGTATTATTTTAAAGCGCAAACACATAACAAATAGCACATTAACCACACGTATTTAATTAATTTGCTCACCAACTTAGTTCACTTATTAATTAAGCCATGCAATTGCATTCCCACGTGTAATTCTCTCATTAGTAAGGTTGATTAATAAAAATTCGACAAACCTTAGTACTTACTAATTAATCATTAGTAATTTTAATTATGACATATAAAAATATAAGCTGATGTTTGGGCCTAAATAGAAAACCCTGCTCCAGCACGTGCTAGAAGTACCGCGTCATCTGCGTAAAGCAGAACCGGGATTGGCCTAGATCCTACCCTGGGGGAATCCACCTTTAGATCAAGTAATGCTTGCTCCAATCCATTAATATATAGGGAGAACAAAAAGGGGGCCAAAATGCACCCTTGTCTAACCCCACTGGTGCATGAGAACGATGCTGATAGGTTCCCCTCACGGTTATATCGGACTCTAGCAGATGTGTTACAGTGTAGGTCCCTAAGTATATTTATGTCCCCCATCCACCCCCAGCCTACTTAAAAGGGCCCATAATTTCTCCCTGTTTACATGGTCAAATGCGGCCGTTAGGTCCATAAAGCCTAAATAAACCGACCCCTCACTTGCTAGTGTATATTTAGCCACTAGTAAATATACATTTATACACTGGTCGGATGTAGATTTCCCCGGTCTAAAACCATATTGAACATCAGTAATGACCCGATTTTCCTCCGACCAAGCCATCAATCGTGCTAAAATCACACGTCCCATAACTTTCGCTGTGACGTCGATCAAAGAGATCGGGCGATAACATTGAGGATTGTCCCTATTCCCTTTTTTGAATATAGGGACAGTTATCGCTGTGGACCACAAACTGGGACAACCAATATCAGAACCTTAAGAATATGGAGAGACTCCAACGGGGGAGGATGGCAATAAGTACTGTTTAGGTCGGTTCTTTCTCCAAGGGAATTGTGTGACATGGTGTGATGACACTAGTCATCAAAGGGGGGAGCTGATAGAGCGCCATGTTATTTCTGAAATTTGTAGGGGAGCATCATAATCATTGTTAGTCAGCACCCGCTTATATAGTGGAACTTTAGAAATGTGTGACTCAGAATTGTATTATTAAACAGCACATATTAGAACGAATCTGAAATGTAATCATGTCATTAATGGAGTGCAATGTAGTATTTCAACAAAAATGTATTTTAGACAATGCATAATGATTGGTTCCCGAGCAATGTGATGCATTAGGTTTTAACGTGCACCATATTAAAGTCTGCACGTGTAGTTTGCTTATTCATATATGCAATTTAATGAATATCAATGCTTATAGAGTGATTCTAGAAATGTGTGTTTAAATTGTGTAAAGGCCTGGTTGCATATACGTTTAAGAGAGAGGCCTGTTCATTCCTCATATTAGCTAAATATTGTAGGCCGAAAATGATTCCCCTTGGTAAGGCTTTGGGTTCCAGGGATGTTAGAAAGTCTCAGAGAAATGGAAAGTTTCTCGTTCCCATGTTTCTGTTGCAGGTGCAAGGACACCTAGCTCGTTAGAGAAACTAACCCATTGTTTTAGGAGTTAGGATGATACGAGAAGCCAACATGGGAGTATACTGGAATGCAGGGATGATACTTTCAGCGGAGAAGGTGCCTGGGACTCAAAGACGAGTAAACCGTCATTGGAAGGGAGACAAGTTTAATTGGAAAACTACTGGGAGAAGAACCGGCTGAAGAGGTGTGCCGGAGGGCGTGTTCTACGTTTTTGGGATTTTGAATTAGGGACAGTGCCCCGCGGTTTGAGCTGTTGAGGATTAGATGGGAAGATAGAAGGAGCATCTTAGAACGAGCTCTGACAAAGTGAGTGTACTTCTAAGGAAGTCTTCACTTCTGACACCTTTTATCCTCTTGCCTGTGGAAAATGCTAAGTAGGGATGTCACCTTAGAAGTAGAGTAGGGATAGACTAAATGATTTTTCTTTTAGGTTAATGACTTCTAATATAGAGATTGGAGTCGTTATTGCTTGTCTCATGATTCTTGAACTGACTATTCTTCTTATTCGGATGAGACTCCTGCGTAGGATATTTTTTGTATTAGTGCCCATTTATTTCCTTAACCTCGTGCTGAGGTGCTTGTATGTGTAGTTATTTTTGGCTTTGTAATAAATCCCTAAAATTTGAGATTCGGAGTCAGTGCTCCTTTAGAGTTCAGATTCGATTTGGTTGATAATGTACTAAAAATTGAATTTTCTCTCCTCTACACTATTTAGCAGACTAAAAGATCCTGGTGACCTGAGAGGATTCTTGCTGATGGTAAGATAGATAAGAATCTGGCTTTATCACTATCTTGAATAACTCCAGATCTGTTTTTGCTTGCGGCGGTGCCTCTTTACGGCTGGACCGGCCGTCGCACATTTTCACAAAAAGGTTGCTCTCGGGATAAGATGCACTCACAGGTTGGTATACCTCTTTATTGAAGACTGCAGCGAAAAACAGCAACTGTCCTCAAACCATTTAAAAAAGGGCCTAACGCGTTTTGAACTCGGCAGTTCTTGACCACAGGCCAGCACAGAACAAACAGCAAGCAAAATGCAGCCACCTGTTCAAATAGTAGTCCCATCCTCAGTGGGCCTCATGTAAGTTGCAAAGCATTCTGGTCATGGTGGTGTTGCAATCCATAGGGCCCATGTGAGTTCTACCGTAGTTCCAAAAATATTTACAAGTTCAATACCCTCCAGTGGGTTGATTCAAGGGCATATTCCTGGATTCACCGCCAATGAAAAAGTCACTCAGTAAGAGCCTCCCATTCCAACAGGTACTCACTATCTCGAGTCACTCGAGATCCGCTTTTGCTTGCGACGGTGTGTCTTTACGCCTGGACCAGCCGTCACACATTTTCACAAAAAGGTTTCCTCAAGATAAGATGCACTCACAGGTAGATGTACCTCTTTATTGAAGACTGCAGCAAAAAACAGCAACCAGATGCTGGTGGAGTAACTCGTTCGGTCCATTCAAAGGTTGGAGATTTCTGTTGTTCACATACACAGTCCCTGAAGAAGTTCTTTTTGACAATATGGAACAAAACGCATTGGCTGTTTGCTGGTTTTAAAGATTTCAAGAATAAAGAAGAATTTGGAATATATTTGCTTGTTGTGATCGAACTTCGAGTGCACATTCCTTATCTGTGAAGTCCTTGGACTTTGTAGCATTCAACAACGGCGGATGCTGGAAGTAGTTGCACCGAAATAGATAACATTTACTTTGGAACTTAAGTGCTCAACCTTGGGCTGTCGTTGTTGGCTTTTTCTGTTTTTGTAAAGCTGGACCACAGCCTGCTCCACAAAATGGAGCCCAGCCCAGAGCCACACCTGAAGGGCAACAGATGCCACTGATCATGGAGCTCGAAGCCCCAACAGGGCCAAAACATCCACCACCACCACCCCCCCAGACCCTCCCTCCCTGGGCACCCCCCCTCCGGCCAAAGACATGCCACAACAACTACACGGAATCATGTACCAAATAATCCGCCTAATGTCGCACAATCACATTTGGTGACATGCATGTGTCGTCATAAAACTGAGCATCACACATTCACCTTCTATGTAACAAATAAAAATGTATTCAAAGAACACAGAACACAAATGAAGACACATGGCGGCTCCCCTCGGGAAAATCCGTAGGTCACAGCCTGCAAGACAAAAATCATGATGAGAAGGTGTGTCTTGCGCACATCAAAGGTCAGAGAGAGAGAGAAGGAGAGAGAGAGAGGGAGTGAGAGAAAGACGGACAGAGAGGGGGAGCGAGAGTAAGACGGACAGAGAGGGGGAGCGAGAGATTGACGAACAGAGAGGGGGAGTGAGAGAAAGATGGATAGAGAGGTGGAGCGAGAGAAAGACAGACAGAGGGGGGAGCGAGACACAGATAAAAGAAGAGATGGACAGGGAGAGAGAGTGCCGACAATGCGCACCCAGGCCACACTGCTCACCTGCTGCCACCGGTGTGTCTCCGACCACATGCTGGGCTGTAGTGCAGTTCACCTGGTCACACATCTGAAACAGATTCATTATCTGAAACAGAGTCCAGAGACATGAATGGCAAAGCACATACAATTGCACAAGACATCATTGCCTGTCTGCCCTTGCGCACCCAGGCAGATTCACCCACCCAGCAGTGCATGCCCACCCCTGCGTACTCAGGCAGATGCACCTCAGCCCCTCCCGCCACCCTGTGGAGCATGCCCGCCCCTGCGCACCCAGGCCTCACTGCTCACCTTCCGTCTTGGCATGTAGCAATGAGGGCCCACCACGTGCCGCTGCAAGCCACATGCCCGGGGCCCGCGGACATGGCACCCTCCACATCATGCAGCGCCGCTCCGCAGGTCACCAGGTCTCACATTTGTTACTGGGTCTTGATTTCTAGGTAGGCCCGTGCTGCCCGCTGGCTCTGGCCTACACTGCAGTCCAGCAGGGCACACAGATCCTGAGCAGTCCAGACAGCCAGGACGGGGCATCATCGCAGGCTGCACACCCGCTCAGCACTTAAGGTGCCCCTACCTCAGTGCACCCAAAGTCACCGTCCCGTGGCGGTGTGCCTGTGCTGGCCGCAATGTATCCGGTGCCACCAAGTCTGTGCCCCACAGTCATGGACCCTGTATGATTGGGTATCGTATTGCGGATACCATCATGTCACCTCCGGTGTCACCTGGCCGCAATGTATCCGGTGCCACCAAGTCTGTGCCCCACAGTCATGGACCCTGTATGATTGGGTATCGTATTGCGGATACCATCATGTCACCTCCGGTCCTGGGGAATGTGATGTTGCAGAGCCCGAGGCCGTCATGCCTACATTAACACCACTCGGATGCACCCAGATAGAGAGTGGAAATGAGGTCGAGCATGTGCGCCCAGCTTTTATTATTGGCAGGGCCACATGTCCTGTGATGCGTGTGCAGGATGGGTGTGGTGTGGGTGTAAACCAGCCATGAGGGAGTGGCTGTGGCATGCTGACAACTAGACCTGTGAGCAGCAGATCCCTACAGGCAAGTCCTGGAACAAGTAGCGTTTTCCCCTTCTGTGAGCGTAAGCGGAGTGGGCTGACCCGGCGTATGCCAGTCCAGCAAAAGGGTTTGTGAATGACCCCGTGGCCCTGGGCGTGGTTCCGTACTGGGCTGGAAAAGGAAGTAAGTCATGCGTGTGTCCTTGTTGTTGTGTTCTACGACATGAGCCACATGGACGTAAGGGGAGTCCAGTGAGCCTATATTCATCCATACTTCCAAACTTGAAAGACCATAGACATGACACATCTGTGTGAATATGAATTTTTAATGCACATTCAGTGGAGTGTTGCATCTGGAGCAGTACAGGGCCATGCAAACCCCACATGAAGATGTTGGCCCATGGAGGGCCAGCCAGGGTCCTTCAGGGAATGTCAAGTCCAAAGGAAGAGGAAGAGTTCAGTCCACGGTCTGATTGCTGTTGGCAATCAAACAGCATATGGCAGTCCATGTTGAGGTCCAAGGTAAGTGTCACAGAGTGCATCGGGGGAGAGTGGAAGGTGATGATGCAGAGGGCAGAACAAAGCTGAAGCCGGACCTATGGCTGAGATGCATGCTGCTGCTTCGTTACCACGAGGGCAGAATCATCCGAATCTTCGTACTCTGCTGTTTCATGTGCCTCACGTGTGGGTGGTGGTGTTTTGTCTCCAGCACTGTGTGGCAGTGACACATCAGGTGGCGGAGATGTGGATGGACTGGTAGCAGCAGCATGCATCAGCGCCAGGCCTTGTGGCAGC
Source organism: Triturus cristatus (assembly GCF_964204655.1). Classification (NCBI taxonomy): domain Eukaryota; kingdom Metazoa; phylum Chordata; class Amphibia; order Caudata; family Salamandridae; genus Triturus; species Triturus cristatus. The sequence goes on from NC_140593.1 coordinate 979,909,273, forward strand.
AATGCCATGAGGATGGTCCTGAGGTCATTGAGGAACCCAGCTACCTCTCGCTGGTGTGCAGCCGTAGCAGCCGCACTTTCTGCATTCGCCCGCTCCATGGTCTCCATTAACCTCAGCATGTTTCCCAACTAACGTGTGACATCGCTAGAGCCACTCTGACTGGACAGCTGTTCTATTCTCTGAGTAAGGGCTCCAGCAATGTCAGCCATGGTTTATTGGAGAGCATGGAGTGGACTGTGGGTGTCCGTTATGGACCGTGAGTGGTCCCTGATGGGACTTAGACACCCACGTATGGCATCTAGTGTGTCTGCCATGCGGTCGAAGCCCACCAGCACCTGTTCTGCCAGATTCTCCTTGCACCCCAACACACAGCGTTGGAAGGCCATGTGTTCATCGTAGGGGTCCTGGGAGGCAGCCGTGGTGGGGGGTGCTGCCTGCTGTGTGGTCTGTGTAGGGGTGGGATCTCCTCGTAGCAGCTAGGCTGCCCAGCTCCTGGAAGCGGGCCGCGTAGGCTCTCCATGAGCAGTTGGAGAACGTCGGAGCTGTGGTGGTCCTCTTCGTCATCAGAGAAGAGAGGGTCGCGCTGCTCCGCAGGAGGTGTTGATTCTCCCTCTGCAATGTGAAGGGGAGATGCAGTTTAACAATGTGTCCACATATATGTTGCCGCATTGTACATGTTTTCATAAAGACAGCATGACTGGGTACATTGTGGCTGTTTGGGAGGAGCTGCCTATTTGATGGGGGACAGTGGACATTTTGACGACAGACGTGTGTGTGTTTGTACTTGTACATTATCAACTCACAACTCCCTGCAGTGCCAAATGAGATTGGCCAGTGTCTGCACCCAAGCGGCACCAGTTGTGTCCTGTGTTCTGTTGTAGGTGCTTTGCGGATTGTGCCACATTGTTGTCAATGTTGATGTGCTCTGCATGTGATGCGTGTGTGCTGCATTTTGGGGGAGTCGCCCCTGCAGCTCTGATTTTGCTGCCCCTTATCCCTTTCATGCGGTGTGCCTTTGACTTCTGTGCTTGTACAGTGCTGACATGTTGCATACTTGAGTACATTGGTCTCTTGGTGGGAGTTGGTGGTCTGGAGCATGGTTTGTCCGCAGATGTGCTCTACTTACTTGTGCATGTGTGCCATTGTGCCCATCTCCCCCATCTCGCAGGCCCTGGTCCTTACTCACCCTGTTGCTGTTGTGTCCGGTCCTGTGGAGCAGTGTCCGGTCCCCCAACTCCTGCAACCGTCTCCCCACTGATGACTGTGGACACCATTTCCTACATGTCATCCAGCTTCTCCTGTGGCACTGGGCTCCCACCTCCAGTCTGCATTGCTGCCTTCCAGTTGTTTATCGAGTTTCAGTTTGGTTTTGCGCTTGACATCATTCCAGTGCCTCTTGACCTCGTTCATTGTCCTCTTCAGAAATCCGACTGCATTCACCTTGTCCACTATGGACTGCCATAGTCCATTTTTTGTTGCCAATGACACAGTGGAGGTCACGAACAGTTGTTGATGGTGTTCTACCACCTCCGTTATCAGGATGCTGTTTTCCTGCGGACTGAACCTTTTCTTCCTACTCTTCTTCTCCTTGCCCTTCCCTGACCCGAGGTCCCAGGCTGGTCCTCAAGGGGGCTAGTGGGGTTCTGGTTCTCCTCCGTACTTGCTCCGGCAACGTCCATTGTGCTTCGCTGTTGTTTGGCATTTGTTTGTCTGTTTTTTTACTACTTTTATGGTGATTGTTCCTGCCTGATGCGTGTGAATTGCAGGCCTGTAGCTGGTTTTCGCTGACTTTTGTTTTGCGCTTGGTCTCATCGCAGCTTTTTTTGCGTTCGTGTTTCTCATTTTAACGCGGTCAGTTGATGCGTTATCTGGAGACTATCACATGGTACCGACATGTTGTGAATACATGGTTAACACGGCGTAAATTTCCCATGATAGACTGCGATGTTGAAGGTTGCGTTAAGTAACTTTTGCGATGGTTATCACACATTCTTGAGAATATTTCCCATAAAATGACAAATGAATGCAAAATTGCATGTGGCAAAGTAAATCGCTGTCTTTGCTAAAAGGGTCTAGCAAGGATTATCAAAATGCAAATATTCTATCCTCATGGTTTGTCAGAAGGTATAACCAACCCTAAAACCCTTGCCTACTATAATAATCTGTGATGTGAAGATTTGATGCAGCAAAATACCCCTCTGCAGGCATTAGGATAGAGCAATAACAATCTACCCATGAATGCCTATTGACTTTAACATCTGATTTTCACAATAAATATGGCATGCCTACTGCCTTTAGCAAACTTTTCTTAGCAAACAGATCTATAGCCTTGATCATTGGCTTGATGCCATAACCAACAAAGTCATGCTGTATTGAGCATTAGCTTTTCCATCAGGCAAGAAGTGCAATACAAGCACACTTTTTAGTTAAAGCACGCACCTTCTCCCCAAACAAATGCTGTACTCGAATAACCATCGAGCCCCTCTCTCTGTCGGACTTCTGACCGCTCTTTTATGTTGATCATATATGCTCAGCCGCACTGTCAAGATGTACCCAAAATGTGATTGGTGCAAATGCTTGATTCATGGCTAATTTCTCTGAGCACATCCAATTCAGTCGATGAATGAATGATTGTGTTTTCTGAAAAAGAGGTCACTTCCTATAGTTTGAGTTAGACTGCCCCTTTAAGTCTGTTTTTGATTGGTCCCGGAATGTAATTGCATAAACAAGGGGTTGATCCCAATATATAAATACACAGAAAATTCACATGAGGTGTTCACTGTCCATTGTGGATCAGAGATTTTCAGGAGGACCTTGAAAGTGCGTGGTTGTAATATGGAAGGCACATTTGGCTCTATGCATAAGGTTTTTGAGGCACATATGTGGAACTCGTGCAAATAAGTAGATGTGTGTGTGTGTGTGTGTGTGTGTGTGTGTGTATATATATTCCATGTTCCTGATTCACAGAATCAGAATAAACAGATGTTTAGACCTGCAGAATTACTCATACAGAAAATCTGACAATTCACCAAACTTTCTCTAAACAATCATAAAATGGAAAGAAGGTATGCCTGAGTGGTTTCTCAGTACTACGTCTGCGAGCATCCACAAAAGCGGAAACTTGCAGGTGTTCATAAATGTATAGATCCTGCCCTCAACTTTGAATTTTTTCCCACAAAGAGTAATTCCACTTATATGGTAGAAGTGAGACTGCTAGCACCGCATGTTTTATGGTGGTCTGTAGGAAGACGTCCCCTTAGGGGAAGTGTTTTTTTCATAGAGAAGAAAACATTGAAGGAATTTGCTTTTGTGATAACTGCCATACATACTCTAGAAGAGTGTCTTTTATGCGGCCAGATAAGTACTCAGAGAAGAGCAATACTCAAGGTGCTAGGAGTTGGGTACTATCTATCTATCATTATCGTGGAGATTTCCATGACCAAATAAGTATTTTCCAATGTTTTCCTTTGCATTTATTAGGGGATCCATTTTATTTTGTGAATTAATGCAGATCATTTACAATTTAAGTTATGACTCTTTATGTTATTAATGTAATTCTATTTTCTTCTTTTATTTTAGGCAGTGGGTTAAGAGGGGCCTTACTGGTGCAGTCAGCTTTTGCATAGCTAGAATTACACTTTCTCAGTACTGTATCAGTTTGTTCTTTCTTGTTTTAATTTATTTGCAAGTATTTATTTTATTTCATTTTTCAGATGCGGTAAAGATATGTTTGTGTTCTGGTTTTTGTTCAACGGGCCTGCCAGAGTGTTTTATTTTTTACAGCACGCATTTCTCCCATTTATATTTTGTGTGACAGCAAAGGCAAGGTGTACTTATCTTGTCTAATTTTCTTCTTCACCTGTGGCGGAATGGCAGCCTGACTCATCGCCAGCCATTCACAGCCTATAAATATGACAGAAAAAAAATCAAGATTGTAACCTGTCCTGTTTATCATTCGTAGAATAGCTTCTATCACGTCTTCATTGCAGTTGTGCTGCGCAGAATGTACCTTTAAAACCACACTGCAATGTATGTTTTGAAATAAGTAGCAGCATTTGGAAATCCATCGTTTGACTAATATAAGTAGCAATCCTTTCTGTAGATTGACATTTTGTTTTGTCGTTTTATAGACCAGGGACGTTTTAACTCCCTCCATGCTTATGACGAGCTCATGACGACCTGAGCTCGTCATAACGGCCGCAGCCCGCCCAAGCGCTATAAATTCCCCACCTGTGCGGGAGAATTATTCAGTGGGCGGGGTCATGACGAGCTCAGATCTCCGTGACACCCTGCCATTTCTCATATGTGAGGTCCTATTTTGATCTAAATGAAAAAAAATTATGGACTTTGCATCAACATCACCTCTTTAAGAATTATTCAAGGTCATCAGGGCAGGACTCTCTGCAGAACTGAGCTGGCTCTATCAGGGTTGCCCCTGAAAGGGATTGGCCCCGGGGCTAGAGCTTTCTTTGCCCATGCCTTAAAACGTCTCTGTTATAGATTACTTCGGAGATAGACTGGAGGTTTTCACTTTATCCTAGCATTTCTGTTCTCATGATCATTAAATGAGGTTGTTACAGGTTGCAAATGTGACCCTTATGATGCCAAATGCTTGTTCTGTGGTTGCCAGTGTGACTCGTGATCCACACAGGCAACCACCATCAGGGAAAGCAGAAAGGGCCATGTAACCTGTTGCGAGCTGTCAACCCCTGTCTCTTCAATATGCTCAGGGCTGCCTCCTTTGGTGAATGGGTGGCTTCTTAAAGGCGCTGAATCCTTATAACCACAACCCTGTGTCACACCTGGAAGTGATGTGGTACTAGGGCCATAAGCTGAAGGCAGCACCTAATTTTTAAGAAACATAATTGTAATGGCCCAAAGATTTGTCATTGCTAGAGTAAGCGACAGGCACTGCCGGATACCAGGACTGACACATACCAAGGTGCTTCATCTTTATTGACATTATGTATTTCTCTTCAACCACCCTACACTTCCAGTCTTTCTTACCTCACTCTTGTAGCTTTTTGTTTTGTGGCAATTTTTCTCCCTTTGTCATTGTCTTCCTCTCATCCTCTTCCTTTTCTCCATTTTATGACTTTCTATGTCTTGCTCTGAGTCAAAGTCTAATGCTGAAACATAACAACTGTTCCCTCAAAAAGGAATGGTGCTGTCTACCACCTCCAACCATCTGTGCAAATTGATCACTGTCTGAAGGATCAGTGGACAGCAGTCTTACCAGTCATTCTGATCCTAACACATGTCACCTCCAAACTCTGGGCATTTGTTTGCTCACTAACTTTGGCCAAATTTGAGAGAAGATCTTCTACATCATATATATATGATGAGTAAACCCATCGAACGGGATTAATGCACACATGACATGTGATGCGTTAACCCCTGGTGTGCAATGGTTGCACGCCAGCGTAAAGGGTACTTGTAGGAAACTGTTCTTCATTCAAAAATGCTTCCCCATAAAATATCTTGAGGCACCATCTATATTTCAAAACTATTGGTCTTCAAGGCATCTTCAAGGCATCTTGTCAGGTACTGAGAAGCTCAAACATTGTGAACCTGATTCACAAAGGTAAACTTATCCTTTAGGGTAAGTTTACTTTTTAATGCTGAGTCTCTACCACGAGTGTGGAGTCTCTGCAGTTGCAAAGATACTACTCATTAAACTCGGGGCATATTTATGAAACAATTTTGGAGCGCGGAGAAGCGCCACATATGGCAGCAGCACGATTCGACATTTTCAAAATGCAGGGATGAACCGTATTCACAAGAATACAACGCTCCCCTGTGTTTTCCCTAGTGCTGGTGCTAAATTTAGCTACCTACCGCCAACGCAGGCTCCCTTGCATTATAGTGCAAGGGTGCCTATGTTGTAGGGAATGATTGTTTATGTGCCGGAAGGTGTCCCTTCCTGCACATAAACAATCACTAATGGCGATTTGTTACTTCTATCATTGAACAATGATGAAATGCTACTTAGCAAATCGTCATTATTTAATGCTTGCATTTGTAGAGGAAGGGACACATGTTGTGCTTTTAATTTGACACAATAGGACACACCTAAGCCCTGCACTCCCAAGAGGAGGCAAATGCACTGCTACACCTTTAATTAACACAAGTAAAACAGCACTTTCAAAAGACGAGACGATAAAACAAGACCCAGTGCTCTCTTAAGGGAAGCAAGAAAACAAATTCAGGTGCATTGAAAGTGGCACACACATATTTATTGATTCAATACTTTGGAAAGGAAGGCAAAATATATCGGTTAATGCAGACTCCCAAATATCAAGTAACTTAGGCATAAAACCAGAATAACATGTAGGATATATACGTAAAGCAAAGAGCAATGAAACATAGAAATTATATACACAAAGTAAGTATACCTCACCGATCGTTCACTCAACATCCTTGCCGACTCAAGATGGGGAGCCCGCTGACAGCCAAGCATGGACTCTCGACCGGGACTCAAGTTCTGTTCTTTTGTGATGACACGTCTGCCCCACAAATTAGCTCCAATTAGTCTGTCAACACTCTCCAGCTTTAATACCTTTTACTCAATGTGTGGCGAAGGTTCTAGAATCCTCGCTTCCTTTCTTCTGTTGAAAAAAAACGAGCTGGCTGTACTGGTCTGTGTCAAGGTCAAGACAGAAGCTGGCTAGGCTCCTGTATTTTGACTCCAAGACAGAGCTGTACATTCCACACAGTCCCTTAAAGGTACCAAGCACGCATCCCACACAACATGTGCCAGTTCACTCTGATCGGTGAGGAGCGAAAACAGGTAAAGAGCGAAAACATCCCCTCCCCACTTTGCAGCTACGTCAAGCACAGAAAATGGAGTCTGTTACACAAGATGGAGTCAGCACAGAAAATTGAGTCAATTATGCAAAATGAAGCCAATGGTCAATATATGATTCTTAATATCACTACAACACCTTACTGCACATAAACAATCATAAATGGCATTTTGCTCTTTCTAAGTGTGCTGCAGAATGCAACACATATAGAAAAAGCAAAAACAATAAGAAGTAAAAGTATTTCTCCTCGTTTCACCATTCTAACACATGCTCTTGCATGGCGTTAGCTTTTGGCACTGACTCATATTTACACCTCCTTGTAAATCTGGGGCAGCATAAAAAGCAATTGATGTTATGGTGGAACACCCACAGTAACACCCATTGCATCCCCCTTTCATGCTAATTGAGAAGTGTAAAGGGGCCTTGTTTGCCAGGTGGCGGTAAGCCTCAAAAAGTGGCTTACCGCTGCTTTTTAAATATGGAGAAGGGCAAATCGCCACCAGATCGTCGCTGAAAGTGATGTTCTGGTGGCGATATCCCATGGTAAATATGCCCCTTAGTTTGTGAATAGCAAAGAATGTAAACTTACAGTACACTTAAGTGTAAGTTTACCTTTGTGAATCAGGCCCTGTGGGAAAATTTGTCATCTTTTGATGCACTCATCAAGAAGTACATGTCTTCAGGATTGAATTTTATTGTATGACACTCATGAATCATCTCTGATGGAAATAGCTAAAACCTGTCTACACAGTTTCATACCGAAGCCACCTAAATACAGTTACCATGCTGTAAATCCAATGAATATGCCTCAACATGGTATGTGATTGTTAAACCAACCTATATTTTGATGCCTATGCAAACCTCTTTCTGCGATTATGTCAAGTAAGGGTTGAGGTCCTGAACGTGACATGGCATGACTTAACTACTTTACAAGTAACTTCCCATTGTTATAGATGGGAAAAATGTGATCATAAATTCCTAGGCTAACATCTCACTTACAAGTAACAGTTATCACTGTGGCACATGAGGAATGTGACAGAGGTATGTCAGGAATTTGCAGTCACATGTTTCATTATGCCTTCGTTGCAACTGTGCGATGGAATTCATTTCAGCCTAGAGCAGCTCCCATTATGGGATAGAGTATATGTTTGCAGGACAGTCTATACAACGATTGGACAAAGCAAGGTCCCATACTACAAATAAATACATTTGAGTATTTTAATTCTAAAGATCTGAATATTAATTCACAAAAAAGTTACGGGCCTATTCACAAACTGCATTTTGTAGTAGTTTCAAAGTACTACAATAGTACTGGTCTACAAACGGGGAACAACCTTTACAACGAAACTTTGACAACGCATGCAGTTACATCGCGGATTTTACAACGAACACGATGTAACCACGCGATGCCATTACAACGCAAGTCTTTACATCGACTTGCGCTAGATGGCGTGCTAACTTTACAAATAGTGTAGTTTACTATCCCAACACCTTCCCTACTGTTAAGTGGACTGGAGTTGGAATAGTAAATTACGCTTTTCTAATGTTAGCACGCCATCTAGCGCAAGTCGATGTAAAGACTTGCGTTGTAATGGCATCGCGTGGTTACATCGGTTCGTTGTAAAAACCGCGATGTAACTGCACGCGTTGTAAACACACGCGTTGTTACGTCATACATCCTCTACAAACATATAGGTATTTTTTTCAGCAGTATACTGGGAGTGACAGAAGGCTTGGATAATGGACAAAGCTGCTCTATCAAAGAAAAAACATGGCTGGATGGTTCTAACGACATATGAGACTCAATCGCCCCAGCCATATCTTGTCCAGCATATAACTCCATCAATCCAACATCAGCTACTCTCGGTCAGATTGGGAGCATTTACATAAAAAAAACAGGTTCCCACATGGAAACAATCTTGGCCAACCATGCTTTGCAGACTTTGTGGACAGGCGGAAGAATCCCTTATACACCATGGGGCAGATTTACAAGAAAGTGGAGCATCTGTAAAGATGCGTCACTTTCCCCGTGCCACCTTGAGAAACCCTTGCGCCTCTATGGATGCGCCGTATTTATAAAATGGCGCAACATGGCGCAAGGATTGACAAATGCGTCAGAAATTTTGAGGCATCTGTTGATGCAAAAGTCACGAATTGCTGGTGTCGTGTCGCAAGCACGACGCAACTCCAGCAATGCAGGGGGAGGCCTATCCTCATTGTGCTGCGTCGCTCCTTACGCCTGCTTGAAGCAGGCGTAAGAATTTGACGCAGTGGAGTCCTAGAAGTGGCGCAGTGAAATGTTGTAGATTTCACTGCGTCACTTCTACAAGGCTTTTTTTTTGTTGGAACGCCCACCCTGCATACATTATACCTGATGCAGGTATAATGTGGTGCAGGGCTTTACAACATGATGCATCTCCCTAGATGCTCACGTTGTAAATGGGCCGTATTTTTACACTGCTGCTGCGTCACAAAAAGTGACACAACGGTGGCGCAAAAATGACGCAAGGGGTTTGTAAATCTGCCCCCTAGTGTGTATTTGCCCAGCAGTGAACCACTTGAGAAGGCATTACTTACTTCATTCATTCCGTTCTTCCCAAGTTAGATCTTGTCGACCGGCCTTAATGCTACTACTAAACAGCCACTCATTGCAGATCTCATGTAGAGCAGCCAGATTTATGCAGGAAGTTAACTAACTTTTATCAAAACCAAAAACATAGGTCATCATTAGGATGGTGGGCAGACTTTGTCCACCCACCATTCTGACGGAAAACAGAACCGCCCGCCATATGTGCGACGGTCGCATGGGGGATATTAGGATGCGCCCGCCACACTGGCGGGTGCATCCCGCATTTTAAACATTGCGGCGGGCGGTGCTGCAAGCAGCACCCGCCGCAATGTGTAAAATGCATGTTGTGCATTTGAATGCATAACGTGACAGGCACCGTGCAGTGCCTGCCACCTTGTGCATGCAAATGCAAGGGGGTACCATAGGTACCCCCTGTGTACCCCCCCACCCCCCAACACCCTGGGGGCCCGCAACGGGCCCCCAAAGACAAAACCGCCTGCCTTTCCATGGCAGAGTCTCCGCCACGGATGATAATATGGATGGCGGTGCTTGCAAGGCACCTCCACCATATTCCTAGGCTTTTCCGCCCGGTAGGCAATCGGGTGGATTGCCTACCGGCGGAAAACGGGCAGACGGTCTACCTGTCAGCTGTGGTCCCCCCCGCCATCGTAATATGGCAGGGGGGAAAGTAATGGGGGCTGTGGATTTTAACAGGCGGATTGCCACCGCCATACAGGCGGTGGCGATCCACCCGCTATCGTAATGAACCCCATTGTGCTTACCGGTATGTCGTAATGGCATAACGACAAGTATATATGTCACTTGTATACGACTTTTAACCACACCAGCTATTTGCACAAAACCTTCAAACCCTGTAATAGATGACCAATAACTGGAGGTTGTAACATTAAATTTAGATTTGCGTTTTGCACATGATTTCAGTCAAGTATTCGATGACTTAGGCACACTTACCACCTCAAATACATAACCACTGCCAAATACATGACTCTAGCAACGCTATTGAGGATCCGTGAGCATTTGCACTTTTCACACACGGTCTCTACAAAGAAAGTGGATGACTGCCAAAAATGAGCGAAAGCATTGTATTGTGAAATCACAATACTGCCTATGATTTAAGCACATGATTTTAGACATATGTAAAAAGATGGACCTAATAGAGAACTAATTTATAGACAAAGTATTGTCAAATAACGTTGATAAAGGTAGAATCTTGCAAAAAGGGCTTTTCCCAATTTTATTAATTACTCATTGTTTCTGACAAATCAATGCTTTTTTAACACAATTTTGTAATGGTTTCAATTAACTATATGTAATAAAATTACTTTCACTTTCGCTTGGGAGGGACAGAGGTGAGTGGCGGAAAAATGGTGAATATTTATAACTATAGGGCGCTTACAGGGTAGTAAGGAGGCTGGTTGTGGAAGGGCCAGAGAGGTGCGCAGGAAAGGATATGCACCCAACCACAAAAGAGTAAACTTAGTTCTATTTACAAACTGCAGTTTTATAGTTATTACTGCCAGGAAGTGCCCAAAACAGTAGTAAATGTGCCCAAGCTCAGAGCTGGTGTAACTCCAGCATCACACATGGCTAACCACTGGCACTGCATCACCATCTCACAGAAAATAATGAAGGCAGGGACTGAAGATAGACCCAGATGGGAATTTGTTTTTAAATTAAATTAAATTCAAATAGTTAAAAATAGAAATAATATACATTTATTGTTGATGAATTAGCGGCAAAAATCTTAGCATATTTTAAAGCCCTTTTCTGATTTTAAAAATAATGTGACAATATTTGTATTACTTTTAATTGATAACACATAATAATAAAAAATATACTTTTTATGCTTTAAGTGGTATTGTTTAAAATTGAAAATTCTAAAATATACTTTTAGTTTATGCTAATATATTCCAAACAAATTTTAAATTTAAAATACGTTATTAATGCTGTAGCATTTTTTTATTTTAGATTTCACACATATATATATAACATAAATGTGAACATTAATTTAACATAAACGTATTTTTACAAATATGAGTATGCTTTTTTTTACTTTTCCCTTTATTTTACCATATTGAGATTCTGCAGACGGGGACGAGATTGCTTTATGGAAAAGAATAAGGAAACGTTCCCTGTACTTTCCCACACAGATATCTCCACATCGTTTGAGAAGGAAGAGTAGGAGGAGAGACAGAGTTTACAGGTAAAGGAAAAACATGTTAAGCATGACCTGGAAAAATGTCATTTCCAGATACCACATCTCCCCTGATGTTATCCTTGACCTGGCTGCAGACTTGGAGCAGAGGCTTGATTCACCAACAGCCATTCCTAGGTTATCCATGCCGTGTAAAAATACAGTCTGCACTCCATTTTATGGTGACTTGATCCTTGCAAAGGGTCAGGTCAGGCAACATTAACATCTCAGAAGCAAGCTAGTCTCAATGCCTTTACCAGGTACTGAGATACATCAACGGAAGAATGCACCAGTTTAGTTTATCACCATGCCACACTCAGTCACAAAAAGGCAAAGGGTGGCAAGGAGATTCTATGCCTTTGACCACTTCTAGTGTGTGGTATGCGTAATTCACTGCACACATATTTCACTTTAACCAGGTCATTTAGATTTTGGGGATTTCAGTGACATGTGGCTAATTGGTAAGCAGCAACAACATGTAGAGGGTCTACATGTGCATCTGAGGGTGCCATATCTAACATAGTCGATCATCACAACAACCAATGCAAACACGTTACCCTCACATCCACTACATCCTTGTAGGCATGATGGGTTATATGTTAAATATAGGCCCCTTTTAAAACTACATCCACTGCATCCTTGTAGGCATAAAGGTTTATTTGTAAAATATAGGCCCCTTTAAAAAAACTTTTCATACATTTGTTGCATGTGATGCCGGGCATGCTGTCTCTCCTCATCTCCTCACATCATACATACATCCAACCACACTATCTACAATAGGGCCCACATGCATACAGGAGCCGATATTGAATGCACTTTTGATGTCCTTAAGTCATGATTCAGATGTCTTGACCGTATGGGAAGATGCTGGTGCACTTCCCAGAAGTTGCATGCAAGATTGTTGTACCCTGTTGCATGTTGCACAATATCACTATGCAACTGGGCTCACATATGGATCATACCCCGACTCTGCACCCAGATAAAGGAATCGAGGGGGGGGTTCAGGATAGAGGTCAGGGTCTAGCTAGTTGTCTTTTCTGGTTTTTAGCTGCTTGTTTTCTTGCTGCATTTATGTGTTTGGACAGTCTCTTGAAAAGGATGAATGTTGAACTACAAACAAATTGTCCCTGTATACCATCCTGAGACATCTCTGTAAATTTCATATAATGCCTAGAACTATCAAGTTTTGATGTTGCACAAAAATAGTTGACTCTTTATTGTCTAGCAACGTTTAGCACTTATCATTAACAGTACGTAAGCACAAAATTTCCCACCTACACTCATGTTCTAGAGCAAACATTCTCAAATGCTTACTTCACACACACACAATAGGTACACTTTTTTGCTATTTCAACAAATTAGCCACTTGCCATGCAGAGCTATCTTTCCAGCATATTTCCCTTGCAAGCGATGAGTTCCCTTCCATATGTGAAGTCTCTGCTCCAAGTATGGTGGATGCCCTTCCATATGCAGAGCTCTTCACCTCAACTGCAGAGTCTCCTCACAGAGCAGAGATCTCCGTCAACAACAACAAAAAGAAAATAGCATCAGAAGGAAGAAGTCAAACATTTTTAAATTATTCAAAGCCATCCTTTTTTGCCACAGCAGCATCCAACTCCATCCTGTTGCTCCTTGCCTTCTTATTGCCTCCAGAATGACTGAGAGACTAAATGAGAAGGTTTGTCCTTCTCCGATACTGAATTAGACATTGTCAGTCATGGGTTGGTTGACAAGTTCCCTCAACTTTATGGTGGTTCAGAGACCCAGCTGAGTACAGCTACATAACTGAAAGTCTCACCAGGCACTGCAATGAAGTGGGTTTCCACACCTGGCAGAGAAAGCTCTGCCGTAAGTGCAGGGATAACCTTTGTCGCTGAGTCAGAATTAAGGCCCAGAACATTATAGGTTTGTCCTCCCAGCCACATTCTCTGTACCCCTGCATGAGAGCACTGTACCGGTGTCCTGTTATGTGTTCATTGTGAGCTTTGGTATAATCTTCAATGTTATAGTTAGGGATGAGCCAAACTCTTGGAGTTTCACTCAGCTGAATTCAACCACTACATGAAAACTCCACAATATTCCACAGTGTTCCATGAGCAGGTGGAATTGATGCATCGTGCTGCTGGCACTGATTCTTAGTGCTGGAAGCCTGATATGTGCTCCAGAATTAGCAGGAATTGCCGCACAGTGTGCATCAGAGGGCGCTGCTTCTTTTCTACTCGAGCTGCAGCTTTCTCACTGTGAACTGTCGCAACAGCCCACATTGCGAAAATATTACTAGGAGACGCCATGGGGTGGTTGGCTGGGTTTTGCTGGAAATGTAACACGGAGAGGGCAAAAATCTGAGAACTCTGCTGGAGGAGCGCCATTTCTCACCCACCTCTAATTATATTTAAACAGTTGCTTTTTGTGTTATGTAAGTTTTGAAGGTATAAGTTTGATATCATGCATGTTTCTTGTCTGTTAAATTTGGATTGGTTATTCAACTGATTTGACATAATTGAAACACATTTAAAAGTTATGAATTACAATTCAGTACCATTTGCATTTTGCCAATTTTAATTTATGTGAGGCTGACATTGTGTGCCTTTAACATACTTCCTACCATATAAATGTTACATGTTACCTTCAAAGTTCACACAATTAATTATTAATGTATAAAATATTTGTGTAAGAACATCTAGCCTTTGTTGCTGTGTTTTAAAACGGTCTCCTCTCAGATTAACTATGTTTAACTATTTGTTATTACTAAAATGTGAAAATGAATGCAGAGGATACTGAGAAATTTGTTACAGACTCCATATTGTTAGCACTTGTGTGATGGGAAAGATGTCTGCATAAGATATATATATCTATATTATTGACCAAATTAATTCAAAATGGCTCTCTTTTTAAAAAATTACTTTTCATAGTACCAGGCTAACCAAAGAATCACCCAGCCGGACCTGGGAAACATGCAAGAATGAAAATTGGGGGCCAGGCAAGAAAGACTTTCTTTCACCAATATGGAGGAGGAAGCAGCAACAAGCAGGAGTAGTCTGCCTGCCTGTAGAGTAACAAAATCAGCTAGCCAGAGACTCCAGATGGAGACTGAAGAGTCAACTGAGTGGGTGGGAAATGAGGACTCACCAGCCAAGAGGTGGAAAAAAACTGTGTCCCCCCTCTGGTCTTGAGCAAGCATGACCTGCTGTGCCCCAAGAATATCCTCCTTCTAGTGCCAGTCCAGAACAAATGGAGTCAAGGGACACTTCCCTCCCTGACAGCTCCTACCCCTCTTGTGAAGCCCCCTCTCTTCCACCTGATTATGTGTCCTTGGCTGCTCTCAAGGAGGTCTGAGGCCAATCAGAGACGTTCAGGGTTTAGTCTCTCAGGACATCTGAGTCTTAGTGGCAGAGGTCCATAGAGAGATGCTCACCGAACAGCTCCTAATGGCATGTGATTGATAGTCGGTCTAATGGTGCATCCTCTTCTCCGTACCACCACACCTTCTGTTATCCTGTCTCCCAGCATATCTGTGATCTCTGCTTATACTGCTACCTCTGTGTGTTGTACTTACTGTGGGGTTTTTGATCCTGCCATGGTCAGTAATTGGACGTCAATGTCTCAGGAAGCCTTTAATGTTATTGTTGTCAGAGAAGAAAGTGAGAATGACCAGGAACTTTCCACTCTAGGCCAGAAACATGATACCACAACCCTCTCAGGCTTTGGGGACTGACTTTATTTGTAATTGGGACAGTGTACTCTTGCTTTAGGACTTCTTTTGGTTGTTTTATCTCTTTGTACATACTGCATAGAACATGTCATGAGTGATGTTATATGGGAGGTCATAAATAGTGCATAGGATGTGCAAGTTATAGTTAGTGATACTAAATATAACTGCTGAATTTCAATGTTTTTTTAGCTAAAATGTTAATGTTGTCACTGAGAAATTCACCTAGCTATAAAGTTACTTTACCCGTATAATGTTACTTTAACCTTTGGTTTTTTTTCAGTACATTTTAATGTTTTTTAAATGAAAACATATTTATCAATGTATAGAAACTTACTACTTCAACAATGGTTGCACGAAGAATGTTCATCTTTTTCGTTTTTGTAACTCAGATGCAGAGAAATATTTCCATAGTCTTTGTATTTATCTTTACATAAACTTCATATTTATGTTTAAAAAAGACACTGATTCGTTTTTCCTATGCTGTAAACTATATGTTTTCACTACGTAATCCATTTCTAAGGTTTGTGATCACTCTCACAGGTGGCTTGCGTGATTGTACAGTTATAAATTGAATTTTGATCTATTGTACAGATATTTTTTAATGTGGTCAGTTATTATTGAATGCTATTCCTTAATAATAAAATCAGTAAATTATGCATATTGTATTAATTATTTTGTTGACAAACCTATGGCTCTCATGAGATGATCGCATGAGTCAAACACACAATCCATTCTGTGGACTACAAGGGGGCTGTGCTTCCTGCCCAGCTCTCGTGATCCGCTCACGAGATTGTACATTTGGAATTAAGTTCATAACAGTGTATTTTTCTTGTTTTGAAGAAAGAAAGATCTGAGAAGTGTTGTTTAAAGTAAAGAAACAGTTGATGTATTGTTGCACTTGAGATATTAAGAAAGTTCTCTTTTTAGTATCTTCTCCACGGAAACCTTTCTCCCACATGGCAAGTGTCTGCAGTAGGAAACGGGAAGAGGATGGCCTCTCCACACAGACCTCTGTCTAAGATGACAGGTGTATAAAGTAGTGTGTGTAAAGGGACTGGCCTCTCCATTGAGACCCACCTTTTGGATGACGGCTATGCATAGTATGATGTCTTAAGGAACAGGCCCTCCACTAAGACCTCTCTTTTTGATTACAAGTGTGTATAATAGAGTTTGGGGAGAGACTGACTCCTCCACTGACACATCTCTCTTGGGATACAAGGATATATAGTAGGGTATGGGCAGAGATGAGCCTCTTCACTTAGACCTCTTTCTTAGATCACCGGTGGGTGTATTAGAGTATAGGGAGGATCCGGCTTCTTCAGGCAAACCTCTGTTTTGCATGATTGCGCTTCATACCAGAGTTTGTAGAGGGAGTGAACTCTCAACAAAGACCACTTTCTTGGATGACGGGTGTGTGTAGTAGAGTATAGAGAGCTACTGGTCGCTTTACTGAGACACCACTCTTTAATGAAGAGTGTATGTAGTAGGGTGTGAGAAGAGACTGACCTCTTCCCTCAGACCTCTCTCTTACATGAGAGGTGTGTGTAATAAGATGTCAGCATGGAGTGCAGTCTTTCTTTCCAAATGTCTTTTCCGGAGAATTGGAGGGCATTGTGAGGTGATAACATGGATTGCCCTCTCCATCCAGACCTCTCTCTCAGATGACTTGTGGACGTATTAGGTGGTGTACATGGACTGGCCTCTTCTGTCAGACCTCTGTGTCAGATGATGGATGTGTGTAGTAGGGTGTGTACATAGACTAGCTTCTTATGACAGACCTCTCATTCATATGACAGTTGTATGTATTAGAGTGTGTACATTGACTGTCCTCTCACATCAGACCTCTCTCCCAGATGACATGTGAGCGTAGTATGGTGTATACATGGCCTGGCCTCTTCTGTCAGACCTCTGTCTCAGATGATGGAGGTGCGTAGTAGGCTGTGTGGAGAGAGACTGGCCTCTACATTGAGACATCTCTCTTAGATTACATTTGTGCATAGTATGCTCTGTCCAGGGACCGTCCTGCCTGCTAGCACCCTTCTCTCTGAAAATGGCTGTGCATAGTAGGGTGTGTGAAGAGACTGCACTATACTCACAACTCTTACAAAGCTCATGAGCATAAATAGTAGACTCTGATTAATGCCATCTCCAGTAAGACTACCTCCTACAATAACAAATGTGCATGCTAGAGTATATTGAAAGATCACATATTCTTTCCATCTTTTCACAATCCTGCTAGAGTCTTGCAAAATCGTAACATTTAACCATTTACTCATCACAGTACTTATCTCTTACAAACTTCCTACTAATGGAGTGTATGGAGGATTCATCTTCTCCTTTTTATTATTTGCAATCCTGCGAAACTCCCGGGAAATTGTAAAAATAAGTTAACATTGTTATACAATTATTCTCTTTACAGTAATTATTCTGCAGACACCTCCTCTCTAAACTTAAGAGAATGGAGTGCTTTTCAGCTGCCTCCTTATATAGCTTTTTTATTTCATATCAACAACACCCCCAATTTTTCACAGTAAACCATAATGGCAGGCATTTAATTTATAACATTCTAACAGCCAGCTAATCAGAGCACTTTAAAGACTCACAGGATCTCTTGCTCCCACTAGAGCATTAAGGCTCACTGGAAAATTGGGCTTCTCCACCAATCACAGCACTCCATTTTTGATTTTGCGCTCTCTGGCGGGAGGCTCGCTGGATTCTCACAAGCCGAACTGCCAAAATACAATATTTGTTTACCCTTTATTTCTGGAAAATTACTGAACAGATTTACAC
The DNA here is from genome assembly GCF_964204655.1 of Triturus cristatus. Classification (NCBI taxonomy): domain Eukaryota; kingdom Metazoa; phylum Chordata; class Amphibia; order Caudata; family Salamandridae; genus Triturus; species Triturus cristatus. The sequence goes on from NC_140593.1 coordinate 979,927,365, forward strand.
CAAATCAGACAAAGCAGAATCTGTGAACCAACATCTAAATTCCTGCTAACTTTGGTGTGATTCAGTTCAGTAGTTTTAGTTGCAGCTGTGTCTAAAGAAGCATAAGGAAAATGCATGGGGATTTTGTATTTTAAGACCCCTCCTTTAGTCTTGCCCCTCCCTTGACAGATTACCCCCAAATTTCCAGGGCAGAGCTTAGGTGGATAAACTTTTTGGGGGAAAGGTTTGTGAAGATTCATCAAATGGGGCCAAAGTTATAAGCAAACCAAAAACTGTGGCATTTTGCCATAAGCAGTGTGGGGCTGGGCACCAAACCCTACCACAGGTGTCGAACCCCCAAAGTCATGCATGAACATGTCATAAGTGATGTAATACATGAGATCATAAGAAGCCCCTTGCGGGTGTAAGTTATAGTTTGCTCAGGTAACTATAACTGCTGAATTTCTTTGAATTTGTGAGTGAAATCTGAGCCCAACTATAACGTCCCTGTAACCTTGTTTTTTTTTTCAGTGAAACCCCCCCCCCCCAATATTTATATATAGATATTTTTCAAAGTAAACTCTATGCAGGGGTCTTGAACCAGTAGCTCTTGTGCCACTGTAGCTCTCCAGCTACCTCTGAGTACCTCACCTGTGTGCAGCCTAGATTATTAAATTAAAAAGCCTTTGCTTGGTTAAATTGATATACCAATAAAAAAAAATGAGGTTATACAACTCTAATAATAATAGTAGCTCTCATTGCGTTTCATTGAACATAAGTAGCCCTCAGTACAGGAAAGCAATTTTTTCAGCAGATAGAAAGTAAGCGGCACAGGTCCTTTAATCAATAGCAATTTTTTATTTTGTTGATTTGTTTACAGCAAGGTGCAAGAATATATGACCTACACGTTTTGGCCATAGCCTTCAATAGGGTCATAGAGTTTCGTGAGACTGAGTTTCAATTGAAAGGAACACTCCTTTTCCTACTACCAATTAAAACAATGCAGCAACTGAAGCATCACCCATACATATTCTCTTTACATAGGTGGCACAGTTTGATTACCATTTTTCTTTTTTAAGGTTATACATGTGTATAATATGTTATGTTCATTCTTAGAAAGTGTACATATGAAACAGCTGTTAGTATAAAGCAATTTCTTTTTTGTAACATCCGAATTTCCTGAGTGTCAATACAATGCCCATTGCACTACTTTGTTAGATTTTTTGAGATTATTGGAAGGCATGATGATATGATCTGAGATGCTTTCAAAACACTTTACAAACAAATTATGGTGAAGTACCCGTAGTATACATGTGAGGGAGTCTTTTCTATGCCCCATATTTCAAATTAATTTGAAACATTTTGAAATAATTTCAGGTGAACTGCCCATGATTTACACCAATATACACACAAGGAGTCTTTTCTGAGCCTAATATATCTCTATCCAGGGGCAAAATAAAACAGTACACCCATATTTCATGATGAAAATGATCATATGGATTTCAGATGCAGGTACATTCCACAACCCACTCAATCATGGCCTTACTCAATAGAAGTAATGTGCAAATCTGAATAATATAAAGTGCAAAATACATCAAATAGCATCCGATCCTAAAGTGCAAGCACACTTTTGATATACAAATCCACTCATTTCCCATTTCTCATTCGGAAATGAGAAAGATATAAAGTGCAAGTGCAGAAACAACCTCCTGATCTTAAAGTGCAGGTGCCTTATATATTTTCACAGTACCTGATCATCATAATATAAAGTGCGAATGTATGAATATTATTCACGTCACTTGTTTTCATATATTGTTCCTATTTGAATGAAAAACAAGGTATATCTATATGAAACATAAAGTGCAACTGCAATGTTTTCCTATATAAAGTGCAAGTTCAGATACAACCTCCTGATCCTAAAGTGCAGGTGCCTTTAAATGTTATCACAGTATCTAATCATCATAATATAAAGTGAACATTTATGAATATTATTCACTTCACTCAGTCCCATATATTTTTCTTATAAGACGAGGTATCTGTATACAAAACATGAAGAGCAAATGCAACAGATTTCTATCCAATCTTAAAGTGCAAGTGCACAGACTCATGTTACAATACCTAGCACTATTGGTGTAAAGTGCGAATGCATTAATCTCGCAACTAAGAGGTCTGCACTGATTTCATTAACCCTTTCGCTGCGGCGGGAATTCCGCCGCAGCGCTGGGGGGTGCGGGGGGGCAGCGCGGTGGCGCTGTGCTCATGATGGAGCCGCTCCGTCATGAGCCACGGTTGAGCTGTGCTCATGACGGAACGGTTCCGTCATGACTCCGCCCATTTGCGTTGTCTCCCCGCACAGGCGGGGAAACAGCGCCGCGTAGGCGGAGCGGCCGCCAACGGCCGTGACATGACGGAACCGTTCCGTCATGAGCACACGGCAACCGTGGCTCATGACGGAGCGGCTCCGTCATGAGCGGGGAAGGGGTTAAAGTACATGAATTTCACCATGTCCATTTCCATATTCCACAATTTTGGATTGTATCTCTCTTTCATATTGTCAAGTTTGCATTATACACATCTCCCATCAGTTCTTCATGTTCTCACTGGTGCATATTGCACATCTCCTATCCTTTCTCCTCCCAATTTATTAGCTCTCATAATACCTTTTGTTTTACAATTTAAGCCAGGATCAATATGAGCCATGAATTATATGCCCAGAAAAAACGTAGTGGGCATTAGACCAGACCAAAACGAGAAAAAGATGAATAATACCAAAAAAGATATATCAGTAAATATTTATCTAAGAAATATCCGTGTCACCATAAATAGATTAACATGAAGCTCCACGTCTGCATTTAAGCCCCAAATATATATATTCCTTCTTACAACTCAAACAATAATCTTATTCTGTTATTTACAAATATCACTGTATAACACATTGTCTGACAGCAAATGCTTTCTTTAGCAGAATGAAGTCTATAAAAGGCATTACATTTTGAAGGTAAGCTAAGAACAGAGCACATATAACTCTTTCCTATATAGTTAATGCAGCATCAGACATTCAACATAGATGAAAGTTTGACAGAGGTTTGGGATCCAAAAAGTGTACATTTTTATTATGAAAAAAAAATAGTTACAGTGAAACTTACTAACAAAATTTAAATTTGTGATAAATGTCAGTTATTTTGAGGGCTATCTCTTACCACTCCTATGCAGTGCTGTTGAGATTGTATCATGCGTAGGTGAGTTGGTGGAGTTGAGCTGGTGGTGGTGTTGGTTGGAGTAGTAGAAGCGGTGCAGATGGAGGTGGTGCAGATAGTTCAGTTCTTCCTGTCAATTATCTGAGTGAGTACTTTGGTCGACAGCAGGTTTCTCAGAGTAACCCCCATTGCCTAGTTATTATCTCACACATTCAACTGTTGCTGGTAAAACTGATCCTTCTAGATGGTAGAATTAACCTATGTCAGGGTTCTCTAAAGTCAGTCATGAGGGCTGGATCCATGCCAGATTTTTAAGACAACTACATTTCTCTAAATGGGGATATGCAAAAAATCTGGCATTGATACGGCCCTCCAGGGCTGATTTTGGAGAACCCTGGCCTATGCCAACCCCCCCATTATTGATCTGACATGGACAGCAGGCTGTCCTGCATGGAGAGTGGTGCCATCTCAGGGAGGAGAAATTCAGGAATGGGGGATGCCTGCTCTTCATCTGGGGTATTATTTCTCTCTGATGATTGAGAGAAGACCAGTGATGCTACTACTTGGAAGTTTGTGTGTAAGAGACTGTTTAAAGTTATCTGTTTAGTTGAGGGCTGCGCAGAAGTGAGTCTTACATAGTAGTAACAAGTATCCATGGTTGTTAATTCCTGGGACTAGCAATGCTCAGATGTGATTGAAGAAGAATTGTGACTCCTGGCCATAAAGTTTCATTATTGATGTTCTGTGTGGAGACACACAAATGTCTTCCTCTTGATCCTGCTCCTCCTCCTTGACCAGCCACAGACATCATTGCTTGGAGGAGAATTGAAATTTCTCCTCAGATTGTCCACTATCCTCTACTTGTAGATGGTTCTGCATCATCATTCGGCGCAATGTCCCCAGTAATAGGAAAAATAATAATCAACGGTTGAAGTACATCAAATCTAGTTGTATCTATATTTCAACACAGCACTTTAATAAACACTGTTCTGCAACTAAATACTAAAGATAGTACAACCTAAAAAAAAGGTTATATCAGGTATAGAATTCTCATAACTTAACATTGTAAACTCTTCAGCTCCAGCCATAGAGATTTGCATTTTGGGGATATCCCCTGTAGTCACCTGCTGAATTGGGTCCTTGTAGTTGTTTCTAAGTATCTCCAGATCCAGAAGCTAGAAAAATAGAAATTAAGTACAAGGAATATTAACCCTTTATAAATATCAGCATGAGCATAAATGCTAACATGTTAGAAGTATATACAAGAAAGGTAAACAAGCCACACCAATTAAAAGGTGTTTATCATTTTATAAAATGACACAATGGAGGGCAATGAGTTATTGAAAGGAATGGTATTGACATACAGTAAGAACAAAACACAGGTTCCAGGACTTACCCGACCAAGCAATGGTGGAGGGCCTGATTGTTGACGCCATAATGTCCCTGTTGTCATTGTGGGTGTTCTGATGGTGGACCATAGGTAGGCCTGGGCTAAAATTTTGTTCTGTTCGCAGAAATTGCGACAATTTGACATTTTTGCGTTCCGCGGAAAGCGCGAAAAATGTCAAAATTTCCGCATTCCGCTGCTTTGCAATAATTTGGTTCTTGCTCGCGCTGTAAAATAATACATTCTCGCGCGCGATCGCCTTACCTGAATCCCTGCGTTCGCCGACAAGTTTTCTTGATCCGGTCGCATTCTCCATGAGATGTTGTATTGTTTTTAGCCATTTGCGCTGTCTCGCGACAGTTCGCGTTAGCATGGACGTCATGTGTCGCGCGATCACGTCTTTCTTCTCGCGATCATGCACCGCGAGACAACTGAAGACAAGATGGCCGCGCCCGCGAGCAACCGCATGGGTAAGTTGGCGAGCCGCAACCATGCAGAAAATCTCGCGAACATGCGGGAAAAAAACTTCAGCATCTTCGCGATATTTCCGCGTGTTTGCGATAATTTTTTACATTTTCGCAATAATTTGCAAAAGTGGATTTGTCAAATTCCGCCCACCCCTAACCATAGGGCCACAGGTCCAGCTGTATGACAGAAGCTGACATGGGAGTGAGACTTATGTAGGGGAGTTAGCCATCCAAAAACATACAAGAAGATCTTATGTAAAAGGTTAAAATGCTATTTTGAAGGTCTACAAAGATTTTTTTTCAGCATGTTAAGAAAATGAGCTATCTTACTATGTCAAGACTAAGGGCATTTCATAAAACAGCAGATAATGAATAACACAAACCCATAACATATTGAGCAAATTGCTAATACATATATGAAACAGAACATATACGAGTACCCTGTCAATAGTAAAGTGATTAGATCCCAAAAGAAAAGATCATATATATAATTTACTAATCTCTACCATGTGTCTGATATGTGGTGCATGTCCATTTTTTTGGAACACTGCTTGTAGCATAAGTTGTTGTTGCAGGTGGTGGATTGTACAACATCACCGGTCCTTGAACAGATTAAAAGAATATTCTCAGTATATAACAGTGTAAAAGTAAAATTGACAAGGAGACATAAGACTGCAGTGCATAGAAATTCAAACACGCATTATCCAATGTACTATAGGGTTTAACAAAACACATTATACAAGTAACTTACAGTTTGTTAGTAAGATTGTATGCCTAAGGACATACCTGTGAATGTAGATAGGATGTGTTGCAAGACCTGCCCTGTGTTTGCCCTGATTCTGTAATAATGAATCCTAACCCAGTTGAAGCTACCAAGCTGCTAGAAAGCGTAGCTTAATGGAAGAATGATAAAAAGTAACAGCACTACTCATAAATGTATTAGTAATCAGTAGGGCTTCTGTTATAGAGTGTTAATTATAAGTAGTTCATATTTGATGTTTGATAAACAATGCGGGTATGCATGAGGAGAGATATGGGTGAGTGATTGTAGGTTTGATTTAGTGAGAAAAAGAGAGAGATAGAGAGTATTTAGGGGGTTTCAATTTTTACTGGGTACCACATTAGTGTTGTTGGAATTAGGCAGTCTGTATAGCAAGTGGAGGTGCAGTGTGGAGAGGACAGCCTTCTCAAGGCCCCCCAGTCGGGCTACTAGGTAGTACTTTGGCCAGCTGAATCCTGGAGAACTTCTTCTTCACCCACCCACTGTCATCCTGCCATGTATTTCACATCTCCCATGGTGCGGGCCTCCTCCCTCAATGCATTGACAGAGTCTGTCATCCTTTGACGTAAGGCAGCCTTCTGTGTCTCACTAAGCGTGAATGGAGGCAGCCCATGCAAAATATGTTTATAGTGTTTTTCACCACATTTAACTACATGAGTTATGTCATCCTCAGTAAAATTCATTTTCCTCTTCATAAAGGGGGTCTGCATGCTTCTTCCTGGGTGGGTTACCACCATTTTGAAGAAGTTGAAAAGGAAAAAACAGATCCTTTGGAGTGACCAGTTTATGTTTTGTGTTGGAAGAGAATGGGTGTCAGGTTTCAGGTGTATGTAATTGTCCTATCCCTTTACTTGGGGAGGTTCTCTCATCCCTGATGGTGGAGGTTCTGCAAAATATGTAGTTGTCTCTTCCCTGTTATTGGTGGTTCCACAAAGTGTGCAGAGACTTCTACCCCAATATTGGAGGCCCCGCAAAGTGTGTGTAATGCAAAAAATGGTTGTGAATTTGCAAACAGTAAGGTGCCGATTCGGATCCTGGAAAAAATTTCTCCGTACGACTCGTATCCGGTGTTTTTACCGTACGAATCGTACAAGTGCCGTACAAACTGCCAAGTATGATTCGCATGGTAAAAACTCCATACGAATCGCATCGGGAATAATTCCCCACAAGTCCTCGGGTCGGAAAATGTGTCTGACCCGTCCCCGGACGATTTACCGTACAAATTTGAAAAGTGAAGTCCGACCGCGCAAGTACGATCCACCCCGTGCATCCGATGTTACAACCGTATGGAAAAAACACCGTCCGCACCGACCTCCCATTGCAACCATGGAGACATGTGCCCGCATACATGCCGAAACCCCCCCCAGCCCCCGTATGTACGTGCCGAACCATCAACCCAGCCCTCGTATGCACGCGCCGAACCCCCACCCGTGCATGTACACCCCCGTACGAAAGGACCGTACCCCCACCCGCGTATGCATGGAGCGCACCCCCACCCCAACAGTGTATGTATGGACCGTACCCCCACCCGCGTATGTATGGAGCGTACCCCCACCCCAACAGTGGACGTACGGACCGTACCCCAACCCGTGTATATACACCCGTGTACGTACGGCCCGTACCCCCGCCCGCATATTCATGGAGCGTACCCCCACCCCAACGGTGAAGGTACGGACCGTACACCCACCCGTGTATGTATGGAGCGTACCCCCACCCCAACAGTGGACGTACGGACCGTACCCCCACCCGCGTATGTATGGAGCGTACCCCCACCCCACCAGTGCATGTACGACCGTATCCCCACCCGCATATGTATGGAGCGTACCCCCACCCCACCAGTGCATGTACGGACCGTACCCCTACCCTCGTATGTATGGAGCAAACACACACCCAACAGTGGACGTACGGACCGTACACCCACCCGTGTATATACACCCGTGTACATACGGCCCGTACCCCCACCCGCGTATGCATGGAGCGTACCCCCACCCCAACAGTGGAAGTACAGACCGTACACCCACCCGTGTATGTATGGAGCGTACCCCCACCTCAACAGTGGACGTACGGACCGTACACCCACCCGTGTATATACACCCGTGTACGTACGGCCCGTACCCCCACCCGCGTATGCATGGAGCGTACCCCCACGCCTACAGTGGACGTATGGACCGTACACCCACCCGTGTATGTATGGAGCGTTCCCCCACCTCAACAGTGGACGTACGGACCGTACACCCACCCGTGTATATACACCCGTGTACGTACGGCCCGTACCCCCACCCGCGTATGCATGGAGCGTACCCCCACCCCAACAGTGGACGTATGGACCGTACACCCACCCGTGTATGTATGGAGCGTACCCCCACCTCAACAGTGGACGTACGGACCGTACACCCACCCGTGTATATACACCCGTGTACGTACGGCCCATACCCCCACCCGCGTATGCATGGAGCGTACCCCCACCCCAACAGTGGACGTACGGACCGTACACCCATTACATGTTTCTTGTAAAGTCTAACCATGCCTGAGTTCTCATATGACTTCAACCATCCATACCCTGGGGCCTGAGTCTGGCACAGGACACACATGGGTCACAATGTATTAGGCAACACAGACATGGAGCACCATACACACCCGTGATGGGCCCAACCAGCTGAGGGGGTGGCCGCACAACCGTGCCGACAGACATATTGAGTACAGCAACAGTCATGCGCAGAGGTCAGGGATCATGTGGAGTGTCCTGGGGGGCACCCAGGTATGTGTAGACACGTGGCAGAACCATGTCCTGCAAGCTTGAGTCAGGTGGATGCAGAGAATGGTGGCCTGGCCAACGTTGGATGCATGGGGATGGCACATGTCACAATACCCACACAGTCATGGACATCATGCACAATACAGAGTCTAATCCCAGACAAACAGCTTGCATCTTGCTACTCTACACATAGACACATAGCCACTATCACTGAGAACCATGCCAGACATGCCGTATGCACCGTGGCAACACACCAGGATTGACTGAGAAGAGGCACCTTGGAGGCATAGGGACACCTTTATTAGTCATGTATTCCGGAATGCAGAGGCAACTCGGAGTACACATACACAGGTCATGTGGAGTAACATGTGGGTCCAACACTGGCACCCCCCTTCTGCACCACAAATGCTTGATATCCATGGAACTGGCACACACGTGTCGGGTAACAGCTAAATACCCCCTGCTGCTCACGGAGAGGCTGCCATACACCATTGATCCTCTGATGTGGAAGTCCCACACCATGTCAAGCCAATGCAAACCGAATGTGTCCGAGGGCAGTGTTACACACATTGATGCCTTCATCACAATCCACTATCCCATCACAGATGACTGTCAACAAGTCTGACCATCTATTCAGGTGAATCCAGCCACATGTCATGTGTCCCATGGTGATGCGACATGTCTGCAGAGGAACCAAACATCGACAGGGGCAGTGTGCACACATCGTAAACAACTGCCAGCCCCAATACACCCCTGATGCATCCCTTACCCTAAGGAGACTTCCAAACTTGTCCGTGCGTGTAACGCTGAGTCAGCACACGATGACGTGTCCATGAGGAATAGCAGTGCCACAACAATGCAAACAGCAGACGGCATGCGCAAGTACCTGGGGATGAGAGACACACAAGAAGTCAGCCACAAAAAGCTCATCCACTTGCATGTGCATGTACTCGACACATATAGGTACCCGTGGCAAAAAAATGTAGGGCTGCCATTACCTTCAGCTTGGGTGTCAGTGCCGTAGGATACCTGTACAGCGGTTGCAGGTGTGGTGCCAGCCTTGCCGTCAACTCCTCAATCAACGGTTGGGGGAAGCGGTAGCAGCGTATACAGTCATTCTCCCGCATGGCAGCCAAGTCCGGAATTGGTCGGGGAAGAGGCAGCGCTCTGCAGTAATTTGGAAGTGACAATGAAGAGTGAGTGCACCACAACAACAATTTATATGTACTGAGCACATGTTAATCTGTCAATACACATATGCTACATACGGAGTCAGGTATGTGCTACATGCCCTGGACACGTATGGCTGCCAGGTGACACTCCTACCAAGACCCAGCTACACACAGGGATTGTGAACCTCCGCATCCCATGGCATGGGACTAGCTGTGTCCCAGTGTAAGTGAACAGCCAGACGCAATACAGGAGTGACATACATCAACATATCAGCAGATGTAGGATGTTGATTGCAGAGACAGGTAGCGGAACACTAGAGCCACAGGTCACATGACATAACACTAGGACAGCCCACACACCTTGCCATGAAGGTGTACATGTCATGACTGATCACACATACATTGAGAGTATGCAGACAGGTCCTTGTTACGCTACTCTGTGTCCCATGCATACATACACACCTTACATCCGATACCACATGTGGCCTGGTGTGCGTAACAGTGTGCCATGGCCATCTACACACAGATACATGTTGGTTGCAGCAACTGCAGATGCATTTGAGGGAACACCAACATCAAGCTAATGGGAACACACCACACATACATGACATAGTCACATCGTGCAACGTGGGTAGTCACATGTCAGGTGTGGTAACCCCTGTAGCGGGCATCAGGGGACACTTGCGTGTGTTGTTGACTGTGCCATGCCAGTGACGCTTATCTCAGGTGTACTGTACGACATGCACACATGTCAAAGGAGTGAAGGGCATGTCTGGCACATAGTGCACCATCACACATGACATCTGTACACATCTCATCATACATCTATTGCCTTCACAACTCAGGAGTAATGTGCCACATCACAGACTTTCACACCTGTGCCCCACACATGTAGTACTGCACAGACAATGCCTTGATGTCCATCCATGGACAAGTATGTCAGCTCTATTCCCTTCTGTGTGCTGCCTGTCACCACTGTTATGTGTGAAAGGCACCGCACATTCGCTCAGAGGGCGTGTGTACGTTCCCTATCACTATGGGAGTGCTGCTGTAGGCCTACCCATAGTGATAGTGAGCGTACACGCGTATGTACGGTCCGTATCACTATGGGTACGCATACGCGAGCACACCCATAGTGATAGTGAGCGTACACGCGTATGTACGGTCCGTATCACTATGGGTACGCATACGCGAGCACACCCATAGTGATAGTGAGCGTACACGCGTATGTACGGTCCGTATCACTATGGGTACGCATACGCGAGCACACCCATAGTGATAGTGAGCGTACACGCATATGTACGGTCCGTATCACAATGGGTACGCATACGCGAGCAAACCCATAGTGATACGGACCGTGCTGTGTGTCTGACATGCAGAGCCAGCCCCACACCTGTGAGCCCCCCCAGTCTAGTGGCACATGTGCAGAGTGAGGTTTGTAGCTGCAGTTGGCAATGGCAGGTGAATGTCCTGTGCCTGTGTGTGTCTGTGTACTCTGCTGAGGTAGCGTCAGTGGCCTGTGGCATGTGACTGCTTTGACGTGCTGCACATAATCCTGGTGTACCTTCTGATGCACAGTGTGAGTCTGGATCATTTGTTGTGTCGTACCCCTCATGCCACCTGTGTACTTTCAATGGCACGTGGTGCATTTGCCCTTATACAGAGAAAAATGTCCCTATGACAAAGGTGCAATGCTTTGGCTGCATACTATGCCTTGTTGAAACCAGCAAAATTGTTCTAATGTGTGTCTCTGTGACATGTGGCAGGTGTATTGATGTAGTCTCACTTTTTCAACCCCACAGGTAAGCGCCTCTGCCAAGGAGCAGATATGGAGGGGCGCCGTCAGTGCCGTGAGGAGGACAGATGATCGCAAGCGGCGCCTGGCCCAGGTGAGAAAATGCTGGCAGGATATCCGGTGCTGGACGCGGAGGATCGCACCGGTCCTGCTGGGGGACTCACCTGTGGGCCCTAAGAACCATGGGCGTCGCCGGCTGACCCACATCCACAAGCGTGTGCTGGTGGTGGTCTTTCCTGACATGGACAGGCGCTTACGGGAGAAGCAGCAGCAGGAAGGGGGTAGGTACATGTGTGTTTGTTGTGTGTCACCAGCATTTGTAAGTGCGCAGTTGCATGGATACACTGCCTGTGTTTAAATGTGCGGTGCAGGTCCTGTCAACCACAGTATAGCGGTGCTGTCCTTCCTACCTTCCCCTCCTTGCCATGTGTTCCCTGGTCTGTGTGTAGTCACTCTTTCACAAGGTCATCTGGGCTGGCAGTTTATCCACGTGACCAATGCTTGCAGCATCATGTGTGGGGGTGGTGTGTAACAGGTTTTGGGACCTTGCCTGTGCCCTGTCCAGTTCAGTACTTGTGGGGTCCATGTCAATTGGCACTGAAGCTGAGTCCAGACATAGGAGTATGTCTCTGAAGTGTAATGCCTTACAGCAAGCATGTCCTATGTTGTGGCCTGTGACATGATGTGCATGAGTGTGCGATACGCAGAGTGCAGGGATGGTGGCCTGTGTTGCAGTCATTACCATTCAGGACCATTGAATATTGTGGCCACTACTGTCCCCTGGGGCAAATTTTGCTAGGTATCAGGGGTGTCATCACAATATGTGGGCACTCTCGGTGTCTACAGCATAGGATGTGCTCTGTGCCATTGTCCCCTGGCACCATGTATATTTACGTAACGTGTTCTACAAGTGTCCACTGTACAGCCTGACCTAATTTTCCGCGTTCATACTCACGGTGGCCAGTGCCTGCGTGTCTTGTTGCAATTATCTGATGATGGACATTTGTGAATGATATCGTTGTACAGGCGCACATGGGGTATTTTGGGTCCAATATGGGTTTCTTGCAGCCCATGTGTATTTCTCCCAGACTAAGAGATGCAAGTGCTTCCTGTGACTCATCAAATTGTCTCATGTAGGGGGTGGTTGGTGCAGGCAAGGCCTACATGTCGACACCTGAAATCTCATTGCTCGGTCTGGCCAGTGTGTGATGTTTATCTGGACATACACTCAAGGTGCAGTGACCCATTCATGTTGGGCATGTCTTTAAGTATTACGTTTGCAGCATGTGGCTCAAGTACATGGAGATGGTCCCTGCCCATCCCTAGTTACGGCAACGCTGTGTGGTGCAGATGCAGTGCTGGATTGTCCCCAGAGCCTGGCTCCACTGTCCAAATCCATATCATGTCATTTGCAAATGTGTCATGCTCTCCATAGTTTCTCAGTGGCATGGTGGGTGAACCAATTGTGTGTTGCAGGGCCTACATATGTACCTTATATTGTAGATGTCACTCATCTTTCTTTTCAGACTATGCACTGTAACCTATGTAGATTTGACTCATGTGACATATGTATACAGGTGTCTGATTAATTCCTGCTTATTCACCTTGCCCACAGCATCGTCGGGGGACACGGATGAGACACCGGCACGGACCGTGCGGAGGGACCGGGCACCAGTGCCAGCAGTGACATCTTAGCTGGCACATCGAGTGGAACTGAGGCTGAGGGGAGTGAGCCGGAGGACCTGTCCACTGCCACCACAGAATATGAAGCTGACGGGTCCGAGGCTGAGCTCTCCGAGGGGGCGGAGGCTGCTCCAACAGCTGGCAGCAGCACAACATCTCTCCCCGCCCCCTCCATTGCCATCAGCGGCCTCCCATTTGCTCGTGTCCCTTCCCGGCGTGCTAGGTCACCGCATGTCTCCTTCCTGCCAGGCATCGCACCCCCTGCCCCTGTCTCCACTGCTGCCGCCAATGCCGAGTCTAGGGACATCCTGCGGCAGTTGCAGGTTGGTCAGGCTGCGATGCTTAATGTCCTCCATGGCCACAGCCGCGTGCGCATCAACATGGAGGCATACTTGGAGGGCATTTCAGCATCACAGGCTGACCAACACAACTTGCTGCGGTCTATTGACTCGACACTGACTGCAGCAGTGGGTCTCCTGCAGCACTTCGTCCCACCCCCTACCCATGCCCCATCCACACTTCCCACTCCCATGCCTGTCCCACATACACCCAGACGTCAGCATGCACACACCCCACCAGACACAGGCACCACACCACCAGGGAAGGCAAAGCGCACACCTCCTGGCACGCACACACAGGGTGAAGTAGGCACACCCACTGGGTCGGGGGGCACACGTAAGACACGCAGCCAGAGTGGGAGTCCACATTCCTCACGACCACCACCCTCCAAATCCACTCCCCTCAGCTCTCCTGGCCAAGAGTCGGACACGGGGTCAGTCCTGCCCAGTCTGTCCATCAGCCCCATTGTGGCACCACCCCGCAAGCGGTGGAGGCAGGACACCGCCAGGGGAGTTGAGTCCCCCCCCTGTCCACACCCTCCCCCGGTAGCGCTGCGACCCATCCCTCCAACCCCCCCTCCTCCTTGGGGCCTGTGGTACCTTCGGGTGCAGGGGAGACGCTGGGCGACCTGGCAGTAGTGTGCAGCGCCGTGCTCCAATCCACCTTTGGCGCTGCCCCACCCCCTGTGTTGGAGTCGTCCGTCCCTGCACCCACAACACCTCCCCTTGCCCCTCCTGTCCCTGCAGTGCCTGGTCCTTCCCCCCAACATGATGCCCCCCCCGTGAAAGACAAAGGGGTCTGACTGTGCAGGCAAGCTAGGGGACACACGTCCCACTGTGTCCCCCATCCGGATTTAAATCATGGACTGCCCAATGGGCCTTGTATATATTGACATTTATGATGATTTTTACTTACATCCTGCTGATTAAAGCTATTTTTTTTCCATCGAACACTACTTTTTATTTGGTATTGCTCTTGGTGGACCTGCTCCATGATTTTGGGTGGTGATAATGTGTTGGGTGTGTGGGAAATGTAGTCTTGTGCTGGTCATAGGGTGGGCCCTGGTATCTGTGTGCCATCACAAGCTGTTGGCTAAATTACTTTGTTCATGTAAGCAGTTACTGCATGGTGACATTGTCCCAAGGTGTGTTCCTTCCTCTGTGTAACCTGACATCTTCCCTGCAGGGTGTTTCCAATTTGTGGTGCTGAGCTGTGTCTACATCAGCTGGGTGTGTGACGAACTCCTTCAACTTTGCACATGCATGCTGAGCGATGTCTCCACCTGCATCATTCATGGCATCCTTGATGGTCACTGTACTTGTGTATATAGACTGTTGACATGACTTCATGTGGACATGTTCTCTTTTAGGCGCAATGCATGTGTGTACTCCCAGCCTTGTACACATGAGGTACATGTACTGCAGGGTCTTGACTGACATTTGTGGGCATTGTATCTGTGGGTACTCCACCCTTTGCGTTCCATGGGCACTGCTGGGAGGACTCTGCACCCACCCCTCCTATGTCTGGGCACTGCTTGGAGGACTCTGCACACACCCCTCCTGTGTCTGGGCACTGCTGGGAGTGATAGGCCCCCACCCCTCCTGTGTCTGGGCACTGCTGGGAGGACTCTGCACACCCCCCTCCTGTGTCTGGGCACTGCTGGGAGGACTCTGCACACACCCCTCCTGTGTCTGGGCACTGCTGGGAGTGATAGGCACCCACCCCTCCTGTGTCTGGGCACTGCTGGGAGGACTCTGCACACACCCCTCCTGTGTCTGGGCACTGCTGGGAGGACTCTGCACACACCCCTCCTGTGTCTGGGCACTGCTGGGAGTGATAGCCACCCACCCCTCCTGTGTCTGGGCACTGCTGGGAGGACTCTGCACACACCCCTCCTGTGTCTGGGCACTGCTGGGAGGACTCTGCACACACCCCTCCTGTGTCTGGGCACTGCTGGGAGTGATAGGCACCCACCCCTCCTGTGTCTGGGCACTGCTGGGAGGACTCTGCACACACCCCTCATGTGTCTGGGCACTGCTGGGAGGACTCTGCAAACACGCCTCCTGTGTCTGGGCACTGCTTGGAGGACTCTGCACACACCCCTCCTGTGTCTGGGCACTGCTGGGAGTGATGCGCACCCACCCCTTCTGTGTCTGGGCACTGCTGGGAGGACTCTGCAAACACCCCTCCTGTGTCTGGGCACTGCTTGGAGGACTCTGCACACACCCCTCCTGTGTCTGGGCACTGCTGGGAGTGATAGGCACACACCCCTCCTGTGTCTGGGCACTGCTGGGAGTGATAGGCACCCACCCCTCCTGTGTCTGGGCACTGCTGGGAGTGATAGGCACCCACCCCTCATGCGTCTGGGCACTACTTGGTGGACTCTGCACACACCCCTCCTGTGTCTGGGCACTCCTGGGAGTGATAGGCACCCACCCCTCCTGTGTCTGAGGACTGCTGGGAGGACTCTGCACACACCCCTCATGTGTCTGGGCACTGCTGGGAGGACTCTGCACACACCCCTCCTGTGTCTCGGCACTGCTGGGAGGACTCTGCACACACCCCTCCTGTGTCTGGGCACTGCTGGGAGTGATAGGCACCCACCCCTCCTGTGTCTGGGCACTGCTGGGAGGACTCTGCACACACCCCTCCTGTGTCTGGGCACTGCTGGGAGTGATAGGCACCCACCCCTCCTGTGTCTGGGCACTGCTGGGAGGACTCTGCACACACCCCTCCTGTGTCTGGGCACTGCTGGGAGTGATAGGCACCCACCCCTCCTGTGTCTGGGCACTGCTGGGAGTGATAGGCACCCACCCCTCCTGCATCTGGGCACTGCTGGGAGGACTCTGCACTCACCCCTCCTGCGTCTGGCCATGTACGCTCCATACATACACGGGTGGGGGTACGGTCCATACATACACTGTTGGGGTGGGGGTATGCTCCATACATACACGGGTGGGTGTACGGTCCATACGTCCACTGTTGGGGTGGGGGTACGCTCCATACATACGTGAGTGAGGGTACGGTCTGTACATACACTGTTGGGGTGGGGGTACGCTCCATACATACACGGGTGAGGGTATGGTCCGTACATACACTGTTGGGGTGGGGGTACGCTCCATACATACACGGGTGGGTGTACGGTCCGTACGTCCACTGTTGGGATGGGGGTACGCTCCATACATACACGGGTGAGGGTACGGTCCGTACATACACTGTTGGGGTGGGGGTACGCTCCATACATACACGGGTGGGTGTACGGTCCGTACGTCCACTGTTGGGGTGGGGGTATGCTCCATACATACGCGGGTGGGGGTACGGTCCATACATATACGGTTGGGGTGGGGGTACGCTCCATACATACACGGGTGGGTGTACGGTCCGCACGTCCACTGTTGGGGTGGGGGTATGCTCCATACATACGTGGATGGGGGTACGGTCCGTACATACACGGTTGGGGTGGGGGTACGCTCCATGCATACGCGGGTGAGGGTACAGTCCGCACATACACGGTTGGGGTGGGGGAATGGTCCGTACATACACGGTTGGGGTGGGGTACGCTCCATACATACGCGGGTGGGGGTACGGTCCGTACGTACCCGTGCCCACGCTGTGGAATGCTTGTGCGGCCCGTACCCAGGCCTTTGGCACATGGGTACGGGCCGTACCGCCATTGTTGGGGTGACGTGGGTGTGGGCGTGGTACGACTCGTACCCACGCTCTTAAGGCGTGGGTACGGTACGTACCTGTATGGTTGTGTTGCCGGTTCGCGTCGTCGCCCACTTCCGTTGTGGCAGATGCTGGCATTGCTGGACACGCCCCCACCCCCTCGAAGTGACCAGGGCCTGGAGGTCAGGTATGTCCAGGGCATGTATGATGTGTGACTTGGGTGGGGGTTGTGTGTCCTGCCCCTGCCCCCCCCTTTGCCCCTGGGTGTTGTTCTGACCTTCTGCGGCGTCTGCGTCAGTACCTGTAGAGGAGGTTGACTGCTATGAGGGCCGGAATGACACGTAGGTTCGGGTCCATGTCTGTCCGTTGCGTACAGGTGCTCCTTGTGCGCGTCGTCCTGATTTCCCGGCAGTTTTTGGCTGGCGGAAAATATTCTCCGTGCGGGGCGACGTCGGTGCGCATCGTACTTCCTGGTTCGTGGAACGCAGGCTGCAAGCGTCCCAACGTCACGTTGGCGCTTTTCCGGATGTCCTTTGTATGTATATTTTCCTTGGTTGGTGTTTTGTACGACTCGTACGGAAATTGTGTTTCCGTGCGAATCGTACTTGCATGTTTGTATGGTTTTACAACCGGGTACGAGTCGGACGGAGAAAACGCTCCGTCCAATGATTCGTACCCGGTTTCTCCAGGATCGGAATTGGCACCTAAGTATTCTGTTTTTCATATTCAGGGTGGAAACATATAAATCCAGACTTTGCAATAAATTTGCATTCATAGTTTCCTACTGGTTCCGTATTGACATCTCACAGAAATGTGTACCAAATACGTTCGTGAAAGTTCTTCTATGTCGGATCTAAAAACCATGAATGGGAAAGACTCATTGTCTGTCACACAACGTCAGAAAGAACAGCACTCATAACATAGAAAAAGGTAATGTTCCTCACAGTAGCGGCTGCCATAGAACGGGGTTGGTGAGGGAGGGGGTGGGATGAAAAATTTAAAAATAAACATACCTTCTTCTTCGCCGCACGTCTCTCCTCGCCAGCACCAGAAGCAGCCAGGCTCCCAGACTCTCCCAGCCAATCAGCGCCGTGATTGGTCTTAGCGGCCTGTTTGGCAGCATCTGGGAGGCTAGGCACATTCTCCACTGGGCTGTGCAAACCAGAGGGTCAACCAAGCCATCATGCGCACTTAGGGAGTGAGTTCAAATCACTCCTGTTCCCTCTGACGACAGGGAGTCCAGCCCCGCCCTGCCGGACCCGGCTGGAAACCCACAAAGAAAAGAAAATGATATTAACTTCTTGTTATTATCATTTTATTTTTCATTTCACTGCTCAACAGAGAAGTCGCCACTGGTTTCTCATAATATTAAACCACACCAAACAGTGGTCTGGCCTTAAATATCCACATAATATATATGAACTTATAAATCATGACACACCAGACAACATGATCACAAAACCTCATGATAAGTTTGTTGCTCCGTTATGGCTCATGTCAGACGAATATATTAGAACAGTACACCACACATATGTCTACTTAGGTATGCTGCGCAGTCATAAAAACCATACAACTAAAGTACACAAATCTCCTTCACAAATAATAACGCAGATACTCACTAAAGTCCGAATTTATGTTGCCCCACCACTTCACCACCACCAGACATCAGGGGATGTGTAACAGAGCATGGATCCAGTTGTTTGTATTGTTCTCTATTTTGAGAGTAGCAGATAACCTCTCATATCACTGTACATCTCATAGCTGTATCAATGAACTTGCAAAGGCCAAATAGATTGGCTGAAAGCAAGAACTGTGATAAACATATGCTTCTTTCTGTGCAAAATAACCTTAGTTCCCCACAATGACAGTAAACAGCTTCAGACACAAAAAAGTTCAAGTTGAAGCAAAGCTTAAGCAGGTAACTGCTGTAATAGTAAAGAAATGGAGCTCTCCATGTCCTTCATAAAGCTGGAAAACCATATAGGTGTAACACTCATCTGTGTGCTTGAGTGAAGTATTCATCCAGGGAACATGAAACAACAGAGCACCAGGTGTCATGGCATGTCACTTGGCCACACATGTACCACTTTACATTGATCATGGGTAGAAGGCTTTGCAGCGGTATGTACATATCATTCATCACTATTCAGCATTTCTACAAATAGGGTTGGCACGTGATTTGATGGGACTACTTAGCTGCAAGCAAGCAATATGAGAGAGGACATAATACAACCAGCATAAGTGAGTTTGAAAGGCTGAGAGGTTTCTCCATGTGTCTATAAAGGTACTTTTCGGAAACTGAGATTGCCCTGTGATACCAGGAGGGGAGAGCCCATCACTATTGATAGGACAGAATTACACCTTTGCATTTGTGAAAGAATATATGACGTTACCACGCAAACAAATACAACGCATGCTTTTACAACGCACCTTTCACAACACAACTGACATACCATTACAACGCAAATGTAGTATAATACATTGAATGATCCATTACAACGCATACTACAACAACGCACACTTTTACAATGCAATATATATATATTTTTTGTATAATAAACCCTTGGAGCAGGATGCAGGGAAAATAGGGGTTTTGGGTGGGGAAGTGTATTAAATCGTGGATATTGGGAAGTAATACATAAGTATTAAAATTATTACTTGAGTACTAAAATTAATACTCAAGTATAATATTAATAAATTAAACAATACAAATTCTAGAAATATATTAAAAATATTGCTACAACATATACTATTTTATAACATGAAATTTAATAAAATGACCAAATTGTAAAAATAATACTCGCGTAATAAAATTAATACTCAAGTACTTTTTTCACCAATTTTTTTTTAATTTAATTTTACTAAACATTAACAATATGTATAAAACACATATAAAATAAATATCAAACTTAAATTAATATAAAATAATTTATATATGATATTTTAATATAACATACATTTAACAAACATTTTCAAAAATTTACTATGTAAACACAAAACAAATAACCAAACATTAATACACTTATTTACACAAAGTAAACTACCATTAATAAATCGTAAAGTTTCACATGACAAAAAGAATTTAACACACAACTAATATCAACACAAAAAAGAAAACTTCGGTTTTTAAATTACGAAAAGAAAAAGTCCTACAACTCTTTCGGTGAAATTACTTTGACCTGGAAATAGCCAAATGGATGTTATAACATGCAAAAATAAAAAGTTATGAAAACTAACATAACAAAATAATTATTTACATTCTCACACACCATTAAAAACACAAAGAAACATTATGCACAAAACATATTTTCCTTTCAAATTACGTTCAACACAACAAAACGTATAAAAGAAGCCAACCACCATTTTAAAAACTGTAGTTACCTGATTACCAGAGACTGCACAAGCGTTTTTCTACTGAGAACGATAAACCTGGGAGCGAGCCATCTAAATCACGAAGTAAGTACAAACTATAGAAATGTGTAACTACTCAACAATTTCTAGATGAGCAAACATACTAAAATAAAGTATAATAACTTTTTTCAATTTGTTCGAAAACATTTCAAAATCTGACAAAACATTGCAAAATACTCTATTTTAGACAATATATATAAAGTAAGTGACTAAAACTATATATATTTTTACCATTTTTAAATAAATGTATAATAGTGGGTTTATAAAAAATATTTCAAAAATAAAGTATACAATTCCAACTAAAAATGATTCTTGCCTGAAGTAAGGTGCAGGATAGTGGCATGTTAAAATTACTATTCCTACTCCAAAGACTGTTTGCCACTTATAAAATGCTGGATAGTGATGGGTTTAAAAGTACTATTCCAACTCCAACAGGTGCTTGCTTCTCGGAAAATGCTAATTAATAGTGTGGTTAAAATTATTATTCCAACTCCAAAATATGCTGGCCTCAGGGAATGTGCCGGAAAGTGGTATGTTAAAATTACTATTCCTACTCCAAATAGTGTTTGCCTCAAAGATAATGCTGGATAGTGGGGGTGTTAAAATTACTATTCCAACTCCAAAAGGTTCTTGCTTCAGGAAAGATGCAGGATAGTGGTATGTTAAAATTACTATTCCTACTCCAAAGGGTGTTTGCCTCCTGTAAAATGCTGGATAGTGATAGGGTTAAAACTACTATTCCAACTCCAAAAGGAGCTTGCATCAGAAATGGTGCAGGATAGTGGTATGTTAAAATTACTATTCCTACTCCAAAGGATGCTTGCCTCTAATAAAATGCTGGATACTGATGGGATTTAAATTACTATTCCAACTCCAAGAATTGCTTGCTTCAGGAAAAGTACAGACGTTTGCAACCTGTAAAATGCTGGATAGTGGTGTATTTAAAATTACTATTCCAACTCCAAAAGGTGCTTGCCTCAGGGAAAATGATGGATAGTGGTGGTGTTTAAATTACTATTCCAACTCCAAAATGTGCTTGCTTCAGGAAAGCTGCAGGATAGTGGTATGTTAAAACTACTATTCCCACTACAAAGGGTCCTTGCCTCAGAGAAAACGCTGGATAGTGGTGGGGTTTAAATTACTATTCCAACTCCAAAAGATGCTTGCTTCAGAAAAGGTGCAGGATAATGATATTTTAAAATTACTATTCCTACTCCAAAGGGTGTTTGCCTCCTGTAAAATGCTGGATAGTGGTAGGGTTAAAATTACTATTCCAACTCCGAAAGGCGCTTGCTTCAGATAAGGTGCAGGATAGTGGTATGTTAAAACTACTATTCCCACTACAAAGGGTTCTTGCCTCAGAGAAAACGCTGGATAGTGGTGGGGTTTAAATTACTATTCCAACTCCAAAAGGGGCTTGCTTCAGAAAAGGTTCAGGATAATGATATTTTAAAATTATTATTCCTACTCCAAAGGGTGTTTGCCTCCTGTAAAATGCTGGCTAGTGGTAGGGTTAAAATTACTATTCCAACTCCAAAAGGTGCTTGCTACAGAAAAGGTGCAGGATAGTGGTATGTTAAAATTACTATTCCTACACCAAAGGGTGCTTGCATCAAATAAAATGCTGGATACTGATGGGGTTTAAATTACTATTCCGACTCCAAAAATTGCTTGCTTCAGGAAATGTGCAGGGGTTTGCCTCCTGTAAAATGCTGGATAGTGGTGTATTTAAAATTACTGTTCACACTCCAAAGGGTGCTTACCTCAGAGAAAACTCTGGATAGTGGTGGGGTTAAAATTACTATTTCAACTCCAAAAGGTGCTTGCTTCAGGAAAAGTGCAGGATAGTGGTATGTTAAAATTACTATTCCTACTCTAAAGGGTGTTTGCCTCCTGTAAAATGCTAGTTAGTGGTGTGTTTAAAATTACTATTCCAACTCCAAAACGTGCTTGCCTCAGGGAAAACGCTGGATAGTGGTCGGGTTTAAATTACTATTCCAACTCCAAAAGTTGCTTGCTTCAAGAAAGGCGCAGGATAGTGGTATGTTAAAATGACTATTCCTACTCCAAAGGGTGTTTGCCTCCTGTAAAATGCTGTATAGTGGTCTGTTTAAAATTACTATTCCAACTCCAAAACAAGCTTGCCTCAGGAAAAACGCTGGATAGTGGTGGGGTTTAAATTACTATTCCAACTCCAAAATGTGCTTGCTTCAAGAAAGGTGCAGGATAGTGGTATGTTAAATGACTATTCCCACTCCAAAGGGTGCTTGCCTCAGAGAAAACGCTGGATAGTGGTGGGGTTTAAATTACTATTCCAACTCCAAAAGATGCTTGCTTCAGAAAAGGTGCAGGATAATGATATTTTAAAATTACTATTCCTACTCCAAAGGGTGTTTGCCTCCTGTAAAATGCTGGATAGTGGTAGGGTTAAAATTACTATTCCAACTCCAAAAGGTGCTTGCTTCAGATAAGGTGCAGGATAGTGGTATGTTAAAACTACTATTCCCACTACAAAGGGTTCTTGCCTCAGAAATAACGCTGGATAGTGGTGGGGTTTAAATTACTATTTCAACTCCAAAAGGGGCTTGCTTCAGAAAAGGTTCAGGATAATGATATTTTAAAATTACTATTCCTACTCCAAAGGGTGTTTGCCTCCTGTAAAATGCTGGCTAGTGGTAGGGTTAACATTACTATTCCAACTCCAAAAGGTGCTTGCTACAGTAAAGGTGCAGGATAGTGGTATGTTAAAATTACTATTCCCACTCCAAAGGGTGCTTGCCTCAGAGAAAACGCTGGATAGTGGTGGGGTTTAAATTACTATTCCAACTCCAAAAGATGCTTGCTTCAGAAAAGGTGCAGGATAATGATATTTTAAAATTACTATTCCTACTCCAAAGGGTGTTTGCCTCCTGTAAAATGCTGGATAGTGGTAGGGTTAAAATTACTATTCCAACTCCAAAAGGTGCTTGCTTCAGATAAGGTGCAGGATAGTGGTATGTTAAAACTACTATTCCCACTACAAAGGGTTCTTGCCTCAGAAATAATGCTGGATAGTGGGGGTGTTAAAATTACTATTCCAACTCCAAAAGGTTCTTGCTTCAGGAAAGATGCAGGATAGTGGTATGTTAAAATTACTATTCCTACTCCAAAGGGTGTTTGCCTCCTGTAAAATGCTGGATAGTGATAGGGTTAAAACTACTATTCCAACTCCAAAAGGAGCTTGCATCAGAAATGGTGCAGGATAGTGGTATGTTAAAATTACTATTCCTACTCCAAAGGATGCTTGCCTCTAATAAAATGCTGGATACTGATGGGATTTAAATTACTATTCCAACTCCAAGAATTGCTTGCTTCAGGAAAAGTACAGACGTTTGCAACCTGTAAAATGCTGGATAGTGGTGTATTTAAAATTACTATTCCAACTCCAAAAGGTGCTTGCCTCAGGGAAAATGATGGATAGTGGTGGAGTTAAAATTACTATTTCAACTCCAAAAGGTGCTTGCTTCAGGAAAAGTGCAGGATAGTGGTATGTTAAAATTACTATTCCTACTCTAAAGGGTGTTTGCCTCCTATAAAATGCTAGTTAGTGGTGTGTTTAAAATTACTATTCCAACTCCAAAACGTGCTTGCCTCAGGGAAAACGCTGGATAGTGGTTGGGTCTAAATTACTATTCCAACTCCAAAAGGTGCTTGCTTCAAGAAAGGCGCAGGATAGTGGTATGTTAAAATGACTATTCCTACTCCAAAGGGTGTCTGCCTCTTATAAAATGCTGGATAGTGGTAGGGTTAAAATTACTATTCCAACTCCAAAAGGTGCTTTCTTCAGAAAAGGTGCAGAATAGTGGTATGTTAAAATTACTATTCCTACTCCAAAGGGTGTTTGCCTCCTGTAAAATGCTGTATAGTGGTGTGTTTAAAATTACTATTCCAACTCCAAAATGAGCCTGCCTCAGGGAAAACGCTGGATAGTGGTGGGGTTTAAATTACTATTCAAACTCCAAAAGGTGCTTGCCTCAAGAAAGGTGCAGGATAGTGGTATGTTAAAATGACTATTCCTACTCCAAAGGGTGTTTGCCTCATGTAAAATGCTGTATAGTGGTGTGTTTAAAATTACTATTCCAACTCCAAAATGAGCTTGCCTCAGGGAAAACGCTGGATAGTGGTGGGGTTTAAATTACTATTCCAACTCCAAAAGGTGCTTGCTTCAAGAAAGGTGCAGGATAGTGGTATGTTAAATGACTATTCCCACTCCAAAGGGTGCTTGCCTCAGAGAAAACGCTGGAAAGTGGTGGGCTTTAAATTACTATTCCAACTCCAAAAGTTGCTTGCTTCAGGAAAGGTGCAGGATAGTGGTATTTTAAAATTACTATTCCTACTCCAAAGGGTGCTTGCCTCCTGTAAAATGCTGTATAGTGGTGTGTTTAAAATTACTATTCCAACTCCAAAACGAGCTTGCCTCAGGGAAAACGCTGGATAGTGGTGGGGTTTAAATTACTATTCCAACTCCAAAAGATGCTTGCTGCAAGAAAGGTGCAGGATAGTGGTATGTTAAATGACTATTCGCACTCCAAAGGGTGCTTGCCTCAGAGAAAACGCTGGAAAGTGGTGGGCTTTAAATTACTATTCCAACTCCAAAAGTTGCTAAAAATCAGGAAAGGTGCAGGATAGTGGTATATTAAAATTACTATTCCTACTCCAAAGGGTGCTTGCCTCAGAGAAAACGCTGGATAGTGGTGGGGTTTAAATTACTATTTCTACCCCAAAACATACACACCTCAAAAATAGTACTAAATAGAGATGAAGATAAAACTATTATTTCTAATCTAAAGCATGCCTAACTCTGTAAAAATACTGTATATTGATAAAAACTAAGGGGCCTATTAGGATGGTGGGTGGAAAACCACCCCAATCACCATGGATCCGGAAATCAACCGCCCGCCGGCACCGCGGAAAAACCGGTGTCCAAATTAGGATCAACCGCCCAAAAACACCTACCGCGGCGGAACGAGGCCAAGAAAAAATGCCTTTAGCGGGCAGAGAAGTGCAAAACCCGTCGCCAACGGTCGCATTCGCAGCAGTAAACAATCAAACCGACGCCAGGACAGCGGAGACACCGCACGTGAAATTAGGATAAATCCGATGCCCCTGCGGAATGTTCTGCAGTTTCCGACCATGGCGGTCGCAAACAGTGATGAATGGGAGAGCTGGCGGAAGAGCTGCAGCACAGGCACCGCTGCGGATGCTCCGTGACAAATATGGCGGACAACAGAAAAAACCCACAACAAGGCCACAAAGTGCACACAGCAAACTAGCCATGCACCCAAAAACACAGAACACCCCCCAATGACACAACCACGTGGCAAATACAAAAAAGGAAATCTCAGGACAACCCACACAACACATCTGACAGCAAAACCCCATTTGGAGACACACACATAGCTGAGTATAAAACCAGCTCCTTCCCTGACCACAATCCTTTGCAACATTCCAAGACTGAAGGCCACTAACCCAGACAAAGGAATGGCAAAGCAACACACCAGCACCACTCATACCACACACAGCACCATCACCACTTCCACACCTGCACCTCTGACCCGCTGCTCATTACACACCATACACATCACCCCCACCCCCACCACTTACACCCCTGCACCCACAACCCCTTTGCACATCACACTCCATGGCAGCACATGAAATGCCAGAATTCACAGAGAGTGAGTTGAAGGTTATGGTAGATGAGATAGTCTGAGTGGAACCACAACTGTTTGGTAGCCTGATCCAACAGACACCATTAGCCACAAGAGCTCAAATGTGGGCAAGGATAGTTGATAAGGTCAATGCAGTAGGGACCACCCCGTGATCAAAAAATGAAATCATGACACGGTGGCATGACCTGAAGAGGGTTGTCAAACAGGAGAGGAGCAAGAACCATGAGCTCACTCAGAGGACTGGCGGTGGCCCTCCTATCCCAACAAAAACATTCACTGCATGGGAGGAGAAGGTGCTTGCCATACTGCATCCAAAGAGTCTCACAGGAGTAGCCGGGGGAGTGGAGGCTGGTAAGTACAAACAAATGACTACAACCACACTGATATGTACTGTCTTGCACAACTACAAAGCTACACCTCCTAAGCCCAAGTACATTAATATGCACCACACACTCCCCAACACATGTCTCACAGATCCAACATTCACTCACTCACATGCATCCCAAATGTAACTAGCAATATCACCATGGGGGCATGTGCATAGGCAGCCAGCACAATAACTCCCACCAGGCCCCCTTCTCCCACAGCTCAGCAAGATGGAGCACTCCACACCCAGAAGCATTTGGAATCCATTGTCCCACTACAAACAAACTAACAGGTAGGTAGCCATCTTCACAGGGAGGGGTGTATGTGGGTGGGAAGACTGCCGTAATACTCCCACCATGCCCCCTGTCCCACACCTGAGCAAGATGGAGCACTGCCCCCCACCCAGACACAGTTGGCAGCCATTATCCCACTACAAACAAACAAACATGTAGGTAGCCATCTTGCCATGGAGGCTGTTTGGGGGTGGGAGGCCTGCATCTCAACTTCCACCATGCCCCCTGTCCCACCCCTGAGCAGGATGGAGCACTGCCCCCACCAAGAAGCAGTTGTAAGCCATTGTCCCACTACAAACAAACTAACAGGTAGGTAGCCATCTTCACAGGGAGACGTGAATGTGGATGGGAAGACTGCAGTAATACTCCCACCATGACCCCTGTCCCACCCCTGAGCAGGATGGAGCACTGCCCCCACGCAGAAGCAATTGGAAGCCATTGTCCCACTACAAACAAACTAACAGGTAGGTAGCCATCTTCGCAGGGAGGCCATGTGTGGGTGGGAGGCCTGCACTACAACTCCCACCATGCACCCCTGTCACCCAGCTCATCAAGATGGAGCACTCCCTCCCAGCCAGATGCATGTGGCAACCATGCTATCACTACAAACAAACTAACAGGTAGGTAGCCAGTTGCCAAGGTAGTACCGTTTGAGGTTACTACTCCCACCATGTACCCTGTCCCACACCTGAGCACTCCCCCCAAAAGCATGTTGCAGCCATTGCATTGTTGACCGTCATCTAACAGGTAGGGAGCCATCTTCACCGGGAGGTTGGGGGTGGGCCTGCACTTCAACTCCCACCATGCAGCCCTGTCCCAACACAAGCAGGATGTAGCACTCCACACCCAGAAGCAGTCCCAAGCCATTGGCTCGCTACAAACAAACTAACAGTCAGGCAGACATCTTGCCTGGGAAGTCTTTCTGGCGGTGGGATGCCTGAACAACTCACCCCAGGCCGACTCATCCCCAGACCATCACGATGGAGCATCCCCTTCCCCACAAATGCATGTGTCAGCCATTGTATCACTACAAACAAAATAACAGGTAGGTAGACATATCATGCTTTCTTGTCACACCCCTGAGCAGGATGCAAGCCTCCACCACACACACACACAGATGTGTCAAGTCAAAGCAAAATGGGAAAACATGACAGGTAAGTATACAGTATGTGCACACAGCCATTCCCCTCAAAAAGCATGGTGCCACATGACAACATCAGCCCTCTCATTGCACACATACACACAGATCCTATTGCCACTCAAAGTGTGCACACAGCCAAGCAAATGAAACTGTCCCATCAACCAAAGTGTGACACACCAATGCACATGTAGAGGAAAGTCTGGGCACAATCATGCACAGCACTGAATTCCATGTGTACGTGCCATGGGGCCAGAGCAGCAAGGACCACATGAGAAACAAGTAAGCATGGTTGGTGGTACACATCCAGATATGCACATGACAAGACCAAGGAATGCAGGAGATGACAATGGCCAGTTCATGGCCAGATGTAACGTCTGACAAGGCAGAGTAAGCCAAAAATAGTCCTCACCAATATTTTCAGTTGTGGCAGTCCCTAGATGGCAACATGTCCCTGTACTCACAAATTATGCACGTTGTGCATGGTCGGTATTGACAACTCACACCATGGACAAGTAATGCATGTACCACAGCATCATGTCAGGAGGCACAGTAGTGCACATAGAATAAAATGTGATGATTAGTCAACTGTGTGGTGAATAAACAGTAAATGATATACAGGTAACAGAAAGCTCATGGGGTGCACTACAATTACCATCTCCCATCTGACTCACAGGTGACCAAGAACTCACTGCAGAGGACAACACCAGAAACCTGCAGAGCCAGTCTCCTCCCCAGTACATGGACTCTCAGATGTTGACTCCCGGGTTTCTCTGGACGATGAGCTCGAAGCCGGCCCATCTGGTGTGCCAGGGCACAACAGGTCCCAGGACCCCATCGTCCCCCCACCACCACTGCTGCAATACCCTTGCTGTCACAGCCTGTGCGGCCTCCACCACCACCACCACCACCACCACCACCAGTGCTGCCTCCAACACTCCCCCTGTCCCAGAGGATGACCATCCCACCCCACCGACTGAGGAGGGCAGGGAGAGGATGCGGTGCCTATAGTGGTGAGGCAACAGGTCCGTGGCAACAGGGAAGGTGGGAGTGGCAGGGTCACCCACAGACACTAAGAGGCTGGGACCCAATCCCTGGACCACATTAACAGAGTCCTTGGGGCATATGAATGTGCCCAGGGACGAATGGGCCAGTCGGAAGAAGTGTTCTGCAAGCTCATCCTACTGATGAGGTCCATCGACACCCGCATGGGAAAAATTGTGGACCTCTTGGGCCAGAAAGTGGTGGTACTGAGGAACAGGCCTGCGCCACAACCACCACCTCACCCCCCTCTGCTGGTCTGCAGGATGACAGTTCACCATCCTCTCCTGCGGCCACAGAAAGGGGTGAGACCTCAGAACCCACGGGCCCTACAGCAGGGCCCCCCCGCCAAGCGACAAAGTGGCCGTCCGAAGAAAACCCTGGGAGTAACAGGGCCAAAGCACCTGCCAAACGCCAGTCACAGAGCCAGCCATGATGGCAACCCTCTTCACCACTGCATTGACTTTATGGACTGTCCTTCCCCACGCTGCCTTGTGAATGGCATCTGTCTGTTGGACTGGGTCACCACATCAATGTTGTGACTACTCAATTATCTCATTTACCACAACTGTCAAGTCACTGCTCCACTAGTCACCTCAATGTAAATGCTCACCCCCTCACATGTCACCATTGTAAATAATAAATCCTTACACACATGGTGTTGTTTCTGCTCCATCTATATTCCAGGATGTACAGTCTTCAACATGATTACAATGTAGCAGGAGTATGGAATGTATGTAGTCAAGGAGAGGTTGAAGGTACCTAGGAAATCACAACAGAACAACATTCACCAGTCTGGGTGTGGCATCACAGACATCACACAACACCTACCATTAAGCTAATCCAAAGTGCCAACATACATATCCTGTTGATGTATGTTGTGTCCAAATAATTATTCCAAGGGCCACACTTACCATTGGCCCGCAATATTAGGTAAGAAGGAGCAGTTGGCAACGTGGAAGGTTCAAACGTTTATTAGGCACCACAGAACTCTATATAGAGGAGCCTCGTCGATCCTCACCCATCAGGTGCGCCGAGGAAGACTGCTGGCTCCTTGACAGTAACACACTTTTATACATCATCAGTACAGCATACAAAACCATATATGTGGAAAAGTACCAGTTAGTCCTGGCGCCCCTAATGAGCTCATGCCTATTTCTAGTTTCGGTTACACGTACAAAGGGTTACTATCTTTACAGAGAAGGTCGAAAGGGTGACTCCCTTCTCGTCCCAGGCCTAGAGGAATTTGCCTGATACTCCCTTTTAGCAGATGTGACCTTGCTTCTCAGCAACTCAGCCTGTCTCCTAATTAAATGCAAGGAAAGGGGAAAGCAGAGGGTGTGCGGAAAAGACCACGTGACTCCCAAGTGAGAGACAGAGCCGCAATCCAAGATGGAGGCGGTTCGGTTTCTCGGCCCTTTTTGTCGTGCTAAACATAATCGGGGATTTCGAACCGTTTAATACACCATAACGAGGTAAACTATCATTAGATATACTGCGCTAATCATATCGTAATATCTTGAATAGCTCAGAACGGCCCTTTTAGCGCAGCATAGCTAATAACGAGGTCAGTCTTCGAAAATACCCTCATCAATCTGCATTAAGTCGTGCGTCTCCTTCTGAGCTCGCTGAGTATCTATTCTGGTTTGGACGGGCTCGGGCCTAGGGATGGATCGGCGAACTTGAGCAGCACAATATGCACAGCAAGCAGGCCCACACTGTAGACAAAGACAGCAGGTGAAAATGAACCCCACTATTCCTAAAAGAATCATAAATAACTTCCATCCCCAGGTGGTCACCAAATCCCAAAACCACCCAGACAAGGACCAAGTACCAGTCTCGGTGTGAATTTCTGAAGCTAGCCGATGTAGTTTCTGAATGGCTAAATGGACAGAAGGGGCGGAGTCAGGTATATATACACAACAGGAGCTGCCGATGACTCTACAAGCTCCTCCGCGATCAGCTAGGATAACATCTAAAACAAGACGATTTTGGAGGGTCACAAGCCGGGTCGCCTGGAGCTCCACTGTGATATTAGTTAATATTCCTGCAGTAGTATTCACCACCCCTTCCACTACTCTAGAGAGCCTCCTGACTTCTTTACTATTGAGGATGGGTCCCCATATAGGCAATGCCCCTTTTATGATATCAACGAAGTGTTGGGCTGGCGTGTCAGTCTGGTCAGTGGCATCATTTCTGGCGGCTTCAGCTTTTAGGCTCCGCCTATTCAAGGAATGAGATTTGTGATAATCAGAAGGAGCTATGTAGACCGGTGGGTAAAGGAAAGATAAGTAACATCGACCTGCCCATCCCCTGGGTAGCCAAGTGTATGCATTTTCACCGCACACGAAATAAACATTGGGAGGGGTGAGTGTTGGGGGACTACTGAAAGTCTGTAGTTTATAAGTGTAATTACATCTACTATAACCTACGGATAGATGTCCAGTACCCTGCACGCAGAAGGAGGAGGACGTATTCAATACCGGGACCGGAATGATTTTCTCATCTGAGACATTTCGCTCCTGGAAATACTTGAAATACTCAGTAAAATTAAAGGTCATGAAATCCAACACTTCATCCCTCAACCAGGTATCATTCTCATGATCAGTGTATACGTTCATACAGGCGGTAGGATCAAGGGTACCATCCGTCCCCTCAGCATTAGGAGTAAAACCTTGGTGTGTCTCTATATAGGCTAAAATCAAGGCATAATCCTTCTCTGAGAATCGACGTTCATCTATAGCGTAGTGTTCATATAGCATGGATAACATTTTGAACCAGGCTTCGCAACTACCTAAATAAGACAAGGGCATTGATATGAACAGATCTTGCTTATGCATCACTGACGGGAGAAGACCACAGACCCAACAATCAGTAACATTTGTGGAACTATGAGTCTGGTGTAGCATCTCAATGAAAGCATTATGTACATATGTCTGTCGGTGTCTCTCCTTATGGGGGGCAAAAGTCTGGAAATGATGTTCCTTAGGAGCAGGGGTAGACACTATCAAGGTGTGCACAGGATGGCGAAACTCTAGATATATAAACAGACCTAAGCATAGTACAAATGATACACTCAATATAGAAATGAAAACAATTTTAACACGCAAGCTCCATGAAGAGAACATTGGCAAATGCGGGGGAAGGGTACGAGGTACTATGGGCCGCCCTTCTTCAGGGACAAAACGAGCAAAAGGGTACATTTTCTCACTAAAAGTCCAATATAATCTCGGGAAAAGGGCTACGAGCAGTCCGACCTGCCGGAGGGTGCTTCTTTCCTGTGTCCGTATAGAGCCTCACAGGCAGACTCCTATTGTTCAGAAAAACAAAAAAAAGAAAGAATAAAAACTTCTCGCGTTGGGGTCGCACTTGACGCAACCCTTGTTGAAAGGAAACTCCACCTGGGCCCCCACCAACCGACCAATGTGTCTACCTTCGTTCTGAACAGAGCTTTACTGAAAGTTCCATGCTCTCAACGAGTTCAGTCCAGTGTTCTACCAATCCTCAGGTCTCTGCCGAGGCTTCCAACTTCACTCGCCACGGATAGACCTGGGATTCCCTATTTCCGGGGCCGCAGGTGATATCGATCCCGACCAGGGGTTTCAGGATTCACAAACAAAGCAGGCACAGTGGGATCAGACGAGGAGCTGGGCTCCCGACCAGACGCCTCACTTGGAGCAATTGAGTGGTCGCAAAAAGGGTCTTTCAGGCTCACAGCACTCTCCCCTCGCCCGTCAACTTCTCTGCGGGTGTCCAGGGAAAGTCGTTTCCTAGTGCTGGGTTCGCCCTGGTTTGGCAGGCCTTCCTCCTGGTCAAGCTGCTCCCTTGGCAATGGGAGAGGAACTCGCTTAAGATGGGAGATATGGATCCAGCGCTGCTTACCCTCAACTTTCACCGCCGTTCGCGTTGCCAGGAGCACCTGGTACGGTCGGGACCAGCGCGGATCCAAACTCGATTTTCGTTGGTAGTTTCGAATCAAGACCCACTGTCCAGGTTCCACGCTGTGTCCGGGTCCCTCCGGCAGGGGCTGCAGTACGGCAGATATCTGTTGATGAATGGAATGGAGATCTTTAGTTAAAGCATACAAATAATCAGTCAACATAGGATGGTCGATGTCCCTGAAGGATTTGGGCCGGGGTACTCCCCACACGTTGGCAGGTCTGCCAAAAATTACCTCATGAGGGGAGATACCGCTCCAGGAATGGGGAGTAGTTCTTACGGACAACAGGGCCAGGGGCAGGAGATCAGGCCATTTTAATCCTGTCGTGTCCTGAAGTTTAGCCAGTTTCAATTTCAGAATCCCATTATATTTCTCAACTAGACCCGCTGATTGAGGATGTCGGGCTGCGTGAAACTTCTGCTGAATGGACAGACCCTTGCATACATGCTTAACTAAGTCAGCATTAAAATGTGTCCCGTTGTCACTCCAAATCACCCGTGGCAACCCATATCGAGGGAAAAACTCCTTTACCAGAGCTTTCGCGGTTGCCAGGGCAGTATTTTCCTTTGTGGGATACGCCTCCACCCATTTACTAAAAGTACAGATCACCACCAGCACGTATTTCAGATTGTTAACTCGTTCTAGCTGTATGTAATACATTTCAAGCACTTCAAAAGGCAGGGTGGGTGGCGCAAAACTACCCGCCAAGACGGGAATGCTAACCCCAGGATTATGCTGGAGACAAATCATGCAATGCTGAACCAGGTTCCTAGCTGTCTTATGGATATTAACATTATACCAGACAGGATCCAATGTGGCACAGATGCCCTGGACCCCTACATGTGAAGGTCCGTGCGCCATAGTTACTACTGCATTTACAAATGCGTTTGGCAGTAACCATCTACACCTCTCTGACAAGTCAGTCCAACATCCATTCTCATCAAGCCTCCCCACCTGTTCTTGCCAGTATGTCAGTTCTTCCGGGGTCACCTCCTTTTGTAGCTCTTTCACACTGTCTATGGTGTTGTTAAAAACCCCTGCCTCTATCATTTTTGTCACTACAAACATGGAAATGGTGTCAGACTGGGCTGTTTCTTTGGCGATCCTATCCGCAAAGGAATTTCCCCTCCCCACATCATCCACTATAACCTTGTGTGCACTACATTTCACTATGGCCAGGGTTTTAGGCAACGTTAATGCAGCCAGCAATCGGTCAACTAATGGTCCATTCTTTATCTTTTCGCCATGAGATGTCAAGAATCCTCTTTCCGCCCATAACCTCCCGAAG
This sequence comes from Triturus cristatus, assembly GCF_964204655.1. Taxonomy (NCBI): domain Eukaryota; kingdom Metazoa; phylum Chordata; class Amphibia; order Caudata; family Salamandridae; genus Triturus; species Triturus cristatus. The sequence goes on from NC_140593.1 coordinate 979,961,774, forward strand.
CTATGTGCTACACCGAACGCATACTGGCTATCGGTGTAGACATTTAACTTCAAACCTTTCCCCAACTCGCAGGCCCTGAATAATGCAACCAATTCGGCCGCCTGGGCCGACCGGTATGGTATCTTGGCTGCCTTGACTACCGTTTGCAGGGTAGTGATCGCCCAAGCTGCAGCTGTCGTACCATCCGGTAATCTAAAACAGGACCCATCAACATACAATTCTCCTTGGGCATCAGATAGTGGGGTGTCAGTTAGATCTATCCGGCCCTTGGTTTCTTCTTCAGTTCGAAAAATACAATCATGTATGTCTTGTCCACCATCCCCTGAAGGGAGGGGCAACAACGTGGCAGGGTTCAAGTTAACACATCGTTTGATCGTTATATGAGGTGCAAACAGGGTCAATTCGTACCCTGTAAGACGCACACTAGTTAAGTGCTGCGTCTGTGTCCTGTTTAATAATACGTCCACAGCATGAGGCACCATCACTGTCAGATCCGTATTCAGGACTAGCCCTTCCGATTGTCTGATCGCTACAGCCACTGCCGCTGCAGCCCTCAGACAACTGGGAAGTGCTCTGGCGACGTTATCCAAAACCGCCGAGAAATATGCACAAGGCCTTTGCTTACCACCAAAGTCCTGTGTCAACACTGAAAGAGAACAACCGTCCACCTCATGCACGTAGAGCACAAAAGGTTTCCGGTAGTCAGGGGTGCCAAGCACAGGAGCAGAGCAAAGAGAAGTTTTCAGAGCAGAAAAGGCAGTCTGGCATTCATCAGTCCAAGGTAAGGGTTCATGCACATCCTTCGTAGTTAGATACAAGAAAGGTTTAGTCAAGAGAGAATAGTTAGCAATCCATTGGCGACAGTAGGAGGTTATACCAAGTAAAGCGCGGACATCACGTTGCGTGCGAGGGACAGGCATGTTAGTTATGGTTGCGATGCGCTCAGAAGTCAACCGTCTTCCCTCCTTCGACAGGAGATGACCGAGATAGGTCACCTCCGGTCGACAATATTGAAATTTAGAGAGCGACACCTTGTTACCATGAGTGGCCAAATGCCGTAGCAGGGTAACCGTGGCATCGCGGCAACCATGTTCTGTATCAGAGGCCACAAGGAGGTCGTCAACATACTGCAATAGAACATTACCTGGCGGCAATTGTAAGGAATCCAATACTCTTTTTAGGGCTTGGCTGTAGATACTAGGGCTTTCGGTATACCCCTGGGGGGCGCGACAGAATCTAAAGCTGCGGCCCCCCAATGAGAAACCGAACAAATGTCGGCTATCCGGATATATGGGAATACTAAAGAAGGCATTCTTCAAATCAATCACCGAGAAAAATGTGGCAGTGGGAGGAATCATGGTCAAAATGGAATTAATGTCTGGTACCACCGGATATTGGGGTACCACAATCTTGTTAATCTCTCGCAAATCAATCACAAATCGGTAGGTATCAGCATAATCAGGGGATTGGGGTACGGGGGCTCGTTTAAGAATCGGAAGAATGGGACTGTTACAGACATTAGAAGCCGTTTCCTCCACCACCCCTGTTCTAATCAAGTCAGAAATAATGGCCAGTAAAGCGCGTTCCCCTGCGGGGGCTATTTTATACTGTGGGATCCTCGGCAATTTGGCATTCTGTTTCAGGGTGATGGACACCGGGGGAATTTGTAGGAATCCTACGTCAGTGTCCCCCAGGGCCCAAAGATCCTTCGGTAGTTGTGCAAGCTCAGGAGGTAGTGAGTCCGTTTTCGAAAAACATTGAACGGAGGGGATAGAGGTATTCCAAATGGTCAGATAAACTCCATCGGGGGAGCAATAGATGTGGGCATGCAATCTTTTTAATATATCCATACCCAGGAGATTTTCCCCACACTGGGAGGTGAGGAGGAAAGGTGATTCTATCGTAACCGGTCCCAGAGTAAGGGAAAGTGGCTTAGAAATGGGGCTCACCACCGGAGTTCCAGAGAACCCCACGGACACATTAGTCTGGCCAGACAGAGCGGCCCCCGGGACCAGGGCACGTGAAACAGAACTGTTCATAGCCCCTGTGTCAACTAAAAACTTACCTGATGCATCCAACAATCGCGCATGGACATAAGGTCCAGCTTGATCTATCGGGATTGACACATGCCCCTTACTCTGCCCTTGGCTGTCCTATGCTTGAGTATACCCGGCGTCTTCGTCCGTCACACGTCCATCATTGTAGTACTGTTTACCCTGGCTTTGGTCGAAATAATTCTGACTGTTCTCACCTCGGGCTGCCTGTTCTTGTCTCGTGTATCCACCTCGATGCCCACTCATCCTTCCCCGTCCACGACCCCTTGAAGCCGTATTCTGTTCATATAGTAACGGACACTGCGCTCTCCAATGCCCCTCCTCTTTACAGAAAGCACATTGATTTATGCCCAGATCTGTTCGCCCAGCTGTTTGCGTCGGTCCCGCCCCTCTTGGAGCGAAATTCTGCAACCCTCGTCCTCTTCCTCTACCCCTCTCCACTTGCTGTAGTAACACTCGTGTTTTCAACTCCTTTGACTTTCTTTCTGTCTTATCCTTGCTCTCATTCTCCCGATGCTCATAATACTGAGCCATGCTCAGTATTGTGGAGGGCGTGGTGGTCGTCCAGGTACTCTCAGCTGCCTGTAACCGAGCCGATACCTCAGGTAGCAAATTGGTTACAAATCTATTAACAAATAAACGTACACCCCCCTCCGTTGCCAAGTCCTGTCCGCTGAAGTCAATGAACACTCCCTCAAACCTCGTGAAAAAATCAGAGACACTCTCGTCCTTCTTTTGCTTACAGGCCGTCAGCTTGTCCCAATCTACTTTCCTGGGTGGGATCAGTGAATGCATATAAGTTATTATTCTCTCAGGCAAGGCCAGTATCTCAGGTCGGGGCTTGTTCCCTGGTTTACGATCTCTATCCCAGTTTCTCAGTTGATCCCATGTCCCACCAAATTCCGTAACATGGTCCTGGTCATGTACCTGGCGCCAAATGTCCACCGGTACTAATAAGGCAAAAAATAATTCAATATCTGCCAGCGTCATTACCGCTGACGAGGCGGCCTCGGTCAGTTCCTTGTAATATGCGGTGGGGTTCTTTCTAGGATCTGGCAACTGGCTTTTTAGGGATAGTACCTCACTCTGCTTCCAGGGGGTATAGACCCATTGTTCCTGGAACCGGGCGTCTACCCCGGGACGGGTAACGACGCCGTGGGCATCTACTACTGCGGCAACTTCTGGATGGAAGATAGGGTGCACTTCCCGCATAGGGAACTGGGAGAATCCGGCGGGAGTGGCAGACTGCAAACGAGTTCTATAAGAGACCAAAGTCTGTACCTTCCCATACACCTCCTCCGGTATCAACTGAGATTTATGGACCTGATCAAGAATATCATATAATATAGCCGGAGCCTTCCCTTCCTGATGTACCTGTTCCCACACAGAAATAAGACGGTTGGCCATATGCTCCAGAGCATGTTGTTGCATCACCGGTTCATAGTCTCTCATAGTACTCCAAATATCGGCAAGCGTATAAATGGGATGTCGCATCCACTGGGATGCTTGTGTAGCAATAGTTTCCCTTTCTTCCGTTCCCAAGGCCGAACGAGTGAACAACTTCCTACCCTCAGTTAGACTGGCCGGACGTATCAGAGTAGTTGCAGCTGTTACCGGCGTGGTACTGGCGGAGGAGGAAGGCAGAACAGAAGGGGAAGGCATTGACCCCAGCGACAGCTGAGGGGTCCCGGCTGCAGCTGTCGTCAATAAATTAGGCAGTATGGCCATAACTTCAGACACAGATGTCGGTAACCGGGAGAGGTTCGGCAGGGAGGGAGGGGTAGTGGTGGCCGGGGGAGCCGAAGCCGAGGCCCCCAGGGACATATTTGGAGCCGGGGCCGAGGCCCCTGATACCTCCGGATATATCCTCTGTGGTACATAAGGGGGTGGTGGTCTGGTGTCCAGTAAATCCTTTATCTCATCTTCTGCATTCGGGCGGGTCACATAGCTCTTATCCACCTTTAGTCGAAATTCACGATTCATGCAATCCAATCCCCTTTCTACTCTGTCTCGGTCATAGGCCATAGCTTTCTGAGTAACATTCTGTCCTGCCTTGGCTCTGGCTACTTTCTCTTCCCTTATTCGCCGTTGTTTGGCCTCTTTCTGCCATGCAATGAGGGCGTCAAACATGGCCTGCCTACTTCGCCTAGAAAACAGCTGTTCCTGTAGGAACGCAATTTTCTTTTCATCAAATGAGCCCGTTTTGGGCCAGCGTAACTCCTCATTGCCCTTGGTATACTTATGCCACAGAGTGCAAAACAACAACGGAGAGATCCCATGTTTGACATACATAAAATGGCTAGGACTGCCCTCCGGCGGGGCAGGTTGGCTCTCAGCTAGTCTGGAGTCACTTGTTCGACAGCAGCAGCCAAAACAATTCAATTTACTAAAACAAGACATTTTTGTTAGTTTTCAGACATGTATACACAAACAACAATCAACATGAATCGTACACAACATACAATCAGTGTCAGAGAACCAAGCCCGTCGACTCTGGTTCACAGTCCAAACACCAGACTGTGCGCGGGATTCCGGCCACCCTCCTGGCTCACCACTAAGGCCAGCCCCAAACGAGGACTCGCCCCGTCAGGAGTATGCCCTGTGGCTACCCAGTCTAGGTCGCGGGTCCTTCCACGCACAATCTGTTTTATAATCCTTCGGCGCGCCGTTTTTACTCAAATCAAATACAACCTGTACGTACTTCGAGTCAAACCACGGTAATGCTAACCTCGATCAAGCAAGACACCACCCTCCGGTGCGTGTCTTCAAATCAATGCACCGCTGTCCAGCGCGAGCTTCAAACAAATGCAATCCGTGTTCAAAATCAAAAACCGCATCGTTCTCAACGAATGCTCTCAAATCAATCAAATAGCACACCGTCTTCAACGCGTGCTTTAACCAATAATGCACCGTTTACAACGCGTGCGTCAAAATCAAATCAATACTCACCGGGTGCACCCAGATACGAATGTTCGTTCTCCGCTGCCAACTCCTCCCGACCAAATCGATCCAGTTTCTGGGTTAAGCCCGTAGGACCCCGGTGAAGGGTAACTAGCAGCAGGGGACGTACCGAAAAGTCGTGCAGGGTGGGAGAAATCCTCAGGCTCCTCTCCCGCCAACCGGTCAGGACGCCCCCAACCCCACCACCCGAATACGGGGGGGGGGGAGACCCTTTCACGGGGTCCCTTCGTGGTCGCCAACTGTTGTGTCCAAATAATTATTCCAAGGGCCACACTTACCATTGGCCCGCAATATTAGGTAAGAAGGAGCAGTTGGCAACGTGGAAGGTTCAAACGTTTATTAGCCACCACAGAACTCTATATAGAGGAGCCTCGTCGATCCTCACCCATCAGGTGCGCCGAGGAAGACTGCTGGCTCCTTGACAGTAACACACTTTTATACATCATCAGTACAGCATACAAAACCATATATGTGGAAAAGTACCAGTTAGTCCTGGCGCCCCTAATGAGCTCATGCCTATTTCTAGTTTCGGTTACACATACAAAGGGTTACTATCTTTACAGAGAAGGTCGAAAGGGTGACTCCCTTCTCGTCCCAGGCCTAGAGGAATTTGCCTGATACTCCCTTTTAGCAGATGTGACCTTGCTTCTCAGCAACTCAGCCTGTCTCCTAATTAAATGCAAGGAAAGGGGAAAGCAGAGGGTGTGCGGAAAAGACCACGTGACTCCCAAGTGAGAGAGAGAGCCGCAATCCAAGATGGAGGCGGTTCGGTTTCTCTGCCCTTTTTGTCGTGCTAAACATAATCGGGGATTTCGAACCGTTTAATACACCATAACGAGGTAAACTATCATTAGATATACTGCGCTAATCATATCGTAATATCTTGAATACCTCATGTACAAAACTAACCTGTTCCTGAAACATGGTCAACCACCACTGAGTCAACAACCGGCTGCAGTCACAAAGCCCACATACACCTTCACAACATCAGCAACATCATCAGACAATGGATCAGTTGTACATTGTCATATACCTTCAACTGAAGCAGCGGGTGATGAGCTGTCGACGCAGGTCAACACCTTCCTCCTCTCCACTGTCCTCATCACTAAACACGGTTGGTTTGCAGGTGAGGGCCTTTGCTGCTCATCAGCATCCAGGAGCAGGGGGATCTCCTTGCGAATGGCTAGGTTGTGGAGCATGCAGCATGCCACTACAATCTGACACACCTTCCCGGGCGAATACATCAGATCACCTCCGGTCTTGTCCAGGCAGCTGAAACGTGACTTCAGCAGACCAAAGGTACGCTCCACCACATGATGTGTCCTCCCATGGGCATCATTGTAGTGGACATCAGCTGGTGTTCTGGGATTCCGCTGTGGGCTCAGCAACCAAGGACGGTTGGGATATGCATAGTCACCTATGTGTGACAAACACAGATACACATTGCAATGTTGCTGGGTCAGAGGACAGCATGTCACACACACAGCACGCTATTTGACCAGGCATACTCACCCACAATCCATGCATGCTCTGGAATCAGATTAGCTATCAGCTGTGGTACAATGCTGTTCAGCAGCATGTAGGAGTCATGGGCCGAGCCTGGAAATTTGGCACACACGTGCAAGATGATCATATCTGCCTGGCACACCATATTTATGGAGTGGAAATGTTTCCGATTCCTGTAGATGTGCTCATGTGCCTGTGGTGGTACAAGCCCAACATGAGTGCAATCAATGGCACCAACAAAATGTCCAAGGGGAAAAGAATCACCCTTCACAGCAGCCAATTCATGCTCCCTGGGGAAATGGATATATGTGTGCTTGTAGATCATCATGGAGGAAAGAACATCACGCAGCACCATGCTGAACATAGGTTGTGACATCCCACCGGCACTGGACACCGTGTGCTGGAATGATCCAGAGGCAAAAAAATGCAGGGCCACCATCACCTTAGACGTGGGGGTGAAAGCTGTTGGATATGTTCAGCGAGGCTGCAGGTGGGGATCCAACTGAGCACAAAGGGTCAGTACGGTGGCTCTATCTAGATGGAATTTCCAGATGATCTCCTCATTCTCCATGTCTGCCAGCACTGTGAAGGGGCGATGCACATTTGGTCTCCTCCTAGTTGAGATTTAAAGTGGACACATGTCATTGCAATACATCATGAGATGGGCAAAGCATCTCATGTTTTAGCAGACACAATGCCAGCAATGACTGTCATCAAAATTGTGTTACAGACCAGCTGACATGTAGGGACTCCTTCAGCTGCACTGATCGTACACCTGTCAACTGACACACAGCAAGCACCTCCAAAGCATACTCGCCATATGAGAATGTACATATGCATATGGCCACGTTCACTGTGGGCACGCATGGGAGTATATCATCCAGCATTAGTCTAAAAATGCAATACCACTGTCTCACACCTAGCTGCTGCACCTGACACACCTTCAGGCATTAGTCGAACCTGGCACACATCGACAACACAATAACCACAGACTGAGCATACATGACAAGTGTGTGCATGGTCAAACCGAAGCGAACAGGCACATATGAACCATCTTCATCTTGAAGAACATCGCAGTGATTTTCCCTGCACTTTTACACCTTGACATGTGTACACATTGGGGTGTCCATAACAACACTGTCCTGTGTACATGCCCATCAATATCACAAATGACATGTGAGGGAGTACATGCTAATCTAAGCAAGCACATACACAAAAATGGCATGTGTAGTCAGCAGTGGGGTACATGGCACATTGGTGTTGTGTGCACTATGATGTGCCATCAACCATGTGGCCACTGTGCACTGTGGATGACTGCCAGATGGCCATTGGCACTGCATGATGTGTCCATTGGTGCTGTCACAGTCACCTGCCATCCAAATTCCGGCCACCCATGTCACTGTATGGCACCCAACTTGGGGTAGCTACCGCCTGGCCCCTGCGGTGTGTCACTGCCAATGCCCGGGGCACAATCGCGGTAGTGATAGGCTTATGCACATGGTGAAATGGCAGTTGGCATGCTCCGCCACCCAAATCCCAGCCACTCATGTCACTGTATGACACCCAACTCGCGGTAGCTACCAACTGACCCCTGCGGTGTGTCACCACCATGGGCCATGCCGTTACAGCCAATGGGATCCGCTATCGTGGTAGCATGATGCAATTTTGAAAAAGGCGGTAGGCGTGCTCCACCACCCCAGAGTCGGTCATTGGATGCCATTGAAAGATGCATCACCGTGGTAGCCATCGCCTGGCCCCTGCAGTGTGTCACCACAATGGACCATACCTTTACAGCCAATGGGATCCGCTATCGCTGTAGCATGATGCTATTTTGGAAATAGCGGTAGGCGTGCTCCGCTACCGCGGAGCCGGTCATTGGATGCATTTGAAAAATGTTGACCTGGAACACCAATTGCAGCAGCTTAGAACCACTGAAACGACACCAGTGGGCTATATATGTGTGGGAGAGAGCCCCACATTTCCACTGCTCCCAGAGCCTGCTGCCTGACAACCCACATCTGCTGCTGCATCAAGGGACTGCTGCCTGAGACCCCTCACCTGCTGCTGCCTCCAGAGCCTGCTCCCTGAGACCCCTCACCTGCTGCTGCCTCCAGAGCCTGCTGCCTGAGACCCCTCACCTGCTGCTGCCTCCAGGGACTGCTGCCTGAGACCCCTCACCTGCTGCTGCCTCCAGAGCCTACACCTGAGACCCCTCACCTGCTGCTGCCTCCAGGGACTGCTGCCTGAGACCCCTCACCACCCATAGCCGTTGCTGCTGTTTCATATCCACAGTGATGGCAAGGACTGAGAAGATCCGTGCCAGTCCCTTCACAAGCAAGAAGCTGGAGGTCCTAGTGGACGAGGTGCTCACACAGTACCCAAGGCTATATGGTGCTCCAAATGTCATGGTAAGTCTTTAATAGTGGGGGTGATAGTGCATGGTGGGCACACATGTAGTCGGTCTGATGCAGTAGGTGCCTGAGAGTGTGGGGTTGTGTCATGCACTGCCCAACATGCTGTTTCCTAAGGTGAAGGGGGGTGTACCCTACTCCACACATTTCCCTGCCTGCACATCAAGATTGGAGTGGCATGTGTTGTCTTGTCAGCCATACAGTGAAGCAGCAAGTTGGTAATGCAGGTGTCATGACAGTGATTGCTTGTGTGAATGGCTGTGTGGGTCCCTGTTGTCCATCTCAGTGTGAGCCCACCTGGCCTGCACAGTCACGCCCAATCTGACAAGGACCCATTACTGAATGTACCGAGTGTCACATGTGTGTTTTTTGCAGGACTCTCCATCAATGAGCCATATCAGCCCTGTAGATTACACATGACTGGCCCTGTGAGAAGGGTGTGGGTTTGTGAGATCATGTCCCTCAATGTGACATACATGACACAGTGATCTATTCACAGGGCAAGGTCGTTGAGGCCTGCACAGTGTTGGGCACAGTGAGTTTCCCCCTAGACACATGTTGATATGTGATGTATGTCTTGCTCAACCTAGAAATGGACAGTAGATGTGGGCAGAGAACACATGTCTTTCTGTGCTGGCATCCTGCTTGTATATGAGATGTGCAGGTACTATGTCCCCCCTCACATCTGCATGCATTTACGTGTGCTGCTCACATGCAGATGTACCATGTGAGATGCATTCCTGTCTCTGTAAGACATATCTGTGGATTTGGGATGAGTCAGTTTCATGCTACTATCCTGAGTGATTTTGTTACATGGTACTGTGTCACTGATGTTTTCCCCCTCTTGTCTCCCAGGCCTGCAGCTCAAAGTACACCAGCGTAAGGCCGTGTGGAGGACCATTGCAAGCAAGGTGCGGGCTCTGGGTGTCTCAAGCCAACGGCGCACCCACTGCCACAAGAGGTGGGACGACATCTCACGGCTGGCAAAGAACGTTGCGGAGATGACACTGGGGCTGCTCCCTCGCACTGGCAGGTTGGCACGGTGCAGCATGACACCACTAATGTACCGCATCTTGGCCATGACACACCCTGAGCTGGATGCACGATTGAAGGAGCATCAGCAGCAAATTAGGGGTGAGTATTCTGGGAAGGGTGACTTTGGCTGTGTGTGGCTGCATGTGTACACAGCCTCTGACAGCGCTGGGCTATATGATGTTGGTTGTGTGCTGCCGTGGCTTGTTAAGTGGCCTCTGTGCTGGGTGCAGCTGTCATGCATTTGTCCTACCTGTGCCTCCTAAGGGAATTTGAGTACTGGGCATTTCAATAGTATTCTGGGTGGTTGGCTTCAGGTCTGAGCTATTTATGTTACTGTTTGAACGGAGCCACATACAGGATGTTGTGCTGTGTGTTCATCACATTACTCACTTATGCCTGAATTTCCAGTTCTTTTTCGCACTGTTTGAGTCAATGTAGTGAGCTAGCACAACGTGATTGCACAGGGTGGTGTCCAACATGTAGATTTAGTCATCTTCTATGGTGCTTTGCTTGCATATGTTTGTTATTTTGCTGCCACTGAACTTACCCTACATCTCTCCCTCTCATGCAGCATCTCCTGCGGTCAAGGAGGGACAGGAGATGGACACCAGTGGGGGTGAAACAAGCACAACAGCTGCACAGGAGCCCAGTGACACAGATGTGGCCAGCGCCTCGGAGGGGGACACGAGACTGCTGGAGTAATCCCAGCCTGAGACGCAAAGTTCCATGTCTGCTGATGCCAGCGGTGATGCATCCATTTTGGCGGGCACAGGGAACGGGGACTCTGCATCATCTTCCACCACACAGCATACAGTGCCCACCCTCCCAGCCACCTCCTATGGTGCTGCCCATGTTCGCACCAGTAAGAGCGGAAGAGTCTCCTTCACCCCAGGCACCGCAGCCCCTGCCCCGGTCCGCCCTGCTACCATCAGTGTTGAGTCTGTGAACTTTTTGCCCCAGCTGTGTGTAGGCCAGACAGCTCTCATCAATGCATTCATTGACCACGACAAAAAATTGGCTCAGGTGGTTGCTTACATGGAGGGCATACATTCAGACGTGGGTGGGCTGCACCGGACTGTCCAGAGTTTGTCCTCTGCAGTGACGGGAGCCCTTCAAATGGCGCAATTTCAGAGTCCAGCTCCAGTCCCTTTGTCCACCCCCATGCCAGTGGCCACATCTGACGATAAAGACCACGCTCCAGAGACCTCAAGGTCACGATACAGCACACGTAGCACACAGCAGCAGCAGCCCAAGTGGTCCAGGCCGCAGACACCATCCCCTCGGAAGACCAAAGCCACCCCAGAGCGCAAACACAAAAGCCAGTCATGCGACAACAGGGGCCAAAAAGCAAAGAAGCAGACCTGTGTCACATGGCTCAGAGCCATCCCCATCCAAGGACTCTCCTGTCCCAAAAGCGTCTCACAAAGACAAGCAGACCATTTCCGTGCCTACTTAGAGAGTGGTGCCTGTGAAGGGTACACATAGGAAGGGCTCCAATGCAGATTCACCCACTACCTTGACTCCCATTCTAAGCCCAGTGAAGCAGGGAAGGGAGGGCACTATAGGGGGAACACCTGGTAAACAGGGGATGGAGGGGCAAAGGCAAGGCCAGGCACAGCGTACTGCTGGATCTAGCCCGCCCCCAGAGGGAGGCACACCGTCTGCACCTGCTGCAGCCTTGGTGTTAAGTGTGCCTGTTGTGTCCACAAAACTTCCCATTGATCCAAAGTCAGGCAAGCCATTTAGAATCCCCAAGAAGTGGAAAAGCACCCCTCCACAATCTCCCACACACACTGTGTCTCACATCTGCATGACTCCACATCCATGTGCCACTACACCTGGTCCAAGTAGCCCTCCGGCTTGCCAAGCCACTGATAGCTCTACCTCAGCTGGGCCTCTCTCTCCCCAGTCAAGTGCTCCAACTTTGCCCGACACACAGCCAGCTCCCAGTCTGACTGACAGCCAAGTCTGAATGTTGGTCAACTTCACACACCTGTCTCTCCCACAGCGGGGCCTGTGCTGCCCATTGTGACACCCCAGACTGTGTTGCTGACCATGGCAGGGTACAGTCGCACACATTCCCTGTGCAGCTTCTCATGGAATCACTCTGCACCTTGGACTGGCCACTGGCCTTGCTGTTCACTGCTGTGTGCCCCCTGCCTGTGCAGCTTCTCATGGACTCACCCTGCAACTTGGACTGGCCGCTGACCTTGCTGTTCACTGCTGTTTGCCCCTTGCCTGTGCAAATTCTCATGGACTCAGTCTGCACCTTGGACTGACCATTGGCCTTGTTGTTTGCCCCCTGCCTGTGCAGCTTCTCATGGACTCACCCTGCTCCTTGGACTGGCCACTGGCCTTGCTGTTCACTGCTGTTTGCCCCTTGCCTGTGCAGCTTCTCATGGACTCAGTCTGCACCTTGGATTGGCCACTGGCCTTGCTGTTTGCCCCCTGCCTGGGCAGCTTCTCATGGACTCAGCCTGCACCTTGTCCTGCCCACTGGCCTTGCTGTTCACTGCTGTTTGCCCCTTACCTGTGCAACTTCTCATGGACTCAGTCTGCACCTTGGACTGGCCACTGGCCTTGCTGTTCACTGCTGTTTGCCCCTTGCCTGTGCAGCTTCTCATGGACTCAGTCTGTACCTTGGACTGGCCACTGGCCTTGCTGTTCACTGCTGTTTGCACCTTGCCTGTGCAGCTTCTCATGGACAAGATCTGCATTTTGCGCCTTGCTCTTCTCTACTGTAGCTGTGCAATTTGTGAATAAAGACAGTTGCTCATGTTGTCTGTTTTGTCAGTGTCCTTACTGAATAAAGTATTTCCTGTGTGTATATGGTTTACTGTGCCACATGGGCTATATGCCACTTCAACATTGCCAATGGCTTGTCCCACTTTTTCTAGTTTTTACAGGTGTGATAGGGACTTCATTTCCTCCTGACTCTGATCCTTGTGGATGCAATGATGGTGGTTTATGATGAAAACCCGTTATCATTATCATTCTTTCTTCATGTTAGCTATATTGTACACATGTCAGGTTTGGGGGCACTGCCAGCATAGTGTGTGATTTTTTCCACAGGATTTCAGGCAGGCTGGCCAGGATCATCATGTATGTGTGTTCTTACTTTCTGTGTGCCCAGCAGTGTAAGTTTACGGTCATGTTGTGATGGTCAGTCATCCTAGTCACATGGGTTACTTTCAATGTGTGCACTTGGGTGGTCAAGAAGTGAGCAGGGTGTGTTTGTCGTGAGTGTTGATGTGTGTGTGCCCATGCAATGTCAACTACACACATGTGTCACCCAGGTGTAGAGTGCCTGTTTGTGTGATTGTTCAGGCCTGTGATTGTCATTGTGTGCACATGTGTGAGTTGTATGTTGTGCACTGTGCAGTGTGTTGGTGTGTGCTTGCAGTTCTGGTTGACTCCTACTTGTTGCTTTTGCCAATTGTGAGTATGCAGAGTGTGTGACTGGCAAGTCAGGGTTTTGTTTTGTTGAACAACTGTGTGTCTTGATACTGTTTGTACTCACTATGCATACCTGCTCAACCACACTGACATTGTGGGTGTGATGTGCTCATGCATTTCTGTCACATGGTGCTTTATTGCCTCCAGTGTGGCATGTGGTGTGCGGTATCATACCATCCCCTGTCTGAGCTTCAGATGCCTTGACATTGTGAGTCAGCACTCCCTCTATTTGTGTATGGTGCACTACTGCCATGTCCACTACTGAGGTGCACACCACTTCACTTTGATGTCAGCTGTCCCCTTCTGTTGCCTGTGTGTGTGCCTCCCCATCACTTAATTTGTGACACTGTGCTTTGTGGTGCAGATCCTTGTCCAGGTGCACAGTGCCACAAATGGCATTTGCCCAATTAGTTATCAGTGTTGTTGTAGTACTGTTCAGCAGTCATGGTTGCTCATGTGCAGTTCAACTGTCTGTGTTGGCCAGTCCTCTGGTCAAGTTGTTTCCACTTTTGTGTCCCAGACTTGTGCATCTGTGGGTGTTTTGTGGATGCTGGGGTACTGCTTGACTTCCTGAGTGTGATGTTGTCAGCGTGCTGTTTTGATCTTTGTTGGGTGTTCATGGTGTGTCACTCATGGCTGTGTGGGACTGTTATGTTTTGTGTGCACACACTGCTTGATGTGCATGCAGTGCTGTGGGTGTATGTTGCCTTGTCCTGGCCTGGTGTTCATACCCTGATGTCCTGCTGTGTTTCTTATGTGATTTATTGTCATGTGCATCTGTTGTGTGTTTAATGTGGTTGTGTTGTTCTGTGATGGCGCACTTCTTGTCTGTGTTGTGGTATGTTGTCTGCGCATTGTTCCTGACTGATGAGGTTGTGCACTCCTGTAGTGTCTGTGCTCCCATTGCCTTCCCACAGTTTTGCAGCACAGGTCATGTGTGGTCTTGTTGTGGTTCTGTGTGTGTTTCTGTTGAGTTATGTGTTTGGCTGTTGTTTTTGTGCAGACAGTGGTTCTGGCATCCCTGTGTGTGTGTGATGTTTGTGGATACCCCCAGGAAGTGTGATTGTTTGTCTGTGTATTGACTGGACATTATTGACACCCTTCTGTGTGTCTGACACTGGGTTTGTGTGCTGCAGGTGTGAGGGGGTATGTGTGAAGATTCCTACTTGTGCTTGACAGTCATGGAGTGTGTGAATGAGCCTAGTGTGTTGTGCTGCTGGCATACTGTTGTGAAGTAGTTGTGTGCATATGTGTGGCTCTTCACAGTTTGACTTCAGGGCCTTCCTTTCAGCCCTGTGCCTATACCTGGGTTGCCATGCTGTCTCCCTGAGTTGTTGCACTGAGGTGACTGTGGTTTGAGTTCACTCACTGTGCCAGCCATGTGTGCTTTGATGGGGTGAGGGTGTTGTTCTCTGCTCCTTGTCTTGCATGCGATGTACACATGCTTGTTGGTTGTCTCCTTGGTCTTCCATTTGTGTGCACCTCACTTTGGCTTTCCTATATGTTGTGCTCCATTGCTGGTGGCATGTGGTCTATGTATGTGGCTGTGTGTCAGTATGGGGTATGTCTGTGTGACTTAGCAGGCTGTGTGTCCAGTAGGATGTTTGTTCATTGTATGTGTGTGTGTTCATTTTGTACTTGTACTCAGCTTTCTTGCCATGGGTGTGGTGTTGTTGTGGTGTGTGGGTTGCCCTGGGCCTGTGCTTCTGTGCTATGTGTTCCTCTGCAGCCACTCCTGCTGTGGCTGTCTCCCTGGTTGTTTGTTGTGTGGCGGAGGGTGTGAATTCACCTAGCTTGTTGTTGGGCATGGGGGTGCACAGGGGGTGCACATGGCATGTCCCTTCATGTTGTGGGGGCCAGTGTGTGGAGTGTGGAGGTGTGGCCCTGTATACTTTATGCCCTGCCCATGCCTGGCACAGGACCTGCCTTCTGCATTGTGCGCATGTTTTCCCTTGTCTTCACCGCTGTGGTGACGTGACCGGGACATTACTTGGAGATCGCGGTGATGTGTGATCTGGCTGAGAAGGGGTAACTTGGTGGCCGGCAGGACATGTATGGGTACCCTTGTGGATGTGTTCCTGTTCCCACCAGGGTCTCTGGTGTGGCCAGGAACCCTGTATCAGCCCATGAGTTGTGTGTTGTGGTTGTATGCGGGATTGTGTTGTGGCGTACCTGCGGCGGCCTCCGGGTCGGTCCATGAGTTGCTGGTGATGTATCAGGTACAACACCAGAAAGACATGAAGAGCTGGATCTATTGGGATCGGGACCGGGACCGGGAATCAGGTTTCACGCTCCCCTGTCGAGCTTCCGCCTTCTCTAGTTGGTTGGTTTCTCCGCTGCGGTGCGACTGGCTTTTTGGGGCATCCTGATTTGTACAGCGGATGGGACATCATTCCGCATGACTATGAGTCTCCATTGGCTCTCACCGCCGTGGTGGCGGGTGCACTTTGATGGCGGTGCGTGTCGCACCGCGGCGGATGGGAAATGGGCTGAGTTTGGCCAAACTAATATGGCGGGCATGAGGCCTGCTGCTGGCATGCGGAAAAAGGCATTTTCCGCCACCGCAGGCACTGCGGTGGTGCCACCGCCCGCCATCCTAATAGACCCCTAAATTCCTAATCCTGCTAAATCATTAGCTTATCTCAGTAAAACATGCTGTTGTATTTTTAACTACCTAATAAATATTATCACAAACTAAACATATTCATACTTCTTTTTTATATATCAACAGGTTACTACTACATCCAACAATAAAAGACCAAGAACATTTGGACGGAAATACATATCTAATTCTCAAAAAGGTGTGAAAAGCATATTTCAAGGTCATTTCCTTAACTATAAACAACAAAAAACAAGTAAACAAATGATATAGTATACAAACACAAATGAAACATATTTAAAAACATCATCATTACAAATTATAAACAATGTTCAAATATTTTTTCTTCCAGCTCTCAAAACTTTCAACGACCATAAAGAAGAAAAACATAACAAGGTAATTTTCACATCAATAAATTATTACATTAAAACTTGTACTTCTATTATTGTAAACACAGAAAAAGACATTTAGGTGCCGATTCCGATCCGTGAAAAAAATTTACCGTCCGACTCGTATCCGTATTTTTTTTACGTACGAATCGTACAAGTACCGTACAAACTGCAAAGTACGATTCGTGCGTGAAAAATACATACAAATTGCGTCGGGCAAAAATGGTCCGAGAGGGATCCGTACATTTTTACGTCCGAATAGCGTCGGGAAAAGTGTCCGACAGGGAACCAGACATTTTTACGTGCAAATCGTAAAACAGAAGTCCGAGCATGCAAGTACGATCCGTACCGCCCGTACGAAAACACAACCGCATGTAAAATGCTCCGTACGGAGCGAACGCTGTAGCCTACATGTACACGGGTAAACTTGTGCCCGGATACGAGTCGTACAGCCCCCCTCACCCCGCACATGTCAGCACCGTACCCCCATATGTCAGCACCGTACCCCCCCTCTGCACCGTACCCCAACACCGTAGCACAGCCCCGCACCTGTATGCGCCGCACACCAGGCCCGTCTCCCAGCCCTGCACCTGTACGACCCGTACCCCAGGACCGTACCCCAGCCCCCCACCTGTACGTGCCACACCCCAGGCCCGTCTCCCATCCCCGTACCTGTACATACCATACCCCAAAACCGTAGCACAGCCCACACCTGTACGCGCCGCACCCCAGGCCCGTCTCCCAGCCCCGCACCTGTACGCTCCGTACTCCAGGTCCGTACCCCAGCCCCCCACCTGTACACACCGTACCCCAACACCATAGCCCAGCCCCGTACCTGTACACACCGTACCCCAACACCGTAGCCCAGCCCCGTACCTGTACGCACCGTACCCCAACACCTTAGCACAGCCCCCCACCTGTACGCGACGCACCCCAGGCTCGTACCCCAACCCCGTACCTGTACGCACCGTACCCCAACACCGTACCCCAGCACCCTCACCCAGCATCGCATATGTATGGACCTTACCTACGCGAAAAAGACTCGTACAGAACCAGGACACTGTAAAACAGCACAAGGAGGGTCAATTTGACTCGCACAACACCACAAAACACGTCAACATGACAAAATACATCTCTATGACTGACCTGGCACATCCAAACAGGCAAACAGAGGCCCAAAATCAATACCACCTCTTATAACACACCCACCACAAATTCAAACCCAGCCATACCCACAAATGGACCAATAAAAAGGGCCCATACACACAACCCATGAGCCTTTGCAACAGACTCACTGCTGCCAGACCCCACAGACAAACAACTGCACCTTACTTACACCTTAACTACACCTTCACTTACACACCTTCACACAACCTCATTCACAAACACCCTCTCTTCACATTCACACACACACCTACACCTTCACACCCACACACCCACAACCATCCACACCCACACCCCACACCATGCCCACAGACAAGAATCCAAAGTTCACAAGGGCAGAGCTGGACCTCCTCGTCAACGAAGTCATCAGAGTCGAGCCACAGCTGTTTGGAACATTGGTCAGACAGACCAGCATAGCCCAAAAAACAAGCCTGTGGCAGAGGATCGTCGATAAGGTGAATGCTGTTGCGCCCATCTGAAGGACCAGGCATGAATGCCAAGCCAGGTGGTACGATCTGCGCAGGGCAGTCAAGAGGAAGATGAACGAGGAATACGCCCAGAGTAACATCACTGGAGGCGGGCTGCCCCGCAGACCCGTACATTACCATCCCTGGGAGGAGAAGGTGAAGGCCATGCTTCTGCCGGTGGGAGTACATGGAGTCGAAGGAGTCGCAGAGCCTGGTGAGTACACAAACAACTCACGTAACATGGGGGGAATGCCATCCACACCACAAATACACAAAATGCACGCAACTTCCCCCAAGCCCTCACTGCACACAACCACACTCCAAAACCACGCTCATGCCACTAACGTCTCCATGCCCATTCACAATTAAAGGCAATGCCATGTCCCAGGCCACACCAACCACAAACCCAAGACTTGATGTCCGAGATGCTGGGAGGGTGGGGCTCACACAACACATTGTGCAACTCCGAAGCAGACACCAATGCCCTCAGCCCATATGGCCTAGGTACATACCCATGCACCATGCCCAATGCACAGGGACTGGCAAAGTACTGACAAGGTAGCTGACACTTGGCCCTGCTGTATGCAGCACAAGGAACAAAAAAGGGGTGTGGCTCTGATCAGCAAGGCTGAGCCTATATATGTGAACAACAACGGAAACGCCAATGCTGATAGCTATTTGACACAGATCTATAGACCGTAGAAGAAGAAGGCAACGACTACGACTGTACTAATTAATAGTATTTATTCAAAATGAATCTTTTGGTCATTCAAAGGATTTTTTTTTAAAAAGAATACTTGGACAAAACGATTAAGCACCGCAGTATAGCAACAACACTTATTGTATAAAGACAACAAATACAAAACCAATGTCAAACGATATCTACCGACGTTACCAATGTGGCCGGTCCACTGCTTTGTACCTTCATTCAAACTCCACTCCTCATTCAACCACACACACATACATACAACACAATATGCCAATGGTTACAATTTATTGGAAATTTGAACAACCAAAGGGCTATCCAAACAAGGAAAAGATAAATATAGGAACGTTTGAGTGTGCAACACAAATTATTTCAATCAACAGTAGTATTAATAGAATAAACACGAAAAAAAAAATTGATGTTGCACTCCTAACGGACTAATTTGACCAATGTTTGGAATCAACAGGAACACAAAGATGGTCTACGCGTTTCGAACCCCGTTTGATTAGATGGGTGGGGTTCTAGAGAAACATTGCTTGTGAAAAAAGAAAAATCTTCTACAGGACGCCAAGTATTTGTTTCCACCTTTTGCCCCAATTCTAACCAACTCAAGAAAGTGATCCACCAGAACTGGCATCTTATTCAAAACTTGGATCCATCATTGGAAATTTCCCCTCTCTTTGCCTTTAAGAGAGAAAGGAATGTGGCTTACCATATAGTGAGGGCTACCACAATCAAAAAAGTGTTGGAACCCACAACAAGACAACTTTTGGGTTTGGTAGCAATCAAATGACACCATAAATGCGGGACTTGTTCATGCTGCGATCAAATGTTTGGAGGATCGTTGTTTTCCCACAAAGGGATTCACTGGAAGAACGACACTTTTTCAAACTGTAAAACCAAATACGTGATTTATGGAATAATTTGTCCCTGTGCTCTGCTATACATTGGCAAAACCAATCAGGAAGTCCGCCAGAGAATGATTCAACATAAATCCCGAATCAGGAAAAAGGTTGAATCTGCACCACTTGTCAACCATTGGTGCAAAATGATGCACACGGAAAATGATCTCCGCTGGACGGTTATTTCAAAAGTGGAACGTGACCCAAGAGGAGGCGACATCGAATTGAAGCTTTCACAACAGGAAGCGTTGTTGATCGTTAAATTTGACACTGCGATATCTGGATTAAACGAACTATCGGAAATTGACAGACTGTAAAAAAAAATTTGGGACTTTTAACAGAGATCGTTTTGCAGAAAAAATTCCCCCGCTTCTAAGATGTGTGCGTCACGGAAATACTTTTGTACATAGAGATTCAGCAATCATTTTCCCGACTATTTCATTTATTTCATCCTCATTTTTCGCGCTTGTGGATCTTACATGACTACATCTCCCAGGATCCTGTGGTCTGCCCAGAATTCCATTTAGTCTCCATACGGAAGCAGTGGCTCCCAAGCATCCGCATCAGGCTTTGAACGAACAAACGTGCTTTCCATTACCAATCAGGTACTTGGCGTTGCTTCGTTCGTCGCAAAGATCTTTTTGCGTGGGAGAAACTCAGTTTGATGGTTCCCGTTCTATTTTTCTTAGAATAGACGTCTCAGGGAAATCGCTCCCCTCCGTCAGAAAAGAGAGACAGCCAGTGCCGTTTGTACGCAGCGTCAAGTTTCAAATAAGGTATGTGATTCCTCACTAGCGCTTTCCGGCTTTAGTCACACTAAGGTTTCAGCCGCGTGTGGTCGCCTTCACTAAAAAACCCCCCTCCCCGCCTCTCGTCTTTGTTGTTGTAGGTAGCTTGACAGATTTCGTTTTCCATATAACACGCAAGATGTTCCAAATCCATCAGAACAGAATCGTGCATTAGTACATGCCCTGGGATTCACCCCCAAGTAAGTTTCTTCCTTTTTTCACGCAAAGGACTTTCTAGACGAACAGTTGCTCTTTTCCTAGTCCTCTTTAGACTCAGATAGACTCATACTCCCGTTCATGTTATTACAGTTCTACTTGGTCCCGAACAACGTATAGACATTCCTCTGCCATCTTGGTAAGTCCTGTCACCTCCAGGCAGCGTAACCTTGTGGGTTGCATTCTCAGTATTTTGGATTCACATCCGACTTCATATTCTTATTTTTTTCTTTTGTGTTTAGATTCTTGGTCCTGATGAGAACCCCACCCATCTAATCAAACGGGGTTCGAAACGCGTAGACCATCTTTGTGTTCCTGTTGATTCCAAACATTGGTCAAATTAGTCCGTTAGGAGTGCAACATCAAATTTTTTTTTCGTGTTTATTCTATTAATACTACTGTTGATTGAAATAAAAATAATTTGTGTTGCACACTCAAACGTTCTTATATTTATCTTTTCCTTGTTTGGATAGCCCTTTGGTTGTTCAAATTTCCAATAAATTGTAACCATTGGCGTATTGTGTTGTATGTATGTGTGTGTGGTTCAATGAGGAGTGGAGTTTGAATGAAGGTACAAAGCAGTGGACCGGCCACATTGGTAGCGTCGGTATATATCGTTTGACATTGGTTTTGTATTTGTTGTCTTTATACAATAAGTGTTGTTGCTATACTGCGGTGCTTAATCGTTTTGTCCAAGTATTCTTTTTTTTAAAAAATCCTTTGAATGACCAAAAGATTCATTTTGAATAAATACTATTAATTAGTACAGTAGTAGTCGTTGCCTTCTTCTTCTACGGTCTATAGATCTGTATGCAGCACAAGGCCCTTCTGTGACCACTGTACACTCAAACCCCAACTACACAGGCTCAGATATCTAGCACAGGCACTCAAACTCACTGTCATGCCAGCATGCACCATGAGGGGACAGACACATCACCTGGGAGACCCAATGACAAATCACACTACACCCAACAGCAGGTCTGGTCACACACCCCCCCCTCACACAAGCACACACCCCCGGGGCAGGCAACGGATTAACCCACTCTCACAATGGACATGTGACACAACAAGACCAATCCATCGCCAAATAAGCATCCGAGCCAAAATTCTACTGGTCAAACACTCAGGAGAACATACCAATCTGTCCCCCGCAACATACCCATCCCCAAGTGGACATTGAGAGGAATGCTAGGCACATCCAACTACCTGGAGGATCTGTGACAACTTGAATATGTATGAAACATGGATGTGGCATGAAACAGCATTAACATTGTCTCTCTCTCACACACAGGGCAACGTCATCGACCTCCCCCCAACAATGGGGGGAACAATCACAGTCCCAGGCTCAGCGTGAAGATGATCCCACCGGCAGCGACGACTCTCACCACTCTGTGGATGACCCCGACCAACCTGGCCCCTCTGGTGCCAAAGCCCCTGCAGCACCTGCGTCAGGTACATCTGTGCCAACCACCACCCCCATTCCTGCCAGTCTGACCATGAGGGACAAGGTTCTCCGGGCACCCAGGAGGAGGCAGACAACCCCAATAATGCCATCCCTCAGGGGTCCCGTAGACCCGATGTGCCCACAACGGCAGGCCAGGCTCGTGTGGGCAGGGGTGGTGGGAGTGGAGGCAGGCGGAGGCGCAAACCTGACCAGCCAGCTGAGGGAACCGGTATGTCACACATACGCCACATCCTGGATACATACCGGCGTGACACCAGGGGCATCAGCCAGGTAGTGTCGAGCCTCACAGAGATGAAGGGGACCCTCGACGAGATGAAGAACCTGCAGGCCGAGCAACTTGCCAGTCAACAACAACACCAAGGACAGATGGAGGCAAGACTGGCTGAGCTCCTGGCGGTGCAAACGGACATGAGCCGTTCACTCCATCGGATTGCCGACAACATGGGCAACCCTCCCTGTGACACCAGGCGAAGACCAGCACCAGCCACAGGGAGGGAGGAGGAGGAGGAGGATTCCTCCGACGGAGCATCACAGACATCGTCAAGGCCTGCATCTGAGGGTCCCCGGAGGAAGGTGGGTCGTCCACGGAAAAGACCGTGAGAGTCAGCGGACCATCGCCATCTCCCAGGTCACCTGGCCTGGCACCTGGCCCTCTGGCGCAACAGCACCACCTCACCCAATGACATTCTCTGCCACATGGACTTGCTGGTCACAGTCTGACCAAGGATGGCCAACACTGTGGTCTGGACTCTGATGACTCCAACTGACAAGGATGCCATCTCTCCCTGTGAACTTTGGATTCTATGCACCCGGTAGAGCACCTTACTTCATCCACCAAAAGACTTACCCCACCAAAAATAAGTACTTTATTTTGTCATGAGATGTTGCTTTCATTTGGCATTATTCCCCAACATATGTGTGTGTAAATGTCAAACTATGCCCGAGTGTTGAACTAGCTCCACACATCCATACCCTGGGATAGGAGTCTGGTACAGGACACACATGGGTCTCAATGTATCATGCAATGCAGACATGGAGCACAATACTCACCTGTGATGGCCTCAAGCTGCTGAGGGGGTGCCTGCAATACTGTGCCGACAGACCTATTTGGAAGAGTACCATCAAGGTGTAGAGGTCATGCCTCATTCGGAGGTTCCCGGGGAGGGAGTCCCAGGTATGTGTTCCCAGGTGGGAGAACTATGTCCTGCAGGCTGGAGTACGGTGGATCTGAAGAATGGTGGCCAGGTCAAGGTTGGATGCACGGAGATGGCACTACGGGGTCTTGGATGACAGTGGTACAAGGTTGGTGTTGGGTTGGGGTTGTGGCCTGCCTCCTGAGTGTGGGTGGGGAGTCTGAAGGTCATCCTGCAGCACACAGTGATCCATTGCAGCTATCTCTGATGGACGGTGATGTGGCTGGGGCGCGGGATGTTGCAGCTGAGGTGTGCAGATGCAGCCTGGATGTGGACAAGTGTCCTAGGAGTTTGGATGTGGCTGCCCCGTAGAGGGCAGGGCAGTATTTGACACGGATGTTGTCGTGGACCTGGGGGATGGTCCGTCTTTCCTTGGA
The DNA here is from genome assembly GCF_964204655.1 of Triturus cristatus. Lineage (NCBI taxonomy): Eukaryota > Metazoa > Chordata > Amphibia > Caudata > Salamandridae > Triturus > Triturus cristatus. The sequence goes on from NC_140593.1 coordinate 979,985,463, forward strand.
GTGGATCTATCTGGAGATCATGTGCATAATGCAGAGGGTGTTGCAGTCTGAGACACAGATGCTGGTGATTACCATGGCAAATGTGAGCAAGCAATCCATGATGCACACCATCTTGTGTGCATGGACATTGGGTGCCTGTGCGGGGCTTCTGCGGGTGGGACACAAGCAGTTGACCCAGCTGTAAGGGGACAATCCACAGAAGTTGACCTCAGTCCTGTACAAGTCCAGCCTCAGGTGGCTGCTGTTCTGCCATTCATCAATGGATCTCATGCAATCTAGAATATTGGAACTGGCAATGTCTGCGCCCTTGGTGAGGGTGAGGAGCACCTGGCTGTCAATGGCATACGAGTTGATGATGAGGTTGTGTGCACATGTGATGGTGGAGAGGGGGGTCCTGGACACATTGTAGTTTGACACGCTGACAGATGATACCTGTGCCATGTGCCTCACAACAACAGCATACTACATGCAGAAGCCTTGAGTCCCACTCCCATGTCCTTGCCGGGGTACAGAGCCGGTGGGGAGTAGGAGGGACACGACCTGGTGGGTGTGACAGGGCCTGGAAGGCGTGGCAGCACTGTGTAGGCAGTCGGAGTTGCACACTCATCATGCAAAGGTGTTGTGTGTGCGCTTAGTGTATGCCTGAGAGCTGGCGGCAGATGTGTGGATGGACATTGCTTGGAGGGTGGCTGCAAAATCAGACTGTAGTGTGATGTGGGTCATGCAAGGACATGAGGCTCGTGCAATGTGCGCGTTGCATGTGCAGACGGTCCAGCCTGTGGGACGGCGTGGCCGCAACTGTGGCACAGACAAGCTGATGACAGCCAAATGAATGGGTTGATGGAGGAAGGGAGGAGCATCTTTGATGTGTGTGTGTTGCCAAATCAGGAAACTTCGTGTGCCCTTGCTGCAGTGGCTGCAACAGCAGGCGGCATGTCCTGGGAACTATGCCACAATTTCCACACAAAGACTAGGATGTCAGAAAGGACTACTGTAACAGGTGTATGTCAAGGAAGGAGTGACCGGTTTTCAATGGCACAGCCAGAGACAAAGGATGCACAATCCCCAAAGATGACTGACACCGGATCATGAAACTGAAGGCCAAGCTGCGCACAGGAAACACACCCCAGAAGGTGTTGATGGCCTGTTGTGGGGACCAACGTACCAAAACACATACACAGCCATGGACGTCATGCCCAATAGAGAATCAAATACATGTAGAACAGCATGCAGGTTGCTAATCTACACATAGACACATATGCACAATCCTTGACAACCATGCCAGAGATGGCGCATGCACAGTGGCAAGAGACCTGCATTGACAGAGATGAGGCACCTTGGAGGCTGAGGAACACCTTTATTACTCAGGCTCACACCTATGGAAATGCATCAATATTAACAGACTCACATGGTCTTTTGGATTAACATGTGGGACCTACACTGGAATCCCCCTTCGCACCACAGAGGCTGTCAATCCATGGGAGTGGCACACAAGTGAAGGGGGTGAGCCAAACATCCCCTGCTGCACACGGAGAGGCTGCAATTCCCCATTGAGCATCTCATGGGGATGTCCTGCAATATGTCCACCCGTAGCCTCCCGTATGTTTCCGAGGGAAGTTGTACACACATAGATGCCTTCATCAAAATCCACAATCCCATAACAGATGACTGTCACGAAGTGTGACTATCAATTCATGTGAGTCATGCTACATGTGATGTGCCCCATGGTGAGTCGACATGTATGCATAGTAAAAATACCTGCACAGGAGCAGTGCCCACACATTACAAACAACTATCATACCCAAAAAACCTTGCTGCAATCCTTACCCAAAGGAGACTTCTCACCATGTCAGTGCATGTAACGCTGATTCAGCACACGTTGCATTACTCATGAGGAATAGCAGGAGCACAACGATGCCACGAGCAGACAGCATGCGCAAATACCTGGGGATGAGAGACACACAAGATGTCAGGAAACACATGGTCATCCACATGCATGGTCATGTACTCTACATGGATAAGGTTGACACCATGCTAGTTGTCAATTGAGTGTGTCAGCTAAAATGTGTGGAATGACATCAGCACTCGAGTGACACATCAGCACACACCTCAAAGTCACTTCGCAAACAGTCAGCTGGACATACACATTGCAACACATGCCACACAAGGCTCCAAGCGTGCACACTCAGACCCAGGGACTCACCATTGTGAGAAGAAGTTGCGTATGAGCTGACTCCGGATGTCCTCCTCCTCCTCCTCCTCACTTGCCTCGTGACCAAGGCCCTCATCCTCCACGGGTGGATGTTCCTCCTCATCGGGATCCAGGATGAGTGGCACAGCTTTCTCCACTGCCATGTTGTGCAGCATGCAGCACACGAGGAAGATTTTGCAGACCTTCACCGGTGCATATGGGAGAGACCCGCTGGTCTTGTGGAGGCAACGGAATCGGCTCTTCAGGAGGCCAAACGTCCTCTCAATCACTCGCCTGGTCTGCCCATGGGCGTTGTTGTAACGGTGATCTGCAGCTGTTCTCGGGTTGCGGAGAGGCGTCACCAGCCATGGCATGTTGGGATAGCCAGAGTCCCCTACATGGAAACATCATGTAAAGAAGTGGGTCAGGAGATGCCGTCACATACTAAGATACCGCTGAATACTGGACAAACAGAGTCTACCCACCAACAAGACATGCTCGTTCGTTGTGCAGCTGCAGCATCATTTCTGGCACCCTGCTACACCTCATGATGTAGGCATCGTGTGCAGATCCTGGAAAACGTGCACAGACATGGGAAATCACCATGTTAGCAAGACACACCACAAGGGCATTAATGGAGTGGTAATGTTTACGGTTACGAAAGGCTACCTCCTGTGCCTGTGGTGGTACCAAAGCCACATGTGTCCCATCAATGGACCCAATTACATGGGGCATCCCTCCCAAGGCATAGAACTCACCCTTGATACCTGTCAACTGCTCAGGAGTTGGAAAATGGATGAATTCATCCAGGTACTCCAACATGGCTTCTAAAACATCATGCAGGACACGGCTGAACATGGTCTGGGACATGCCACCCACATCAGCTATGGTCAATTGAAACGTACCGGTGGCAAAGAAATGTAGGGCTGACATCACCTTCATCTTGGGGGTCGGTGCAGTCGGATAACTGTGTCGTGGTTGGAGGTGTGGGGCCAGCCTGTTTGTCAGGTCCACAATTAACCGTTGGGGGAATCTATAGCGCCGTATGCAGTCGCGTTCCCTCATGGCAGCCAAGTCTGGCATTGGTCGGGGGAGAGGCGGTGCCCTGCAGAAATATGGAAGGAATAACGATGATTGAGTACATTACTACACCAATGTCAAAGAACTGAGCACATGTTCAACAGCTAATACACATATGCTACATACAGAGTCTGGTCTGTGAAATACATCCTGCACACGTATGCCAGCCAGGTGATACTCCTACCAAGAGCCAGCTACAAACGTGGATTGTCAAGGTCTACATGACATGCCATGAAAGTAGTTGTGGGCCAGTGTGAGTGAACAGCCAGACACATTACAGGAGTGACATACATCCACATATGTGCATTTGAAGGATCTTATCTCATACAGACAGCTGCCGGCAAGCTAGACGCACAGGTCACATGTCGTGGAAAAAGAACAGACCACACACCTTGCCATAAAGGGGTACATGTCAAAAATGATCACACAGACATTGAGACTACGCTGATATGTCCTAAGCTCGCAAGACCCTGTTCGATGCATACAGACACACGTCACGTGTTATTCCACATGTGTCCTGGTGTGCGTAATAGTGTGACATGGGCATCTACACACAGACACATGTTGGATGCAGCTACAGCAGATGCCGTTGACAGAACACCAACAGCAAGATCATGAAAACACATGACACACACATGACATAGTCACATCGGGGCACGCTGGTAGTGAGATGTCAGGTGTCATCATCCGTGTACCTGGCATCAGGGGACAGTTGCGGGTGTTGGTGACTGTGCCATGCCACTGATGCAGTGCTTGACAAGTTTGAACTACATGCACACATGTAAAAGGTGTGAAGGGGAAGTGCGCCACATAGTGCCCCATCACACATGACATGTGTACACAGGTCATCACACAACTATTGGGTTAAAACATGAGGAGACATGTGCCAGCTCACTGCCTGACACACCTAGGCCCTACACACGAAGCACTGCACTGACAATGACTTGATGTCCATCCTTGTGCGAGTCTGACACCTCCATTCCATTCCTGTGCGCCTCCTATCACCAGTGTGAGCTGTGAAATGCACCGTACACACGCTCTGAGGGCGTGTACGGTCGTATCACTATATGGGGTTTGGGTAGGAGTACTCGTGTGTGTACGGACCGTACACACGTACGTGTACACACTGGTCCTATCCCTATGGGAGTGTCGCCGTAGGCGTACGCCATAGAGATACGGCTCGTACACGCGTGTGTAGGGCCCGTAGCACTATGGCAGTGTTGCCGTAGGCGTACACCATAGTGCTACGGGCCGTACCCACGTGTGTACGTCCCATAGCACAATGGCGTACGCCTACGGCAACACTACCATAGTGATACGGACCCTACCCACGCGTGTACGGCCCATATCACTATGGCGTACGCCTACAGCAACACTACCATAGTGATACGGACCCTTCACACGCATGTACGGACCGTATCACTATGGCGTACGCCTACGGCAACACTACCATAGTGAAACGGACCCTACACACGTGTGTATGGCCCGTATCACTATGTCGTACGCCTACGGCAACACTACCATAGTGATACGGACCCTACACACGCGTGTACGGCCCATATCACTATGGCGTACGCCTACGGCAACACTACCATAGTGATACAGACCCTACACACACGTGCACGGCCCGTATCACTATGGCGTACACCTACGGCAACACTACCAGAGTGATACAGACCCTACACACGCGTGTACGGACCGTATCACTGGAGTAGTGGTGCCCTAGGGGTACATGTGGAATGCACCGTACCTGTGTGTGGATAGTGAAATTACATAGGGGACACATGAGGGACAAGTATAAGGGCCTAAATGCATGCTGGTTGTCATGGAGACCGAGTTTCCAGTTCAAAAGTTTTCATCAGGTGGCCAGCAAAAGTCGGTTGGAGACAATATACTATGTTGCAAAGTGGTTGTTGCCTTGACATCATGCTCAAATTTTGAACCATGCAAAGGCCCTCACTGGGGTAGGTTTAAAGGGATTGGAGGAAACGTAGGATGCAAATGAGATTGACCAATCACTCTGTACTCCTGTAAATGAAACAGCCCAGCAAGGCAGATATAAGGCAGACAGGACCCATGATAGAGCACTTGCCTGCACAACCTTTCATTCCACACCACTGCTGCTGCTTGTGATTCCTCTGGCACCATGTCCAGGTCTGTGGAGAGGGCCCAGCCTTTCACCCAAGAGGAGAATGAGGCGTTGCTGGACGTCATCCTCCCACAGTACCCCTGCCTGTATGGGAGACCAGGGGAGCAGGTGAGTGCTGACTCCACTAGCTTTGACTGTGCCCCTTTTTTGTGCCTGTCACTTCTGGCATTGTGTCCAGGTGTGACAGACATGCAATGTTGTTCATGGTGGGTCCCAGGGGGAGGAATGCCTTATGTCTCCCATGCAGAGCATGATGTGGTTCATATCTGCACTCCTCACTTGCATTGTGCTTACTGTGACTATCACTGCATGGTGCATGCCACTTTCAGCCTGGCTAATCCTCTTGGGAATGTTGTTTCTATAGTCCTGATGTGATTCTGTGGTCCCCTCAGTGTGACAGGTGACTGTACCCACAGATGTGTGTGAGTTGAGTGTACCTGTGGTGAGAGTGTTCAAATGATGTGTACGGGCCATGGACATTGGTGTGTGTATAAGTCCCCTGTCATGTGGGTGAGTGTCTATGTGGAGTGTTGCACCCCAGCTGCATGGAGGATGCATATGCCCTACCCATCTGATTTGAGCAGGGAGCCGTGCTGTGTGTCTGACGTGCGAGCTAGCCCCACACCTGTGACACCCCCCAGTCAAGTGGCACATGTGCAGAGTGAGGTTTTTACCCGCAGTTGCCAATGGCAGATGATTGGCCTGTGCCTGTGTGTGTCTGTGTACTCCGCTGAGGTTGCGTGAGTGGCCTGGGGCATGTGACTGCTTTGAGGTGCTGTCCATAATCCTGGTGTTGCTTGTGATGCACAGTGTGAGCCATGATCAGTGATTGTGTCGCACCCCTCATGCCACCTGTGTACTTTCAATGCCACGTAGTGCTTTTGGCCTTCCCCAGAGGATAATGTCCCTATGACAAAGGTGCAATGAGTTGGCAGCATACTATGCCCTGTTCAAACAAGCCAAATTATTCTAATGTGTGTCTCTGTGACATGGAGCAGGTGTATTGATCTTGTCTCACTTTGTCATCCTCACAGGTAGCCGTCTACGCCAAGGGGGAGATATGGAAGTGGGCTGTCAGGGCCGTGAGGTCAGTGGAGGGTTGCAGTCGGCGCCTGGCCCAGGTGAGGAAACGCTGGCAGGACATCCGGTGCTGGACCAGGAGGATCGCCCGGGTCCTGCTGGGGGACTCACCTCCACACAAACACGGCGGGCGCCGGCGCCTGACCAACCAAATGAAGCGTGTCCTGGCAGTGGTCTTCCCTGACATGGATAGGCGGCTACAGGAGAAGCAGCAGCAGCAAGTGGGTAGGTACATGTGTGTTTGTTGTGTGTCACCAGCTTTTGGAAGTGCTCAGTCGCCTGGATACACTGCCAGGGTTTATATGTGCAGTGCATATCCTGTTCCCCCAAGTCACCCGGTGCTGTTCTTCCTCCCTTCCCCTCCTTGACATGTGTTCCCTGGTCTGTGTGTAGTCACTCTTGCACAAGGTAATCTAGGCTGCCAGTTAATCCAAGTGGCCAAAGCTTGCAGCATCATGTGTGGGGGTGGTCTGTGACATGTGTTGGGACCTTGCCTCTGCCCTGTCCAGTTCAGTCATTTTGGGGTCCATGATTGTTGGCACTGGTGCTGAGTCTCAACATAGGAGTGTGAGGCTTGAAATGAACAGACTTGCAGGATGCATGACTGATGTTGTGGCCTCTGACATGATGTGCATGAGGGGGAGATATGCATAGTGCGGGGACGGTTGCTCCTGTTTCAGTCAGATCTATCCAGGACCATGGAGCAGTGTGGCCACTACAGTCCCCTGAGACACCTTTTCCTAGGAATCATGTGTGTCATCCAACACTGTGGACATTCTCTGTGTCTTCAGCATAGGTTGGGCTCTGTGGCATTTTACCCTGGCCTCATTTGTATTTACGTAAAGTGTGCTACATGTTTCCACTGTACAGGGTGACCCAATGTGGCTTGTGCATACTCACTGTGGGCAGTGCCTGTGTGTCTCGGGACAACTATCTGATGATGGTTGTTTGTCAATAATATGTGTGGTCAGCCCCACGAGGGGTAGTTAGAGTGCACTTTGGATTTCATGAAGCCCATTTTTGTGATCCCAGATGAAGAGGTGTAAGTCCTTCCTCTGTCTCAATCACATAGTCTCAGGTGGGGGGGGGGGGGGTTTGCGGCCAAGGCCTACATGTCCAAACCTTATGTCTCCTTTCCAGGTCTGACCTGTGTGTGATGACAGTCTGAACAGACACTCAGCAAATTTTGACCCAGTCATGTTGTGCAGGGTTTAATGTTTGTGCTTTGCAGCATGTGTCTAAAGTTTAAAGACATGGTTCATGCTCATCCTTTTTTGGCAACGGTGTGTGGTCCAGATGCTGTGCTCGATTGTCCACAGACACTTGCTTCTCTGTATAATTCGATATCAAGTTATTTGCTGTTGTGTCATGCTCTCCATTTTTTCCAAGTGGCATGGTGGGTCAACCAACTGTGTAGTGCAGGGCCTACATATGTGCGTAGTATTGTAGATGTTACTCATGATGCTTTTTATGCTATGCATTGTGACCTATGTAGTTTGGATTCATGTGTCATATGTATACAGGTGTCTGATTATTTCCTGTCTCTTCACCTTGCCCACAGCATCGTCGGGGGACACCGAGGGAGACACCGGCACGGACGTGGAGGAGGGATCCAGCACCGGTGCCACCAGTGCTGGGGAGTCTGGCGCAGCAAGTGGCACGGAGGGCTAGGGGAGTCAGGCGGAGGACCTGTCCAGTCCCAACACCGACTATGACGCTGACGGGTCCGAGGCTGAGCTCCCAGAGGGGGTGGAGGCTGCTCCCACAGCTGAAAGCAGCACTCCATCTCTTGCCGCCCCCTCCATTCCCATCACCACCCTCCCACTTGCTCGGGTCCCTTCTGTCCGTGCTAGGCGTCAACATGTCTTCTTCGTGCCAGGCACCGCACCCCCTGCCCCTGTCTCCCCTGCTGCCGTCAATGCCGAGTCTGTGGACATCCTGCTGCAGTTGCAGGTTGCTCAGACATCGCTGCTTAATGTCCTCCATGGCCACACCAGACTGCTGACACAGATGGTGTCGTACAAGGAGGGCATGTCAGCAGCGATGTCTGACAAACGGCTGTTGCTGAGGTCCATGGACTCGTCACTGACGGCATCAGTGGGTCTCCTGCAGCGCTCCTTCCCCCCCACCCCTGCACCATCCACACTTCCCACTCCCATGCCTGTCCCAAGCACACCCAGACATCCCCATGCACGCACCCCACCAGACACAGGCAGCACACCAACAGGGAAGGCCAAGCGCACACCTCCTGTCACGCACACACAGGGGGAAGTAGGCACACCCACTGGGTCGGGGGAAACGGCAGACACGCAGCCACAGTGGGAGTCTGCAGTCCTCACGACCCACTTCCTCCAAAACCACTCCCCTTAGCTCCCCTGCCCAACAGTCAGACAAAGAGTCCTTCATGGCCAGTCTGTCCCTCAGCCCCAGTGTGACACCACCCCGCAAGCGGTCGAGGAAGGGGCAGGGGAGTTGAGTTCCCCCCCTGTCCACACCCTCCCCCAGTAGCGCTGCAACCCATCCCTCCGACCCCCCCCTCCTTGGGGCCTGTGGTTCCTTCGGGTGCAGGGGAGACGCTGGAAGACCTTGCGACCGTGTGCAGCACCATCCTAACCACCACCTTTGGCGCTGCCCCACCCCCTGTGGTGGAGTCGTCCGTCCCTGCACCCACAACACCTACCCTTGCCCCTCCTGTCCCTGCGGGGCCTGGTCCTTCCCCCCCACATGATGCCCCCCCCTGTGGATGGAAAGGAACTGTGCTCTCTGAGTTGGGGTGGTGAGAATGTGTTAAGTGTCTGGGAAATGTTGTAGTGTGCTGCTCATGGGGAGGACCCTGGTATCTGCGTGCCATCACAAGGTCTCTGCAAATAATCTTTGGTCATGTAAGCTCTTACTGTATGGTGACATTGTCCCAATGAGTGTTCCTTCCTCTGTGGCACCTGACTTCTTCCCTGCAGGGTGTTTCTCAATTGTTGTGCTGAACTGTGTCTACAGTTCCTTGCTGTGTGAGGGATCCCTTCAACTTTGCCCATGCCTGCTCAGCAATGTCTCCGCCTGCATCGTCTGTGCCATCCTTGGTAGTCACTGTACATATGGAGTATGTTGCCATGGCTTAATGTGGACATGGTCCCTTTTCCGCACTATGCATGTGTGTACTCTAGGGGTGGGCGGAATTTGCGTAATCGCGTTACGCAAATCTCCGCGAAACGGTAAAAAATCTCCGCGAACACGCAGAAATTCCGCGAACACGCGGAATTGCTTGTTCGCGATGCTTTTTTCCTGTTCACAAACGCTGTTTGCGTGCTCGGGGAGAAATATCTCGCAAACACGCATTTTGGGAACGCGAACAAGCAAAAATTTCGCGAAGTTGCGGAAAGCGGAATTTTGGGCAATTTCGCGTTCTCCGCATAACGCGAAATTACCCAAATTCCGCAAATTCCGCGAACGGAACGGAATTTGCCGCCCAGGCCTAGTGTACTCCCAGCCTAGCAAAAATGTGTTACTTGTTCTGCAGGGTATTTGGGCACCTGACTGACAATTGTGGGCATTGTATCTGTGGGTACTCCACCCTTTTCCTTCCATGGGAGGCAGCAACTTGTTGGCTGCCCCAGCACCTGTACATTCCTATCAGTCCTGGAATGTGGGTGACAGTGTGTGTTCCCTTAGGCTCTCTTAGTTTAGTGGGGTTTCACATGAGGATACAGTCTTGTTGCATGATCTCAGTGTGTGTATTGTGCTGCCACCGCCAGGGGTGGGTATGCATGTGTAATTTGTCATCACACCCACATGTGGTGTGTCATGCAGTGGGGGAAGGACATCCATCCTCATGGGAGTGGGACACTGCTGTCAGTGATGTGTTGTCATGGCACTATCAACATAGTCGCACATTGTGGATGCCTTCATGCACCCATGGAGTTTTGCTAATGGGAGGATGATGTACACACCCCCATGTCTCAGTCCACTGCTGGGAGGCCTCTGCACCCACCCCTCATTTGTCTGGGCACTGCTGGGAGTGATAGGCACCCACCCCTCATATGTCTGGGCACTGCTGGGCGTCCTCTGCACCCACCCCTCATATGTCTCTGTCCACTGCTGGGAGGGATATGCACCCACCCCTCATATGTCTGGGCACTGCTGGGAGTGATAGGCACCCACCCCTCATATGTTTGGGCACTGCTGGGAGTGATGGGCATACACCCGCCATATGTCTGGGCACTGCTGGGAGTGATAGGCACCCACCCCTCATATGTCTGGGCACTGCTGGGAGTGATAGGCACCCACCCTTCATATGTCTGGGCACTGCCGGGGGTCCTCTGCACCCACCCCTCATATGTCTGGGCACTGCTGGGAGTGATAGGCGCCCACCCCTCATATGTCTGGGCGCTGCTGGGAGTGATAGGCACCCACCCCTCATATGTCTGGGCACTGCTGGGGGTCCTCTGCACCCACCCCTCATATGTCTGGGCACTGCTGGGAGTGATGGGCACACACCCCTCATACGTCTGGGCACTGCTGGGAGTGATAGGCACCCACCCCTCATATGTCTGGGCACTGCTGGGGGTCCTCTGCACCCACCCCTCATATGTCTGGGCACTGCTGGGAGTGATGGGCACACACCCCTCATATGTCTGTGCACTGCTGGGAGTGATAGGCACACACCCCTCATATGTCTGGGCACTGCTGGGAGTGACAGGCACCCACACCTCATATGTCTGGGCACTGCTGGGGGTCCTCTGCACCCACCCCTCATATGTCTGGGCACTGCTGGGAGTGATAGGCACCCACCCCTCATATGTCTGGGCACTGCTGGGAGTGATAGGCACCCACACCTCATATGTCTGGGCACTGCTGGGGGTCCTCTGCACCCACCCCTCATATGTCTGGGCACTGCTGGGAGTGATAGGCACCCACCCCTCATATGTCTGGGCACTGCTGGGAGTGATGTGCACACACCCCTCATATGTCTGGGCACTGGTGGGAGTGATAGGCACACACCCCTCATATGTCTGGGCACTGCTGGGAGTGATAGGCACCCACCCCTCATATGTCTGGGCACTGCTGGGGGTCCTCTGCACCCACCCCTCAGATGTCTGGGCACTGCTGGGAGTGATAGGCACCCACCCCTCATATGTCTGGGCACTGCTGGGAGTGATAGGCACCCACCCCTCATATGTTTGGGCACTGCTGGGAGTGATAGGCACCCACAAATCATATGTCTGGGCACTGCTGGGGGTCCTCTGCACCCACCCCTCATATGTCTGGGCACTGCTGGGAGTGATGGGCACAAACCCCTCATATGTCTGGGCACTGCTGGGAGTGATAGGCATACACCCCTCATATGTCTGGGCACTTCTGGGGCTCCTCTGCACCCACCCCTCATATGGCTGGGCACTGCTGGGAGTGATAGGCACATACCCATCATATGTCTGGGCACTGCTGGGAGTGATAGGCACCCAGCCCTCATATGTCTGGGCACTGCTGGGAGTGATAGGCACCCACCCCTCAAATGTCTGGGCACTGCTGGGGGTCCTCTGCACCCACCCCTCATATGTCTGGGCACTGCTGGGAGTGATGGGCACACACCCCTATGTCTCTGTCCACTGATGTGGATCGTAGCACGACACCTACCCACCCGCCCACACGCTCTGAAGCCCTGGGTACGGGCCGTACCACCATTGTTGGGGTGCCATAGGGGTACGGCCCGTACCCAGGCCTGAAGAGAGTGTGTACGGGTCGCACCACGCGTACCCCTACATCACCCCAACAATGGTGGTACGGCCCGTACCCAGGCCTTAAGAGCGTGGGTACGGGCCGTACCACCATTGTTGGGGTGACGTAGGAGTACGCGTGGTGCGACCCGTACCCACGCTCTTCAGGCCTGGGTATGGGCCGTACCACCATTGTTGGTGTTACGTAGGGGTACGCGTGGTGCGACCCGTACCCACGCTCTTCAGGCCTGGGTACGGGCCGTACCCCTACGTCACCCCAACAATGGTGGTACGGCCCGTACCCAGGCCTGAAGAGTGTGGGTACGGGCCGTACCACTATTGTTGGTGTGACATAGGGGTACGCGTGGTGCGACCCATACCCACACTCTTTAGGCCTGGGTACGGGCCATACCACCATTGTTGGGGTGACGTAGGGGTACGCGTGGTGTGACCCGTACCTACGCTCTTCAGGCCTGGGTACGGGCCGTACCACCATTGTTGGGGTGACGTAGGAGTACGCGTGGTGCGACCCGTACCCACGCTCTTCAGGCCTGGGTATGGTCCGTACCACCATTGTTGGTGTTACGTAGGGGTACGCGTGGTGCGACCCGTACCCACGCTCTTCAGGCCTGGGTACGGGCCGTACCCCTACGTCACCCCAACAATGGCGGTACGGCCCGTACCCAGGCCTGAAGAGTGTGGGTACGGGCCGTACCACTATTGTTGGTGTGACATAGGGGTACGCGTGGTGCGACCCATACCCACACTCTTTAGGCCTGGGTACGGGCCATACCACCATTGTTGGGGTGACGTAGGGGTACGCGTGGTGTGACCCGTACCTACGCTCTTCAGGCCTGGGTACGGGCCGTACCACCATTGTTGGTGTGACGTAGGGGTACGCGTGGTGCGACCCTTACCCACGCTCTTCAGGCCTGGGTACGGGCCGTACCACCATTGTTGGGGTGACGTAGGGGTAGGCGTGGTGCGACCCATACCCACGCTCTTCAGGCCTGGGTATGGGCCGTACCACCATTGTTGGGGTGCCATAGGGGTACGGCCCGTACCCAGGCCTGAAGAGCGTGGGTACGGGTCGCACCATGCGTACCCCTACGTCACACCAACAATGGTGGTACGGCCCATACCCAGGCCTACAGAACGTGGGTAAGGGCCGTACCACCATTGTTGGGGTGACGTAGGGGTAGGCGTGGTACGACCCATACCCACGCTCTTAAGGCGTGGGTACGGTGCGTACCACAATTGTTGTGGTGACGGGACACGTCCACGTCCACTTCCGTTGTGGCGGGACGCAGGCCTTGGTGGACACGCCCCCCCCGAGTGACCAGTCCCTGGAGGTACAGTATGTACAGGGCATGTGTACATTTTGCCTTGGGTGGGGGTTATGTTTCCTGCCCCTGCCCCCCACCTTTGCCCCTGTGTGTTGTTCTGACCTTCTGCGGCATCTGCGTCGGTTCCTGTGCACCAGGTCATAGGCTATGAGGGCCGGGATGACACGTAGGATGGGGTCCATGGCTGTCCGTCACGTATAGGGGCTCCTTCCTCGCGTCATCCTCAATTTCCCGGCAGTTTTTGGCTCCCGTAAAAAATGCTACGTGCGGAGTGACATAGGCACGAATCGTATTTGCTGGTTCGTAAAACGCTGCCTGACTCCGTCCGGACGTCACGTACGCGATGTCCCGGATCGGAATTGTGGGTATATTTTAGCCGGTCGGTGTTTTGTATGAATCGTACGGAAATGGTATTTCTGTACGAATCGTACTTGCGGGTTTGTAAGGTGGTTTTCCCGGGTACGAGTCGGACGGAGAAAACGCTCCATACGACGGTTCGTACCCGGGTTTTACAGGATCGGAATCGGCACCAAAGTAAGTATACAACTTCACCAACAACTAACATAACTTATTTAAAAGAACTAAACTGAATAAAATAGGAAAACATAGCTTACAAATGTTTTTTTATTTTTAACAGCTTCTACAAAAGTCAACAAAACCAGAACATCTACCGAGAACACTCCATCAACTATAAAGAGTAAGTATATTGATAAAATTACAAATAAATAAAAATAAACACTTAGGTGCCAATTCCGATCCTGTAAAACCCGGGTACGAATGGTCGTACGGAGCGTATTCTCCATACGACTCGTACCCAGGAAATCCACCTTACAAAGCAGCAAGTACGATTCATACAGAAATACCATTTCCGTACGAATCGTACAAAACTACGTGTGTCGAAAAAATACCCACAATTCCGATCCGGGACATCGCGTATGTGATGTCCGGACGGAGTCAGGCAGCGTTTTACGGACCAGCAAGTACGATACGTGCCTACGTCACTCTGCACGGACCATTTTTTACGGCAGCCAAAAACTGCCGGGAAATTGAGGACGACGTGAACAAGGAGCACCGGTACGCGACGGACAGCCATGGACCCCATCCTACGTGTCATCCCGGTCCTCCTAGCCAACGACCTGGTGCACAGAAACCCACGCCGATGCCACAGAAGGTCAGAACAACACCCAGGGGCAAAGGGGGGGGGGGCAGGGGCAGCAAACATAACCACCACCCAAGTAAAAATGTAAATATGTCCTGTACATACATGACCTCCAGGGTCTGGTCACTTCGGGGGGGCATGTCCACCAACCCCTAGGTACCGTCAGAACGGAAGTGGACATGGACGCGTACCCGTCACCACGACAATGGTGGTACATACCGTACCTACACCCCCACAGCGTGGGTATGGCCCGTACCACCATTGGAGTGGTGATGTAGGGGTACGCGCCATACCCACGCCCCCAGAGCGTGGGTACGGCCCATAGCACCATTGGAGTGGTGATGGAGGGGTACTTGCCGTACCCACGCCCACAGAGTGTGGGTACGGCCCGTACCACCATTGGAGTGGTGATGGAGGGGTACGTGCCATACACACGCCCCCAGAGCGTGGGTACAGCCCGTACCACCATTGGAGTGGTGATGGAGGGGTACGCGCCATACCCACGCCCCCAGAGCGTGTGTACGACCTGTACCACCATTGGAGGGGTGACGTAGGGGTACGCGCAACGGAAGTGGATGTGGACGCGGACCTGTGACCGCGACAATGGTGGTACGGGCTGTACCCACGCTCTGAGGGCACGGGTACGGCGCGCACCCCTCCATCACCACTCCAATGGTGGTACAGGCCGTACCCATGCTCTGAGGGCGTGGGTACGGCGCGTACCCCTCCATCACCACTCCAATGGTGGTACGGGCCATACCCACGATCTGGGGGTGTGGTAACGGCGCGTACCCCTCCATCACCACTCCAATGGTGGTACGGGCCGTACCCATACTCTGGGGGCATGGGTACGGTGCGTACCCCTCCATCACCACTCCAATGGTGGTACGGGCCGTACCCACGCTCTGGGGGCATGTGTATGATCCATCCCACCATTGTAGTGGCGATGTAGGGGTACGCGCCGTACCCACGCCCTCAGAGCGTGGGTACGACCCGTACCACCATTGGAGTGTGGATGTAGGGGTACGCGTGGTACGGACCGTACACACGCCCCCAGAGCGTGGGTACGGCTTGTACACCCAATGAATGTGGGGGTACGGTCTGTCCCACCCGTACCCCTACGGCACCAGTACTGAATGGATATAGGGTGGACACATGCCACAAATGTTGGCTTAGGGCCTGGTGCAGCATATAAGCAGTATATTGGTGTGTGTGTATGCACAGGACAGCAGTGTACCGCACCAAGGGGGCGGGTGGGTGGGTGCGCGGGTCTGCTGCAGAGGACTCCCAGCAGTGGACAGAGACATGTGAGGGGTGGGTGCAGAGGAATACCAGTAGTGGACAGAGACATGGGGGTGGGTGCAGAGGACTCCCAGCAGTGGACAGAGACATTGGGGTGGGTGCCCAGGACTCCCAGCAGTGGACAGAGACATGTGAGGTGTGGTTGCAGAGGAACACCAGTAGTGGACATAGACATGGGGGTTGGTGCAGAGGACTCCCAGCAGTGGACAGAGACATGTGAGGTGTGGTTGCAGAGGAACACCAGTAGTGGACATAGACATGGGGGTGGGTGCAGAGGACTCCTAGCAGTGGACAGAGACATGTGAGGGGTGGGTGCCTATCACTCCCAGCACTGGACAGAGACATGGGGGTGGGTGCCCAGGACTCCCAGCAGTGGACAGAGACATGTGAGGGGTGGGTGCCTATCACTCCCAGCAGTGGACAGAGACATGGGGGTGGGTGCAGAGGACTCCCAGCATTGTCCTGACATATGAGTGGTGTGTGCATCATCCTCAGATGAGCACAACTCCATGTGTTCATGAACGCATCCCCAATGTGCAAAAATGTTGAGAGTGCCATATCAACACATCACTGACAGCAGTGTCCCACTCCCATGAGGATGGATGTCTTTCCCCCACTGCATGACACACCACATGTGGGTGTGAGGACAAATGACACATGTATACCCACCCCTGGCGGATGCAGCACAACACACACACTGAGAACATGTCACAAGACTGCATAGTTATGTGAAAGCCTACTAAACTAAGAAAGCCAAAGGGAATACACACTGTCACGCACATTCCAGGACTGATAGGAATGTACAGGTGCTGGCACAGCCACCAAGTAGCTGTCTCCCATGGAAGGAATAGGGTGGACTTCCCACAGATACAATGACCACAATTGTCAGTCAGGTGACCAAATACCCTGTAGAACAAGTAGCAATTGTGTGCTAGGCTGGGAGTACACACATGCATAGTGCGGAAAAGGGACAATTTCCAAATGGAGGCATGGCAACATACTCTATACACAAGTACAGTGACTACCAAGGATGGCACAGACGGTGCAGCCAGAGACATTGCTGAGCAGGCATGGGCCTAGTTGAAATGATCCGTCAGCCACCAAGGAAATGTAGACACAGGTCAGCACAACAATAGTGCAACTCCCTGCAGGGAAAATGTCAGGTGCCACAGAGGAAGGAACACTCCTTGGGACAATGTCTCCAAACACAAAGAGCATACACGAGCAAAGAATCTTAGCAGAGACCTTGTGATGGCACGCAGATACCAGGGTCCACCCCATGAGCACCATACTACAACATTTCCCAGACACCTAACACATGATCACCACCCGAACTCATGGAGCATCAGCACCAACATCAATACCTGAAAAGCAATCGTGTTCAAAGGGAAAACAAAATGCTTTATTCAGCAGTAAAATAAAATGAATGAAAGGACACTATGTACAAAGGCCATAGGCCAGTCCAGATGCGATGTCCTGGGGGGGACACATGTCCACGCATCTTCCCTGGCTTGCCTGCACATTCGAAACCTCTGGTTCATCGACTGGGGTGGGGGCATCATGTGGGGAAGGACCAGGCACCGCAGGGACAGGAGGGGGAAGGGTAGGTGTTGTGGGTGCAGGGACGGACGACTCCACCACAGGGGGTGGGGCAGTGGCAAAGGTGGAGGTTAGTATGGTACTGCACACGTCGGCAAGTTCTTCCAGCGTCTCCCCTGCACCCGAATGAACCACAGGCCCCAAGGAGGGGGGGGTCAGAGGGATGGGTTGCAGCACTACTGGGGGAGGTGGTGGACTCAACTCCCCTACCCGTGGAGTGCCTTGCCCGTTTGCGCGATGGTGAGGCATTGGGGCTGAGGATCAGCACAGCCAAGTAGGTCTCCTTCTCAGACTGTGGGGCAGGGGAGCCGAGGGGAGTGACATTGGAGGGACTGGTGAGTGAGGCATGCAGACTTCGACTGTGGCTGCGTGTCTGCCTGTGTGCCCTAGACCCAGTGGGTGTGCCTTCTACCCCCTGAGTGTGCGTGACTGGAGGTGTGCGCTTGCCCTTCACTGTTGGTGTGCTGGCTGTGTCTGGTGTGGTGCCAGCCTGAGAATGTGTGTGTGTGCTTGGGACAGGCATGGGAGTGGGAAATGTGGATGGTGCAGGTGTAGGTGGGGGGACCAAGCGCTGCAGGAGACCCACTGCTGCCGTCAGTGACGAGTCCATGGACCTCAGCAACATCTGTTGGTCAGACATCGCAGATGACACGCCCTCCTTGTACGACACCATTTGTGTCAGCAGTGTGGTGTGGCCATGGAGGACAGTCAGGATCGATGTCTGTCCAACCTGCAACTGCCGCTGAATATCCACAGACTCGGCAGTGAGGGCAGCAGGGGGGACAGGGGCATGGGGTGCGGTACCTGGCACGAAGGACACACATTGTTGCCCTACACGGACAGAATGGACCGGAGCAACTGGGAGGGCGGTGATGGGAATGGAGGGGGCGGTGACAGTTGTAGTGCTGCTGCCAGCCAATGGAGCAGCCTCTGCCCCCTCAGGGAGTTCAGCCTCGGACCCGTCAGCGTCATAGTCTGTGTTGGTACTACCCATGTCCTCCGCCTCACTCCCCTCGCCCTCCGTGGCACTTGATGCTGCCGACTCGCCAGGAGTGGTGGCACTGGTGCTGGATCCCTCCTCCACGTCCGTGTAGGTGTCTCCCTTGGTGTCCCCCGATGATGCTGTGGGCAAGGTAAAGAGCCAGGAAATAATCAGTCACCTGTGTACATCTGACACATGAGTCCAAACATAATAGGTCACAGTGCATATCATGAAATGCATCATGAGTAACATCTAGATGACTCCGCACATATGTAAGCCCTGCACTCCCCAGTTGGTTCACCCACCATGCCACCTTAAATATTGAATATCAGGACACAACAGCAAATAACTGGATATCCAATTATACAGTGAAGCTAGTGTCTGTGAACAGTGGAGCACAGCCAGACTATGAAGGCATGCCACCCCTTGCTCACTGTGAATGAAACAGTATTGGTGCACCCAATGCCAAATAACAGACGCCAATGCTGAAGGTGTCCCCACACTCATAGACCTGTGAGTACTTTAGAAAATCCAAATAAATACTTTCTGATCCATTGGGAATCACAAAGCTTTACACAATTGACAAGTTTGGAATGTGTGAATGTTCCACTTGTGCATGAATATCAGAAGTCACACAAGGAGGTGCACACAAAACTACATTTACACAGTCATTGTATGAGCTGCCAGCCTAATGCCAAGAAGCCATTGTAAAGAAGAAATGTGGTATCAGGAAGTACATATACATGGCACCACGGTGGTCCGGATGACTGGACACCGGTAAGTTGGCATCAGCAACAACCAAGGACTAACCCAAATGCAAACACACTGTGGGAACATGGATATGTATAATTACTGAACAAATTTTGGACAGAACTGTGCCTTTGTTTGAAATGTGCCAGCGTGTTCCCCCAAAGTGTAAAGGTGGTTTCTTGTGCACTTCCTTGGGAGACAACTGTCATGCAGTGTACGGGCCGTATCACTATAACGTACGCCTACGGCAACAATACCATGGGGATAGGACCCCTACACACGTGTGTACGGGCCGTATCACTATGGCGTACTCCTACGGCAACACTCCCATAGGGATAGGACCCCTACACACGTGTGTACGGGCCGTATCACTATGGTGTACGCCTACGGCAACACTCCCATAGGGATAGGACCCCTACACACGCGTGTACGGGCTGTATCACTATGGCGTACGCCTACGGCAACACTACCATGGGGATAGGACCCCTACACACACGTGTACGGGCCGTATCACTATGGTGTACGTCTACTGCAACACTCCCATAGGGATAGGACCCCTACACACGCGTGTACGGGCCGTATCACTATGGCGTACGTCTAAGGCAACACTCCCATAGGGATAGGACCAGTGTGTACACGTACGTGCGTATGGTCCGTACACACACGCGTACTCCTACCCAACCCCAATATAGTGATACGACCGTACCCACACCCTCAGAGCGTGTGTACGGTGCGTTTCACAGCTTACACTGGTGATAGGAGGCGCACAGGAAAGGAATGGAGGTGTCAGACTCGCACAAGGATGGACATCAAGTCATTGCCAGTGCAGTCCTTCATGTGTAGGGCCTAGGTGTGTCAGGCAGTGATGTGGCACATGTCTCCTCATGTTTTAACCCATTAGTTGTGTGATGACCTGTGTACACATGTCATGTGTGATGGGGCACTATGTGGCACACTTCCCCTTCACACCTTTTACATGTGTGCATGTAGTACAAACTTGTCAAGCACTGCATCACTGGCATGGCACAGTCACCAACACCCGCAACTGTCCGCTGATGCCAGGTGCACGGATGATGACACCTGACATCTAACTACCAGCATGCCACGATGTGACTATGTCATGTGTGTGTCATGTGTTCCCATGAGCTTGCTGTTGGTGTTCCGTCAACTGCATCTACTGTAGCTGCATCCAACATGTGTCTGTGTGTAGATGGCCATGGCACACTATTACGCACACCAGGCCACATGTGGAAGCACACGTAACGTGTGTCTGTATGCATCAAACAGGGACTTGTGAGCTGAGGACATATCTGCATAGTCTCAATGTCTGTGTGATCAGTTTTGACATGTACCCCTTCATGGCAAGGTGTGTGGTCTGTCCTTTTTCAATGACATGTGACCTGTGCGTCTAGCTTGCCGCCAGCTGTCTGAATGAGATAACATCCTTCAAATGCACATATGTGGATGTATGTCACTCCTGTAATGTGTCTGGCTGTTCACTCACACTGGCCCACAGCTACTTTCATGGCATGTCATGTAGACCTTGACAATCCACGTTTGTAGCTGGCTCTTGGTAGGAGTATCACCTGGCTGGCATACGTGTCCAGGATGTATTGCACAGAACAGACTCTGTATGTAGCATATGTGTATTAGCTGTTGAACATGTGCTCAGTTCATTGACATTGGTGTAGTAATGTACTCAATCATCGTTATTCCTTCCAAATTTCTGCAGTGCACCGCCTCTCCCCCGCCCAATGCCAGACTTGGGTGCCATGAGGGAACGTGACTGCATACGCCGTTACAGATTCCCCCAACAGTTAATTGAGGCCCTGACAAACAGGCTGGCACCACACCTCCAACCGCAACACAGTTATCCGACTGCGCTGACCCCCAAGATGGAGGTGATGTCAGCCCTACATTTCTTTGCCACCGGTACGTTTCAATTGACCATAGCTGATGTGGGTGGGATGTCCCAGACCATGTTCAGCCGTGTCCTGCATGATGTCTTAGAAGCCATGTTGGAGCACCTGGATGAATTCATCCATTTTCCAAATCGTGAGCAGTTGACAGGTATCAAGGGTGAGTTCTATGCCCTGGGAGGGATGCCCCATGTAATTGGGTCCATTGATGGGACACATGTGGCTTTGGTACCACCACAGGCACAGGAGGTAGCCTATCGAAACCATAAACATTATCACTCCATTAATGCCCTTGTGGTGTGTCTTGCTAACATCCTGATTTCCCATGTCTGTGCACGTTTTCCAGGGTCAGCACACGATGCCTACATCATGAGGCATAGCAGGGTACCAGAAATGATGCTGCGGCTGCACAACGAACGAGCATGTCTTGTTGGTGGGTAGACTCTGTTTGTCCAGTATTTAGCGGTATCTTTGTATTTTACGGCATCTCCTGACCCACTTCTTTACATGATGTTTCCATGTAGGGGACTCTGGCTATCCCAACATGCCATGGCTGGTGACGCCTCTCTGCAACCCCAGAACAGCTGCAGATCACCGTTACAACAACGCCCATGGGCAGACCAGGCGAGTGATTGAGAGGACGTTTGGCCTCCTGAAGAGCCGATTCCGTTGCCTCCACAAGACAGGCGGATCCCTCCCATATGCACCAGTGAAGGTCTGCAAAATCTTCCTCGTGTGCTGCATGCTGCCCAACATGGCAGTGGAGAAAGCTGTGCCACTCATCCTGGATCCCGATGAGCAGGAACATCCACCCATGGAGGATGACGGCCTTGGTCACGAGGCAAGTGATGAGGAGGACATCCGGAGTCAGCTCATACGCAACTTCTTCTCATAATGGTGAGTCCCTGGGTCTGAGTGTGCACGCTTGGAGCCTTGTGTGGCATGTGTTGCAATGTGTGTGTCCAGCTGACTGTATGCTAAGTGACTTTGAGGTGTGTCCTGATGTGTCACTCAAGTGCTGATGTCATTCCACACATTTTAGCTGGCACACTCAATTGACAACTAGCATGGTGTCAACCTTATTCATGTAGAGTACATGACCATGCATGTGGATGACTATCTTTTTCCTGACTTCTTGTGTGTCTGTCATCCCCAGGTAGTTGCGCATGCTGTGTGCTCGTGGCATCGTTGTGCTCCTGCTATTCCTCATGAGTATTGCAATGTGTGCTGAATCAGCGTTACATGAGTAAGGTTTGCCGCAAGGCATTTTGTGTGTGTTAGTTGTTTGGAATGTGTGGGCACTGCTCCTGTGCAGGTTTGGTTACTATGCATACATGTCGACTCACCATGGGGCACATGACATGTAGCATGACTCACATGAATTGATAGTCACACATCGTGACAGTCATCTGTTATGGGATTGTGGATTGTGATGAAGGCATCAATGTGTGTACAACTTCCCTCGGAAACATACGGGAGGCTACGGGTAGACATAGTGTGGGACATCCCCATAAGAGGCTCAATGGGGAATTGCAGCCTCTCCGTGTGCAGCAGGGGATGTTTGGATCACCCCCTTCACTTGTGTGCCAGTCCAATGGATTTACAGCATCTGTGGTGCGAAGGGGGTGTCCAGTGTAGGTCCCACATGTTCATCCAAAAGACCTGTGAGTCTGTTCATATTGATGCATTTCCATAGGTGTTAGCCTGAGTAATAAAGGTGTTCCTCAGCCTCCAAGGTGCCTCATCTCTGTCAATGCAGGTCTCTTGCCACTGTGCATGCGGCATCTCTGGCATGGTTGTCAAGGATTGTGCATAAGAGTCTATGTGTAGATTAGCAACCTGCATGCTGTTCTTCATGTATTTGATTCTCTATTGTATTTGTATTTGTATTTGTATTTTTAACTTGTAGAGCGCCTTATCACCCCGGGGTCTCTAAGCGCTTAGCAGACGAGTGAGTACTGGCAGGAAGAAAAACCGACTAGATGTTACCCCATGCCTCTTGAAAGAGCACAGTTTTTAGCTCTTTCCTAAAAGGCAGGAGTCTGGTTTCTTTGCGCAGATTTTCAGGCAGTTGGTTCCAAGCTTTGGGCATTGTGTGGGAAAATGTCCGACCACCGATGGTGGATCGTTTGATCCTAGGGCAGATCAATAGGGCGGCGTTGGCTGAGCGTAGGTTCCTGTTAGGAGCATATGGGACAAGGCGTTTTTTGATGTATTTTGGGGCTTGCCCATATAAGGCTTTCTGCGTAATGCATAGGCCCTTGAACTTGGCTCGTTGATTCACTGGCAACCAGTGTAGCTCCCGGAGGAGGGGGGTGGCCGGTGTCCTTCTTGGTTTATTATATATAAGTCTGGCCGCGTCATTCATGACGATCTGGAGTCTCTTGGTGAGTTTTTTCGGAATGCCGAAGTACATGGCATTACCATAATCCAGTCGGGCCAGAATTAAGGCTGACACTGCTCGTCTGAGAGTGTCTGCCTTTAGGATGGGAGCTAGCTTGCGCAGTTGTCTCAGGAGGCCTACACAAGTGCCCACCACCGCCGAGACCTGGGCTGACATAGTGAGATTTGTGTCGATGATTATGCCCAGGCTTTTTACTGCTGTTGCCGGTATTGGGGCGTTACCTAATTCGGATGGCCAAAGGAGGTCGCACCAAGGGCTAGATGACGTTGTGATAGGTAGAACCTCCGTCTTGTCCGGGTTGATCTTCAAAAAATTTGCCGTCATCCAGTTGACTGTAAATTTTAGAATATTCTTCAATTTTTGATCAGCCATAGGGGAATCGCCTATCTGAATGATGATCTGGGTGTCGTCGGCATAATTATATATGTTGCAGTCCATCTGATTCAGAGATGAAATGAGGGGCTGCAGATATGTGTTAAACATCAAGGGGGACAAGGCAGAGCCCTGCGGGACGCCGCATGTGATTTTAGCAGCCTCTGACACCATGTCATCCAGTTGTACTTTCTGAACCCGTCCACCAAGGAACGAGGTCAGCCAGGCGTGGGCCGTGCCCTTGATGCCAAACTCCCCCAACCGCGACAAAAGAAGGTCATGATTGACCGTATCGAATGCCGCGGAGAGGTCGAGTAGCACCAGGGCACAGGGATCTTTATTATCTGTTTTAAGACGTAGGTCATCTAGTACTGATAACATGACTAGTTCCGTGCTGTTGTGGGCTCTAAACCCTGCTTGGTTGGGTTCGAGTAGTGCGTTACTCTCCAGGTGGTGCGAGAGGGCGGACAGCACATGATGTTCCAGTATTTTTGCTAAAAAAGGTAATTGAGATATGGGCCTGTAATTCTTTAAAATCTTGGAATCGGCACCAGCCTTTTTTAGCAGGGGGATCAGTCTCGCTTCTTTGAGAGTAGATGGGACTAGTCCCGAGGTAAGGGAACTATTTAGGAGCGATAAAATGTCCTCCTCAAGGCCTGGCCATGCTTGTTTAAATATCTGCGGGGGGCAAGGGTCCGCTGGGGAGCCTGATTTAACTTGGTTCATCACTTTTGTCAGGGAGTCCTTGGTAAATAGGGGTAGGGAGGTTAAAGGCTCTGTGATTGCGGGCGGGAGAGTTAGCGGAGTTTCCGGGCAGTCGAATCTAGGGGTACTTTCGATCTCTATCAGGAGGTCAGATATCTTTGAGGTAAAGAAGGATTGAAATTTATGGCAGTCCTCCTGCGTAAAAGAAGGCGGTTGTTCCTTCTTTTTCCTCAGTTCAGTAAGTACTTGGAAGATTTCCTTCTGAGGGTTAGGTGCTGTGGCAATTCTGCTCTCGTAGAACTCACTTTTTCTAGTTCTGATGGCTTGTTTATACAAGGCAAGCTTTTCCTTGTATAAAGTCTGGCAGTTGAGATCATACCCCTTCCGCCAAGCTCTCTCGCACTGACGCAGGGCCCGTTTTAGGAGTCTCAAATCGTCATTGAACCAAGGAGCGCCTTTGCCTTTTTCCCTGATTTTTATCTTACGAGCTGGGGCTACCACCTCAATTGCAGATTCTAGTTTTTGCGATAGCTTTTGACTGGCCTTCTCTAGGTCATCTTCAGGTAGTCTGTTTAGGTGGGAGGGTTGCAGTAAAGTAGATAGCAAAGTATCCGGATTAATGGAGTTCCATCTTCTCACTACCCGCCATTTGTCGGCTGAGATGCTTTCTTGTTTCGGGAAAGCTAAGCTACCCTGTAAGAGGTAATGGTCTGACCAAATGCAGGGCAATGAAGTGACTGGGCGCAGGGCAGGAACAGAGGTCCATATCAGGTCCAAGGTATGGCCCTTCATGTGTGTTGGGCCTGTCACAATCTGGGTTAATTCTAGTGCGGTCATTGCGTCTTCAAGCTGTTTAGACGTAATGTCTCTAATGGGCTCCTCCCAGTGGAGGTTAAAATCGCCCATTACCACAAGACCCTCATATCTTGTACGGAGGTCGTGGACCAGACCCAAGAAAGGTTCTAAAAATGTTGGGGGGGTTTTGGGCGGGCGATATACGATGATTATCGTGAGGCAGTTTGTGGGAGCGCAGAACTTGACGCCTAGGATGTCAGCTCCCTCAATGCATTCAGCACAGATAGTTTCTGCTTTAAAGGCATTATTATATAGCAGCGCGACTCCTCCCCCTTTTCTGCCATCTTTTCTGTTATGGGAGATAGCCCCAAAGTTGGGTGGGAGGGCGGCCACTAGGTCGGGTGCGGAAGAGTCATCCAACCATGTCTCCGTGACTCCAAGAATATCTATATTCCCCTCCTGGAGCAGGGAGAATACCTCTAGATGGTGTTTTTGGAGCGAACGAGTGTTCAGCAAGCTGACGCTCAATGACGTTACCGTTGCTCTCCTTCTCTGATTGGTTTTTTTTTTGGCTGTTTCAGCTGCGGGTTTCAGTATGTTCTCCCGCCTCAGAATCTGCTGTGTAGGTTGGCTGATGGAATAGGTAGTACTATTAAGCGCAATTAGGTTTTCCTTGGAATACCACGGCGCTGAGCCAAGGGTCCTGGCCCCTGGTCCCGGCCGGTCGTGGACGGGCGCAGACGGGCTTGCCTTTGGTGCGCCTTCGGCGCCCCGCCGGCGCCCCCGCTGCGCCCGTCCGCTGCGCTGCCTGTATGAGGGTTCCATTTTATGCCCACGAGGGCGGGAGGGTGGGCGTGGCTAAGTGCTTGCTTCTTAGTCCCCCAGCCTTCTCCTCATCTAATATGGCCGCCGCTAATAGTCCTACCTCGAGGTCAGTGACCAGAGAGCAGGGATAGCTTAGGATAGGAAAGCAGATAGATTTTGAAAAGCAGGACCCGGCTTTCCGCCTCAGGACACTGCAGAACAGAGCGTTTTAGGCAGAGGGTAGGTACTGTGCAAAATAGCAGTATTCACAGTGCAAAACACGCAGGTTAAAAAAAAAAGCAACAAGTATTTTTAAAATTTGTTAAAAATAACCAAACGCTTTCGCGCACAAATCGTAGTACTCACTCACTCTCAATCAGTGAGGAGAATGAAAGAATCGATTCTTTTATGCCCACGAGGGCGGGAGGGTGGGCGTGGCTAAGTGCTTGCTTCTTAGTCCCCCAGCCTTCTCCTCATCTAATATGGCCGCCGCTAATAGTCCTACCTCGAGGTCAGTGACCAGAGAGCAGGGATAGCTTAGGATAGGAAAGCAGATAGATTTTGAAAAGCAGGACCCGGCTTTCCGCCTCAGGACACTGCAGAACAGAGCGTTTTAGGCAGAGGGTAGGTACTGTGCAAAATAGCAGTATTCACAGTGCAAAACACGCAGGTTAAAAAAAAGCAACAAGTATTTTTAAAATTTGTTAAAAATAACCAAACGCTTTCGCGCACAAATCGTAGTACTCACTCACTCTCAATCAGTGAGGAGAATGAAGGAATCGATTCTTTTATGCCCACGAGGGCGGGAGGGTGGGCGTGGCTAAGTGCTTGCTTCTTAGTCCCCCAGCCTTCTCCTCATCTAATATGGCCGCCGCTAATAGTCCTACCTCGAGGTCAGTGACCAGAGAGCAGGGATAGCTTAGGATAGGAAAGCAGATAGATTTTGAAAAGCAGGACCCGGCTTTCCGCCTCAGGACACTGCAGAACAGAGCGTTTTAGGCAGAGGGTAGGTACTGTGCAAAATAGCAGTATTCACAGTGCAAAACACGCAGGTTAAAAAAAAGCAACAAGTATTTTTAAAATTTGTTAAAAATAACCAAACGCTTTCGCGCACAAATCGTAGTACTCACTCACTCTCAATCATGAAGGCCATGGCTGTGTATGTGTTTTGGCATGTTGGTCCCCACAACGGGCTCTCAACACCTTCTGGGGTGTGTTTCCTGTGCGCAGCTCGGCCTTCAGTTTCATGATCCGGTGTCAGTCATCTTTGGTGATTGTGCATCCTTTGTCTCTGGGTGTGCCATTGAAAACCGGTCACTCCTTCCTTTACATACACCTGTTGCAGTAGTTCTTTCAGACATCCTAGTCTTTGTGTGGAAATTGTGGCATAGTTCCCAGGACATGCCGCCTGCTGTTGCAGCCACTGCAGCAAGGGCACACGAAGTTTCCTGATTTGGCAACACACTGTCATCAGCTTGTCTGTGCCACAGTTGCGGCCACGCGGTGCCAAAGGCTGGACCGTCTGCACATGCAACGTGCACATTGCACGACCCTCAGGTCCTTGCATGACACTACAGTCTGATGTTGCAGCCACCCTCCAAGCAATGTCCATCCACACATCTCCCGGCTGCTCTCAGGCATACACTAAGGGCACACACAACACCTTTGCATGATGAGTGTGCAACTCCGACTGGCTACACAGCGCTGCAACCCCTTCCAGGCCCTGTCACACCCACCAGGTCATGTCCCTCCTACTCCCCACCGGCTCGGTACCCCAGCAAGGCCATGAGAGTGGGAATCAAGGCTTCTGCATGTAGTATGGTGTCGTCGTCAGGCACAGGGCACAGGTATCATCTCTCAGTGTGTCAATCTACAATGTGTACAGGACCCCCCTCTCCACCATCAGATGCGCACACAACCTCATCATCAACTCATATGCCATTGACAGCCAGGTGCTCCTCACCCTCACCAAGGACGCAGACATTGCCAGTTCCAATATTCAAGATTGCATGAGATCCATTGATGAATGGCAGAACAGCAGCCACCTGAGGCTGGACTTGTACAGGACAGAGGTCAACATCTGAGGATTGTCCCCTTACAGCTGGGTCAACTGCTTGTGTCCCACCCGCAAAATCCCTGCACAAGCACCCAGTGTCCACGCACACAAGATGGTGTGCATCATGGATTGCTTGCTCACATTTGCCATGCTAATCACCAGCATCTGTGCCTCAGACTGCAACACCCTCTAAATTATGCACATGATCCCCAGATAGATCCACTCCAAGGAAAGACGGACCATCCCCCAGGTCCACGACAACATCCGTGTCAAATACTGCCCTTCCCTCTACGGAGCAGCCACATTCAAACTCCCGGGAAACTTGTCCACATCCAGGGTGCATCTGCACACCTCAGCTGCAACATCCCGTGCCCCAGCCACATCACCGTCCAGCAGAGATAGCTGCAATGGATCACTGTGTGCTGCAGGATGACCTTCAGACTCCCCACCCACACTCAGGAGGCAGGCCACAACCCCGACCCAAAACCAACCTTGTACCACTGTCATCCAAGACCCCGTAGTGCCATATCCGTGCATCCAACCTTGACCTGGCCATCGTTCTTCAGATCCACCGTACTCCAGCATGCAGGACATAGTTCTCCCACCTGGGAACACATACCTGGGACTCCCTCCCCGGGAACCTCCGAATGAGGCATGACCTCTACGCCTTAATGATACTCTTCCAAATAGGTCTGTCCGCACAGTATTGCAAGCACCCCCTCAGCAGCTTGAGGCCATCACAGGTGAGTATTGTGCTCCATGTCTGCATTGAATGATACATTGTGACCCATGTGTGTCCTGTACCAGACTCAGATCCCAGGGTATGGATGGGTGGAGTTATTTCAACACTCAGGCATAGTTTGACATTTACACACACATATGCTGTGGAATAATGCAAAATGACAGCAACATCTCATGACAAAATGAAGTTTTTATTTTTGGTGGGGTAAGTCTTTTGTTAGATGAGCTAAGGTGCTCTACCGGGTGCATAGAATCCAAAGTTCACAGGGGGAGATGGCATCCTTGTCAGTTGGAGTCATCAGAGTCCAGACCACAGTGTTGGTTATCATTGGTCAGACCGTGACCAGCAAGTCCATGTGGCAGAGAATGTCATTGGGTGAGGTGCTGCTGTTGCGCCAGAGGCCCAGGTGCCAGGCCAGGTGACCTGGGAGATGTGGATGGTCCACTGACTCTCACGGTCTTTTCCGTGGACGACTCACCTTCCTGGGGGGACCCTCAGATGCAGGCCTTGACGATGTCTGTGATGCTCCGTCGGACGAATCCTCCTCCTCCTCCCTCCCTGTGGCTGGTGGTGGTCTTCGCCTGGTGGCACAGGGAGGGTTGCCCATGTTGTCGGCGATCCGACGGAGTGAACAACTCATGTTTGTTTGCACGGCCAGGAGCTCAGCCAGTCTTGCCTCCATCCGTCCTTGGTGTTGTTGTTGACTGGCATGTTGCTCGGCCTGCAGGTTCTTCATCTCGTCGAGGGTCCCCTTCATCTCTGTGAGGCTCGACACTACCTGGCTGATGCCCCTGGTGTCACGCCGGTATGTGTCCAGGATGTGGCGTATGTGTGACATACTGGTTCCCTCAGCTGCCTGGTCAGGTTCGCGCCTCTGCCTGCCTCCACTCCCATCACCCCTGCCCACACAAGCCTGTCCTGCCGTTGTGGGCACATCGGGTCTACGGGACCCCTGAGGTATGGCATTAGCGGGGTTGTCTGCCTCCTCCTGGGTGCCCGGAGAACCTTGTCCCTCCTGGTCAGACTGGCTCTGTTGTTCAGTGCGAGCAGGGCTCCTGGGTGTCTCCTGGGATGTGGCAGGAATGGGGGTGGGGGTTGGCACAGATGTACCTGACGCAGGTGCTGCAGGGGCTTGGGCACCAGAGGGGCCAGGTTGGTCGGGGTCATCCACGGAGTGGTGAGAGTCATCGCTGCCGGTGGGATCATCTTCACGCTGAGCCTGGGACTGTGATTGTTCCCCCCCATTGTTGGGGGGAGGTCGATGACGTTGACCTGTGTGTGAGAGAGAGACAATGTTAATGCTGTTTCATGCCACATCAATGTTTCATACATATTCAAGTTGTCACGGTTCCTCCAGGTAGGCTTGGCATTCATGCCTGGTCCTTCGGAAGGGCGCAACAGCATTCACCTTATCGACGATCCTCTGCCACAGGCTTGTTTTTGGGCTATGCTGGTCTGTCTGACCAATGATCCAAACAGCTGTGGCTCGACTCTGATGACTTCGTTGACAAGGAGGTCCAGCTCTGCCCTTGTGAACTTTGGATTCTTGTCTGTGGGCATGGTGTGGGGTGTGGGTGTGGATGGTTGTGGGTGTGTGGGTGTGAATGTGACGATGTGTGTGTGAATGTGAAGAGGGGGTGTTTGTGAAGGAGGTTGTGTGAAGGTGTGTAAGTTAAGGTGTAGTTAAGGTGTAAGTAAGGTGCAGTTGTTTGTCTGTGGGGTCTGGCAGCAGTGGGTCTGTAGCAAAGGCTCATGGGTTGTGTGTGTGGGCCCTTTTTATTGGTCCATTTGTGGGTGTGGCTGGGTTTGAATTTGTGGTGGGTGTGTTATAAGAGGTGGTTGTGATTTAGGGCCTCTGTTTGCCTGTTTGGATGTGCCAGGTCAATCATTGAGATGTATTTTGTCATGTAGACGTGTTTTGTGGTGTTGTGCGAGTCGAATTGACCCTCCTTGTGCTGTTTTACAGTGCCCTGGTTCTGTACGAGTATTTTTCACGTAGGTAAGGTCCATACATACGCGATGCTTTGTGAGGGTGCTGTGGTACGGTGTTGGGGAACGGTGCGTACAGGTACGGGGCTGGGGTAGGAGCCTGGGGTGCAGCGCGTACAGGTGGGGGGCTGGGGTACGGTGTTGGGGTACGGTGCGTACAGGTGTGGGGCTGTGCTACGGTGTTGGGGTATGGTGCATGCAGGTACGGGGCTGGGGTACGGGCCTGGGGTGCGGCGCGTACATGTGGGAGGCTGGAGTACGGTATTGGGTTAGGGTGCGTACAGGTACGGGGCTGGGGTACGGTGTTGGGGTACGGTGCGTACAGGTGCGGGGCTGGGGTACGGTGTTGGGGTACGGTGCGTATAGGTGCGGGGTTGGGCTACGGTGTTGGGGTATGCTGCATACAGGTACGGGGCTGGGGTACGGGCCTGGGGTGCGGCGTGTACATGTGGGGGGCTGGAGTACGGTGTTGGGTTACAGTGCGTACAGGTACGGGGCTGGGGTATGGTGTTGGGGTACGGTGCGTACAGGTGCGGGGCTGGGGTACGGTGTTGGGGTACGGTGCGTACAGGTGCGGGGGTGGGCTACGGTGTTGGGGTACGGTGCGTACAGGTGTGGGGCTGGGCTACGGTGTTGGGATACGGTGTGTACCTGTATGGGGCTGGGGTACGTACCTGGGGTGCGGCGCGTACAGGTGGGGGGCTGGGGTATGGGCCTGGGGTACGGTGCGTACAGGTGCATACAGCGTGCGCAGCAGGGTTGGGGTATGGTCCAGGGGTACGGTGCGGAGGGGGGGTACGGTGCTGACATATGGGGGTACGGTGCTGACATATGCGGGGGCAGGGGGGGCTGTACGACTCGTATCTGGGCACAAGTTTACCCATGTACATGTGTGCTACAGCGTTCACTCCGTACGGGGGCTTTTACATGCGGTTGTGTATTCGGATGGGCGGTACAGATCGTACTTGCACGCTCGGACTTATGTTTTACGATTTGCACGTAAAAATGTCCGGCTCCCTATCGTACCCTTTTCACGACGATATTCGGACGTAAAAATTTCCGGCTCCCTCTCGTACCCTTTTCCCGATGCAATTCGTATGTATTTTTCACGTACGAATCGTACTTCGCAATTTGTACGGTACTTGTACGATTCGTACGTGAAAATATACAGATACGAGTCGTACGCAAATTTTTTTGGCCGGATCGGAATCGGCACCTTAAGAATATAAATAATCAAATTAATTAAAATTACAATGTTATGTTTTATTTTTCACAGATCATAATTCCCAACAACTCCAAACAAAAACACCAAAACAAACATTTCCATTAAAGAAAAATACAAAATCACAATAATAGAAAATTATAATACAAAGTAAGTATATAAAATAACCAACAATTAGACCTAACTATTAAAAAACGATAAATTTATTAAAAAAAACATATTACTAACAAATACTTTTCTCATAACAGCTTCTTCAAAATTCAACAAAAGACATCAACGAAAGAAACTTCACCAACTGCATTCAGTAAGTATTTTCATTTCTTCAATAAAATAAATAGACTAAAAAAGCAAAACAAACAAATAAACTAAAACTATAACCTTCTTTTTTATATTTCACAGATTACACTTCAAGAAAGGTCCACCTTGAAACAACAAAGCAAGACTTAACTTTGAAAACAGAGACAAAAGCAACATTACAGAAAAAGATAAAATAAGTAAGTATATAAATTAACCAAAAAATACAACAAACTAATTAACAAAATTAAAATAAATAAAAAAGCAAATAAACTAACAAATATTTTTCTCTTCCCAGCTTCTACAAATTACAACCTACAACAAAATCATTGAAGAAAACATCATCAACGAAAAATAGTAAGAATTGTTTTTCTCAACTAAATAAAAATAGGAGTGAAATAAATAAAATAACACAATAACATGTATACTTTATTAACAATAACATTTTGCTTTTAAACCAACAGAAAAAAACAAGTGGATAAAAATCAACAATTACAAGAAAATCCATCAAGAAAATAAAATCAAAATATATATAAGTTTTTTCAAACATATTAATTATACAAAATGTTTATTGTTCAAAATCATATAATTAATAAATATATATACATATATTCACAGATTAACCAAAAATGGCAAAGGGAGCAAAATTAATTACTTCACAAAAGGGAAACTACTTCTCTGCTTACATGGATACACTTATACCCAAGAGAAAATGAGTGGAAACAAAACACATTGGAAATGCAGGAAATATTACTCTAACTCTTGTTATGGTAGAGCCACTACAATAGGAACCAATATAGTAAATGTCAAAGAACATAACCACCCCCCAATGTAACTGAAATTGAGGTTAGAGATGCTCTCAAGACAATAAGAGAAGCAAAAACAGGCTCACAAAAAACAAGTACCCAAATACTTAAAAATATGTTAACTAGGATACCTGAGCATGTTACAGTACAACTAACGTCTATCCCCACTCTGAAGAAATGTATTTCTGAACTAAAAGAGCTACAGCTCAAACACATCCCACCCCTCGAACCTTTCCTGAAATATAAATATTACCAGAATATACCATCACTCACACAGATGACAAATTCCTTCTCCATGAGAACAAAAGTCATGAAAAACAAATTCTCATCTTTGCAACATATGGCAACTTACAAAAACTTAAAAACTGTGAAACATGGATGATGGATGGCACATCCAAAGTTTGCCCCAATACTTTTTTTATCAATTATACACAATCCACTGCAAATATTAAAATATTAACATACCCTTCATATACAATTTACTCTCTAATAAACAGAACACCACATACATAAAGCTCCTAACAATATTAAAACAAATCACCGACAACTACTTTCCACAAAAAATCATCATTGATTTTGAACAATCAATGATATAATCAATTTTAAAATTATACCCACACACTGCAATACAAGGTTGCTACCACCAATTTAATCAAAGTATCCGGAGGCACCTAAAAAAATCTACTTTAAGTATAGATTTACGCCACCAGTAGCAACTTCGCCTACCAAATAAAAAATTATTATCCCTGGCCTATGTACCAACAACTGAAGTAGCAAACCATTACAACCTACTTCTTGAATGCCCCTTCTATCAGGTGAATGAAACTAAACAAACTCCCTTCCTAGACTGCTTCAAAGATACTTAGGTGGGAAGGTTAAATAGGTCAACCGGAATTCCAAATACCTTGGTGGAATGTATATGACAGTACTCCAGCTCAAAAAGCCAAAAACAATTAATGCAGTTGACGTATGGCATAATGCCATCCAAGCCACAGTTGGAAGAGGACAACCAACCTTACATAAACTTATAGAAGCGATTAAAAAAGAACAAAGCTATCAAGAGCCCAAACAAGAACAATCCCTAACAAAAATCGTTCCTAAAATAAGTAAACAAACACGATGTATGAATATCTACAACAGAAAGCTAGACTATTTGCAAACACCAATGGTCTAGAATACTTAGACATGACAGCTAAATCTATATTGTAAAAACACAACAATGCTAAACACCATAAACATTTAAAACTTCATAACATTTAAACAACATAATTCAACTCTTTTTTAGATTAATAACTGTCATGTAAAATAAAATAATAAGACAAATATATATGACATATTATAATTATTAAATTAAAAAAATACAAATAAATCAAAGTAACAAGAAACAATTCCCACCCATAACAATTAAAAATAACTTACAGTTATGTAGCTCCAACAACGCAATCCTCTCAAAAACGAAACCCTCCAAAACGCAAAAAATAGCTTAAAACCAAAACGCTCCAACAAACCCGAAGAATAAAAGGAAATGTAAAAATTCTTGTTTTGAATAAACAAAATACATTTTTCTTTTTTGTAAAAAAAAAAAAAGGGGTCGAGACCACCAATTGTTCACAATCGGGAAAACCTGTAAAAAAACAATTAAAAAACACCCACCCACAATAACACGTACAAACCCACAAACATTAACAGTAACAATAAACACAAAATAACACAATTAATCAACACATAACTAACACTACAGAACACTCTAGTTTAATCCAAAACTACGGCAAAGACAAAAAACACTAAACTACACCTAACTACACCAAATACAAACAAACATGGTTCTCACAAACCTAAGTACACTACTGCTACCTCACCCCTACCCTGAAACTACCTTAAAAGTTAATTAAAACAAACTTACCTTTAGCAACGAAACGCAGCTCCCAACAGTGATGTTCTGTCTTCCAAAATTACCTACAAAACAAAACAGAAAGATAGAAAAGTGAGGAAACTAGAAAAAAATAGCTGTGTTATAAAAATGAACAAAAAACGTACTTCCCATAGAAAAGAACGGAGAAATAATATTAAAATGCAAAGAAATAAATGTATATTTTTGTATATTTTAAAAAAATATACAAATGTTCCAAAAATATGCAAATAATTGTAAAATATATATTAAATAATATATTATCAAACAAATATATTTCATACATATTAAAATGTATGTATATTTCATGTACTGTAAATTTACCATCAATATTAAAATGTATTATGAAAAATATGTGTGAAAATATATATTTGTAAATTATTTAATATATTAAATATTATTTGAATAAAAAGAATATTCAGTATACTAAATATTAATATAGACAAATATGTAAAATGCATATTATATAACTGTATTAAAAAATTACATTATATCAAATGTATTAATAAATTGTTTAAAAAAAATATATATAATTGTTTAATTGTGGTCATAAAAATAATAAGCAATGAAAGCTAAATTGTTTCAAATAAATAAACTATTAATATATTTACTTTACGATTACATGACTATACTTGTATAATTTTTCAGTTATTTAAAAAAAAATATTTTAAAAATATTGTTAATTTTCCAAAAAATGTACATTAAAAATATTGTTAGTTTTCCAACTCTACATGAAAAATGTATGTTAAAAATATATTATACTTTGTAATAAATTTAAAACAACATCAAAATACCTGGATAATATTTTTAATATTGTGATTAAATGTATAACAAATGCAAATGAGAACAAATAAACTGTAAAATAAAAAAAGTGTAAGCAATAAAAATGTTTACAAGGATAACTAACATACATCTCCTTTATTATTTAAATGTACATACAAAAGAAAAAAATTAAATAACTAGTAAATGATAAAGATTTACTATGCATAACTCCAAAACCAACAAAACTCAGGGAAAGTGCTGGATAATAAAGCAAATTAAATTATTATTCCAACTCCAAAACAAACTAAACTCAGGGAACGTGTTGGATAATAAAACATAATAAATTACCATTCCAACTCCAAAACCAACAAAACTCAGGGAAAGTACTGGAAAATAAACCTAATTAAATTACTATTCCAACTCCAAAACCAACAAAACTCAGGGAAAGTGCTGGATATTAAACCTAATTCAATTACCATTCCAACTACATCATAAAATAAACTCAGGGAAAGTGCTGGATAATAATACCAATTAAATTACTATTCCAACTCCAAAACCAACAAAACTCAGGGAAAGTGCTGGATAATAAACCTAATTTAATTAGTAATCCAACTCCAAAACAAATAATCTCAGGGAAAGTGCTGGATAATAAAACTAATTAAATTACTATTCTAACTCCAAAACAGAATAAACTCACGGAAAATGCTGGATAATAAACCAAATTAAATTACTATTCCAGCTCCAATACAAAATAAACTCAGGGAAAGTGCTGGATAATAAAACATAATAAATTAAAATTCCAACTCCAAAATCAACTAAACTCAGGGAAAGTGCAAGATAATAAACCTAATTAAATTACTATTGCAACTCCAAAACCAACGAAATACAGGGAAAGTGCTGGATAATTAACCTAATTAAATAACTATTCCAACTCCAAAACCAACAAAACTCAGGGAAAGTGCTGGATAATAAACCTAATTAAATCACTATTCCAACTC
The DNA here is from genome assembly GCF_964204655.1 of Triturus cristatus. Classification (NCBI taxonomy): domain Eukaryota; kingdom Metazoa; phylum Chordata; class Amphibia; order Caudata; family Salamandridae; genus Triturus; species Triturus cristatus. The sequence continues at coordinate 980,022,586 of NC_140593.1, forward strand.
CAAAAGAAATAAACTCAGGGAAAGTGCTGGGTAATAAAACATAATAAATTACTAGTCCAACTCCAAATTTATAATCAATAAAATAATTTTCGAGAGGAGCCAAGATGGCGACCGGGACGGCAGCGTAGACTCCCGGCTCCGTGAACCTCCGCATCCCGCACGGATATCCTGCACGAGATCCTCAACCTGTGCTACGCGGTTGTGTTTCTGAAGGAGAGTGGCACCCGACTGTGTGACTCTGAGGTTTCTGGCTGCGGTATCGCCGGAGAAACGAGCATTTGAACTTTGCGGCCTGTGCGGCACTGGAGCCGGGACCTCAAGTGGACGCCGTGGCCGGGTGGCAGTTCAACAACAGCGGCCTGTTGTGACTGGGCGGAGGCGGTCCACCGGAGCGGTGCCAAACTCGGCCTACATTTCGTCGTGGTCGTTTCTACTGTCAAGTGTAGCGGTCCGGGTGCATGCCCGTGGGTGCAATTCTCAGATCCTCCGGTGGCTGCCCCTGCCTTTGATGGTGAGCTGCCCGGCTGCCGCCCGTATCCTGCCCTGATCCTTGCGGGCCGCCCCCGGCTTTTTACGGGAGCGGGTCCGTAGTGGGGACGACTGTTGCCCGTGACCACGCAACGGATAACTTTTCGCCTGCCCCCGGAACCCGGTCACCAGCGACGTGGCCATCGGGACGCTTGTCCCAGGGTCCCGGCCCCGGTGGGGGTCGGGCGTACTTGGCGGCCATCTTGTTGCGATGAAGCCTACCATCCTGTCCGCTGGGTCGCAGCGGGATTGTGAGAGTGCGACTTTTGGGAGTGTGGCGGCGCGATCGCAGAGAGCTGTGCTGGGGTACGGCGACCTCCTCGAGGCCCTTGGTGCTCTTCACTCCTCCTTGATTCATGGTGTCGGGGTCTTGGGGAGTAAGCTCGACGGTGTGGCGTCGGCGTTGGGGCAAAGGCGGCCCGCCTGTCCGCACGTACATAGGGCCTACCCACACTGCGCACAGGGGGACACTTTGGCGGCCACCCCTGAGGTTAGTGCACGGCTGGACACTCAGGCCAGTATGCTACAGTGTGTTCGTCCAGCTGAGGGCCTGATCTGTCCCGGAGGCGTCGGACCTGAGTGGGGTGTGGTAGCCTCGTCCCGTACGTGCCCTCCTGCGACCCAGGGACAACTCCAGCAACTATTGTCTGCTTTGGCTGCTTCTGTCTTCCTGGACCTTGAGTGCAGTGCATATCCTGGGGCAGCACTGGGAAGCCTGTTTCTCCACGCTGCGGACTGTGTTGATGCTCAGAGACTTCCACCCCACCTGTGTGCGTCGCTTCTCGGACGTTTTTGGACAATTCTCTACCCTGGAACGTTGGATATGGTGCTGGGTCGAGGGGTAGGCATGGGCAGAATTCCAAAGAGTGGTCAGGGATAAGGCTGATCCTTCAGGGGTGGTCATCTAGTGGACGGGCGGGCTCAGGGGTTGCGTGCTCTCCTGGCATAGCTAACAGCATAATAGGTGCATAGTGCTCCCCATCTTGCTTTGAGAAGATCGCTTTTGTGCTGTTTATTGTCCACTTTGGGGGAAACTTACCGTGCGGGAGGGAGAAGCCGGGGGTATGTTTTGAAGGCCCTCCTCCAGTTTATTAATACTTTCTCCACCCCCCGTCTGGTGGGGTTCTTTTCCTACTTCTTTTTCCCTCTTCTCCTATATTTCGGGTCTGGTTCCAGGGCGACAGGCACACTGCTGGGGGGGGGGCCGTACTCATCTGCAGAGGTGCAGGGTGGGGGGTTGGGGGAGGGGATTCTTTCGTCTTTTATCTCTTTTTCCATGGCCTCCTTTTTCTTCTCTGATTCTTTTTGTTTTTTCTTTTTCTGGGATCAGTGTGATACACCTCCTTTGCTATGACTCGTTGCCGCTCCATGTGTACCACAATTTCCGGGGTGCTCTCCGGGAGTTCTGGCGGGGGACTGCAGGCGCAACTGCTTATGATACTCTTCCTCATCCTGATGTTCTTGTGTTTGCGCCATTGACCTAATAGATTGCTGTAAATCGTTTACTTCTATTACTCTGCGTACCTGTAATTGCTGTTTGAAAATTGTCTGGCACCTGATCCTTCTGCCTTGTTTCATTATAAAACGAAAACCTTTTTCTCCTGGTGCCCTACCTACGCTGTTCACAGTATTAGCATCACGATTCTGCTCCCCGATGTGCTGCCTGTGTTTATACTTGCCTGTTTTTGCTCTGATTGCTTAGCGGCCGGCCCCGGGGGGTTGTAGGCCCATACTTGTTCTCTATTGAACTGTCAATAAAGGTTTTCAAAAAAAAAAAAAAAAAAAAAAAATAATTTTCTTTATCAAATGTAACTTTATATTACATTTTTAAATTATAAAATTGATAATATTTTTCCACAAATTAATGTTTTGTAAATAAATGTAAAAAAAAATAAAAAAATGTACTTAAACATAAATATAACCTCAATATGAAAAAAACTCTAATTTAAATGTTCAAATTTAAAAAAATCAAATTTTTCCTTTTTTCCTTTTAACAAAAAAATGTTTTTATAAAACATAAAAAACTACTCTCTACCCTTATCCCCAATACAATCAAGTTCACACTACTAAATTCTCTCCAAAAATTCTAAAAAATGTCAAACATTTGCAAATAAAATTTTCAAATTACTCTCAACCCTAATTTACTATAAACACAACCAGCTACAAAAATGTTACAGAGTTTTTTAAATATTTCTATTTTCATTTAGAAAATGTAAATACTCTGCATTCTTATCCCCTTCAAATACAAATTCCCACAAATGAATATGTGAAATATTTTTTTTAATATATATTTTTTTAAATGACTCTCCACCCTTATCCCCTATAAACCCAATATCCTACTCCTAAACTGTACAATTTTTTTAAAATATTGAATCTTCATACCAAATTACTCCCCACCCAAATCCACTATAAACGCAACATTCCAACATCCCGACAACCAATCTCGTCAGACTTTCAATGATGGTTTACCCACCATGGAAAGGCTGGCTGCGGCCAGCATCCCAATCTGGCAGACAGTGCCTGCGAGGCACCACCACCATTTTATTGATGCTGACCGCTCTGCCTGGCAATCATAATGATTGCCTGTGGCGGATCCGTGGCGTGCGGTCTTTGTGCCCGCCACGGTCACGGTCAGATTCCCCCTGCCATCGTAATGTGGCGGGGAAAATGGCTTTCCGATGGTGGAAGGCCCGCCACCGCACTGCTGGCGGTGATGAGCCTTCCACCATCGTAATGAACCCCAAAGTTATCCGACAGATTCGTAGTCCAGTCCTGAATTCCAATCTTGTTCTGCCAGTGCAGCTGTGGTCTGCAGCACCTGTCGGCATTCCTGAGTCATATGCTCCAAATCGAGGACAGCTTTTAGGGAAGTATACCTTGTTTTGGGACGTATGTATCGGCATAACCACCCCACGTCTCTCGCTTTGCTGTGTCCATGCGCTTTGGCCTGTCGGTATTGGGGCGTCCTGTGAATTCCAGTCAGTCCCAAACATCTTTGTAGGAATCAATTAAGTGAGTTTTCATCTCATTTATAATGCATAGTCATGCTGGAAATAGGAAAAAATACTTGATTTTGAGTTTGCGTAAGCGGAGCTTGATGGCAAGGAAGGAGCTCTCCTGCCTCTGGACCTCCACTGTGTAATCAGGAAAATACTTGGGGGCCAATTCCGATCCGTTAAAAATTTCCCCCGTACGAATTGTATCCGTTTTTTTTACCCTACGAATTGTACAAGTCCCGTACAAACTGGCAAGTACGATTCGTATGTTAAAAAATCCATACGAATCGCATTAGGAAAATACCCCGACACGTCCTCGGGTCGGAAAAAGTGTCCGACACGTCCCCGGACATTTTTACCTACAAATCGGGAAACTGATGTCCGAGCGCGCAAATACGATCCGTCCCGTCCGTCCGAATGCACAACCGGTGGGGGCACACACCGTACCCCCAGCACCCCGTATGTACGCGCCGTACCCCCAGCCCCCCCATGTACGCGTCGTACCCTGGGTTCACGTATGTACGGCATGCACCCCAGGCCCCCACACCCTGCCCGTGCCTGTACGCACCCTACCCGAGGCCCCTACACCAGCACCCTCACCCAGCCGTGCGCATGTACGAGTCGTACCAAGCCATAGCAAATGTGAGCACTGTACAACCACATGGCCGATGTACGCACTGCACAGACGCGAAAAGCACAAGTACTGAACCAGGACACTGCAGAACACCACAAGGAGAGTCAATTTGAATCGCACAACACCACAAAACACGTCCAACAAGCCCAAAGACACCCAATACACTGACCTGCAACAGCCAAACAGGTAAACAGAGGCCCAAAACACAACCACCCCTTATAACACACCCACCCAAAGTTCAAACACAGCCACACCCACAAATGGACCAATAAAAAGGGCCCACACACACAAACCATGAGCCTTTGCAACTAAACCACTGCTGCCAGACCCCACAGACAACCCACAGCACCAGACTTGAACCATTACTACACCTTACACTTGCACACCTTCACACAACCACCTTCACAAACACCCCCTCATCACATTCACACACACACCTTCACAACCACACACACACACCCACAACCATCCACACCCACACCCCACACCATGCCCACAGACAGGAATCCAAAGTTCACAACAGCGGAGCTGGAGATCCTTGTCAACAAAATCATCAGAGTCGAGCCACAGCTCTTTGGAACATTGGTCAGACAGACCAGCGTATCAGAAAAATCAGCCATGTTGCAGAGGATCATCGAGAGTGTGAATGCTGTTGCGCCCATCCGAAGGACCAGGCATGAATGCCAAGCCAGGTGGTACGATCTGCGGAGGACGGTCCGCCGCAAAATGACCGACGAACACAACCAGGCCAACATCACTGGAGGTGGGCCGCCCCGCAGACCAGTACACTACCATACCTGGGAGGAGAAGGTGATGCGCACGCTGCCGCCGGTGGGAGTACACGGACTAGAAGGACTCGTCGAGCCTGGTGAGTACACAAACAAATCACCCCACATGGGGGGAACCGCATCCACAACCCAACTCCCGATAATGCACACAACTACCCCAAAGCCATCACCAGATGCAACCACATTCCAACAACACGCACATGCCACTATCGGCTCCATGCCCCATGCACCAAGCAAGGCCATGCCAAGTCACAGGCCACACAAAACACCAACACAAGACAGGATGTCTGTGATGCCGGACGGGGGGGCCTCCAAAATCACATTGTGCAACTCAGAAGCAGACACCAATGCCCTCAGCCCATATGACCTAGGGCACAGCTATACAAACAGTGTGTCCCGACACTGTACTGTGTCACCTGCAAATAGCGTCCGTGTCGCTGGATGACATGGGTATGAAGGCCCAATTCACACATAACAGCAGCGAATGAAGAGACAACACTGTGAAAGTGTGTCAGCACACACCACCGCTGCAGGGTAGACTCTGAGACACTCTGCCCAATGGGGTCCGGGAGATTCTATACAAAGCCACATCAACAAGCCAATGGCCTTTGAAAGACCTGCTAAGTGTGTGTGCCCAGGAAGCTGGGCTGAGGTGACAGAGGGTGACAGACAGAGGGAGGGAGAGGGAGAGGGAGGGAGGGCGACAGAGGGCGACAGAGGGCGACAGACAGGCGGAGGGAGAGGGAGAGAGAGGGAGGGAGACAGAGGTCGACAGAGGGAGACAGACAGAGGGAGGGAGAGGGACAGAGAGGGAGGCAGACAGAGGGCGACATAGGGAGACAGACAGACGGAGGGAGAGGGAGAGGGAGGGAGGGAGACAGAGGGCAACAGAGGGAGACAGACAGAGGGAGGGAGAGGGAGAGAGAGGGAGGGAGAAAGAGGGCGACAGAGGGAGACAGACAGATGGAGCGAGAGGGAGAGGGAGGGAGGGAGGGAGACAGAGGGCGACAGAGGGAGACAGACAGACGGAGGGAGAGGGAGAGGGAGGGAGGGAGACAGAGGGCAACAGAGGGAGACAGACAGAGGGAGGGAGAGGGAGAGAGAGGGAGGGTGACAGAGGGCGACAGAGGGTGACAGAGGGTGACAGACAGACGGAGGGAGAGGGAGAGAGAGGGAGGGAGACAGAGGGCGACAGAGGGAGACAGACAGAGGGAGGGAGAGGGAGGGAGGGTGACAGAGGGCAACAGAGAGAGACAGACAGACGGAGGGAGAGGGAGAGGGAGGGAGGGAGACAGAGGGCGACAGAGGGAGACAGACAGAGGGAGGGAGAGAGAGGGAGGGAGACAGAGGGCGACAGAGGGAGACAGACAGACAGAGGGAGAGGGAGAGGGAGGGAGGGAGACAGAGGGCGACAGAGGGAGACAGACAGAGGGAGGGAGAGGGAGAGAGAGGGAGGGAGACAGATGGCGACAGAGGGAGACAGACAGACGGAGGGAGAGGGAGAGGGAGGGAGGGAGACAGAGGGCGACAGAGGGAGACAGACAGAGGGAGGGAGAGGGAGAGAGAGGGAGGGCAACAGAGGGCGACAGAGGGCGACAGAGGGTGACAGACAGACGGAGGGAGAGGGAGAGAGAGGGAGGGAGACAGAGGGCAACAGAGGGAGACAGACAGAGGGAGGGAGAGGGAGAGAGAGGGAGGGCGACAGAGGGCAACAGAGGGTGACAGAGGGTGACAGACAGACGGAGGGAGAGGGAGAGAGAGGGAGGGAGACAGAGGGCGACAGAGGGAGACATACAGAGGGAGGGAGAGGGAGAGGGAGGGAGGGAGACAGAGGGCGACAGAGGGAGACAGACATTGGGAGGGAGAGGGAGAGAGAGGGAGGCAGACAGAGGGCGACAGAGGGAGACAGACAGAGGGAGGGAGAGGGAGAGAGAGGGAGGGAGACAGAGGGCGACAGAGGGCGACAGAGGGCGACAGACAGACGGAGGGAGAGGGAGAGAGAGGGAGGGAGACAGAGGGCAACAGAGGGAGACAGACAGAGGGAGGGAGAGGGAGAGAGAGGGAGGGCGACAGAGGGCGACAGACAGACGGAGGGAGAGGAAGAGAGAGGGAGGGACACAGAGGGCGACAGAGGGAGACAGACAGAGGGAGGGAGAGGGAGAGAGAGGGAGGGAGACAGAGGGCGACAGAGGGCGACAGACAGAGGGAGGGAGGAGGGTGACAGAGGGAGGGAGAGAGAAAGACAGAGGGAGACAAAATCACCCTTGAGTGGTGTGGGCATGTCCGCTCATCAGCAGGTGGACTGTGTGCATGTTGACAAGGTCTGGCAGTGCGTGAAACACCCCTCATTCTTTTGGAAAGCACTGGCCTATGTGTCAAACTGTGCACGAGTCGATCCTCGCTGCAGGCACAAACCTAACCTCACACCCAGTATACCCACTCACTGTGTTTGTTAGAACCCAGTCACAAATGCATAAGTTTCCTACCTGCATTCTCCAATAGACATCACAAAGCTACATTTGGCTGCGTACAGTGCAACAGATAAGTCGGTTCTGCAGCACTCGCTACGCACGCTTGCTACACTGCTCACTGCGTTCAAAACTGATGCAACAACAAAGAGTGTGTCACACATAGGAAAAGTGTTGACAGCCGTGGCCAAGGGACATACCCATGCACCATGCACAATGCACAGGGACTTGCCAAGTACAGACAAGGTAGATGACACTTGGCCCTGCTGTAGACAGCACAAGGCAAACCTGTGACCACTGTACACTCAAATACCAACTCCACATGCCACCTACCTACCACAGGAACTCACATTCACTGTCATGCCAGCAGGCACCATGAGGGGATAGACACATCACCTGGTAGACCCAATGACAAATCACACCACACCCAACAGCATGCTCGGTCACACACCCCCCCCTTACACAAGCACACACCCCCGGGGCAGCCAACACAAATTGCCACTCCCACAATGGATATGTGACACAACAAGACCAATCCATAGCTAAATAAGCATCCCAACACTCATTAGACAGGCCAAATAACCAGGAGTACATATCAATCTGACCCCCGCAATATACCCATCCACAAGTGCACTGTGAGAGGAATGCCAGACATATCCAACTACCCAGAGCAACTGTGCCAACTTGCATATGTATGAAACATGGATGACGCTTGTAACACCATTAACATTGTCTCTCTCTCACACACAGGGCAACGTCGTCGATCTCCCCCCAACACTGGGGGGGAAGACACACAGGACCAGGCACCGCGTGGCGATGATCCCACCGGCAGCGACGACTCTCACCACACTGTGGATGACCCCGACCAACCTGGCCCCTCTGGTGCCCAAGCACCTGCAGCACCTGCGTCAGGTACAACTGTGCCAACCACCACCCCCATTCCTGCCACATCCCAGGAGACACACAGGAGCCCTGCTCGCACACAACGCAGCCAGTCTGACCAGGAGGGACGAGGGACCCCGGGCACCCAGGAGGAGGCAGGCGACCCCGCAAATGCCATCCCTCAGGGGTCCCGGAGACCCAACGTGCCCACAAGGGCAGGCCAGGCACAAGTGGGCAGGGGTGGCGGGAGTGGAGGACGGCGGAAGCGCGAGCCTGACCAGGTAGCTGAGGAACCGGTTATGTCACACGTCCGCAACATCCTGGACTCATACCGGCGTGACACCAGAGACATGGACCAGGTCGTGGCCAGACTTTCCGGGATGCAGGGGACCCTCGATGAGATCAAGAACCTGCAGGTCGAGCATCATGCCAGTCATCAACAACACCAAGGACGGATGGAGGCAAGACTGGCTGAGCTCCTGGCGGTGCACAGGGACGTGAGCCAATCACTCCGTCAGATCGCCCAAAGCCTGGAAAAACCCTCCCTGTGCCACCAGGCGTAGACCAGCACCAGACACAGGGAGGGAGGAGGAGGAGGATTCATCTGACGGAGCGTCCCCAGCATCGTCAAGGCCTGCATCAGAGGGTCCCCGGAGGAAGGTGGGTCGTCCACGCAAAAGACCATGAGAGTCAGCGGACCATCACCATCTCCCAGGTCACCTGGCCTGGCACCTGGCCCCCTGGCGCAACAGCAGCACCTTATCCAATGACATTCTCTGCCACATGGACTTGCTGGTCACTGTCTGACCAATGTTGACAAAGACTGTGGCATGGACTCTGATGACTTTCAATGGCAAGGATACCATCTCCCCCTGTGAACTTTGGATTCTATACCCCCGGTACAGCACCTAATTGCATCCCTCAAAACACGTACCCCACCACCAATAAAAATCTTAGAAATCACGAGATGATGCCGTCATTTAGCATTATTCCATTACATGTGTGTGTTGGCAAGTCAAACCATGCCTGAGTTCTGAAGTAACTCCAACCATGCATACCCTGGGGTCTGAGTCTGGCACAGGACACACATGGGTCACAATGTATCATCCAGACATGGAGCACCATACTCACCCGTGATGGGCCCAACCAGCTGAGGGGGTGCCTGCACAACTGTGCGGACAGACCTATTTCGAAGAGCAACAGTCATGTGCAGAGGTCAGGGATCATGTGGAGTGTCCTGGGGTGGGAGTCCCAGGTATGTGTAGCCAGGTGGGAGAACTATGTCCTGCAAGCAGGAGTCAGGTGGATGTGGAGAATGATGGCCAGGCCAAGGTTGGATGCATGGAGATGGCACAATGGGATCTTGGATGACAGTGCCACATGGTTGTGTTGGGGGCGTGGTCGTGAGCTGCATCCTGAGTGTGGACGTGGCTTGTGAAGGTCATCCTGCAGGTGACAGTGATCCCTTGCCGCTATCCCTGTTGGACAGTGATGTGGCTGGGTTGCCGGATGTTGAAGCAGAGCTGTGCAGATGCACCCTGGATGTGGACAAGTGTCATGGGAGTTGTAAGGTACTTCTCCCTAGAGTGCAGGGTAGGATTGGACATGGATGTCGAAGTTGACCTGGGGGATGGTCTGTCTTGCCTTGAGGTGGATCAAACAGTGGACCTTGTGCATAATGCAGAGTGTTCTGAGGCTTGAGGTACAGATGCTGGTGATCAGCATAGCACATGTGAGCAAGCATTCCATGATGCACACCAGCTCGTGTGCGTGGACACTGTGTGCCTGTGCAGGGCCCTTGCGGGTGGGACACAAGCAGTTGACCCAGCTGTAAGGGGAAAATCTGCAGATGAACACCTCAGTCGTGTACAAGTCCAGCATCAGGTGGCCAACGTGCTGCCATCTGCCAATGGATACCATGCATCATTCAATATGGGAACTGGCAAGGACTGCTTCTTTGGGGAGGGTGAGGAGCACCTGCCTGCCAATGGGACACCAGATGATGATGAGATGCAGTGCGCATGTCATGGTGTAGAGGGGTATCCTGGACACATTGTAGACTGACACGCTGAGACATGATACCTGTGCCATGTGTCCCACAACGACCCCATACTACATGCAGAGGCCTGGAGTACCACTCACATGGCCATGTTGGGGTACAGAGCCGGTGGGGAGTAGGAGGGACATGACCTGGTTGGTGTGACAGGGCCTGGAAGGCGTGCCAGCGCTCTGTAGGCAGTTGGAGTTGCACACTCATTATGCAAAGGTGTCGTGTGGGCGATGAGTGCATGCCTGAGTGCATGCAACAGATGTATTGGATGGACATTGCTTGGTGGGTGGCCTCAACACCATGGTGTAGCGTGATGTGGCACATGCAAGGACATGAGGCATGTGCAATGTGCACGTAGCATGTGCAGACGGTCCAGCCTTTGCCACCGCAACTGTGTCACACACAAGCAGATTACACCAAAATGAATGGGTGGAGGGAAGAAGGGGGGTGCGTCATAGAGGCGTGTGTGTGAGGGCAAATCTAGAAACTCTGTGTGCCTATGCTGCAGGGCCTGCAGCAGCAGGCGCCATGTCCTGGAAACCATGCCACAAGTTGCACACTAACACAAGCATGTCAGAAAGGACTACTGCAAAAGGTGTATGAGAAGGGAGGAGTGTCTGGTTCAACATGGCACACACACAGACAATGGATGCACATGCAGCAAAGTGGCCGTTGTGGGGACAGAGATGGCAAAATACCTACACAGCCATGTACATCGTGCACAATACATATCATAATCCCTGACAAACAGCTTGCATCTTGCTACTCTACACATAGACTCATATGCACAATCTGTGACAACTATGCCAGACATGCCACATGCACAGTGGCAAGAGACCTGCATTGACAGAGATGAGGCACCTTGGAGGCTGAGGGACACCTTTATTAGGCATGTTCGCCGGAAGGCAAATGCATCAATATTAACAGATGCACAGGTCATGTGGATGAACATGTCGAACCTACACTGGCACCCCCCTTGCACCACAGATGCAGGAAACCCATAGAACTGGCACACAAGTGACAGGTTTGAGGAAAACACCCCGTGCTGCTCACGGAGAGGCTGCAATTCACCATTGAACCACTAATGGGGATGTCCCACACTATGTCAACCCGGTGCATCCCGTATGTTTCCGAGGGCAGTGTTACACACATTGATGCCTTCATCAAAATCCACAATCACATTACAGATGACTGTCACCAAGTGTGACTATCAATTCAGGTGAATCCAGCTCCATGTCATGTGACCCATGGTGATTCTACATGTATGCGAAGTAACCAAACATGAACAGGAGCAGTGCACACACATTCCAAACACATAGCACACCCAAAAACCCATGGTGCATCCATTACCCTAAGGTGATTTCTCGACATGTCCGTGCATGTGACACTGATTCAGCACACGTTGCTGTATTCATGAGGAATAGCAGGAGCACAACAATGCCACCAGCAGACACCATGCGCAAATACCTGGGGATGAGAGACACACAAGAAGTGAACCAAAAGAAGCACATCCGCATGCATGGGCATGTACTCGACACGTATAAGGTTGGCAACATGCTAGGTGAAAATAGTGTCTCAGGTAAGACATACTGTTATTACACCATCACTCGAGTGACACATCCAAATACACCTCTGACTCACTTGCCAGACATGCAGATGGACCCACACATTGCAACACATGCCACACAAGGCTCAAAGCGTGCACACTCAGACACTGCAACTCACCACTAAGCAAAGAAGTTGCGTATGAGCTGACTCCGGATGTCCTCTTCCTCCTCCTCCTCAACATCACTTGCCTCGTCACCAAGCCCCTCGTCCTCCACGGGTGGATGTTCCTGCTCATCTGGATCCAGGATGAGTGGCACAGCTTTCTTCACTGTCATGTTGTGCAGCATGCAGCACACAAGGAAGATTTTGCAGACCTTCACCGGTGCATATGGGAGTGCGCCGCCGGTCTTGTCGAGGCACCGGAAGCGGCTCTTCAGGAGGCCAAAGGTCCTCTCTATCACTCGCCTGGTCTGCCCATGGGTGTTGTTGTACCGGTGATCGGCAGCCGTTCTGGGGTTGCGGAGAGGTCTGATCAGCCATGGCATGTTGGGATAGCCAGAGTCTCCTACATGGAAACATCATGGACAGAAGTGGGTCAGGAGAAGCAGTAAGACAGAAAGATGACGCTAAATACAGGAGTAACAGAGTATACCCACCAACAAGACATGCTCGTTCGTTGCGCAGCTGCAGCATCATTTCAGGCACCCTGCTACGCCTCATGATGTAGGCATCGTGTGCAGATCCTGGAAAACGAGCACAGACATGGGAAATCACCATGTTAGCAAGACACACCACAAGGGCATTAATGGAGTGGTAATGTTTCCTGTTCCTATAGGCTACCTCCTGTGCCTGTGGTGGTACCAAAGCCACATGTGTCCCATCAATAGACCCAATGACATGGGGCATCCCTCCCAGGGCATAGAAGTCACCCTTGACACCTGTCAACTGCTCAGGAGTTGGGAAATGTATAAACTCATCCAGGTGAAGCAACATGGCCTCTAAAAAATCATGCAGGACACGGCTGAACATGGTCTGGGACATGCCACCCACATGAGCAATGGTATGTTGGAACATACCCGTGGCAAAGAAATGTAGGGCTGCCATCACCTTCATCTTGGGTGTCAGTGCAGTAGGATACCTGTGTAGCGGTAGGAGGTGTGGTGCCAGCCTTGCTGTCAAGTTCAGAATCAACCGTTGGGTGAAGCGGTAGCGGCGTATACAGTTACGTTTCCTCAGGGCAGCCAAGTCTGGGATTGGTCGGGGGAGAGGCGGAGCCCTGCAGTAATTTGGAAGGGACAACGAAGAGTGAGTACAGTACAACAACACTGTCAATGTACTGAGCACATGTTGAACAGCCAATACACATATGCTACATGCAGAGTCAGGTCTGTGCAATATATCCTGGACACGTATGCCAGGTAGGTGACACTCCTACCAAGAGCCATCTACAAACGTGGATTCACAAGCTCAACATGACATGGCATGAGACTAGCTGTGGGCCAGTGTAAGTGAACAGGCAGACGCATTACAGGAGTGACAGACATCCACATGTGTGCAAGAGAAGGATGTTTATCATACAGACAGGTTGCGGTACACTAGAGGCACAGGTCACATGTCCCTGAAAAAAGGACAGACCACACACCTTGCCATTAAGGGGTACATGTCAAAACTGATCACACAGACATTGAAACTACGCAGATATGTCCTTGTCTCGCAAGTCCATGTTCGATGCATACATACACACGTTACGTCTGATTCCACTTGTGTCCTGGTGTGCAAAATAGTGTGCCATGCCCATCCACACACATGCACATGTTGGATGCTGCAACTACTGATGCATTAGACGGTACACCAACTGCAAGCTTATGGGAACACATGACACACACATGACATACTCACATTGTGCAAAGCCGGTAGTCACATGTCAGGTGTCATTATCCGTGTACCTGGCATCAGGGGACAGTTGCGCGTGTTGGCGACTGTGCCATGCCAGTGACGCAGTGCTCCACAAGTCTGTACTACATGCACACATGTCAAAGGTGTGAAGGGGATGTGTGGCACATAGTGCAGCTTGACACATGACATGTGTACACAGCTCATCACACATCTACTGGGTTCAAACATGAGGAGATTTGTGCCACATCACAGCTTGACACACCTAGGCCCGAGACATGTAGGACTGCACTGACAATGGCTTGATGTCCAGCCTCGGCCAAGTATGACAGCTCAATTCCTTTCTGTGTGCCGCCTGTCACCAGTGTAAGGTGTGAAACGCACCGTACACACGCTCTGAGGGCGTGTGTAGGGTCCTTATCACCATGGTTGTGTCGCCGTAGGCGTGCGTCATGCTGATACGGTCCGTACACGCGTGTGTAGGGTCCTTATCACCATGGTTGTGTCGCCGTAGGCGTACGCCATGCTGATACGGTCCGTACACGCGTGTGTAGGGTCTGTACCACTATGGTAGTGTTGCCGTACGCGTACGCCATGGTGATACGGTCCGTACACGCGTGTGTAGGGTCCTTATCACCATGGTTGTGTCGCCGTAGGCGTATGCCATGCTGATACGGTCCATACACGCATGTGTAGGGTCTGTACCACTATGGTTGTGTCGCCGTAGGTGTACGCCATGCTGATACGGTCCGTACCCGCGTGTGTAGGGTCTGTACCACTATGGTTGTGTCGCCGTAGGCGTACGCCATGCTGATACGGTCCATACACGCGTGTGTAGGGTCCGTACCACTATGGTTGTGTCGCCGTTGGCGTACGCCATAGTGATACGGTCCGTACACGCGTTTGTAAGGTCCGTATCACCATGGCGTACGCGTACGGCAACACTACCATAGTGGTACGGACCCTACACACGCGTGTATGGACCGTATCACCATGGCGTACGCGTACGGCAACACTACCATAGTGGTACGGACACTACACAGGCGTGTACGGACCGTATCACCATGGCGTATGCATACGGCAACACTACCATAGTGGTACGGACCCTACACAAGCGTGTACGGACCGTATCACCATGGCGTACGTGTACGGCAACACTACCATAGTGGTACGGACGCTACACACGCGTGTACGGACCGTATCACTATGGCGTACGCCTACGGCTGCACTACCATAGTGATACGGACCCTACACACGCATGTACGGACTGTATCACTGGAGTAGTGGTGCCCTAGGGGCGTGGAACGCTCCGTACCTGTGTGTGTATAGTGAAATTACATAGGGGACACATGAGGGACAAGTATAAGGGCCTAAATGCATGCTGGTTGTCATGGAGACCCAGTTTCAAGTTCAAATTTTTTAATCAGGTGGCCAGCAGAAGTCGGTTGGAGACAATATACAAAGTTGCAAAGTGGTTGTTCACTTGACATCATGCTCATTTTTTATAACATGCAAAGGCACCCACTGGAGTAGGTTTAAAGGGATTGGAGGAAACGTAGGATGCAAATGAGATTGACCAATCACTCTGTACTCCTGTAAATGAAACAGGCCAGCAAGGCAAATATAAGGCAGCCAGGCCCCATGAGAGAGCACTTGCCTGCACAACCTTTCATTCCACACCACTGCTGCTGCTCGTGATTCCTCTGGCACCATGTCCAGGTCTGTGGAGAGGGCCCAGCCATTCACACAGGAGGAGAACCAGGCCCTGCTGGATGTGATCCTCCCACAGTACCCTTGCCTGTATGGGAGACCAGGGGAGCAGGTGAGTGCTGACTCCATTAGCTTAGACTGTGCCCCTTTTTAGTGACTGTCACTTCTGGCATTGTGTCCAGGTGTGACAGACATGCAATGTTCTTTAGAGTGGGTCCCAGGGGGGGGCATGCCTCATGTCTCCCATGCAGAGCATGCTGTAGTGCATGTCTGCACTCCTCACTTGCATAGTGCTCACTGTGACAAGCACTGCATGGTGCATGCCACATTCAGCCTGGCTAACCCTCTTGGGAATGTTGTTTCTACAGTCCTGATGTGATTCGGTGTTCCACCCAGGGAGACAGGTGACTGTACCCACAGATGTGTGTGAGTTGAGTGCACCTGTGGTGAGAGTGTCCAAATGATGTGTTCGTCCCCTGGACATTGGTGTGTGTGTAAGTCCCCTGTCATGTGGGTGAGTGTCTATGTGGAGTGTTGTACCCCAGCTGCATGAGGGATGCATATACCCTACCCATCTGATGTGAGCAGGGAGCACTGCTGTGTGTCTGACGTGCTGAGCCTGCCCCACACCTGTGACACCCCCCCGGTCTAGTGCCACATGTGCAGAGAGATTTTTGTACCCGCATTTGCCAATGGCAGGTGATCGTCCTGTGCCTGTGTGTGTCTGTGTACCCTGCTGAGGTTGCGCCAGTGGCCTGGGGCATGTGACTGCTTTGAGGTGCTGTACATAATCGTGGTGTAGCTTGTGATGCACAGTGTGAGCCAGGATCAGTGATTGTGTTGCACCCCTCATTCCACCTGTGTACTTTCAATGCCACGTCGTGCATTTGGCCTTCCCCAGAGGATAATGTCCCTATGATGAAGGTGCAATGATTTTGCTGCATACTATGCCCTGTTCAAACCAGCCAAATTGTTCACATGTGTGTCTCTGTGACATGTAGCAGGTGTCTTGATGTTGACTCACTTTGTCATTCTCACAGGTAGGTGTCGATGCCAAGGGGGAGATCTGGAGGAGAGCCGTCAGTGCCGTGAGGTCGGTGGAGGGTCGGAGGCGGCGCCTGCCTCAGGTGAGGAAACGCTGGCAGGATATCCGGTGCTGGACCAGGAGGATCGCCCGGGTCCTGCTGGGGGACTCACCTGAGAGCCACAAGAACCGTGGGCGCCGGCGCCTGACCCACCAGATGAAGCGTGTGCTGGCGGTGGTCTTCCCTGACTTGGATAGGCACCTAGCGGAGAAGCAGCAGCAGGAAGGGGGTAGGTACATGTGTGTTTGTTGTGTGTCACCAGCTTTTGGAAGTGCGCAGTTGCATGGATACACTGCCAGGGTTCATATGTGCAGTACACATCCTGTTCCCCAAAGTAAACCGGTGCTGTTCTTCCTCCCTTCCCCTCCTTGACACGTGTTCCCTGGTCTGTGTGTAGTCACTGTTGCACAAGGTCATCTAGGCTGCCAGTTAATCCAAGTGCCCAATGCTTGCAGCATCATGTGTGGGGGTGGTGTGTAACATGTGTTGGGACCTTGCCTGTGCCCTGGCCAGTTCAGTCAATGTGGGGTCCATATTAGTTGGCACTGATGCTGAGTCCCGACATAGGAGTGTGTCTGAAAAGTGTACTGCCTTACAGCATGCATGACCAATGTTGTGGCCTCAGACATGATGTGCATGAGTGTGAGATATGCATAGTGCAAGGACGTTTGCCTCTGTTGCAGTCATATCCATCCCGGACCATGGAGGAGTGTGGCCACTACAGTCCCCTGGGGCACCTTTTCCTAGGTATCATGTGTGTCATCCAACAATGTGGACATTCACAGTGTCTTCAGCATAGGTTGGGCTCTGTGGCATTGTACCCTGGCCTAATGTGTATATACGTAAAGTGTGCTACATGTGTCCACTGTACAGGGTGACCCAAGTTGGCTTGTGCATACTCACAGTGGCCGGTGCCAGTGTGTTTTGGTACAAGTATCTGATGATGGTTGTTTGTCAATTTTATGTGTGGACAGGCGCACAAGGGTTAGTTTGTGTACATTTAGGATTTATTGAAGGGCATTTTGGAAATCCCTGAGTAAGAGGTGTAAGTACTTCCTCTGTGTCACTCACATGGTCTCAGGTAGGGGGGGGTTTGTGCGGGAAAGGCCTACATGTCCAAACCGTATGTGTCCTTGCCAGGTCTGGCCTGTGTGTGATGATTGTCTGGACATACGCTCAACATGCAGTGACCCAGTCATGTTGGGCAGGGTTTTATGTATTTGCTCAGCATCATGTGCCAAAAGTTACAAGACATGGTTCCTGCTCATCCCTTTTTTGGCTACGGTGTGTGGTCCAGATGCTGTACTCAACTGTCCCCAGAGACTTGCTCCTCTGTCTAATTTGAGATCAAGTTCTTTGCTGTTGTGTCACGCTCTCCATTGTGTCTCAGTGGCATGGTGGGTCAACCAACTGTGTGGTGCAGTGCCTACATATGTGCGTAGTATTGTAGATGTTACTAATATTGCTTTTCATGCTATGCACTGTGACCTATGCAGTTTTGAATCATGTGTCATATGTATACAGGTGTCTGATTATTTCCTGCCTCTTCACCTTGCCCTCAGAATCGTCGAGGGAAACCGAGGGAGACACTGGCACAGAAATTGAGGAGGGATCCAGCAGCGGTGCCACCAGTGCTGGCGAGTCTGTCTCAGCGAGTGGCACGGAGGCGGAGGGGAGTGTAGCGGAGGACCTGTCCAGTCCCACCACCGACTATGACGCTGACGGGTCCGAGGCTGAGCTCCCTGAGAGGGCGGACGCTGCTCCCAGAGCTGAGAGCAGCACTCCATCTGTCGCCGCCCCCTCCATTCCCATCACCCGCCTCCCACCTGCTCGGGTCCCTTCCCACCGTGCTAGGCACCAACAGGTCTCCTTCGTGCCAGGCACCGCACCCCCTGCCCCTGTCTCCCCTGCTGCCGTCAATGCCGAGTCTGTGGACATTCAGCGGCAGTTGCAGGTTGGTCAAGCATCGATGCTTACTGTCCTCCATGAACACACCAGACTGCTGACACAGATGGTGTCGTACTTGGAGGGCA
This sequence comes from Triturus cristatus, assembly GCF_964204655.1. Taxonomy (NCBI): domain Eukaryota; kingdom Metazoa; phylum Chordata; class Amphibia; order Caudata; family Salamandridae; genus Triturus; species Triturus cristatus. The sequence continues at coordinate 980,041,201 of NC_140593.1, forward strand.
TGTCAGCAGCGATGTCTGATCAACGGATGTTTCCGAAGTCCATAGACTCCTCACTGACTACAGCAGTGGATCTCCAGCAGCGCTCCATCCCCCCCTACCCCAGCACCATCCACACTTCCTATTCCCATGCCTGTCCCACGCACACCCAGACGTCCCCATGCACGCACCCAACCAGACACAGGTAGCACACCACCAGGCAAGGCAAAGCGCACTCCTCCAGTCATGCACACACATGGGGAAGTAGGCACACCCACTGGGTCTGGGAGAAAATGGCAGCCACGCAGCCAGAGTGGGAGTCCACATTCCTCAAGACCCACTTCCTCCAAAACCACTCCCCTTAGCTCTCCTGGCCAACTGTCACCGAATGAGTCCTTGGTGCCCACTGTGTCTCTCAGCCCCAGTGTGGCACCACCCCGCAAGCGGTGGAGGCAGTGCCCGGCCACGGGAGTGGAGTCCCCCCCTGTCCACACCCCCCCCCGGAGCGCTGCAACCCATCCCTCCAACCCCCCCCTGCTTGGGGCCTGTGGTTCTTTCGGGTGCAGGGGAGACGCTGGGCGACCTGGCAGTAGTGTGTAGCGCCGTGCTGGAATCCACCTTTGGCGCTGCCCCACCCCCTGTGGTGAAGTCGTCCGTCCCTGCACCCACAACACCTACCCTTGCCCCTCCTGTCCCTGAGGTGCCTGCTCCTTCCCCCCCACATGATGCCCCCCCTTCTGTGGATGAAATGGACATGTGAACTGTGCAGGCAAGCTAGGTGACACACGTCCCAATGTGTACCCCCCCAGGACTTTGCTGATGGCCTGGCCCATGGGCCTTGTAAATAGTGGACATTTAAAACTATTTATTTTGAATGCTGAATAAAGCATTTTGTTTTTCTTTTGCACACTTATGCTTTCCTGGACTTGCTGTTGGTGGTGCTGCTCCATGATTTGGGGTGGTGATAATGTGTTAGGTGTCTGGGAAATGTTGTAGTGTGCTGCTCATGGGGAGGACCCTGGTATCTGCGTGCCATCACAAGGTCTCTGCAAATAATCTTTGGTCATGTAAGCTCTTACTGTATGGTGACATTGTCCCAAGGAGTGTTCCTTCCTCTGTGGCACCTGACTTCTTCCCTGCAGGGTGTTTCCCAATTGTTGTGCTGAACTGTGTCTACAGTTCCTTGCTGTGTGAGGGATCCCTTCAACTTTGCCCATGCCTGCTCAGCAATGTCTCCGCCTGCATCGTCTGTGCCATCCTTGGTAGTCACTGTACTTGTGTATGGAGTATGTTGCCATGGCTTAATGTGGACATGGTCCCTTTTCCGCACTATGCATGTGTGTACTCCCAGCCTAGCACAAATGTGTTACTTGTTCTGCAGGGTATTTGGGCACCTGACTGACAATTGTGGGCATTGTATCTGTGGGTACTCCACCCTTTTCATTCCATGGGAGGCAACGACTTGTTGGCTGCCCCAGCACCTGTACATTCCTATCAGTCCTGGAATGTGGGTGACAGTGTGTGTTCCCTTAGGCTCTCTTAGTTTAGTGGGGTTTCACATGAGGCTACAGTCTTGTTGCATGATCTCAGTGTGTGTATTGTGCTGCCACCGCCAGGGGTGGGTATGCATGTGTAATTTGTCATCACACCCACATGTGGTGTGTCATGCAGTGGGGGAAGGACATCCATCCTCATTGGAGTGGGACACTGCTGTCAGTGATGTGTTGTCATGGCACTATCAACATAGTCGCACATTGTGGATGCCTTCATGCACCCATGGAGATTTGCTAATGGGAGGATGATGTACACATCCCCATGTCTCAGTCCACTGCTGGGAGGCCTCTGCACGCACCCCTCCTATGTCTGGGCACTGCTGGGAGGACTCTGCACACACCCCTCCTATGTCTGGGCACTGCTGGGAGGACTCTGCACCCACCCCTTCTATGTCTGGGCACTGCTGGGAGGACTCTGCGCCCACCCCTCCTATGTCTGGGCACTGCTGGGAGGACTCTGCACACACCCCTCCTCTGTCTGGGCACTGCTGGGAGGACTCTGCACACACCCCTCCTATGTCTGGGCACTGCTGGGAGGACTCTGCACACAGCCCTCCTGTGTCTGGGCACTGCTGGGAGTCATAGGCACCCACCCCTCCTGTGTCTGGGCACTGCTGGGAGGACTCTGCACCCACCCCTCTTGTGTCTGGGCACTGCTGGGAGTGATAGGCACCCACCCCTCCTATGTCTGGGCACTGCTGGGAGGACTCTGCACCCACCCCTCCTATGTCTGGGCACTGCTGGGAGGACTCTGCACCCACCCCTCCTGTGTCTGGGCACTGCTGGGAGGACTCTGCACCCACCCCTCCTGTGTCTGGGCGCTGCTGGGAGTGATAGGCACCCACCCCTCCTATGTCTGGGCACTGCCGGGGGGACTCTGCACCCACCCCTCCTTTGTCTGGGCACTGCTGGGAGGACTCTGCACACACCCCTCCTATGTCTGGGCACTGCTGGGAGTGATAGGCACACACCCCTATGTGTCTGTCCACTGGCGTGATACGACCCGTACCCACATCCTTCGGCCTGGGTACGGCCCATACCACCATTGCAGTGGCTATGTAGGGGTACGCTTGGTACGAGCCATACCCACGTCCCACAGGCATGGGTACGGCCCGTACCACCATTGCAGTGGCGATGTAGGGGTACGCTTGGTACGGGCTGTACCCACGTCCTTGAGGCATGGGTACGGGTCGTACCCCCATTGTTGGGGTGCCGTAGGGGTACGTACCGTACCCATGCCTTTAGGACGTGGGTACGGCCCGTACCACGCGTACCCCTCCATCGCCACTGCAATGGTGGTACGGGCCGTAGCCATGCCTGTGGGACGTGGGTACGGCCCGTACCAAGCGTACCCCTACATCGCCACTGCAATGGTGGTACAGGCCGTACCCATGCCTGTGGGACGTGGGTACGGCCCGTACCACCATTATGGCGGTGACGTAGGGGTACGCATGGTACGGGCCGTACCCACGCTCTGGGGGCGTGGGTACGGGCCGTACCACCATTGTTGTGGTGCCATAGGGGTACGCACCGTACCCACGCCTTAATAGCGTGGGTAAGGGTCGTACCACGCCCACCCCTACGTCACCCCAAGAATGGCGGTACGGCTCGTACCCATGCCTTTGGGACGTGGTTAGGGGCCATACCGCCATTGTTGGGGTGACGTAGGGGTGGGCGTGGTACGACCCGTACCCACGCTCTTACGTACGTGGGTACGGTGCGTACCACAATTGTTGTGTTGCGGAATAGTTATGCTTGGGGATGGAATTATGAGCTATCTTGAAGTTTACTACAACCTTCTGTGTTCTGAAATAACCAACTACAGGTCCTGTGTAAAACACATGAGAGTAAAAGTTAAGAAGGTGGCATTTATGCAGGTTCTTAAAGAGGGCGGGACTAATTTAGGTTCAGAATATAGCCATACTATATAACTATATAACCACCCTTAGGTTCTAGCCTGAAATCACGTGGCTTGATGTTCTCTCGAATCCGATTGTGGCCTTGGCCACGCCAGCTGGCTACAAAATCCATCGAGCTAATCGCCCTGTCGGTAGAGGGGGGGACTGGCTATTTTATACAGAGAGTGTTGGACTCTGTTTGGTGAAACATCTTCCATCTGGGGGGCATGTGAGGCTCTTGATTTTAATTTACAACTCTCAGCCCACTTTACTTTGGGTGGGTCTTTGATTTATCGTCCACCGGGGCTAGCCAATGTATTTTTGGATTCTTGTGGGGACGCCTTAGCTAATAGAGTCTTGCGGTTCTCGAATTATCTGCTTCTCGGGGACTTTAATATCCATCTTGACGCTACGGAATCAGCTGATTCAGCTGTTTTCCTCGATTCGCTGCATTCGGTTCATCTTTCCCAATGGGTCACAGATTCGACACACCAAGGAGGTCATACCCTGGATTCCATTTGCTCCAATTTCCCTATTGTAGTAGATCGGCCCCTCCCGGTCGCCTGGACAGATCACTTTCCTATATTTTTCTCTTGGGACATTATGCGTCCAACTCGTCCAGATAGAGTCCATCGGCCGCCTACTTTTAGGAAACTGGATGCTGGGCAGCTGAGTAGCAGCTTGGCAGTCTCTCGCCCCTCCTTCTCCGAAGACCTTGAGGAGAATGTGTCAAGGTTCGCAGACTGGATTACAGCGGCAATTGGTGCTCAGGTCAGACTATCCTGAGAAGAGAGACACCATCTAAGCCTTGGTTTACTTCGGAACTGGGGATTCTGAAGCACGCCTGTAAGGTACTGGAGAGGGCATGGCGCTCCAGCGGTTATTGCCCTATTGCTAAACTTGCTCTCAGATCCAAACAAAAATCTTATTATACAGCTATTGGTCTGGCCAAAGGCCGATATTTCTCTGATCGGATTGATCAGAGAAATTTTCTCTATGGTGAAAAGTTTTGTATCTCCTAGTGCCCAGGCTTTAGTGGTGCCCTCCTCGATCACTTGGTGTAACACCTTAGCTCAATTTTTTAGGGGCAAAATAGGTGCCATTCAGGAGTCCTTTTCAACGATCCCCAGGAATTCTACTTCTGCCTTGTTGGGGATGTAGATGCTAAAGACTACTTCTACTTTTTCAACTTTTAAATCTGTTGATCTGGCCTGTACCCTTAGGATTCTCAAGGCACTTAAATCTGGTTCGCCTAAGGACTCTTGTGCAGCTAGGCTTCTATCTGAAGTAGCAGACTCGATCAACTTCGAAGTCAACCATATGGTTAATGCATCACTTTGTGACGCTAGTGTTCCATTATCATGGAAACAGGCTCTGATCCTCCCCCTCCTTAAGAAGCCTTTTTCTGACCCTCTGCTTCCTGAGAACTATCGACCTATCTCGCTCCTACCAAGTCTGGCGAAGGTCTGCGAGAAGGTTGTTACATCTCAACTTACCCACTATGTAGAGGTATCCGGTTTGCTTCACCCAGCTCAATCTGGTTTCCGTGCTTCTTATAGCACGGAGTCAGCATTGCTGGAGGTGACTGAGGCAATTCGGGAGAGCTTGGATGCCGGTGGGAGTGCGGCTTTGGTCATGCTTGATCTCTCAGCGGCATTGGATACCATGCCCAACTCTTTGCTTCTCGACCGATTGGAGGCTATCGGTGTTTCGGGAATGGTGCTGCGCTGGATTAGATCTTTTTTTAAAAACAGATCTCAACAGGTCTGGCTTCTACCTCATGCCTCTACCCCTTTGCAGCTGGTTACTGGGGTTCCACAGGGGTCATCACTTAGCCCTCTGCTTTTCAATATCTATGTGACTCCACTGATCTATCTTGCTGAGTCACTGGGGGCTAAGGTGATGGCCTATGCTGATGATACCCAGCTTCTGTTCTCTTGGAGGAAAGGAGACATTTCAGTTGAGGCCGCTCAGCTCTGTTTGATGGCTGTGTTTCATTGGCTCATGAATGCACAATTAAAGTGCAACGAAGAAAAATCGGAAGTGCTGTTGTATGGATCGTTCCCTGAGTATTTTAGGGAAAGGTTGTGGCCATCGGACTTTCCCCACCCATCTATGGGTAAGGGCGCCGTAAAAAATCTCGGGGTCTAGTTCGAGGAAAACTTGAATTTTTCTACTCATGTGCAGAAACTGGTAGGAACTTGCTTCGGCACTTTAAAAATATTGAGGAAGTTTCTCCCTCTATTGCCTACTTGTGTCAAGGAAACGGTGGTCCGTGCATTGTTTTTGTCTTGGTTGGTTTATGCCAACGCCATTCTGGTTGGATGTCCTGCCTATTTGGTTAAAAAGTTGCAAGTAGTTCAAAACTCGGCCGCTAGACTGTTGCTTGGCCTTTCTCCTACTCAGAGTGTTCGGAGCCACCTATGCAGTTTGCATTGGCTTCCAGTCAACTCTCGGCTGATATTCAAGATGTTATACATTGTACATCGGGCCCTGTACGGGTCAGGTCCATCTTACCTTCAAAAAAGATTTGTTTTCTACAGTCCTAGCAGACAACTTCATTCCTCTGATCAGCCAAAGGCTGGGTGGGAACTCTTTTGCTCGTAAAGCCGGTCTGGCTTGGAATGAGCTACCATTGGCTCTTCGGGCCACTCAAGACCCTCTGTTGTTTAGAAAAAAGCTCAAAACATTGCTCTTTTAGGTCCTGATTTAGTGGAAGTTCACCTTCGTTATGGAGCAAGCACCGGGACACATTGAGTATCTGAGCGCTTTATAAATTGAATATAACATAACATAACATAACAAATGGCAATTTCTACGGTTTCACCTTGCTTACCTACCCCTGCTTCAATTTGAAGGTTCCTGTATAAATATACCAATGAACAAACATATATGTTGTCTTAGTAGTAATCATGATGAAACTAACAAGCGCATATTGTGCCTCTGTCCCAAATTTTTTCTAAACATGAAAATTCTTTTTGCCCAATATTCAACAAACAAAATTGTCATTCAATTGAGGATGCAACAAAACTGTGCTTCGCTGGCTGCAATAATGACAAAGTAAACACAACAAGATGATGGGCGGAGTGCTGAAACTTTTCAAATACTCACCCATGGTCAAGAGATCTGGGTTAAATCCATCATTCTTTTGCTCACCATTCCACCCCAGTTTGGACCCAGCCATATGCAAATCAGTCTTGAGCCTGCTCCCTATGGGAGCAGTCCAGCCCGAACTGTCAGGCCAGGTCCTCCCTGGACCGGAAACAAGGATCCTGGAACCAGTTTCAGAGTATCACTCCTCATCAGCCAGCCTAGCTTGAATCCAGTGGCTCAGAGAGCAAGGCACTCATGTCTGGGCATACCCTTGGCCTCTTAGGACGAACACAGCAAACACAACAAGATGAGGGACAGAGTGCTGAAACAGTACACTCATTTGCAGTCAAGCGATCTGGGTTAAATCCATTGTTCTTTTGCTCACCATGCCAACCCAGTTTGCAAAAATGACTTCATCAGTGGGCAGCTCATGTTTAAATATTTTTATACGATTTTTTAATTTAGATCATTCATTGTATATTGCATTGTAATTGCATGTATATGGTGCTTATTGCCCCATATGAGGCGTTAAATATGTGAATGTAATTCATTTTGCAAAGCAATGAGCATAATTACATTGAATTTTAAACACGTTTTTATTTGATTTAAACAGTTCTGACTAATAATGAATGTAATTGTTGTGAATTATAACTCTCTAATTGCATTGTGTATTTGGTGTATTGTAACAAATTTAAAAAATAAAATTAAGAAAGATTTACTGTCAGTCCTCCAAATCTAAGGGTAGTAGTAAACAAACAAATCACCATAGATATCCAGTAAACACAAAGGGGCAGATTTACAAGCCCCTTGCGACAGTTTTACGCCACCGTTGTGTCACTTTTGTGACACAGCGGCGGCGTAAACAATGCACCACTATGCAACATATTTACAACGTGACGCATCTAGTGAGATGCGTCACGTTGTAAAGCCCTGCACTACATTATACCTGCGTCAGGTATAATGTATGCAGGGTGGGCGTTCCGTTGCAAGGAAGCCACGTAAAAGTGACACAGTGAAATCTACAAGATTTCACTGAGTCACTTTTACGTCCGGGCTGCGTCAAATCCTTATGCCTGCTTGAAGCAGGCGTAAGGAGTGACGCAGCATATCAGGTATAGGGCACCCCTGAGCAGTGCTGGAGTTGCGTCGCGCTTGCGACACAACTCCAGCACTGCGTCACCCTAACGGCGACAGATGCGTCACGCATCTGTCTATCCGTGCGCCATGGTGCACCGCATTGTAAATGCGGCACATCCATGGTGGCGCAAGGGGGTTTTTGAGTCACGTAAAATAACTGGCGCATCCCTGCTAATATGCAGGGATGCGCCAGGTATTGTAAATCTGCCCCAAACTTCGGTTAACTGTCCTCTGCAGAAGCCACCTCAAGCATGATAAATGGAAAGAATAGCCCAGGCAAAGTTCATTAGTTGATGGAATCAATATTGCTAAGAAATTGTGGTTATCTTACAGCAAAAGATAAATCTGGCAGAATATAAAAAAACTTCAATTCATTTCTCCTATTCATCCCAATTGTCTTCTGTTCCGTGGGTTTCAGAATTGTGCCTTTTACTTCCAGCTCTGACTTCACGGAAACTTCACACATTATTCACCTGAGAAGCATTTGACAGCAGCTAATGACTGTGTGTCACAGCTTTTAGGTAGCAAACACAACTGTCATTCCCACTGACTTCAACACTTCTGTAATTAAATCTAGCCTTGATGAATTAGTCACTGTGGGAAAATACAACTTTTAGTCATTTTATTTTCTCCCTCTTTCCTTCAGAAATGTGCGCTATACATGTTCTGATGCAAAAATAAAATTGAGAACAAGCTTATAACTGCAAGTTTTGAAAGTAAACTTTGCAAAAGAAAATCATCAATTTTATTCGCAAACTTGTGTGCTGTAAAAACAACATGCATTTTACCTCTCTTTGCACATATTTTTGACAGCTTGACTCCTGCATTGTTGATCTATAATTTAAGCTCTGAAAAACAATAAATACATTGTAAAAAGTGGGGAAATAAAAGAGATGACATTAGGGCCACTCAGAAGTGAACAATTCGCGCTACTACAGAAAGACGAGTGGGAGGAGAAAAATATGTTTTCCAAGTCATAAGTAAAAAATATGCTGGTAACGTCGTAGGCGTAAAGCGGCATGAATGATTGATGTCTATGGACTGGTGGATGTCTTCATCTATGACCGTTCATCAGTAATTTCAAATTGTCATAGGCAGTGGCTAACTTGTAAAAAAATAAAAAAAAATAAAGCAAGTGACCAAAGTTTTTCTTGGAAGCCTGCCTCCATATCTGCTGAATGCCAGGTTTCCCAAATCTCAAGGCTGCCTGGTCTTGAAATCACCTTTTACCTCTTTCTTCCACCACTCTTCTCATCCTATGTTATTTCACTCTTGCGGGTTCTTTTTCATCCCTGCTTTCTCACTTTAAACCTGTCTCCCCACTTTTCGCTCCTTTTATCTTCTTCCCTTTTACTCCTCTTGCTTTGGGTCAAAGTTTGATGATGAACAAGAGGTTTTGGTCAGCAAAATAAAAGTGCCAACCACCAACATAAATTAATCACTGACGTAGACCTGTGAAGCTCCACAGCGCGGCGAGACCATTTGGGGGGTGATTCAGGCACTTTATAAAATAAATAAATAAATAAAAGCTCCATCCTATGGTATCCATCTTTGTTAAGGGCTGTGGCAGAGCATTGTGCGTTCTTTATGATGTAGTCATTTCTGCACCGAACCATACACTAACATAAATGAACCCCATGTGTAAGGCTGAAGACTACTTATATGGAGGACGCCATGGGGGCTACTACATCTACATGAGGTTTATTTCGCTTTCCACACGAAGAGTAGCTTTCCCAATGGCAGATGGCTTTAGCATTTAGAACTATCTCTCTGGCAATTTATTACTCCAGACCAACATAGCAGCATACTGAGAGCTCCTTTTTTATCTTTTATCCTATACTGCCCACTCATTAGTGACATTGAACTTGTGGATTTATATTGGATTATTATAAGGCACTGCTTCTCCGGTGCCTTTCCTCTTTGAATTGTTTACATTATACATCCTTCCCTCCCAAGTTGCTATTGACTTGGTGTGTTTTATACACCTGGGATTAAGGGAAGCTTCGAAAAGGGCAAAATTGCTATAGTTCACTTAGCCTTTCCAATCCTGCGTCTTCTCTCCATATGCAGCGCACTCAACCAACTAAATCAAACTCTCTGGTCAACTTGGAGAAAGCCTCAGATTTCTTACGAGACTGCACTACTTCATCTCAGCAAACTTGCACTATTCCTAAGAAATCTAACACCACTGCTTCAGTTAAGCAAGCAAAAAAGGATCTTGACTCGCCTACTAAAACTTCCACTCCTTTAATCTCGGATGATGTTATGGAGGAACTACCGACCTTAAAAACATTTATGAGGGACATGAATGCCCCACTCCAATGTATCAAAGAAAAATAGACTGGCATGATCAGCGAATTTCAACTCTGGAACAAAGAGTGAGCAACCTCGAGTATCTGTCTGCTACTACCTGCCAGATCACTAAAGACATTGTTCAACTCAAACAGGTCACAGAGAATTTGAAGAATATGAATCGGAGGAACAATCTTGACCTTTTTGGTATTCTCAAGGGCTCCTAAGATGCTAATATGATTACATTTTTGCAGCTGGCGATTCCCTCAGTTTAAAAAATACAGTCCTCCTCTCCTCTATCTATTCCACAGGCCCACCATCTTGGCCCTCGTCCGTCTCCAAGCAACAGCACACGCTCTAGAGGAATCATTATCCAGTTTTTTGCATTTTACAGGGTTAATGCACTTGCTCTCAGTTGCTTCAAGGGCCAGATCTCTACAATGGTCTGGTACAGGGTATTCTTCACACAGGATGTATCCCCTGCAACTGCAGCCCACTGAAAGCAATTTCTTGATTGTCATCATCAACTGAGAACCATGAATATCTGCTATGGACTACTACACCCATGTCTATTCAAAATCACCTTTAAGGACAAGTTCTACTGCTTTGAAGAACACACAGACTTGCAATCCTTCACCAACCATCATAAATCAGACCACATGGATCTAGGGGAATCGTCTTCAACATGACTTCTCAAGTTTCAAATTTCAGATGTTTATTCTCTTTGTTCTTAGATAAGATTTACGGCAAAAAAAAGAAATTCTTCCTTCAATTGTTATATTCTCTTATGAATATTCTTTGCATATTTGATAATGTTTATAGCTGCGCATTTGATTAATGCAATTTATTAATTATTTTCCATAAGTGCCCTTTCCCTTGTTCCGGTAGGACCCCACTGTAGATCCCTCGTGTTGTCTTCTCCCTCTTGTTTGCTCACATCATCTTATATGTCCTCCTTCGTGTGTCGAGTGGTAAGTATGATACTTTTCTTTTAGCCATTTTACTTTCAGTAAAGTTTTGCAATGGCTGTCATCTAGAATTTCTGCATATACATTTATTTACTTGTTTCTTTTGTCTTATTTCTATATAACTTCTTTCTCCTCTTATTGTTCATGCGTCGCTGGTGCTATGCCTATCTTCGCAGGCGTTCCTCTTTTCCTTTCCTTATGGGAAATCATCTGTGCCTCTCTTTTCTTCTCTAGCATCTGTGGACCTTGGTTCTTGAGATGCCATAATTATATTTATCCTAATTTTTAAAGGATGTTTGCTTTCATTACTGCTTTTATTTTCTGCTATTTCTTTCTTCCTCCTTTGCTATTTCTTTTTCCCTTGAAAGTTATGTTCTGAATTGTATCTTTACCTAATCAACAATTGTAAATTTTTTTGTATTCAATGCAACTAGAACAGTTACTTGGAATGTTAAGGGGCTTAAAAACCCTCTTAAACCTCAGTGTGTCTTATCTTATCTTGCTTGTTTGAAATGTCATATAGCATTTTTACTGGAAACCCATCTCAGTTACATAGAGGTGGCTAAACTGAAGAAGCAGTAGGTCAGTGACATTTTTGTATCCCCTTCCCAAAACAACAAAAATGGAGTCATAATTCTATGCCACAAATCTCTATATCCCAACATACACTCTCAGCACCACGACTTAGGGGCCGATTCCGATCCGGGTCGGTAAGCACTTCGACCGAGCCGGATCCGGAGTGTTTTCCGACCGAGCCGGAGTCCTGCAGTCCGACCGAGCGAGTACGATGCAGCCGTATGCTGCCGGACTCGGTTCGGTCGGACTTCCATAGAAGTCATTGGGAGCCGGTCGTACGGCGCGTACATGGGCTCCCATTGACTGAATGGGTACGTCGCGGACAAGTGCGTCCCCTACAGTGGGTACGCATCGGTGCCATCCGCACCCTACATGCCTGTGTTGGGGAGACCCATGCGTCTCCCCCTGTGTCCGAGTCGTAGGGCTGCGGGTGACAGGGGGTCCGACGTGGACCCCTAAAGGCAACCACCCGGACAATTTGCGAGCCGGACACTCCGGCTCGCACCGGCAGTCCAACGCGTGCATTGTACTGGCTCGGTCGTGAATCGCATCCATTACATGCCACAGGTTAGCTTACGACCAAGACGTACGGAGCAGTTCGGACCCGGAAACGACTCGGTCGGTGAATTTCACGCAGCTCGCATTGTACTTGCTCGCTCGTACAGCTGTACGAGTCGGCGGAAAACACACGTACGGCTCGCAGTTTTTCCATCCGGATCGCATTCGGTGTCCTTCCGACCCGGATCAGAATCGGCGCCCTAGAAGCATGATGGTTAATAATTAAACTTATCATTGGGGACATTAAACTCACAGTACTCAATCTATATGTCCCTACTCACCCAGATTCTGATTTCTGGAAGAACTTATCACATACTCTTGGGGAACACGCTTCTGATAACTTATTAGTTGGAGGACACTTTTATCAAGTGTATGATCCATTTTGCGATAAATCCTCTTATTCACACTTGGTTCCCCATGCCTAACACAAAGCCTTCAAAACTCTCATTTCCCAATACTCACTTTGTGATTTATGGTGGTTATACAATCCTGATCTATGAGAATATTCATTTTATTCTCCTACTTGTCAATCTCAATCATGTTTGAACTACATTTTCTTGAGCAAAAGTTTGATGCAACATGTAGTCAACTCGGAGATAGGATCTATACTAATCTCAGATCATGCTGCAGTGTTAACGGACCTTTATATTCTTTCCAGTAAACATAACAAATCCTCTTGGAAATTTAATAATTTGTTACTTTCAGATGGCGTTTTCCTCAAATCTTATACTGCCTTTCATCAATGAATTCTTTCAGTTTAATGACAATGATAAGACACCATTTCTTTCGATATAGGACTTCTTTAATGCTGTCTCAAAAGGATTCATAATAAGTTTCCTCCACTCTAAGAAAAAAATATTCAAAGAAATCTGCCTCTATTTTGGCTCATATCAAATCTCTCGAATAAAATTATTAAGCTATTAAGAATAGCAAACTTGACCTTAATGCCTTAAACAATTCTAAGATGGAGTTTAAAACATTTTTAACTGAGCAGGCTTGTGGCACTCTCCCTCAAATCAATGCTGAGTATTATGGGGGCAATAGTAGAGCTGGTTCCCTCCTTCCCATACTTAAAAAGCAGACAGGGAAAATTGGCGATCAAATCCATCACCGCTCAGAGCTGAAAACAGATGTTCAGGGCTCAGGATATTGTGGCATGTTTTGCCTCCTACTAGAAAGACCTACACACCCCAGAACATACACCATCATAGGCAACTCCTAATGCCTATTTCTCTTAAACCAAAGATTACTCCATCTACAGATCTCTCTGTCCTGGAACAGTCATTTCAATTTGAAGAAATACACTCAGTTGTTCAATCTGTTCCAAAAGGTATCTCCCCTGGCTCGATTGCTTCACTGTAGATTGTTATCTCCACTTTGCTCATCTTTTATTTAAGCCTGGGCAGAGTTCGCGGAGTTCTGCTATGCGGAACTCCGCAAAGTGCAAAAAAACCTTTGCCGCGCTCCGCAGAGCTCCGCAAGTGGCAGAGTGCATTGGATAAATGCTGTTCGTGGTGCTTTTCAGTGCCAGGTGCTTGTCTGCACTGTGCAATTATCGCGAACGGCACCATGCACAGCGCAAGCAGGCAGCTTTCTCAACATGAGCGGAGAGTTTCTCAACGCAAGCGTTCGCGGGCATATGCGACCACTCGCAATGAGAAATCTGACCGCCTGCGTTGAGAAATCTCGAGGTTGATTTTCCATGCTTGCCAACTTGATGTTGCCGATTGCGAACAAGGAAAAATCTCGCCAGGAGGTGGATTTTCCTAGCTCGCGTAAAACGGTTCAGGTTTTTGTAACTCCGCGATCTCTGCGTCACATTGAGTGCAGAAATCTCTGCAAATTCTGCACGCGGAGCAGAGTTCACTGCCCATACTTACTTTCATTTCCTAAACTTTTAAAGCTTTTTATCCACTTTATCAATCCCAAATGCACTTCTGACTCTTTTGCAGAAGCTACCATTTGCTTAATTCCCAAGAAGGACCGCAGCCTGACCGATAATAAAAATTACAGGCCCATTTCCTAAATCAACACAGATTGTACAAGTTTTACCAAAGCTTTAACCCTTTTCCTACTTCCCTTCATGCTGGACCTCTTTGATGTCCATTAATACTTCTTTATTCCTAACAGAAATGTCACTGACAACTCTCGAACCTTTATAAACATTATTAATAAGGCCCATAAGATACAGGATTCCCTACCAGCATAATCCTTATAATAGCATGGTATGGGGTCAAACTTCCTTCAACTCATCTTGTTGCTTTATGCTTTATTCTGCTTCTCACTCTTCGGTGCTTGTAAATGGCATAACATGTCCTAATTTCTCTCTACAAAGAGGAACGTGTCAGGGGTGCCCTTAATCCCCCTTATTATTTGTTTTAGCACTAGAACCTTTTCTTCACCAATTGAGAACGTCTGCAGATTTGACTGGTTTCAAAATTCATTTTACCCTCATCAAATTCACAGACTACACAGATGACATTCTTCTATTTATGTCCTACCCTGAAAGATATCTTCCTGCTTTCCTCCATGAACTCTCCCACTATTCTGTATTACCAGGATATAAATTAAACATGGAAAAAACAGTAGTACTACCATAAAATATCTATTGCCTTAAAGCTATATTTGAAGAAGCAGAACTTTCTTGGAACCCTACCAAGATCAAATGTTTAAGAATATGATATGGAAAAACTCTTTAGCATACTGTTAAAACGAATTCAGAAATCTTATCAGAAAAATTATCGACGCTTTCTCAGAAATGGTCTCCATTATATCTTTCCTGGTGGGGTCAACTTGATACCATTAAAATTATGCTTCTTCCTACTATCAATTTTCATCTTGTGATGCTCCCTATCTGCTTCATCAAAAGCTTTTTTGGCGGAATCCACCAAATTAATTCTAAATTCCTTTGGCATTTTAAACCTCCTGGGATCTCGTTATTAAGGTTAAAGCTCCAAAATCTAATCAGGATGTTAATTACCCTGACCTGGTCGGCTATCACAAGGCTTTTGGCATCAAGCAACTCCAACTTTATCTGTCTCCATCAGTTAACACCCCTCTGAAACTATGGTTCTCCTTGAAACAAGCTATGATAGCACCTTTTTCAGACAAACATATACTTTTGATGTCAATGCCACCTAAATATTGGCTTTCCAATACCATTTCACATGTGTGCACTCTTCTCAAACCTTACTGTGTTTTCACCTTATCCACCACTGATAAATTACTTATCAGTCCTATCTGGTACAATAAATCTCTAAAAAAAAAGAGGGAGAACTTTATTCTGGAACACCTGGCTGAACAACAGCATCATACTCATTTCTCAACTTTATAATGCTGGCTCCCCTGTTCCTTTTCCGAACTATTTTTCATTTACAATCTCAACACCCGTAGGCACTTCAAATATCATGAACTTTGGAACTTGATTCATAATTCTATTTTACAACAACTTCCTCCAGACCCATCTCATACCTGCTCCCCTTCTCACCCTATTGCCAATATGATCCACTCTAAAGAGCCTGACATCTATAAGCTCCTGATCACACCTGACCCTCACAGAACCAAAACACATATTGAGACATTATGGAGACTGATTTTAGTCTGTACTGCCCAATCTCTATTTGGGATAAAATATGGACGAAAATTCACTCCACTATTCACACTGCTAGTCCCACGCAAACACTATACTTCTTCTATAACAGACTTTCCTACTCTTCTGCCTGCCTTTTTAAGCTTAATCTTACACTACGTGACACTTGCTGGCAATGCCATAACCCAACCAGGTACAGACTTCCATATGTTTATTTACTGTCCAACTCTGTCTACATTCCAGCTTTCAATATGGAACCATATTACTGACATTAAACAAATTCATGTACCCTTTACACATAACCTACTTTTTTTAGGTAGTGCCCACGACCTTTGGAGGTCAAATAAGGCACTTGTATGACACCAGTATGGCAAGCATTGGCTTCCGACTCTTTCTCAGAATTGAAGCTAGCCGCCACCCTCAGTGCACTGCCCACTAACCACCAGCCCCACGGGAACACCGTAATGTGGCGGTTGGGTTGCCATCGGCTTGGTACCGTTTTCTCAACCGCCAACACGGCATGCTGGTGGCATGTCCGTGAAACTTGTAAGCTGCCCCTTAATTCTTAGATTATCTTCTACATTACTGTATTTTACCATTACCATCCGCCAATGTAATGTTCCTGTATTTTTTATTTATCATGATTCAATAAAAATGTATTTAAAAAAAGATATATATATATATATATTAAAGAGGTAGAAAGAGATCATTGCTGGGAGAAAATAATAATTACCTGCTTAAAAAGGGCTTTTATTAAGCCCGGGCGGGTAACTACGCTCCACCAGCGTAGTTTGCATAGTTTTGCCTACTCCACATTCTGTTGCGAAAGCGGAGTTTAGGCAACACCACGACTCCGTGGTGGAGCATAGTTAGCAGGCCCCTCCACCCTCCCAAAGTAATTATAAAGTGATTAAAAAGGCACTTACCTGCCATGGCTACCTCCTCCTCGCCATGACCGCTCTCCTTCCTCCTCCACGCAGTCCTTCTTCACTGATAAGCCCTATGTTGTACGTTTTGTGAGTGCGCATACACAGTCACAAGACATACAACGTAGGAGTTATCTAAGGAGAAGGACGGCGAGGAAGGAGAGCGGCATGGCAAGGAGGAGGCAGCCATGGCAGGTAAGTACCTTTTTAATCACTTTATAATTATTTTTGGAGGGGAGAGGGCGCGGAGCAAAGTTCCACGGAGTTGTTTTCCAACTCCGTGAAACTTTGCATAGAGGCACGCCACGCCCCGCCCAGGGTTAATCTTAATAATCTGTTTTATGTGACCAACAGTCAATTTTATTCCTCTTTACATAATATCCTCTTTTAAAGATTGTATAGAGAGGCAGGGTTGTTTGAAACTGTATCTTTGTTGAAGGATGGACCGTTCCAATAACTCATGATACCATGTCCACAGAGATCTGTAACCACACCTCATCTCTATTTTATTAGTACCTATGAATAAAAGGGAGAGGGCAGGAGTGTGCCATATCTATCACAATATGGCACATTCCTGTTCTCTTCGTGCTCTTGTGCACTTTTGGCTGCCTAGCATTAGCACTGGCACTCTGGCACCAAGGTGCAAGGGTGCTTGCATTGCATGCAGGATTGTTTTTGTGCAGGAAGACACCTTTCCTGCACAACAAAAATCCTTTGAGGCTTTTTCCTCCTTCTATGTGTGCTACAGAATGCAATACACATAGAAAGAGGAAGAAACCAGAAGAATTCAAGATATTTCTCCTCATTACGCCTTCCCTGGGAAGCCATAGCATTTTGACGCATTTCCAAGTCTACCACTCATGGTAAATCTGGGAATGGGACAAAAAAATCATGTGTGAGTACGTGGGAACACCCACACTTCAACCATGGAATGCCTTCCAACTTGTGCTGCCTTGCAATACTCAAGGCACCGCAGGGCTTCGCAGGGTGGCCTTGTGTGGATTGGTAAATGTCATTTAAGCTTGGGGTTGCTCTTGTGTTACCTTGCGTGGTGCATGTGAGAAGCAAAACTTTGATAAAAATGCCCCTAGGTCTCGATGTGTGACAAGTGGCCTTTAATTTTATGTTAGTAAAAAAGAAACATCCTTTGTAAGCAAAAAACAAGAAAGCACGAGTTGTATTATTCATTTTCGGCAAGTGATGTCATTTCCGGTGATTTTAAAGTAGATCCAAAGGGGAAGTTATACCATTTTTACTATTCGAGGAGTTTTTTTGGGGAAGTAACATCACTGGATACCAGATTATGGACGGCCTGCCTCTGCATCGGCTTTCTTCACATAAGAGAAACATCCGGGTGGATCTTTTATTCTCTTTCACCAACAGCTCTGGTGCAAAATCTAGTAGAGTACAGAAGCAGTGCATTCTTCATCATCATAAGGGCTGAACACGCATAACATGATTGTGCCACAGTGTTTTATGGTAATCTTCAGTTAGCAGCTGCACACTGTCTGATTGTAATTCTCTGTGGAGTTTGAATTATTATGGAAATGAACTCTTTTCAGCGCTCAAACATTTATGGTTGTGTTCTTCATATAAATGCAGACATTCCAATTACAATTTAATAGCTTTGAGCACATAACGAGCCTTGCAAATGGAAGGTTTCTAAACAACGTTAAATATCTATAAGAGACTGCACACTTCACAAATCTGGCAAAAGAGCTTCAGTTTTTTGTAGTTTGAAATTAATATCCAATATTACGATATTTCCATTGTCATAATGACACACACACTTCCAGTAAATTAAATGCAGTAATGTGACTTCATGCAGAACATTTTTGTGCAATCAAAATGTAGTATTAAAACTAGCAGGTAATTGATCAAGCTCTATACTCAGACATTGGGCTTAAACATGCACAAGGTCAGATCACCTGTAGTCGTTCCGAATTGAACACTAAGGTTTGTCCTAATCACAAAGACAATTGTATTTCTGTAAAAATACTCCTGTACATGGGTGCAGATTTAGAACTTTTTCCGAATTCACAGACATGTCCAACAGTAAGTCTGTAAAGCATTGCCATTCACAGCCTTCTAGGTGTACTGCTGAGACAGTCATAAGCCTTTTTAAAATGTTGCTCTATCCCCATTGCAGCATCTTCCCAGTGGGGAAGGGAAGCCCTGCCAAGCAGTTCTGGGGCAGATTTACAACCCCTTGTGTCACTTTTGCACAGATGTTGCGTCACTTTTTGTGACACAGCGGTGGCGTAAACAATGCACGACATTGCAGATCATTTGCAGCTTGACACATCTAGGGAGATGCGTCACGTTGTAAAGCCCTGTGCCACATTATACCTGACGTATAATGTACGCAGGGTGGGTGTTCCCATGCAGAAATGCCTTGTAGAAGTTATGCAGTGAAATCTACAAGATTTCACTGCGCCACTTTCAGGACCCCACTGTGTCAAAACCTCACGCCTGCTTGGAGCAGGCGTAAGGAGTGATGCAGTCCAATAATAATAGGCCTCCCCATGCTTTGCTGGAGTTACGTTGTGCTTCGACACAACTCCACAATGCGTGACTTTTGCACCAACAGATGAATCAAAATTTCTGATGTATCTGTCAATCCTTGCACCATGGTGCGCCTTATTGTAAATATGACACATCCATGGTGTTGCAAGGATTTCACACGCAGGCGCAGGGAAACTGATGCGTCAGCTTCTTGTAAATCTGCCCCTGAATTGTTTTATTCATTTTTCTCCACAGGTAAATAATGTTTCTACCTAATTTTGTAGAGGCTCTGGGTTGCCGATCTGCTTCTGTGCTCTAAGCCCAGGCATGTCTCGCCTTGCTCCGTAGTCCGTACCCCTTTCACCTTTTTTCCAGGTAGTGACGGACTCAAAAGCTGAACCCAGTCCAGGGCCCGACCTCTTCAAGGGCGCTTGCCGTCATCTTTCACACTAAAAATTGTTTCAGTGTAGGCAAGCCTGCAATTGGCAGGTTGGAAGTTGGAAAAGGTCAACAAGGAGTTTATGAATCTCCATGAACCGACATGTTGTTGGTTCTTACAAAGTTAGATGGAAGTGAAGTAAACAATGCATTATGATCATGTCTAGGGAGAAAAGTTCCTAAAGTTCTCAAATTTCTCGTGGTGCAAAATTTGCGGTTTCGCATCATTTTTTTTTTGCCTCAGCACACATCTCACATCAAAAGCTCTTGCATGACACCAGGGGAGGCTGGGTCATCCAGAAGATGTCTCGCCAAGTGACATGGTTTACTTGAACCAGTGTTTTGCCAGTACCTCACAAAACCTTTAACGCAAGCTGAGCATACGGGTAAAAGAAAATGACATGAGACTCTGGCAAAGCACATTTTAATATATAAAGCAAAGTTTCACAAAATTGTCATGGAATTTCGCAAAATTTCACGAGAAAAAAAATACACGATTTCACCGCTACTGTTATACCCTTGTTTGGGATATTTTCTTGCATAATTGTACACAGTTTTGGCAAACAAATATGCAGGAGTAAATGGATTTACCTGCTTGGAATTCTTTTGTGAATATCTAGCAATTATAAATCCAGCCATTTGCGGCTGTAAATGTAAGTGGGTATCTCATCAGACCAAAATGCAAATATCTCAGCAGAAAACAATTCCTAGGGAAAGTTTGAAGCCTGTGCTACTTATCCCTAGACAAAGAATACCTCTGTGGTATCAAACCATTCGTGTATTATTTAGAATTTACTGCTAGTCCAAAAATTGGTGCAGATGATTTAGGTATCTGTTACACGAACTATAATTGTAAATTTAGTGGCGGTTTCACTTAATCAATAAGAATTAGAGCTTTCTTTACTCACTATCTAGCTGTAAAATGAAGTAAAACAAAGCCATAAACGTGGTAAAAAGTGGTATAATGGTGCAAAACAGGTGCAAAATCAAGTTCACCTTTTCTACAGCAAAATGCTAAGGCATAGTTTTTAAGGGGTTGGGGATTAGTGTTAGTTTTTAGGGGGTGGTGGTGGAGTTCGTATACATTTTTAGGGCTTAGGGGAGTTGTGATCAATTTTAGGGGGTGGGAGGAGTTTGTGTTTGTTTTTAGGGGGTGGGAGAGGTTCGAGCTAGTAATAAGGGGGCGGGGGTGTTTGCATTTGTTTTTAGGGGTTGGGGGTTTGTGATCGTTTTAGGGGAAGAGAGGGGTTGGAGTTAGTTTTAAGGGAGTAGAGGGTTCATGATAGTGTTTAGGGGTGGGAGGGCTTGGAGTTAGATTTTAGGTGTGGGAGGGGTCGGTGTTAGTTATTAGGAGGTTGGGGGGTTGTGTACGTTTTTGGGGTGGAAGGTGGGGGGAATGGGGTAGAATTCAGGGAGTGGGAGGGGTTGGGAATAGAATTTAGGGAGTGGATTTACCATGCATTCCTTTATCACGACTATTCGTGGTAAAAAAAAATTGTTTGTGAGACACAGTCGTAGTATAGACCGCGTGGTTTAGGGAGTCGTTGAGAATCCCGTTGTTCCAACATACAACCGTCCTGTTTTATTTAGGCTTTCGTAATGTAGTTTACACAAGCCCCCAGAAAGCTTTCTCAAAAGGTTTATCAAATCCAAAGCCAAGCTGCAAAACTTGGTCTTAATCTGTGGAAACAAGCAACATCACCCAAGCATTAAAAACCTTTACTCGATCCATGTAGAACACAGGACAACTTTCAAAGTTTTGAATTTAGGGTTCAGACCCTATCAGGGAGAAGACTACAGTGTCTCCAAGCTATGAGACACCTCAAATACATAGTTCAAGTCCTCAGATGATGCCGTGTCAAACTAATTTTCCTTCACAAGTAAAATAGTAAAAACCTTCTGGAAACTCCATCATGGCAAAGAAAGTCCACCATGGAACACACTGCACATCCTTCTGCAAATAATTGGCACCTTTGCATTCACAAATTTTCCACTTCAAAGAGTCACTTAACTCATAATCATACTTCATCTGGACCTACCTTGCCTTTTTTTAAAAGCCCATGGCCTACATAAACATTGAAGACTTTCTTTCTGCCTGTCTTCTCCCTCGATTCAAATGCACAATGCTTAATTTCTCTCTTTCTAAATTGATTGCTAAATACATTTCTGCTTTCTTTGGCCTTGGGGACATGTTAGCGTATTACAAATCCACTAACCGGCAACATATAAATGAAGGTTGTTGAGACGGAAAAGACCCATGCATGTAATGGGCGTGTCTGTTGAGGCGGAAAAGTCCTCCACATGGTGATGGAAGTGCACCTTTGCCCTGAGTGCCTCAACTGTACTGATGTCTGCAGGAAGC
Source organism: Triturus cristatus (assembly GCF_964204655.1). Classification (NCBI taxonomy): domain Eukaryota; kingdom Metazoa; phylum Chordata; class Amphibia; order Caudata; family Salamandridae; genus Triturus; species Triturus cristatus. The sequence goes on from NC_140593.1 coordinate 980,063,072, forward strand.
CCACTGATGATTTCTGTTGTAATAGGCAAATATGGATCATGCATATTTCCCTTTACATAGTCCTGACTCATGGTTTGCAGTCTAGTTGGACCAGCAGAGGCACCCAAAGTGCTACTATCATTCTGGTGAGAGGCTATTGCCTTCACCAGGAGGTAAGCAGCATGAGCTCAGTGGTGGAAGCATAATGTGTAGTGATAAGTAGGAGTCAGCAAGCCATTTTTAACCTGTGTCACTGCAGTGAGGCCTAAAGGCTCCCTCAGTTGTGTGCTTAACTCAGCCTTAGCCATTTTAAATGTATGTGCTGGGTGTATGTGTGCCTATGAGTGGGACAGTACAGGACAAATACAGTGCTATGCAATGTGTATATGCTGTATACTTGCACTGTGTGCATGTGTGCCTGTGAATGGTACAAACCATAGAGGACCCTAGGTTTCATTTTGGGAGATCCAAGCCTTCATGGTGAAACACGAAGAATCCCACAAGCAGATTTGTGCATTGATGCAGTCCTGTGAGCTGGGTGTGTCAAACACTGGAGAGGGGCAGGCCAGGCATCCCCTGGAAGCACCAAGACATGCAACTTGATCCTCACACCCCTGCTGGAAAAGTGAGGGTGCAATTTTGTACCATCATCAAGGCGAGGGACCCCCTGCAGGATCATTGCACCCCTTCACCGCCCAATGGGGAGCAGATCATGCACTTACCCTCAAGAACCTCTTGTTGCTACGGTGGCACAACCATGTGTGAGCAACTCTGCGCCAGCTGAGTGCAGTCTGCTTGGGTCGTGTGCATCAAAACTCACCTGATTCAGCTACTACCACTCCAAACACCCATGGATGGGTGTGCTCAGGATCTCCGGACGCTCTGAGGCTTGGAAGCGCTCCAGGGTGACTTTCTGCCATTGTCTACGAGTGTGGTAAGCGACAGGGTTACATCTTTTCATCTCCCTAGGACCTTGAATGGAAAATTCAATTGACGTGTGGTCCGACCAAGTCAGTTGCTGTGGAGGTTCACACAGAATGCTGGAAGAGTTGGAAAAAATTATATCCAGTGTGTGCCCTGCTGTGTGAGTAGGACCTTCATTGAGCTTAGATAAGCCCAAGAGAGCTAGGTCTGCCAGGAGTGTCAGTGCGTCAGTGTTGGAGGTACATTCGCTGTGAACGTTGATATCACCCAGCAATAGAAAATTGCTGCTCAATGTCACGTAAGGGGCTATTAATTCAGTGAGTTGTAGTGAGAATTCAGCTAAAGGACCTGGGGGTCGATAGACTAGGGCCCCCTTCCAACTAAATTGGGAAGAAAAGTCTATTAGAAAGATCAAGATTTCCATATTGGCATTGCAGCGCTGTTCCAATGCAGTGACTTTAATGTTATCCTTATGTACAATGGCACCCCCCCCCCCTCCTTTGGTTGTCTGTCCATCCAAATAATCCTGTAACCTTCAGGTAGGCCTAACATAATGGAAGGAACAGAATGGGGCTTAAGCCATGTTTGGTCAGAAACCCAAGCTCAGGCTGCGTGGAGGAGAGAAGATCCCAAACCTCAGTAAAGTGCTTAGGCATGGATCTGATGTTACATAACAAACTTTTTCACCCCAACTGAAGGTTATGGGGGGCTTTCCCTGTATCAGTGCTAGTAGAAGTGACAGGTTTAAAAGAAAGGAATGAGTATTAAGGGGGGCACAGCGGGGTTCCTCATGAACCGGAACCGTCTCAACGGAAATACCTTGAAACCGGCAGGCTCGTCAGCAGACTAGGCCCTCTAAAATTAGCCAAGTCTCAGTCCAACATGAAAGTATGGAGTCTGTCCTCATCTCCAGCAACTCCTCGCTAGAATAAGACAGAAGGTGAGTTGGGCCCTGCTTAAGGGTGAATCGGCCAGGGTCCCTGGCTCCTGGCGACGTCAGGGCGCAGACGGGCGCAGATTGGCCTGCCTTTGGCCCCTGCTTGCCCGTGTCCCTCTAAAAAGGTTTTTGTCAAAGGTATGCATCTTGCTTTTGATGCTAAGACTTATCCCATATCCTTAAAACACCCATGCCAAATTTATGGCGATAACGTTTACACTGTGAATGTACACTCAACTGTTTAGTAACAATGGTGCTCATAAACATGGCATTCAAAAGTTAATGCATGTTTCATTTTTAGAGGGTAAAACATCTGTTCTTTCAAGTGCACTTTTGAGGATTGGTTTGCAGCGTCTGGTAAGTATTTTCTACTGGGAGCACACATATTAAAGAGTATCTGGCAGAGGAGGTGAAGTGTTCCAATAATCTTGGAAACACTATTTCAAACACACCAGACTTGTAGGCAGGTGAGACTTCCAACTGTTGCCTTGCCTAAATTGCCATATCAATAATAATTATTATGCATCAAACTTCAATCTTTTCATCCTCCTGAAGTGGTACAACTGGCATCTTTCAAAATACACTCTTTCCTTGTTGTTTTTCTCTCATTGATGTCAGCAAAATGCGGCTCTGCCACATCCTTGCTGCCATTATTGTTGCAGCTTCCCCATCCTCCTCTAAGTACAGAGTTTGTCAAAGTCAAATTGTGGAATATAGAGTAAAAGACCAATATGCAACAAAACTACAAGGTATCAGATCTTCCAAAATGTACCTCTGTATTTGAGTATTTTACTTCTAAATTGAAATAATTCGAATTGTTTACTTCTTTTTGTCTTCACTTCATTTTTTACAGCGTCAAATCAATCTCCATCAGCTCTCCTATTTCCTTTGCTATTTGACCCTGTCATCCTTTGGATGGTCTTGTCCCAGACTTTATGCCTTTCCCCTCCTGTCGGCTTTGCTGATTCTTTTTCTTGGCCTTAGGACTCTCAGCACTTTACCACTGCTACCCAGTGCTAAACTGCATGTGCTTTTCCCCTAAACATGATGACATTGGTGTATACCTAATTAGCGTATTTGTTGTACTGGTAAGTCCCTTGTAAAGTGGTATAACGTATCCCAAGTGCTTGTACTTAAAATCCTACTAATGGGCTGCAGCACTAATTGTGCCACCGACAGATGTAGCCTTTAAAATCTGACTCAGGCCTGCCACTGCAATGCCTGTTTGTGCAGTTACCGCCACTTCCAATTAGCATTTAAAACTACTTATCAAGCCTTAATCACCCCTTTTAATACATGTAAGTCAACCCTAAGGCAGACCCTAAGTAACCCCAAGGGCAGGGTGCTTTGTAAGTAAAAGGTAGGACATGTACCTTTCTGTTTTGCATGTCCTGGTGCTGACAAACGTTACAACAAACAAATGATGAACGGAATGCTGACAATGCAGACATTCTCCCCCAGTCAAGAGATCTGGGTTAAATCCATCGTTCTTTTGCCCACTACACCACCCCAGTTTAGACATGGCCATATGCAAATCAGTCTTGACCCTGTGCCTCATGGGAACAGTCCAGCCCGAACTGCCAAGCCATGTCTTCCCTGGACCGGAATCAAGCATCCTAGGACCGGTTTCTGGCTATCAGCCGTCATCAGCCAGGATAGCTGGACTCCAGTGGCGTAGTGAGCACGGGTCCCACGTCTGGGAATACCCATCCCACTTAGGGCGAAAAGCGTTACAACAAACAAATGATGGACGGAATGCTGACAATGCAGACATTCTCCCCCAGTCAAGAGATCTGGGTTAAATCCATCGTTCTTTTGCCCACTACACCACCCCAGTTTAGACATGGCCATATGCAAATCAGTCTTGACCCTGTGCCTCATGGGAACAGTCCAGCCCGAACTGCCAAGCCATGTCTTCCCTGGACCAGAATCAAGCATCCTAGGACCGGTTTCTGGCTATCAGCCGTCATCAGCCAGGATAGCTGGACTCCAGTGGCGTAGTGAGCACGGGTCCCACGTCTGGGAATACCCATCCCACTTAGGGCGAAAAGCGTTACAACAAACAAATGATGGACGGAATGCTGACAATGCAGACATTCTCCCCCAGTCAAGAGATCTGGGTTAAATCCATCGTTCTTTTGCCCACTACACCACCCCAGTTTAGACATGGCCATATGCAAATCAGTCTTGACCCTGTGCCTCATGGGAACAGTCCAGCCCGAACTGCCAAGCCATGTCTTCCCTGGACCGGAATCAAGCATCCTAGGACCGGTTTCTGGCTATCAGCCGTCATCAGCCAGGATAGCTGGACTCCAGTGGCGTAGTGAGCACGGGTCCCACGTCTGGGAATACCCATCCCACTTAGGGCGAAAAGCGTTACAACAAACAAATGATGGACGGAATGCTGACAATGCAGACATTCTCCCCCAGTCAAGAGATCTGGGTTAAATCCATCGTTCTTTTGCCCACTGTCATGTCCTGATAATTCTAATGTTCCCCCCTCGTCTTTTCTTATTTTTTATGTCTTCCTAATCCTCTCCTCCCCTTATTATTTAAAGAAATGTAAGTATTTCAAATTTGTTTTCGAGGACTATACTTTTTGAAGTGGTTACTTCTATGTTTTGAAATAATACCATCTTCTTCAGTCTCATATAGACACCAGAATGACTTTAGGTGACCCCATTTGTCCTATATGTATATCACAGGGACAAGGAGCACATGAAGGTCCAGCATACGGTCAAAATGGTCACTAATTAACAACAAGAGGTATGCAGTTCCTAAAGAAAAGTGGAATGAGAACACAGACAGGTTGGTGCTAGAAGTCTGAGAAAGAACCCAGATTGGGGCATCTGAATGCTCAGGATCAAGAGCCTTCACACACTGGAGAGGTTTCAGGCTTCATCATCGGGCATTACTCCTTCTCGGGCCGGGCACCCACGAGGGAGCAGAGATGGGGCAGGTTAGTATCCTCACTTCGCGTCAGGACACATTGTGTCCCCAGCCAGGTAAAGTTTAGCCATGTCTCTGGATCCACCTAAGGGGGCCCCTGAAACTTTCCACATAGGGTCGTTGTTTTACCATCACAAAAGGTACAAATTCTACTGCGACTAAACTTGTAGGTAGTGATTAGATACATTCACATTGATTTAAACAATATTCTCAATCACTGTGTAGATTAGGTTGTTTAGGTCCTGATGAATTGCTCTTGATCACTTTTCACTACAATGGCAAAAAACATGTCGGCCAGCATACGCCCTTTCTTTTGAGCTGATACAGACCATCACTTCTGGTTACAGCCATGACTTTTGTGTATAACTTAGACATGGGGACCCACTAAATAAAAATCATTATTAGGGTACTTCCCAGCCCATTTTAACTCACTCACACCAATCTACTCTTGAGAACCCATCCATACACACACTAGCCTCACATACGGCAAAAGATCAAAAGATCTCCAGCAAAGAGCCCCCTTGTAGGTGCCCGTCGGGCACTGCAGCACCAGCTCCACGAAGACCAACGCCCGATGATGAAACATGACATCACTCAGGGTGTGTGAGGGCTCTTGCTCCTGAGCATTCAGATATCCCCATCTGGGTCCTCAGGCATCTAGCACCGACCTGTCTGTGTTGTCATTCCACTTTTTTTAGGAGCTGCGCACCTCTTGTTAATTAGACTTCATATGCCCATCTAACCGTATTTCCTAATCAGATATTTGTACTACATTTTAATTACTTTACTGGTGTGAGGCTAGTGGTAAGCCATGCTTTCAGAGGGAACGCAGAATCTCCAGTCAGATAAACAAGGAACGAATTAGATAGGCCATTATTTCCTAGCTTTACAAATTGTGTCTCTGGAGAGGCATGTCAGTTGCCTTACAGTAGGCGGAACTGTTCTGTGATTTAGCTATATTTACATAGCAATCAGTTTCTGCCCCGCTGTCATCCTTTGACAGCTTTTGTACCGTGCTGCTGGATGAAATAAAAGCATCGTCCTGCGAATGCTATAACGTTTGCTTAGCAGTGTGTATTAATTAGCTAGTGGAGCAGATCATATGCAAAGGAAGAGAGAGCATTATTCACGAAGAAGGCATAAATTCCAGACTGTGAAGATATATTCTTAGGCATTCACTATGCGTTGAAGAGATTTACAGCTGAAAACCGTATATGGTAAACATCCAGGTCTGTTTCAAAAGCGAAGGAAAGAGTTGTAAAGTGTTACATACATAGTTGTGTTTTCCTTGTCGCTACATGCGAGCATGTGAAGAATTTTTGTATTGCCGTAAATATTCTTGAAAAATTGCCAATTTTGTATATTTCACTTGATTATTTTTTAAAACATTTTTTTACCTCACTTCAAAAACCTGTTTTAATGCTAAGTCGTTTTTATGTACACACGGCCCCCATGGAAATTCTGATCTCCATGTATTTTGCCCAACTTTCTGCCACACGTACGACAGGATAATTAAGATTTATATGAAAAAAGCACAAGTAGGCGCACATACATAAGAGAAAAGCAGTGCGATTGTTAAGTGAATATCAACAAAGTTAAGTCATGTGTAGGTAATAATTTTATTTCCATGTTATTTTACCTCCACTCCCCTGACACTATCTTAAGAATGCCCACTTCGACTCATCCAGTGCCCTATTTGTATACTAGAGGCAGCTTTACAAGCCCCTTGCGCCCCTTGCGCCACTTTTGCGTCACTTTTAACATGGGAAAAGTGACGCAAAAGTGGCTTGTAAATCTGACCCGTACTGTCGGTGCCCAAGGTTTTACTCAAGAGCCCCCAGCTGGTGCTGACGTATGTCCGGATTGTCGAATACCAAGGGTGTGCAGTAATTCTTCCAAATAGCCTTTAGCTTGTTTTTCCTTCTTCCATGTAGATGTTGCAAGCATGTCAGCGATTGACACCCTTGAACAATATAATCCTTTAGTGAATTTGTACTTTGGATATAATGTGCAGGTTAATCATTAATCACATAGTGAGAAATCCTTTAAAAAAGATGTTCTCAATGTGTGCATTCCAAGAAGGCTTTCCCTCTTGGTGCTGTGCAGGGTGGGGCACGCCACTTAATTTAAGATACATGTACATCAACAGACTCACAAATGGAGGGACACAACACTCCAGTGTAGCTTAGAAATAAAGGGCCTTATCTACAAGAAAGTGACTCAGCCCGGCACCGCAAGCCATTTGACTGCGCGGACTAAGTCACTTTAAAAGCAAAGGTGTGTGTCATATTTACAATGATATGTTATATCCCTGTGCTTTCCCCTGCGCTGGCGCACAATTGGCTACCATGTGCCAGCACAGGCACCATTGCTTCTATGTCTGCGTTTTAGGGGAGATTGTTTTTGTGCAGGGAGGGATACTTTTCTGGACAAAAGCAATCACAAGAAGTGATTTCCTTTTTCTATGCGTGCTGCAGAAAGCAGCACGCATAGAAAGAGGAAAAAAACGAGGTGAAATTAAAACTTTTTTCCTCGTTGAGCCTCCCTACACTTCCCCTGGAGGGGCGTAGCATTTAGTCCCATTCCCAGGTTTACTAAAGGTTGTATATCTAGGAATGCGGCAGAAGCCATGGACATTGTGTGGGAACACCCACAGCAACACCCATGGTACACCCCTTTCACGCAAAGTGCTGCGTGAAAAGGGGCTGTATTTACAGGGACACGAAAAGCCCGCAAGATGGCTTCATATATCCTTGTAAATATGGGGCAGCAAAATGCGCCACCAGTGCGTCATAAAAAGTGACCCACCGGTGGTGCAAGGGACTTGTAAATATGCCCCATATTATCAGGCACAATCCATTTACATCAATATCTGTGAAACGCTCTGAATTCCTTCATGGCAGTATGTTTGCCCTCACGAGCATATGCCATGGCACAAACCACTCATACTGCGGCGTGCCAATTCCCTTCTCTGCTTGCCTAGCTCCACTTTCTGTTGCCAACCATGCAACGCCACAATCTCCAACCATTGTGTGGCTTAGGGATTGGCAGTGATGATATGGTGAAGAAAGATAGGCTGGAAGTAAGTCTGCATTTATTAATACATCTTTTCAGACTCTGTGCTAAACCAGTCCTTATTTTGGCCTTCTAGAGCAAGAGGTGGCATCCCCGATGAAAACTTGTTCTCTGTTTGCTAGCCTGGCTTGCCTATTTTATTCAAAGGTATTGGGTACGTTTGTCTACCGGAGAAAGGCAGCATTTTGGCTCCAACTGTAGGCCTGGATAACTCTTCCACAACCGAATTTTAAGGTTGAAAGACAACCTTATCTATAACTTGTCATGGCACATAACTTTGCTTCAGATGTGCTCTTATAGTTAAAGAGAATATGCTTTATCACTGACTTATGTTTACAGTGTTAACATATTTCTCTTTTTTTCCTTTCCTTCCATTTTTCCTTTTCATATCATTACTTACTCCTTCTCAATCCCTTAGTACCATGTCTTAAGCCTCCAAAAACGTATTCTGCTATCCTCTTTCACATCCTTTGCTTGCAGTTGCAAGGAACCTAGGAATGTTGATGGCGAGTTTGCAGATGCCCCCTTCTAGCCAGAATACCAGGAACTTGGCCTGTTGAAACAAGATGGCATCCAAAGCCGCATTGACTCTCTGAGTAGCTGAGGTGTACCTTTCAGAGATTAACTCAAAATAATGTGTGTCAGGTCGGGTCGAGGTTTGAGAAACACATATATTCTCTATTGCAATTAAGACATGAATGTCCATTCAGTCTTGCAAGCTTTCTTAATGCGCACTTTCCAATTGCCCCTGGAACATGTAAGTATATTTACAGTAAAACACTAACTGAACCATAAAAACCACACAGTAGAAAAGATGACACAATAGAATAATAGTGCTTTATGTTTATGTTTAGGGGATTTATAGAACGCATGGATGCCCAGGGGCTTCCCAGCACTAACGAGAAAGAGGCAGTCAAGGAGCACAGGAGTTAGGGAAAGAGCCAGGTATTAGGTCCTTTCCTGAATGCCAGTTCATCAGTCACCCTGCGCAGTTCCAGAGGCAGAGTATTCCATAGTCCAGGAACCAGGTGCATGAAGGATCTTCCACCCCATCTATATCTCTCTATCCTGGTTGAATTCATGAGTAGGTTTGTCGAGGATCTAAGATTTCTTCCTGGCACATATTGGGTAACAAGCTTTTTTATTAAGGCTGGACCTTTGTTATTCATTGCTCTATGGGCAATACAAAGTGCCTTGAACTTAACTCTTGCCTGAATCGGGAGCCAGTGTAACTTCTTCAATGCTGCCCTAGCTGATTGCTGTCTAGGGATTCGCAGAAACAATCTTGCTGGGCGTTCTGGACTACCTGCAGCCGGTTTGTAACGTATTTTGGTGCACCTAGATACAGAGAGTTGCCATAGTCCATTTGTGAAACTACTAGGGCCTGGACCATGGTTCTGCGGGTAGACTCCGGTAAGAGAGGAAGGATTTTCTGAAGCATGCGCAGTGTTCCAAAGCATGTGCCTGATAATTTTCTAGCTTGGGTTTCCATAGACAGACTCTCGTCTAACCAGATTCCTAAGTTTTTTATCACCTTCTTTGGGGCAGTGGGTTCTCCCAGTTTTGGAGGCCAGCTGATAATGCTTCTTGGGACCGCCTTGTTTCCCAGGAACATGAGTTCTGTTTTACCTCCATTCAGTTTAAGGCTGCACTTATTCATCCACTCAGCAACTTGTGTCATGTAAGGCCCCAGGTTGTCAAATACGGATTGTGGGCCCTCAGGGACTGAGGGTATCAGCTGGGTGTCATCCGCATATGATACTATTCATAGTCCAAATTCTTGCACTATCTGTGCCAGTGGTTGCATGTACAAGTTAAATAGTGTTGGACTCAGTGCGGATCCCTGTGGGACTCCGCACGAGATTTTAGGACCTCAGATAGATGTTTTCCTTCCATTAGCTGGAAGGATCTGTCTTCTAAAAAAGAGGTCATCCATTTTAGCGCCGGGCCAATAATACATGCTTTTCTAGCCTCCGGTTCAGAGTACAGTGATCCACCGCATTGAATGCCCAGCTAAGGTCCAATAGCAGGATGGCTGCTATACCCCCCTGGTCTAGGGTTCTCTGTGACCACCAGCAGGGCAGACTCCGTGCTGTGTTGGGGTCTGAATCCCATCTGGGTGGGGTGCAACACCCGGTTGTCTTCCATATATTGAGACAGGGTCTGGTTCACCTGTTTTTCAGCTATTTTACCCAACAGTGGCAGAAGGGAAATTGGCCGGTAATTCCCAGGCTCTGATGGATCCAACAGGGGCTTTCAGTGTTATTTGCTGCTATTTCCTTGCAGGGAGTTATATATTATTTCCACCTTATTCTTGAAGAAATTCACCATCAGGTTACATCTTTCTTTAGAGGAGGCACTGTTTAATTCTTGGTCGGTGGCTGTCAAGGAGCATACTATTTTAAATAGCACTTTGGAAGAATTGCCTGCTGAGCTAATTTTTTCTTCAAAATATCTTGCCTGTGCTTGGGTCATTTCGTTATGGTACTGTCTAATGGCCAGTTTGTATTGGCTTTTGATGGCAGGATCGTAGTTTTTCCTCCATTGCCTTTCTAACTTTATGCAAGATTTAGTTATCATAGTTAAGTTAGCATTGAACCAGACTGCTCTTTTCCTGAGTTGTAGGTTGTTTGGTCTGACTTTCTAAGGATCTCGCTCTGCTACTTTATTGATCCAGGCTGCCCACATCTTATCTGCCTCTTCCATGTTACCTGGCAGACAAGGGGCTTGGGCTTCTAGTTCATTCCTCATATTGTCCTGTAAAAGTCTTGGCCATTTGTGCCTAGTCCTGGTGGTTCTGTGACGTGTAAGAGGGGCCTGAAGCTTATCTAGTGTAAAGGGTATAAAGTGATGATCAGACCAGGGCACTGGTACCGGGATTCCTACTTTTAGATTGGGTTCGTTGGAGAATATGGCATCCAATAAGTGCCTGCACTTACTAATTGCTATAGTTGCATGGCTTCATGTCTTGGATGAGTCTAATCGATATAGTACTATTAATTTTGTCTAGATGAAGGTTAAAATCTCCCAGTAGAGTCGTGGAGCCCTTACTGGCCACCATTGTAGATACTATTCCAGGGAGCTCCTCTAAGAAGGGGTTAGTGGCTCCAGGGGGTCTGTAGAGCAATATGTGCCCGAGAAGGTAACATTGTGGGAGAGTTTAAGGCTGAATTGTAATATGTTGCAATTGGTAATATTGAGGGATGATGACATGCATCCATATTCACTTTTATAAATAATTGCACATCCCCCTCCTGTTTTTTCCCTCCTAGCTTGTCTTCTGATAGAGAAATCTGGGGGGAGTGCTTGGACTACATCTGGATTGGAGTATTCTCTCAGCCGTGTTTCAGTCACAAAAAGAATATCAAGTTCGTCATTCTCAATTAACAGCCTTATTTCTGTAGCATGTGCTGGAAGGGATCTACTGTTAATAAGTCCCATCTTCCGCTGAGTTTGTTTGTGGTCCTATCTGTTTGGTTGTGTTTATCTAATTGTCCTGCATTAATCCTCTTCAGGCAGAGAGGGCATGTAATTTCCTTACCTATCAGGCTTGTGGACGGAAGGATATAGTTGCCCCAGGTAGCCCCTGAATGTCTCAGCGATATTAGCTCTTTTGCCTAGTATTTCATGATTTTAAGGCTGCCTGTTCTAGATCCTGCAGGGTCCCTGGCCCCGGTCGGACGCGGACGGGTGCAGACGAGCTTGCCTTAGGCGCGCCTGCTGCGCGTCCACGCTGCGGGCATCATTAATAGGCGTTTGTGGTAAAACAGCATCCAAACTGCACAACCCATATGCTGTTGGTGAACACTAAATGACTACAAACACATGTATGCTTCTGAAAAGATACAATTTATCACCATACAGTTACAATTTTGGAACAAATTGATAATTCCACACAATGTATCCTGTTTGCAAGCTTGTACTGTTCATGATCAGTACCTGATTGTGAGCATAAGCTTGCGTGTAAAATGAGGTCATGCAAGCCTCCTGACAAAACCTGGTTACTTTGTAGCAAAATTTCACAAACAGATGCTGTTTACAAACCTACTGTTCTGATGGATCTAATCACAGAATCTTCATCTTTAGAAATTCCCCTGGGGACAGACTAGCTCTGGAGAGCTCTTCAGAAATGCTCCAGAATGCTACTAGCTAGCATTGTGGAGCTCTGTGTTGACTCAACGCTGCACCAGAAATGAAGGTGCGGTGGCGCATATAAACACTACAATTGCACCCTGACATGAGTTCTTTTGTTTCCAGGCATGTTGATGCAGATCTAGAGATCTCCTCCCAACTTTGTCAGCTTCTAAACATTTTGGAGGTCTCAAAAAGGCAGTGTGTTAGGGAACAATGTCCTCACTGAAAACAAAACACTCCAAGCTGTGCAGAGAATGCAGGAAGTAGATGTCATTCAGAGACCCAAACAAGGTGTGGCTCGTGCTTAGGGTCAGAGCACCACTCCAAGACACGCAATAAGCGTGCTCCCACGCATTTTAAAACAATCTGGGAACACAAGAAACAATCACGAACAAAGCATGTTTTGCACAAAGTTGCAGGTCTGATATTGGGTCCGGTCATGGTGCTGTTCCTTGTAGAGGTCTACTTCCCATTCAAAGTCTTTGGGTAAGTCAGAGTTGAAGTTCAAGAATAAACATAAAAAGACAAAGTGGAGTATGACCCCATTCCACCACTCAGGATTTCTCAAAAAGGTACAATAGCATCAGAATAAAGAGCACAGTTTTTCAAACTCTACAGACTCAGACATGATTTTCTCAATAGGTCATGACGTGCCATGAATTTCCCTGGCTGTCATTGACTGCACATCAGATAGCAGTCTTCAGGGAGGCCACCCTGCTGATTTTTGGTCCACTTCGACCTTCCTCTGGTGCACCTTAGTGACCAGTGGAGCTGCACGGGTGTCTGGTCAGGAAACTGTATGCGGGTCTACCTCTTTCACAGCTTCGCCATTGGGACCCATTATCCTGCCTGCACTGAATTCTGTATTAGCACCATGATCCACCCTGGTGGCTGTAGCATTGATGCCTTCACCGACTCCATTGGCACTGGCAGAAGAACTAGCGCTGAAACCACTATCAGATCCTAAGCCTACATTGGTGTGATCTTAAATGATGGTGCACTGCAAAGTTACTTGAGTAGAAGCGGTGACCATTCAGCCTGATCCGAACCCTCTACCTTGAAACTACTAGTGGCAGAGACTCCATTCTCTCTTTGACTTTGATTCGACTGAGTACAAGAGAAGCATATTACTTTTCAGGACACTGAAGATGATGGGGATGGGTATGGACTCCTCTGTCATTAAATAGATGATATGCTATATCTAGACCTACAAAATGCCTGTAGTCGAGACGTATCCCATAAAATGATTTTAGACCTGCACTCAAGCCACTAGCAGAGGAAAGTGCCTTATTTGCAATGGTGGTTCAGATGGCAGTTTAGACTACAAATTGCAGTTGCCCACCATTGGGGGAAAAAACAAATATTCTAACTGAAATTTCTACTTACAGCGGCCCTGTACATCAGAGCCATTATTGCCAGTACAGATGCCATTGCGGTGATTTGACTCTATCATGCTGGCTGGCCCACCGACACATAGCTAGGCAACATAGATCAGCCCGTGGTGACCTGACATGTTTTTATTAAAAATTCTACACCAGCTAGTCAGACTGTACAGGCCTCACCTACTAGTATGATCAAATGAAATTATTTTCAAAATAATCTGCTGTATAGGGAATTTTAGAGAATTTATGCTTTTCATAAACAAAATTGTTTATCAGCTCACCAGGCCCTCAGGTCTATAAATGTGCTTTGTATTTGGGGCAGGTAAATGAATGCATTATGGGACATGGACAGCAAGTTCGATTGTGCCAGAGGTCCCTGCTGATTTTACATTTTCCTTGGTCCAGATAATATATGATGTAAGGAATGCAGCAAAATACAAACTCCAGGCCAGCCTGAACACCACTGCACCGGCAGAGTGATTATCACTAGTATCATGCTCAGTTGGCATGTCTGGATGAGTCCGACCGGATTTTCCGCTAATGTTCGGGCTCCTTAATTGATGGGTTCAAGCTCTTCAGAGAAAAGACTGATTTGGCAATAAAAGATTTTGAAGTCACTCCACTGCCAGATCCTTGTTTCTATTGACTTGTGCGAATCAATTTTCTCACCAATTTATGAAATCTGGGGGCATATTAGCAAGGGCTTGGCGATATAATTATCACGCTTTAGCGTCCGTTTTCAGGCGATAAGCGGTGATAATTATATCCCAATATCATCAAGGACACATTAGCGCGTGTTTCTTTGATGTAGAGCCCGTTTTTTCACAGCCTCGCCTCGCATCGCTAATGAGATGCAAAGAAGGCGTGGCTGCGAAAACAACACATGAAAATATGGCGAAGGCAGCTTTGCAATATTAACAAGGAGTTGCAGCGATAAAAAAAAATCGCGCTACCTCGGCCTTAACACTGGAATTTAACGTCTGGTAAATTCCAGACTAAGGCATACTAATAATGGTAGGTGGATTATGCTGATACAACCACAGCGTCGTATCAGCAATGTTATCGCTGTTTTCCATGGAACATCGCTGGAAAACCAGCGATGTTCCATGGTAAACACCGCTATCGCCGAAATATTATCGCCATAGCGCTAGCGTTGTCATGGCAATGATTTCCAGCGATAGCCGGCGATAATATTTCTACCGCTATGTGGGGCCAGCGATAATTATCACTGGCCCTTGTTGATATGCTCCTTTGCTTTTCCCAAGTAACATGCACATAGGCAAGGACTTGGTATCTCATGATAGCAGATATATCTCCAAAATACGACGTCCCACCAGAGGAGACAGACGAGATGCAGTCTGAGCAGGGAGAGGCAGTAGCGACACCCAGAGGCTCCCCAGCACCCGAGAACAGTGTAGGAATATAAACCACACAGACAGTGATATGACTTTCGGAACCCGGAGTTGATATGACCAACACGACCTTTGGAGGGTGGGAGGGGGGGATAAGTCAAGTGTTAAGTTCTACATAATTAGGAGAATGGTACTTGTGCACAATGCGCTGTAATGCATCTAAGAGGAGCATCTGAGAGCACAAAAGTATGATGTGCGAAGCTTTGCATCACTGCAAAACCAACGCAAGATTGACAATGTTAACATGTTTCATTTGAATAGGAATGTACTGTCATTATGCAAATGCCAATATAACTTAGTTTAAAAAAAACATGCATGTAGGCAGCACCAACCCTCTCAACTGATTGTCCAGCAGCCAACTCAGTCCTTTTGAGGCTTGGGTCTCAGCATCAGACATGCGCACTGAGAACAACAGGAATTGCAAACATTTTTAACTTTTCCTCCCCTGCTTCAGTGGCTGCCAAGCAGCTTTAAATTGTCTTTGTGACTCAAGCCTCCTGGTAGGGGGCAAATCCAATATTTAATCTCTGGCTATCTGGAGATCCATCACGTCTGACAGGTAGATTGTGCAGATTGTTCAAAGGGCTATGCACTTTTCTTCATTTTCTCTCACATCAGAGCTGTTTTCAAGAAGAGGAGTCCACAATTCTTATGCAGGAGGTAAATCTTTTACTCTCCTATGGTGGTGCTGAACGGATTGCAGTCTTTGGGAGAGAGAAGGTGTGCTATTTGCGCTACCTCCTTATTCTGAAGAAGGACAGGGGAATCAAGCATTTTTTTTTTACCTCTGTCTGATTAGTGCATTTTTGCAAAAGGACGATATCAGAATAATCACAGTGGCACAAATCCTTATAGCTCTGAACCCTAGAGAGTGGATGTATCCTTGGCGTTCAGGATGCGTGTTTCTTTATACCTGCCCTACATTACCTCAGCTCCTCTGGATTTTACAAAAGCAAATGTGGTGGTTGCAGTCCAACTTCAGAGGTGGGAAACGCAGGAGTTCCTGTACCTTGATGAGCCACTGCTGGAGGCGGTCCCTTGCAGACAGTTGTAGATCACATCTGTTTGACAGCCAAACTCCTACATCATTGGGTTTTACCATAAATGAGCTGAAGTCCCACTGAACCCAATGCAGAGAATTCCATTATTTGGAGAAATTCTGGACATGGTGCTGTTCAAGGCTAACCTGATCCCTGTGGCAGATCACTCTCCTTTCCTCACCAAGAGTCTGCTGTGGTGACAGATGTGTCCCTGCTGAATTGGGAGGGGTATCTTGGAAATTTGGAAATCAGTATAGTCTGCTTTCAAATTAAGAGGCAGCTCCACGTCAGTCTACTGGAGCTTCAGGCAATCCTGCTAGCCCCAAGTGCCCTTCGGCTATCCATCAAAGGGAGGCAGGTCCTTACACGAAACACAACCTCCAAATGTACTGCAAGAAACAGGATAGAAAGGCGTCCTGGATCCTCTGTCAGCTAGCACTGCACTTGGCACGACCAGGAAGACACTTTACTGGTTAACTACCACTTAGACGGGTCCTTGAATGCCAGAGATGATCAATTAAGCAGTTCTGACAGATCCCTCCAAGGAGGCATAGGGAATCTTCGGGCTGTGAGGTTAATCCAGGCTGAATACGTTTCTCCACTAAAGGGAACACTCAGTGTCAACAATTATGCATGTTGGAGTCTCCTCCTAGGCATTCAATTGGGGATGCATTCCAGTTGGAACAGGATGAACCACGCATTCCCACTGCTACCTCTCCTGCCTTGAGTTCTGAGGAAAATTAAGGCACACATCGCACAAGTCAGTTTGATTACATCAGATTGGGCAAGTGGAGTCTGGTACCCAGAACTCCTGAGTCTGAACATTTGTCCTCCAATTAGGCTTCCACTTTGGGAGAACCTCCTGTCTCAACAACTGGGCAGGGTCCTACATCAGAGTCTCCAAAACCTACACATCCATATGTGAAGATTGAGTGGTAGCAGTTGCATTTGCTGCTTGACTTTCTACTGGGGTTTTTGATATCACTTTTGTGGCCAAGCACCCTTCCACAAAATCCACCTACGTGGGGCAGTGGAAGGCATGTGTTGACTGGTGTGGCACTCAAGATATAACCTGTTCAGGCCAAAATTCAAGATTGTTTTTTGTTTGAATTTGCATTAGCGCAGCAAGGTCTTACAGTGGGTTCAGTGGAATGCTATCTGTCAGCCCTTTTGTCCTTTTTATGTTTAGCAGGCCAACCGTTCTTGTTTAAGCCATCAATTTTGATGCATTTTATTAAAGTTTGACCCAAGTTTACTCTAAAACCATTTGTGATGCTTCAATGGGACCTGAACCTGGTCTTCATATTTCTGTGTGCATGCTCTTGCACAGACGCTTCTTAAGACTCTCATCCTTGAAAACAGTTTTTCTGAGTGAATGAACTACAGACAATTTTTATTCGCACCTCTCTTCATTACCTCCCTCTTTCCAGACATGTTGTTGCTCAGGACACAGGTAGATTTCCTTCCGCAAAGATGTTATGCTCTTCCTCACTGACCAGTCTATCACTCTGCCAGAATTCTTAGTCCAGCCTCACCCTTTGAAGGAAGAGGAGAGTCTCAACCATACTAAATAAAAGAGGTTGTTGAGTTATTACATAAAATGCACTAGAGTCCATCATGCAGGTGATCAGCTCTTTGTTCGCTTCTGAGGTTCCATGGCAGGATAATTTTGTCCACTCAGTCTAGCATGATTTTCTGTTCTGAGTCCATTCCACAGACCCTTCCGCTTTAAGAGGCACCACTATCACATCAATTCTAAAGGTGAGGAATCTACAGCTACAAATATCCACCAAAAAGAACAAGTTACCTGCCTTTAGTAACACTCTTTCTGTTGGATGCTCTACCTATCTGCAGATTCTTCACTGCCCTCCCACCGCTCCATTCTGAGGAGTGGCCTCTTTCCCATCTAAAAATGTGTCAGTTTAGAAGTCATCACACAGCCACCTACAATTTGTTCAATACTCAGGGCCCGATTCACAGAACAAACTTAAGACAAAATCCTAAACTTAGTACCATTTTGGTATTTAATGCACTTACTACTTCTGGTATTCACAGAATGAACTTACTATTTTTGCGATTCACAGAATAAACTTACTACTTTTGCTATTCACAGAGTGGATTTACGACTCCTAACTTTACGTCCGCACTCGGGCCGGAAATTCCGGCCCGGAGGCGGAGCTTCCGGCCCGGAGGCGGGGCTTCCGGGCCGGAGGCGGAGCTTCCAGGCCGGAGGCGGAGCTTCCGGCCCGGAGGTGGGGATTCCGGCCAGTGGCGGATCTCCACCACTGGCCGGAATCCCCACCTCCGGGCCGGAAGCTCCGCCTCCGGTCCGGAAGCCCCGCCTCCGGCCCGGAAGCTCCGCCTCCGGGCCGGAAGCTCCGCCTCTGGGCCGGAATTTCCGGCCCGAGTGCGGACGTAAAGTTAGGAGTCGTAAATCCACTCTGTGAATAGCAAAAGTAGTAAGTTTATTCTGTGAATCGCAAAAATAGTAAGTTCATTCTGTGAATACCAGAAGTAGTAAGTGCATTCTGTGAATACCAAAATGGTACTAAGTTTAGGATTTTGTCTTAAGTTTGTTCTGTGAATCAGGCCCTCAATGTCTAGAGGTACGAAATGAGGAAAAAGTGTGAAACTGACGTCAGCATGCAAGGGTGGCACTTATATGCAGCATGTCAGTTCCAGTGTAGTGTGGAGTCACCAGGGAGCCTCACAACATCATCTTCTGCCACATGGTAGCATTGCTGAAGAATTCTCCAGACCCAGTTTGGTATCAGGGTATATTATAAAGGCGAGAAATCTTCAGTTAGCTAGAGTATCCACCAGAAAGAGCGTTACTGTGAAGGTTAGTAACTTGTTCATCGCTTACCAGAAAAACTGGCCTAAAAAATACACTGACAACTTGCAAAACACTGAAGCAACAGTTCTGCACAATCAAATAAATGTGTCTACTGATTTATTTAACATTATTGTGGTTGTCCGCCTGCACCCAACTGCAATTAGTTCCTTTGCAATTAACAAAATTGAGAACTTAAAAAGAGCTGAAAAGGTAACAGAGGGAATAACAATCAATGTTCAGTTAAGAGGAAGAGACAATGGAATTTTAATGGAAGAGTGAATCAATGTAGTTATACCGATGGAACAAGAAAGAACTATGTAGAAAGATATGATGAGTCCATAAAAAAATTGAATAATAGTATTTTGATTTCTATTCAGAATATGGAGGCTGGAAATATTTGCCTAGATCCCAGTTTTGGATAAGAGTTGGTTGGTGTAGGAAAGTGCCCTTTCTTTGCATGGTTACCCTCCATTTTTGCCTGACATCTGATGCAAACCGACTTGATGTGCCCTCTGTCCCTGCTAATCAGGTTCCCAGGGACTGTGTATGTTCCCAAAATTGTACCTTTGTATCCACAATCGGCACATCCCTGGCCACAGACAAGTTCTTTGTAAAAGGTACCATGGGCACCAAGGGCACTGTGACCAGGGAAGGACTTAAAGGGCTGTAACACCTATTGTGTCTCCCGTAGGGGCCCTGCACCTTAACACCTACACTCTGCCATTGCAGGCTGCATGTTTTGGTGCAGAGGAAAGTGAAGAGTCGACATGGCACACACCCCTGCGTGCCATGCCTGCAATCCACTGCCTAAGGCCTAGGTAAGTCTCCCCTCTAGCAGGGTGCACTAGACCTAAGGTAAGGGTACAGATGCATGAGCTTTGTATCCCTCCAGTGTCTACGTTCATTCATAGCCATTGAAAGTGTAGTAAAGCCATAAAGAATATATGGTCTGGGAGTTGGTCTCTACGAATTCCACAGCTCCATATTGGCTTTACTGAAAACTGGGAAGTTTGGTAGCAAGCTTCTCAGCACATTAAACCCACACTGATGCTAGTTTGGGTTTAAATGTAAAATGCCCTCAGGGGGGCATCTTAGAGATGCCTCCTGAAAATCGACCAACCTGCTGTGGTTCCTGAATGGCTGCCTTCCATTGCCAGCACCAGACAGGTTTCTGAACCCCTGGGTGGAGGGCCCCTGCTCTCTGGGTGCATAAAAAAAGCCCCTCCTGGCCTCCTTCCCCAAGATGGGCTGCACCCATGAAAGAGGAAGCTTGAAAGGCCTGCCGCCGTTGGACGCTGTTCCTGTCTTTGGCTGCCCCAAGCAATTGGCTCCCACCGGTTCTGATTCCCACTTGGGCGGGAGAATCAGCGGGAAATCCAAGTTAGGAAGAGAGGTTTGCCCACCGTTGCCAACCCCACCCCTCAGGTGTCCCACAGCAGCAGACCCTTAGAGTCCGAAGGACCTGCCCTCCACTCAACTAACAGACTCCGTCCACCGTGAGCACTGGATTTGCTCAAACCATAGACTAACCATCAGAGTCTGGCCTCAGCGATTCTGCACCACTCTGCACCCGGCCGCCACGGCCTGAGGTCGAGTGGCCCAATACTCCAAAGAGTTTCTCTCAGAGATCCTGGGTTAGGGTCAGGTGATCCCTGACCTCCCAGAAGCTTTGAAACTAAACCTGCAGCCTGTACTTGTAGGCGGTAAGACAACTGCTCCCTTGACCGAAGCAGTCTAGGAAGGTCGACCACGTCTGTCCAACTGACGCCGACCAGGACCGATCACAGCCTAAGGAAACAGATGCCTAAGACACCTCAGCCCTCGATGCCTTCCCGGCCTTGGGTGGCCCAGCTGACTGTGTCCAAGCATCCTCCCAGATCCCCAGTTGCTTTCCCAGTCATTGGTCACCTTCGAGAAGTCCTCCCAACCGAGCTTGCAGCTTTCTGAAACCGGGGGTCTCCACTGAGAAGCCCAGGGACCGTGACATCCGCTTTACCTCCTACACTCTCGGTGCATCTGGCTGTGCAGTTCTTGTGTCAGTCGTTGGCCCCTGCAGTGCCAACTGAAAACTTAGGAGCTTTGCTCCCACACTCAATTGGCATGCTTGCCAGCAAACCCCAACCAAAGGCCCCCTTAGCCCATTGGCTAACGTTGGGCCCCTGCACTCTGCACCCGGCTGCCCCAGTGCCACTGGTGGTGTAACTAGAGTGTGCACTTGGACCTTGAGGTACCTTGGTCCTACCCCGAAACCTCAACCTTGTAAGTTCGATACTTACCTCTGAGTTCGATAAATATTTTTCCTCCCACAGGGACCATAGTATGAGATTTTGGGTCTAGAAAGTGTTCTATGTAGAACTGCTAATGTGTGGGGAAAAGTGAGCAATATTGTAACATAATCTGAAACTAATCAAAGAGTATTTACTGTGTTATGAAAAGTGATATCAACCTGTAACTGTTACAGTTACAAGAATGATTGCATTTTCTTGAACAGTCATGCATTGTAAAGAATTTATTGCCTACCTGTACCAAGTCCTGCTTGGTACTAGAAATAAGCTATAAGTATACTTTTTGTATACTTACATAATTGGTCTGGATTCTGTCTCTTAGTGTGTGACATCACCCTTGATTGAGTGATACACTAAATGCTTAACACACCCTCGAGATAAGCCTAACTGCTCAACCACACTACCACAAATAGAGCTGTTAGGGATTATCTAATTTAGCCTCTGCTATACCTCTGGGGGACCCCTGGACTCTGTGCACACTATACCTTACTTTGGTATAGTATGCAGAGCCAGCTTCTTACAGTTGGTCAGTTAGAATGTAGGAGTCTCATGGCTCAAGTTCATAGTTACTTCAGGTCATTGATTTCACATTTGAGTGTGGTGAAAAAGCTTAATACTGAAGGAGGAATTGGATATCTTGGTCAAGGATACTAATGAGGTGAACGTTCACAGGACCAAGTTCACATCTTGGAACCACTCAGAAACTCAGGTCTGTCAATTCAGCTAACCCTTAGGCCAAAAGGCTGCTGGTCCTCTCTCAGAAAAGTGTTAGGTTGGAAACAAGCAAAAACATTAAAAGGTGGTGCGAGGAGATGGTGTTCTTGCCAGTTTCAACCACTCATCTCTCCTGCACTTGTAGCTATTGGGTTAGATTTAGCTGTCATCCGGTGCCTGGTGAGTAGTGGAAAGGACTGCTAAATACTGCTTACACATTTCAGGACTCCTTGAAACATCTGGGGATTTTCATGCAGCCAAGGACAGCAGCAGCTTTGGGTCGAGACAGTAAAGGTTCTAGAGGTTTTCAAGCTTCTTTCTATCCTTGAAGAACTGGACGGCATTCAGGTCCAAATTCTGGAAGCACCACAGCGGGTTCCATGCAAGTATGTGTTGATGCCATTTTTCAGGTATCTGGAGAGGAACTACAGCTTATATTTCCAGCCTTGCATTTGGTCAGTGTGAAATCCCAATAAACCAATGGATGACTTTTCCTCCTCGAGGCAGATTCTTGGAAAACTATCCCTTGACCTTTCCCAAAATGCAGGATTATATGTGCCTCAACACATGTAATAATTCTGCAAGTGCACCCACTCTTGGTAAAACTTGTGTATTCCCTCCATACAAGACCTGAACAATCAGGAGAGGAAAAAGAAGGGGCTGTTGTGTGACCTAGTTGTCCTCTGTAAACAGCAGCCATTTTCTATCTTGCGCACACCTCCCATGTAAAAGTATACTGGCTATCATCTAAGAATGACTCTAACAGGTGCAGAAAAGGTGACTGCGACCAGTGTTCCATCCACATTCATTCTGATGTGCATGTTTGTATTCCTAATCCGTGGACATAGTCTTGGAGAACAATTACATACTTCAAAAATATAAACAGAAAGATGTCCATTTCCTACAGGACACTGGACTTAATTTCCAAAATAAGTTCAGTAGGAGACACCACTGGGTGCAGTTACTGCATGTGCAAAAGAAGTGTAAATTTAGCTATTAGTCAGGCCCTAGTCAAAAATATCAAATGGGACTTCAGTGCAGTGTGGTGGCCAATTGGATGACTTTACAGATCACCAGATCTGCAGTTAGAGGGGCCCTTTATAATTAGGGACCTCCACAAATGTTTTCAAAAAGACAAAGTACAGGGTGATCCCACGGCAATGGAAGAATGGCAGTGATGAAATATCTGTAGAGGTGGTTGAGACTTTGACCCACAACATTAGATTAATACCCAACAATGACATAAACATATCCTCTTTTAAATTTCCTTTCCTTCGAACCATATTTCGGACTCAGTCTCGTGAGAAGAAATACTGCAGCACAGAAAGAGGGATTATCACACACTGTCATATAGGTGATTCCACTGTGTGAATTCACAGATGCAACTCTCTGTCTCTACCCCTTTTTCCTAAACACAACTCCTCTGTTCTTTGCATCCAACTAGATGTGCTGAGTGTGTGCAAGATAATGTCATAAAGATAACTTTGGGCATACAACCTGGCCATACCCAGATCATAGAGGCTACTTTGTGTCATTGTAACATATCCATTCCTAAATGTGGTCTCCTACTGAACCAATGGAGCAGATTAGATGAGTTCTAGATGTGTAGGGCAATTTTGTGATTTTTTCCAATAATGGAAAGTGTACAAGTGCAGTAAACTATCTGAAAGGCGAGAAATTATCATTCAAGCATTTAAACATCAATTAATCTAATTGGAATGTTCATGTTAATAATTAGTACTTTAAAAAAACAGTCTAAAGCAATAGGAAATTTCAAAATATCATTTAATGCTACTGCTTGTGATTTAATATCATATTTTAAACATAATGGTGCCAAATATTTAATTCAAATAGAATGAAATTTAGGATAAAATAACAGTACCGGGGTACAGGGCTGTTTGTAGGCATTTGCAATTTTCTTTAGGCTTCCTAACACAATGCTTGGATGCAGAAAGATGTACCAGAATAAACTCCTTTCTGGCCTTTAGTGAGGACCGATGAATGGAGTTATCAGTAATTTCATTTTAATAGTAAAATCCTGACTGTTCAAGTGATATTTTATTCAGTATCAAAATAACATAAAGCAATATATAACAAATATTAAAAAGTACATAGATAAATGCCTAAAGACACAATAAAACGAAGTTTCACATATAATTTCAGAATTTACCATCTGGCTCTTAAACGCATACCACATTGCAAAAATGTGCTTGCACAAAAACAATTGATACATATATAGACATTATTTGTAACTATACGAAAGCAGCTACTCCAATTCTACCAAAAGTGGTGTCAGATATTTTATCCCTGGGAACTTAAAAAGATCACAGAAAAAAACAAAAAATGCATCATGGTGTATTTGACCTAGATATAACAAATCCAAAAATTGGGATAGCTGACAAACATCTTCCCCCTCAGGTGTGAGAGTAAATGATTCAACACACCCACTTTGAACCTTGGTAAATTATATTCCTAGACACCCAAGACAGAACTGCAACATGTTGCTTTCTTCAATTCTACCTCTTCTTTCTTGCTAAAGTAGTCTCATATGCAGACGACACCCAGCTGCTTTTCTCATTGGGCAGGTATGAATCATTCTCTGGCGAAAAATTTAGAAATTGTCTGACCGAAGTTTTCCAGTGGCTTTCCCCTACCAACGAAATGCAATGCGGGAAAGACCGAGTTTCTCTTTTTCGGTTTAAAATCAGAAGTTCCTTGTCAGACCTTCTGACCGAAGGATGCTTCTCCTCCATGTATCCACACTAATGCTATTAAAAATCTAGGCATTACGTTTGATGGGGATCTCTTGTTTCTTTCACAAGTCAACGCAATAGCAGGGATCTGCTTTGGTAGGTTAGGTGTGCTGAGGAAGTTTCTGCACGTTTTGTCTTTGTCGTCTAGAAAATTGGTGGTCCAGGCTCTGATTACGTTTAGACTGGACTATGGTAATGCAGTGTACCTGGGCTTGCCTATCTGATTAGTATGTCCAGGTAGTCCAGAATGCGGCCGATTGCACGGCACTCAGCCTACCTCTAAGCACCCATGTGTCCGCATCTCTCAGAGAACTGCACTGGCTCCCCGTAAGGAAGAGGATTACTTTTAAAACCCTATCACTAATCCATAGACATTGCATGTGACAGGTCCAAGATACCTGAAATCGAGAATCGGCCTCTACATCCCTCTTAGAAGTCTGCGCTCAGCAAATCTCTTTCTGGCCTAAATTCCTCGGATCAGGTTTTTTATTTTCTGGGCCCATGTTTATGGAATAACCTTCCGCTGGAACTAAGATATCTTACTTCCACCACTCTGTTCCAGAAGAAGCTAAAAACATGGCTCTTCTCTAATAATTGATTCTGTTCCCTTTTTAACATCTCGGTTTTCCTACACTGTCATTGGAGTAACAGTTGCACTTTAGAAGTTCCCTTTACATTACATTACAATCTCTCAAAGTTGTCCTAAATATGAGGAATAATCTTCCAATTTTAAATGATTCCCCATTAGAAACCTTACCAGGATGGTCAAATAGATCATCCATATACCTATCCATAAAAGTAACGGGCCATATGCATTTCGTCCCCAAGGTAACATAAAACAAGCTTATTATGCCAAATAAATGTTGAGGTTCCTTGAGGGTAACTCTGAAGCCTCTAACACAGCCGACTTTCTTCTACTTGTAATGGCTTACTGCCAGTAATTCCTTACACACTGGCCCATAAGTAACCATGCGCACATATTTTATAACATGTATTTGTATAATACAGTCTAGTTGTTGGATACCAATCGCTTTGGAAAATGTGGAAGCTGCAGCCAAGGACTTGACAAATTTAGCCTCTTCATATGGATCAGACTGACACAGTTTTGAGTGATATCAAAGCAGACTCCTCAATATAAAAATGCAATGGACCCTATTTCCCACACACCCTTTTTAAATAAAAAAAAATACATACACATATTTTCTTGGTTTTAGATGCTAGGGTCAAAACATATGATCTAGAACAGATGCTCGTAAGATGTAGATTTTCCATAAAATTAACACTGTAATCAGTTAATAGTTTCATGGTATTTGCTATTGTGGCATTAAAATATGACCATCTGCATATAAGATGTGTTGCATATGTTTATGCCTCAGAGGCAGAACATGATGTGTACACCTCTTAATGCAGAGTCCAGTTTATTGTTTGGAAGTAAAAAGAAGAGAGAGGCCAGTACACGTCCCTGATGTATCTCTCTATCAAGACTGATATAATCAGTCAGTTCACCTTTCGGCCCGTAGGTTACTGAGTAACAAGTACAAAGAACAAGCATTGGCATAGCCAATTGGTCTCGCTTTTGGGACCTTATAAGTATTTAATTATGCAACTGTTGCATGGCTAAACACTTATAAGGTCTAAAAGGCGACACCTATTGGCTAAGTGTTTAGCCATGCAACAGTTGCATAACTAAATACTTATAAGGTCCCAAAAGCGAGACCTATTGGCTATGCAAAGCGGCCATGCGGCCACGAAAGTGAAAGTGATAGCGATCAAACATCAAAGCGGCCGAAAGTAATCGCGGTAAAGCGCGGCGTATGCGCCCGCGCACATGCACTGTGGCTCTAGGCTGGCCTGGTAGCACTTTTTGGAGCCCTCTCAATAAGTCTCGCCAGACCAGCGCATGCGCTGGGTCAGACGAGACCTAAAAATAATTAGAACATTCAAGCCCATGGTTCCCGATGCTGGCCACCGTTTCACCCTACAGACCCCATCTAATGCAGATGTTACTTTTATAAAGGGGAGATTCAATGAACCCCCATGACCTTGGTATATTTACATGCCACCAGTTAGTGCATTGTTCCACCATCCCCATGCCTGTGCAGAACCCACACTGGGTCGCTACAATTGTGCCATTGGTGGTAACTCCATCATTAATTCTAGCCGTAAGTATTTTTCCAATTATTTTGTTATTTCAGTCAATCAAGTATATGGGTCGGTAACACTTCGGGTTCTTTCTATCATCTTTCTTAAATATGCGGACAATAAAAGAGAATCGCGCTGCAGGAGGGTCTGTGGTATAATAGACTGAATTAAGTTTCTTTGTTTAAAAGGTCCTCAAAAAGTCAAGTTGGACATATTAAGATGCAAAAGAATTCCATCAAGCACTTGAGCTTTATTATGGGGCTAAATTTCACTACCAAAACAACTTCCTCATTAGGAAAATTAAGCCTTGTAGAAATCCTGTAGGATTACATTTGACAGATTTAAAATGAATAACCCGTGCATCTGCACTGATATGAGCTAGGCGTTTATCATCAATAGATTCCTCAGCAAAATAAGGACTATTAATCACTTTTTAGAAACCACCAGAGTCACCAGTGTAAGAAGCAGAAGAAAGATTTACCCAAGCTTACAAAGCCCTCCACGACGCAGGACCTGCATACGTCAACCACCACCTCGCATTCCAAGTACCCACCGGGAACCTGCTCTGCCCAACTGGCCCTTTCTACTATCTGACGTATCTGCAAGACCACAACAAGAGGAAGATCCTTCTCCTACCACGCATTGAAGACCTGGAACACCCTGCGTCTTCTCCACCTCAGGCAATCACAGCCACTGCCTCAATTCAGGAAGGACCTCAAGACTTGGCTCTTCGACTAAATTAAAGCTGCTTCGATGGACCAGCAGTCTCCCACAACCCCCCCCCACCAGTGCCTTGAGACCCCTACGGGTGAGTAGTTGCGCTTTACAAGCCATGGATAGATTGAAACTTTAGCTCATAATGGATGCTTTCTGTTTTTTAAAACCGCCTTGAACTCCTTCCTTTCGAGATATTTGTACAAGAGTAACATGTCTGGGAATCTGATTAACAGCTACTTCTAATGCATGGTTAACTCTGCTGCAGATGAGATCAAACCACCTTGTGCTCCACCTAGCAGATTTTGTTTTAAAGGCAGCTGGACAAAAATATTACTATTTACACTAGCCACAACATCATAAACGTCCCTACATTTGCAATAATCTGAAGGGTCAAACAAGCAATTCATAAACTCTAGGTACATTTGAGCAATAATATCACACTTTATAGTGTCAAGACAGACTGACTTCAAGCGCAAGCATCTACCTTTTTCATCTACAGCCCCATCCCGGTGTCTCAATGCCTTTGAAGGGTTAAAAGCACTGTCAGATTAACATTAATATTATTTAATGGAGTATTATAGTTCCACATTGTATGCACCACATTAAAACTTTGAACTCAATA
This sequence comes from Triturus cristatus, assembly GCF_964204655.1. Taxonomy (NCBI): domain Eukaryota; kingdom Metazoa; phylum Chordata; class Amphibia; order Caudata; family Salamandridae; genus Triturus; species Triturus cristatus. Next base: position 980,090,973 of record NC_140593.1, read on the forward strand.
CTTCACCCTGCAAGAGACAAAAATATGGTCAACTGCCCTATAATCTATCATGCTGAGAAAGTAAGAGGGAGTTTGGGTGAGAAGTAAACTATCCTTATATTTTCAAGATTCCACCTAGTAGTAACTCAAGCAGCTTTGACCACTGGGAGTTTAATGAACGAAGAGCAATGGGCACACTGACATTGTCTTCTTCAGGAAAATCAAATTCAAATAAGTTGTCCAAAATACCAACCCATTTTAAATTGAAATTGCCAGCTAGCATAATTCTCGAAAGACAAGAGTTACTGAAATTTCACAATTACTCTAATAAATAGAAACGTTTTGCACAGTAAGCATCACTGGAAGAGCTTAAAAATATAATTAAAAAAACAATATTAAGAAAATGACCCAGCCACCTTAAACAAAAATTAAGTAACCCGAATATCAGAAGAACCTGAATCAATTTCAGTAATCATGCATTCAATAATGAGTGCTATCAACATCAGTAACCCACATTGACCCTACCAGAAGCCAAGGGGCAAGTTGGAAACCTAAATGACAGATAGTCACAATATCAAAGTGGCTCTGATCTCATGTTCCCTGTAACACAATTATATGAAAGTGTTTAATAAAAAAACACAGACACTCTAGCAATGTTCAAGAAGATTATTTTAATTTCAGAGATTTGTTTGCACTCCGAGGGTAAGGCTGCCTGTGGATCAGCAATAATTGATTTTGAGTTCAAAAGGGGCCTGTTCTTAGAGGAGGACACAGTTGATCAATCTACATAATCTAGACCGTGCACCGATGTTAATTTATTGTTAACAGGACAGGAGGAAAGAAACTAAGGCCCAGATTGACAAGCATTTTGTGCTAGAGTTGTGTTAGAAATGGGATTTCTGGTTGGCTATGGCTTCCGCCAAAGCCAGGCAGAAACCACCACTCTAGTCAGGGCAAGGAAGTTACACGCCAAAGATAACCCCTGCTCACCCCCTTGGTAGCTTGGCACGAGCAGTCAGGCTTATCCCGGAGGCAATGTGTAAAGTGTTTGCGCACGCACACAGCAACAACACCCCAGGCACACCACAAAAGGAACTCCACACAAGGTTATATATAAAAATAGCCTTTGTATTATAATAAACACATTAGATCCTAATCACATAAAATATATACGGTGCCAACTGGCACTGGGCAGTATCTACAGGGGATTATATACACATGACAGGGTCACATGGACCACTGTCAGAATCATGACTTGGGAGAAATAGTAATAGTAAGATTTTTCATTGACGTAGAGCACAACCAGTAACTACTGGTAAAAGTTAGGAACACACTACGCAATAATAATCACATTAGGCATAAACAATATTAGGCCTAAAAACCCTTAGCATAACTATATTACGCACAAACCTCTTAAACATCATTAGGGCATGGATCAGGGCATAAAGGCCTTGTGCAGTAGACATCACATTTAGGCATAAACACAGGGCACCCCATCTGGGGACACACACACAAAAAATGGACCCCAGGCCAACTGGCCTCTCACAGGGTTTCAAATGCCCGATGTCCAAACTGTCCAGGCTGGCTGCGCATGTAGCAACAGTAGAGTGTGCAAAACCGGGCCTAAACGTGGCAGCTGCCCACTACTTGCTCGGCAGCTGTGCAAAGGAGCCCTGGCACCAGCGTGCCTCCTGAGCCCCTCCTTGTCACCCAAGCAAATGCCCCACGTCCAGCGCAGTAGGAATTCAGCTGCCAATGCAGCGGTCACCAAAGGGCGCAATGCGTTGGAGGGCCTCTCGTCCCTTTCAGGCTAGAACCACTAATGCCCCCAAGTCCCACTTCGGGAGTTCTAGAGAAGATCTGGCCCCCAAACATGAAAGGACACTGGCACCATAGTCCACGCTGCTGCCCCACTCTGGGACTCTAAAAATAGACTTTGCCCACAATGTTGCAGCTGCCCTCTGACAAGAGGGGCAGCTGTGAGCACCGACAATGTGCCCCGAAGCGGGCACCAACCATGTGCGTGCAGGCCCCACGGTGCTCGCCCCAAGTGCAGGCTCCCTTTTTGACCCCACTCAACGGACTGCCTTGGCTGCTCCTCCGGTTGGGTCCTCTATCTCTTTGGTGCCCTCTGCAGTTGCACACAGGGCTCTCCTCTCCACACGGGAGCCCCGCCAGCCACTGCAGCACTCCTCCGTGCCTGGGATCTCCTTGGCAGGCTTGGTGGCGTCGGTGCTGCAGATCAGAGCTTATAAATTCTCCCTACTTCCATGGACAGAGTAATTCCACAGTCATACGCACATACACTCACCATACGCTAGGGCCCATCACACCAACATTCATTCCATTACTCTATCCACACTGAATATACGAGAGAACTCCTAAATCAATCTGCATCTAAACTGAGGTCAATGCAACCTAATTGATTTGTCTCGAGTCATGATTTAAACAATAAAAACACATTTGAGATCTCAATAAATGACAAAGAAATAACCACCCGACACTGTAATTCAAACAAAAGGTTATTTTATCTAAATTAGTTCAAATGAAAAATCATCCAATAGCAAATCATTATTCTCATACTTACCTATTCTAGCTAAATGTCGTATTTAGGTTAGGACAGGTCTCTCAGTAAAGTCTCCCGAGTCGCCGTCCTCTCAATCAGCATCGATCCTCTCGAGCATAGGTTCAAGAAGAAGTGGCCTTAGACCCTCTCTAGTCTAACAACATTTATATTAAAACTTACACATTAAAAGTTACAAACAAGCTCCAAGCGTCCGTTGAGCAGAGCGAGCAGGAAAGGATGTTGGCTCGCAACATTTAGAAAAATCTCCGCTCTCGAATATCTCAAAAATAAAAACACGGAAGAAGGAAGCACAAACTAAATCCGCAACAATCATGGATGCTCTTCTCCGGAATTATAGTGAAGCCACCGCAAGTTTATCAAAATGTTCATTGTGACAATTGTTCTCTTCCAAGGATATCTGGCGATGAGCCCAGAACTGCTGTGCTGTCCTTTCGGAAACTTTTAGCTCAGACAAAGGCCGAGGTCATGTTCAACCATATTCAGCGAGGCCTCTCTTCATATTTCATCTACTCAAACGCAGGCTGTAAATGTCGGCCATTTTCCAATAGGCCAAAATGGACAATCTTAATTAAAAGAAACACAAAACAACGTTACTACATCGTAATGATTATTCAGTGTTAATTCCCACTAATACCCTTATGTGTATGTATTTATCTAGCCATTTGCAACATAAAGAAGCGTTAAAGCATGTTATTTTAAAAGCGCAAACACATAACAAATAGCACTTAGTCACACTTATTTAATTAATTTGCTCACCAACTTAGTTCACGTATTAATTAAGCCATGCAATTGCATTCCCACGTGTAATTCTTTCATTAGTAAAGTTGATTAGTCAGAACACTCGACAAAATTAATATTTAATAATTATTCGTTAGTAATTTTAATTATAACATATAGAAATATACACTGAAGTTTGAGTTTAAATAGAAAACCCTGCTCCAGCAATCCCCCCTTTGGTGATATATCATCACCACAAAAATACACCCCAAAAATGTTGTCCCCTTTTCTTAGGAGAAGTTCAAATGCCTTTTTGCTTTACATTACACACCAGTTTCTCTTTCATCATCTCTTTTAGTTTCTAAGTACATGCTCTCTCTGAATTCTTCTAATTCTATTTCTTGTGGGTCTCTTTTCGACCTTTTTTGTCTCTTTTCAACATTTTCTTTTACTATTTTCTTTTTATTCCTCCTATATCTACAGCATATACACCCTAATCTAAGAATCAATAAAGCAACAATCACACATGTCAATGGAAACAATATCTTACCAAAAATAGTACTACCTATCTTAGCAATAAAGTTCCTAACAGCAATCATCTTATTAGCCATTTTAGTCCAGATACTTTCAGCTTCCAGTGGTACTAATTCTTCATGCAAATCAGTAATATTTTTGATATAGACCTTTAGATCTTTGCTTTCATCAGGAATGTAAGTACAACAATGTTGAACTTTCAGCATTCCACAGACTCCACCCTCCTTTGCCAATAGAATATCAAGGGCAAGTCGATTTTGCATAGACATGGCGCGTAAGGCAACCATCTCCGTATTTACCAATAGAAACCCTCCAGCGGTGCTTGACGATAAGCGATCCACCACTGTTGACAGCTTCCGAATTCCATATGCATTTAATGAAATTCCCACTGCTGGAATCAAAGCTCCAAAAATATCTCCTACAATCTCTGACCAAGTTTCTCTCTTAAAGCGTGTTAGTAGATTAATTTGTTCTGCATCTTCTATTCTATCCATATGAAAAATCTTTGGAAAGACCAGGCCAACATAACATGTGCCATACCAATGGTCAGGCAACCTGTAATAAGCCTTATTCCCACAAATATAATACACTCCCGGAAAAACTGGATCTTCTCCTCCCTTGAATCCCCATCCTGTTGCAATAAAGTATGTATCATGACACTCACTAGTCCCAACGAAATAATTATCATATTGGGATTTCCTCCTGGTAATGCATAGTTTACCCTTCTGTGGTGCATCTAAAGCCAAAGTTGGACTGGCCCCATTCTTCAACTCCTTTCCCATCTCAATGTCCCACATTGTCTCACTCATTTTATATCCTCCTGCCTTTTCATGCATGCTCTTTCTCCTTTTCTCTACCATGTTTAGGAAAGCTTTTTCTTCTTCTTTCAGACTACAAGTTAAATTGTTTCTAAAAATGTAATCTAAGGTTAATTCTTCTGTTTCAATAAAAATCTCACCAAAAATGTTAGCTTTTTTAGCAGGATTCAGTTTCTTATTCATAGGCAATTGCCCAAAAATGTTATCCTTATTTGACATCTCATAATCTATTTTCCCTAATAGATAAAAAATACTACTTAACACACTACATGAAATCCCATACGTAGCTGGAAGATGATGATAAGTAACTCCCTCTTAAACGGATGCAGGCAATTGCATACAGACATAGCAATCCCTTACTTCCATTGTCTTTACATATTCATACAACAATTTTGAAAAAACATTGCTAGAAAACTCATTAATTGATCTATCCTTATGTATGTATATATTACTAATTCTAGTTGGAGCTACTTTCTGTGAACTCTTCTCTACATTAGTCATATTCTCAGTATGTATTCCAAAAGTGTCTATTGTAACTCTAAAAGTAACCAATAAAGCAAGTACACTCCATAATAGCATTAATAGTCCCGTACAGCAGCAGCACATTTTGCACCATCTTTTCAGAAAGGTACATCTACTTTGATTATTTTCTGTGTTAGCCATTTTACTACTTTGACTGTGTCTTTTGACTTAGCCTCTACTACTCCACTACTGAATCTCTAGAACACTAGATTATTTCAATCTGTTAATTTTTAGATTTCTTCTTCTTCACTCTTCTCCAAGTGACTCCTTTAGTTCACTCAATTTGGATTTTCATCACTTTTCACTTCTTCTTCAGCAACATCAAATTGTATCAGATCTTCAATATCCTGAGCATCTGACTCTTCTCCAATGTCAGTCAAGATAACTTTCAGGATTCCAACAGTTTTCTCCTCCTCAACCACTCTCCGTAAGGTCCCCTCTGGATTTCCTTGACTTTCTGCCTCTTCTTCTTCTTCAGGCAATGCCACGTACATCCATTCCGGTGACCTATACTTCTGGTTGGGTTTTCTGATTCTCTTGATCTCCTCTGGTTCTTTTGATTCCTTTTGTTTTTCACCCTTTGCTTGATTCTGACTCGACACCTCGTTCACCTGTTCAGCTTTCGATGGATTCACTCGTGTCAGTCGATATCTCAGCCTCTTTATCTTGTTAGGCCAAAGATCTCCCTTTACACTCCTTTTCGGTCTCACTTCTCTATTGTTTCTTTCTCCGATCCAAGTTCTTTTCCTCAGAACTCGACCCTCTGGTTTCTCATTCTCACTCTCATCCGATTCTGTCTCATTTGCCTCTTGTTCATCAACGATTCTCTTTTGCTCCGCAGTCTTCTTTTCCACCGATTGAGATTTCCCTACTACTGTCCCTCCTCGGGTCTCCGACACGCAATCTTCTTGCTGTCTACTTGTCCCTTCACCTAGCTTATCAGGAATGTTCCCTACACCTCCTCGGGGGTCTTCCGCAATCTGTCCCTCTCTATCTTCTTCTGACCCTACTTCTTCAGAAGTAATCTCAGTGGATCTCCACTGCTTGTTGGAACTTCAGGCACTGTTACAGAATCCGAACTCTCCTCTGAGGTTCTCAATGTTCCTCTTGAAGCCTCTCTCGGTAAGAAAAAAGAATCACCTGACTCTCTTTCTGACACTCCTTCCCCCCTTTCAGGATTCTTTTTTCTTCTCACTGTTTCAGTGTCTGCATCATCACTAGAATCTGACTCTTTAAAATACTCTTACCCAGTCCCATCCTTTGGATTTGGAACTCTCAGAGTATGACTTGCATGAACCCAGTTCTTCACTCCAGCACACTTCACAGCAGTCGTCGTAGTCAGAATGACTTGTCTTGGCCTTCCCCACCTTGGAACCAAGCAATTCCTTCTTCTGTGCACTTTTATTCTCACCCAGTCCCCTGGGCTCAGATCATGGGCTTGCTTCTTTTCAAGTGTAGTGGCGTCTTCTCCAACCTGGTGAAACACAGAATGAACTGCGTCAGCCAGGCCTTTACAGTAATCCAAAATCATGTCATCAGTTATTGTCATCAACTTGTTGACAGGCACGAATGCATGTCTCATTGCACGTCCCATCAATATTTCATGTGGACTCAACCCTGTAGTTCTGTCTGGAGTAGATCTAAGAGTCATTAGCACTAGAGGCAAGACATCAGGCCATTTCATTCCAGTGGCTAAACACATCTTACCAATCCTGTTTTTGATTGTGCCGTTCATCTGTTCAACAACGCCAGAAGCCTCGGCCTGTATGCACAATGTAGCTTCTGCTGTATGCTCAATGCTTCACAAATTAAACCCATGAGCTCATTGTAGAAGTGTCCCCCTCTGTCTGACTCAATTGTCACTGGGAACCCGTACCTAGGAATCAACTCTCTTAACAGCAACTTGGCCACTGTTATTCCATCATATGCTTCCACCCACCTTGAGAACAAACAGACTACCACTAGAACATACCTCAATCTATTGACTTGGGGCATTTCAATGAAATCTATTTGCATTCTGGTAAAAGGACCTCCTTCTCTGCCTATTGTTCCTAGGCTCACCACTGTTTTCTTTCCAGTATTGAATTGCTGGCAAATCAAACATCTTTGACAGATGCTCTCTGCAATCAGCCTGAACTTTGCATTATACCAGGTTTGTTTAAAAGACCTGATCATAGCATCCCTCCCTAGGTGTCCCTGGCCATGATACATTCTTGCCATTGTTGACAACATGGAATTTGGCATAACTGGTCTTCCATCCCTATAGATCCAAACATGATCCTTTTCTCTTGGAGCACAACCTGCTTTGATCCAATCTCTCATTTCCTCATCTCCTGCTTCATCTTGCAACTGTTTCACCTCATCCCATGTTTCCAGGACATTAGTAAACATCACAGAACAAAAAGACATTTCCTTCTCTCTTCCCTTGTTAATCGAATGATTGTTCTTTGCACAATACTGTGCTATGTCATTTGCAAAGCGATTACCAAGAGTAACAAAATCATCACCCTGTCCATGAGCAGCACATTTTACAACTGCTAACTCTTTAGGCAGCTGTATCGCCTCAAGCAGCTTCCCAATCACTTCAGCATTCTTTATAGGAGTTCCACTTGAAGTCAAGAAACCTCTCTGTAGCCAAAGCTGGCCAAAGTCATGAACCACTCCAAATCCGTACTGACTATCAGTCATTACAGTCACTCTCAAATTCTTCCCAATCTTGCAAGCTTTTGTCAATGCCACCAATTCAGCTACTTGAGCAGATCTAACTCCTTTCAAAGATGAAGCTTCCATAACTTCTGAAACTTTACACACCGCATATGCTGCACTCAGCACTCCTTCCTCTGCCCTCAGACACGATCCATCCACAAACAGCACATGTTCACTCTCAGGTAGTGGCAGATCTCTTATGTCTGGTCTTGGTTTTGTACAGTAATCAAGCACATCCAAACAATCATGATCAACATCATCTCTCACACTCACATTTTCAGCATCTGGCAAAAGAGTCGCTGGATTCACATTCACACATCTCTCAAGAGTCACATTCGATGCTCCCAGAATTATTTTTTCATATTTAGTCAGCCGACTATGTGACATATATTGAGTTCTGCTTCTTGTCAAAAGAATTGCCACATCATGAGGTACGAACACCCTTACAGGATATCCCATTATTATGCCCTCACTCTGTTCCAAGCTTCTGCATGTAGCAGCTACTGCTTTCAGGCAACCTGCTAAACCCACAGCTACGGGGTCAAGTGTTGATGAGAAGTACGCAATTGGCCTTCTCAGACGTCCATGTTTCTGGATTAACACTGAAAGTGCACATCCATTCCTCTCACTACAGTACAGTTCAAACTCCTTCTCATAGTCTGGCATCCCTAGAGCAGGAGCTTCACACAATCTGCTCTTTAATTCTTCAAATGCTGCCATTTGTTCTGCATTCAGTTCCAATGGGTCTTTCACTTCACTTTTGGTCAATTTAATCAATGGCTTTGCTATCCGGGAAAAATTAATTATCCACTGACGACAATAACCCACCATTTCCAGAAACATTCTCACTTCTCTCTGGGTCATTGGGGCTCTCATTCCTCTGATAATTTTGATCCTGTCATTGGTCACTTTCCTCAGACCTTTTTCAATATTGTGTCCAAGATAATGTACTTCTTTCTTGCAAAATTGCAATTTAGCTGGAGATACCTTTAATCCTCCATCTGCCAGATGATTCAGTAAAGCTATGGTATCTACTTCACAAGCCTCACGTGTCTTTGATGCCACAAGTAGGTCATCGATATACTGTACTAGTACTGAACTTTCAGGCATGATCAGACTTTCCAATGATTTCTTCAGCAACTGATTGAATATTGAAGGACTCTCTGTATACCCCTGTGGGATACGGCACCATGCCAAAATACGCTGTCCAAACCGAAATACAAAAATCGGCTGGCTGTCATGATGCAATGGAATTGAAAAGAAAGCATGGCACAAATCAATTACCGTGTACCATTCAGCATCATGAGGAATCTGATACAAAATTACTGATGGATTTGGCACAATGGGACAGCATGATACCACAATTTTGTTAATCTTTCTCAAATCTTGCACTATTCTGAACTTCCCATTAGGTTTCTTCAGCCCCATTATTGGTGAATTACATGGGCTACTCAGTAACTCTCTCAAAACACCCTGCTGAATCATCTTGTCAATTATAGGAGTTATTACTTCAATTATCTCTGGAGTAAATCTGTACTGTGGGATATTAGGGTAAGTGATTCCCTCTTTCACTGTAATCTTTACTGGATCTACATTATTCATCAATCCCACATCTTCTCCAGTAAAATCCCAAACTGCTGCCTTTACTGTGTTTCTCAACTCTTGAGGCAAGTCATCTGGATTAAATACAGCATATGTTCCAACAACCTCACTTTCTCTATTATCTAGAGTCATCCTGTATAAGACATCCTCATCCGGTGTCTCAAAAGCTATTCCATCAGGAGTACAAAAAATTGTGCAATTCATTTTTTTCACAATAAGTCCCTACCTAACAAGTTCACTGGACTAGTGTCGCACACCACAAATCTGTGCATATCTGAAAATTTCCCTATCCTTACCCTTACTGGTTCAGTAAGACGAGTCTTAATCTGTGTATTAGCTACACCAACCACTTGGATTGCTTCGTCCGAGAGAGGAAGATTTCTTATATCTGCTGACCTGACAGTTGATCTTGTCGCTCCTGTGTCTACTAAAAAAGTAACACTTTCCCCATTTATTTTCCCATCTACAAATGGTCCTGCCTGGTCTATTTCTAGAGTTGCTCCAAGTATGCACTCTTCCTCCTCTCTTCGGCACCGTCAATAGTCCCCTTCAGACTCACTCCCCTCATTCTTTAACCAGTACTGTTGTACCGGATTTGAACGTCTCGGTTTGTTTACCTGCTCATCATTGTAGAATCCTGAGTCCTGGTTATATTTCTGGGACCCTCTATTCTGTGGCAAGGGCGGTTTTGGCTCTTGATTCTGCTGTTTGACAACCTTCTGCTGTTGCTGCTGATGATTACACCCCTCGTTCTGCACCTGTTGTTTCAAGGATTTATTCTCATTACTCACTAATGGTGGATTCGTACACTCGGATCTCCAATGCCCCAATTGTCCACAGTTGTGACACGGGAACTTCTTTTTGGCCTCTTCTAAATTCCCCTTTCCTTTTCCTGTACCATATCTGGGCCTATTTCCTGAATTATTTGCTTGTTCAACCAACTGTGCTTCTTGTCTTTCTGCAACCTTCACCTGTGCCCACATTGCTTTTTCCTTCAGCTTTCTTTGTTTCGCCTCAATTTCATCACTGAAGTATTTCGCATGTCTCAAGATCTCATCAATCTTCTTACTCTGCCAATCAACTGTGTGCTCACGAATCATTTCACTGATTTCAGGTCTCAAGCCATATACAAATCTGAGTACAAAATGACTCAAATCCTTATCACCCAGGTGTTCATCTCCACTGAACTGTTTAAAAGCCAGTATCAGCCTTTCATAAAGAGCATGAACTGATTCTTTTGCTTCCTGATGTGTTCGATCTATCTTAACCCAGTCTGTCTCTTTAGGGGGTACCTTATTCTTCAGGAACACAATAACCTGCTCGTACTTTTTCATAACCTCCGGGTCTGGAGCTCCTGTTCTTTGATCTCTCGGGTATTCCTTAGCAGGCCAATCTACAACTATTTTACACTCTGCCCACAAGTCTGCTGGAACAATTATATCAAACAGACTATTCAGGTCAATCCACAGCACTTTTGACAATTTCACAAACCTATCTACCTGCCTATACCACTCGACGGGCTTCTCTCTCAGTCGAGGAAAATCATTCGTAAATGGCAAAATATCCTGTCTAGTCCATGGGACATGTACATATCCTCCTCCAGGAATCTCTCTCATAGGATAGGCATCCACTGATTTTTCCTTTTCTCTCATAGGAAATGCTGAGTAAGTCCTGTCCACTGAGTCTTCCCTTTTCTTGTACCACCTATCCTTCCACTTTTCCACATCACCCCATTTTCGCAATAAGGAAATCATTTCCTTAATCTGCCCTGTTCTGCCAACATCATTTAGATTCTCAATATCTTTATCAGAAAAATCCACTCGGTAAGGCTTCTGCAAAGCTTTCACCTTATCCATGTCAACTCCCATTTCACTCGCTATTCCTTTTAACCTGTCATGTGTACTCTTAGCCCTCCAAGTGATACTCTTGCACATGAATAACAACTCTCCATCATGATGATTTTTTAACATTTCTGTAGGAATTGTTCCTGCTATCAGTTCCTCCAATTCTATGCGCAACCTTGCTACATCAATTGCCTGAGAATCTTTATCCTTCTTTTGGAGAACTTTCAACCAATCATTCAAATCCTCAGCCGTTATTTCTGTGGACTTTTTCACTGTACCCACTTGTTCTGCCATCCTCTGTGGTTCCAGAATCGATCCTCCTAAACACCCAGTATTCAATCCTGAATTAGGCTGTACATTTGACTCTTCACCACATGTGTCATGTCTCAACTGTCTCAAATGATTTTCTCCCGTCCTTATTCCTGACTCTCCCGAAGAACCAACCAAACCATTTCCTACATATGGAACTGTCAAACCATTTTCACCCATTCTTTGCTTATCAAAAATAGGCATAACCGGACCAATGGTTACAGGCACTGTAACAGCTTCTAGATTCTTGGTCAATTCCCTAATTTTCTCTGTCAACTCAGATGTGGTTCTTGCTAATTCTCTCGTTTTCTCATCCCCGATTGTATTCTCTCTCTCTCGCTCTCTCTCTCTTTCCCTTTCCGTGAAAGAGCTACCACTTTTCAGATCAGGTGTCGCAATTTCTGTTTTAACGATTCGCAAAGTATCTCTTATGGGAGTAGCAACTGCTGTTCTCACTTCTGGTTCTGGTCTATATGGAGGTGGTCTCTTGTAAATCATGTCATCTAAGACTTCATCCTTATAATCATTAGCCCCATACCTCCTCAATTCTGCATCAGGTACCTTTTCCGTACCCTTCCTCCCTTCTGCTTCTTCAACAGTTCTCATCGGATATAGACCCTCTGACATACTAGCATCTGGCCATCTTCTCATTCGATCATGATGAGTTTCACGATCATATTTCCTCCCAAAAATGTACCTATAATTACCTCCACTCCTCTGCTTTTCTCGCTCATGCACCTCATCTTCCCATTCTACCAATGCCTCGAACTGTGTCGGCCTTGGTCTAGGCTCTAGACACATCATCTTTTCCCGTAAATTTCTTAACACGGCCAAAATAAATGAACCATGTTCTGGGAACGCTAAAACACCATCTTCTTTAGTGTACTTAGCCCAATTGTCTAACCAGATACAGGTATGATACCCATATTTCGCAACCATGAAGGATGCAGGGGTTCTTGTCGGAGGTAGTATTTCACCTTCTCTATTTATTATGTCTTTATCCTTGTCGAACCACTTTTTAATTTTACTGAACAAGGATTTCTTCTTCTTTTCCTCCGTTTGGTAATACATTTTTGCGTTTACCACAACCCTCTAGTCCTTTCCGCAACTGTACGATCCTTTGTCCAATAACAGCGCGACTCACACCAACGCACCAATCCCGGAGCGTCTACGTCACCCTGTACTCCTTCCAATCCCTGCGCGGCTCACACCAACGCACCAATCACAGAGCTTTCGCTGTTCTCACCCACTGTCCAATCACAGCGCGGTCTTTCTGACGTCAGCAGTCGCTGCAGTCTCTTCTACTCCTGTCTCCTGTCACTCGTCTACCCCTCCTTTACAAAGCCTTCTCAGTAGACTCTGTTTCAGATTCTACAAAATTATTAGTTACAACATAAAAACATCTCCATTGTCTGCTCCGCTAACCACAGAATAGTAAAGACCTTTCTCACAAGAATCCCGCTTTTCTCTAGAATAGCGCTTACCTCTGCTCTACTACGGAATTATTACTTTCGCTGACACAGTAGCACATCCCTCTACTCTGCCCTTCTAACATGCATTCATTAACTGTTTCCTCCCGGAATGTTCCTAAGAGTTTCACAATCAACTAAATGCTCATACATTCACGCTCTTTCACACCAGAAAATGTAGCACATTTACACAGAATCCTGCCTTTCCCGAGAACAGCAAACAGTCTGTCCTACTACAGAATTATAACACACGTTAATCACGCAGCGCTTACCTCTGCCCAGTCCTTCAAACACGTTCAGAAAATACCTATTACTTCTCCAGCAGTAAGCTTTAACGGCAAACCTTACGGATCCCTGGGACTTAAGACCAGAGTTTCACAGATAACCTTCGCTACCATACACGCTCCTCTTATACAGAAAATATGTCTCTAGTAGTAACACACGACGATGTCACTGAATCGAACCCAGACAATGCGACGCGCAACTTCAATTGTCACACGCTTTTCCCTGCATACGTACAGGGCCAACAATCCCGTCTTTCCCGAGAGCAGCACTCACTTCCCTCTGCCCTACTACGGAACCGTCACCAACTCCCTACGTCCCAGAAGCCGTACTCACTACATAGAACTCAATACGACGACTTCAACATTTAGTATTAGTACATGTATCAACATCAATCAATAAATCAATAAATCCAAAAGCCTATGTACAAGCAATCTATCAGATCAAGACAATAATCAAAACCATCATACTGCTACCAGGAAACTGCTGCAGATCAGAGCTTATAAATTCTCCCTACTTCCATGGACAGAGTAATTCCACAGTCATACGCACATACACTCACCATACGCTAGGGCCCATCACTCCAACATTCATTCCATTACTCTATCCACACTGAATATACGAGAGAACTCCGAAATCAATCTGCATCTAAACTGAGGTCAATGCAACCTAATTGATTTGTCTCGAGTCATGATTTAAACAATAAAAACACATTTGAGATCTCAATAAATGACAAAGAAATAACCACCCGACACTGTAATTCAAACAAAAGGTTATTTTATCTAAATTAGTTCAAATGAAAAATCATCCAATAGCAAATCATTATTCTCATAGTTACCTATTCTAGCTAAATGTCGTATTTAGGTTAGGACAGGTCTCTCAGTAAAGTCTCCCGAGTCGCCGTCCTCTCAATCAGCATCGATCCTCTCGAGCATAGGTTCAAGAAGAAGTGGCCTTAGACCCTCTCTAGTCTAACAACATTTATACTAAAACTTACACATTAAAAGTTACAAACAAGCTCCAAGCGTCCGTTGAGCAGAGCGAGCAGGAAAGGATGTTGGCTCGCAACATTTAGAAAAATCTCCGCTCTCGAATATCTCAAAAATAAAAACACGGAAGAAGGAAGCACAAACTAAATCCGCAACAATCATGGATGCTCTTCTCCGGAATTATAGTGAAGCCACCGCAAGTTTATCAAAATGTTCATTGTGACAATTGTTCTCTTCCAAGGATATCTGGCGATGAGCCCAGAACTGCTGTGCTGTCCTTTCGGAAACTTTTAGCTCAGACAGAGGCCGAGGTCATGTTCAACCATATTCAGCGAGACCTCTCTTCATATTTCATCTACTCAAACGCAGGCTGTAAATGTCGGCCATTTTCCAATAGGCCAAAATGGACAATCTTAATTAAAAGAAACACAAAACAACGTTACTACATCGTAATGATTATTCAGTGTTAATTCCCACTAATACCCTTATGTGTATTTATTTATCTAGCCATTTGCAACATAAAGAAGCGTTAAAGCATGTTATTTTAAAAGCGCAAACACATAACAAATAGCACTTAGTCACACTTATTTAATTAATTTGCTCACCAACTTAGTTCACGTATTAATTAAGCCATGCAATTGCATTCCCACGTGTAATTCTTTCATTAGTAAAGTTGATTAGTCAGAACACTCGACAAAATTAATATTGAATAATTATTCGTTAGTAATTTTTATTATAACATATAGAAATATAAACTGAAGTTTGAGTTTGAATAGAAAACCCTGCTCCAGCATCGGCAGCACACGGGGCTCTCACCGTGGTCACGGGAGCCCCGCCGCGGGACAGGCTGCTTTTCGACTCAGGCCAGCACGTCCCAGTGCGGGGTGGGCTCCCGCCTGGGTCTTTAACGCGGCCGTGCAGGAGCACCGGCGTAGCTCTTCTCTTCTGGGTCGCTCGCAAGCCCCGTCCACGTCCTCTCCGAGACTGCCTGGCTTCCTGTCTGGGCTGCGGCGGTGAGTTCGGGCGCAATACGGGGTAGGCTCCCGTTCTTAAGCACAAAGGTCCCTGGCGGGGTGGGCACTAGCTAGGGGTATCAAGACGCCACAAGGTCCCTGGCGGGGTGAGCACCCGCTGGGGGTATCAAAACGGCAGGCAATGCGGGGTGGGCTCCCGCGCCATAAATGATTAGAGTTGCGGGGGAATCTCCATGCCGGGGATTCCCTTTTTGATAAGGACCGCAGCTCCGTGCTGCCACTGAAATTAGAAGCGCTGCTCCTCAGGACAGTAAAGCGCTTTTCAGAAATAAAAATAAAAGCGTTTCTCAGGAAATCAATGCGCCTCTTCAGCAGTGGAAAGCAAAGCGCTCCTCAGGAAAAATAGAGTGCTTCTTTAGGAATGAAAATAAAGCCCTTCCTAGGTGCTTAAATGCAAAATCCAGAGAAAGTCTTTCAGAATGCAGGGGGGGGCAAAAGTTGGGCCCAGGGGCCAGCTCACAGGGCCCTCCGGCAGGGAGGCAGTCCCCAGTGGCGGTACCTCCTGGCACCCAGCAGCAGCAGCAGGCCCCCCTCAAGTTAGGAACACAGAGAGAGAACATCTTCATGGGGTCACAGCCCCTACTTTTATACACACGTTTCCTTTGTTCACCCAGCACAGGGCTAGGGGAAAACCAGATGCAACTGGTTTGGGGGAGCTTTGGAGCACTTTGTTGTGCTCAGCTCCTCTCTCTTTTGTCAGGTGGGGGCTAGGTGCTCAGACGCACCACAGGGGCGGAGCCAGCATTGTGGAGGGAAGGCCAGCCCTATTCAGGTCCCTGTTACAACTCCTCACTCCCATCTACCTGCAGATCTCCCTATTCACCACTGGGCAGACTCATCCTGGCTCCTGGAATTCCCTACACCATCCAGCACCTGTCAATCACAAGCCAGACATGCACTCCACATCAGGCAGGCAGACACACAGCACACAGAAATGCCAACTTCTAGAAGTGGCACTTCTCCACCAGTCACAATAAATCTGCGCACACCATTGCGCAGCATTTATTCTCACGAGTTCACACATACTAAACTCGACCCTGCACTCCTCTCACACCAGGAATTACCATGGACACACATATTCCCCAAGCATTCCTATGGGGTGGCAGGCCAGTCTCACTAAATGTAACACAGAGCGCACGCACTTTACACTGGGACACAGTGCTAAAGTGCCTAGGGGTCTAAAACCACTAACACTACATAGGGAAAAAAGCTAGGATAATTGCAAAAAGTTTAGGGGTGAACCTGCCAAAAGGGCCAAGTACAACAAGTTGCATCCCAAAAGTGATGCAAACCTGCACAAAATAATTTCTTAATTTGCTTTTCAGGGCAAAACGTGTTTTGTGCTGGAAAGTTTCCTCAAAGTAACACAAAGCAGCATTTAGTGCTACTTTGCGTTACTCTGCATCAAGGGGGCATTCCATGGGTGTTAGTTGGGCATTCCCATAAACCACTTACTTTTGGTTACACAAAACAGTGTCTACTAACAAGAATAGACATGATTTGCCTAAACAAATAACACCATTTTAAAGCTGGCATTAAAATTGAGAAATGCTTTTATTTCTCCTAACTTTTCCCACTTTGCATGTGTGCTACACTTAATAGCACACATCCACAGTGGGGAAAGTTGTACAGTTAGTCTAAGCATATAATTTTGTCGTGGAAGGGTACCCTTCCTGTATAAAACCTATACAAGACTCATGCAGATACCCTTACACTATGGTGCAAAGGTGTGTGTGTGGCGCTTGACTTCCTGATTGTGTGTCAGCACTAAGGATAGAGCAGGATAGTGTCACATTTCTGTAGATACAGTGCTTTCCTGCTCTCTCTTTGTCATGCAATACAACGCAGCAACTTTGGTTGCTGGTCTGTGCTGAGTGAATTTTTTGATAATCTCGGCCAAAGAGCTGGCAGAGACTTATGGAATCAACACCATACATCCTAATGGTGGAAGTCACCCTAGCAGAAAGATGATAAAATAACTTCAGAGGAACTGCTTGATAAAATACCTTAAGAGGAACTGCTTGATTTCGCTACCTCCAACTGCAGCACACCCTACACTCACACCTCACAACAGGTACGCGGCTGCCAGATCATAGCCCGCCTGAAGCCCAGATTATGTTCGGGGACCTGGGGAAGGGTGGCATTTGCCGCATTTACCGCACACTGATTAACAACACCCCGACTTCCTTGGACCGACTGCGGACACAATGGGAGGACTGGGTGGGTCCCTTGGAAGAAGAAGACTGGCAAGACGCCCTCATGGCTCCTAGAACGGTCACCGCCTCCGCTAGGCTGCGCTTGGTGCAGCTCTACTATCTACATGCCGCATATCTCACCCCGTACGCCTTCATCGCGCAGGGCTTAGTCCGTCCTCAGCCTGTACCAGATGTGGCCATGACCCCGCTGACTTCCTCCACATGGTTTGGGCCTGTCCCCTCCTGGCGGGATTTTGGAAGGGCATCGAAGAAGAACTGTCCAAGGTTCTAGGGTGGGGGGTTCCACACTACCCTAAGCACACAATCCTGGGCATCACAGATGGGCTGGACAGGTCACGTAACGAAAAACTGTTCTTTACTACAGCTATGGTAGTAGCCAAAAGAGACATTGCGGCCTCCTGGAAATGCCCTGAACCCCCAACCATGAGACGTTGGCGGAATGGGGTGGACTGGTGCGCCACACAGGAGAAAGTTATGTATGCTGCATGTGGTTGCCCCAAGAAATACCGCAGAATTTGGGGGAAGTGGCTGGCGGGGGAATCTAATCATGGGGGGTTTGATTGTTTCCATCTCATTTTTGCTTTATTAATGTCTGTACATTGGGTAACGAGAATTTGTGATTGTAATCCTCAATTATTGAAATACGGTGCGGATTGGCTGGTGCACTCCTTCTGTAAACTGAATAAAAATGTGTTAATCAAAAAAAAAGAAGAACTGCTTGAATAATACCATGTCCGGCAGTATTAGCATTGATTCAACATCACAGATGAACCATAGATTTAGGGATCTTAAAGGTGACGACTGTGCAATCATCCAACTCTTATTTCCTTGATGAGCTTATCAAGCCCACCCTCCTGACCATATTCACATTATTGTGTGAAATGCAAACACTCAGGGGCCGATTCCGATCCGGGTCAGAAGGGCACCGAACGCGATCCGGCCGGAAAAACTACGAGCCGTACGCGTGGTTTCTGGCCGACTCGTACAGCTGTACGAGTGAGCCAGTACGATGCGAGCTACATGAAATTCACCGACCGAGTCGTTTCCGGGTCCAAACCGCTCCGTACGTCTCGGTCGTAAGCTAACAGTGGCGTGCAATGGATGCGATTCACGACCGAGCCAGTACGATGCACACGTCGGACAACCTGTGCGAGCCAGAATGTCCGGCTCGCAAAAGCTCCCGGAGTCGGACTTCGGGGGTCCGCGTCGGATCCCCCAACACCCGCAGCCGTACGACTCACACACAAGGGGAGACCTATGGGTCTCCCTAACACAGGCATGGACGGTGCGGATGGCACCGACGCGTACCCACTGTAGGGGGCGCACTTGTTTGAGACATACCCATTCAGTCAATAAGAGCGCATGTACGCGTCATACAACTGGCTCCCATTGACTTCTAAGGGAGTCCGACCGAACCGAGTCCGACAGCATACGTGCGCATCGTACTCGCTCGGTCGGACTGTAGGGGTCCGGCTCGGTCGGAAAACACTCTTTCCGACCCGGATTGGAATCGGCCCCTTAATGTTATTTAAATGTGAACCAAACCTGAAGGAAACTTTGTTTAATAGTTACATGTAAGGTGTTGCCTGTGGAGGAATTTGTAATTTATCAGAAATACACAAGGTTTTAAAGACATTCTGCTATTGATTGCAAGATTTAGATTTAATATTAGCACCAGGAATGTCTTGATGTTCCAATAATGCCTTCTGTCTATGGCTCTTGATTTGTTTTATAGGGTTCCTAAGGAACACAGGCCTGAGTAGCTTATCAAAGTGACTAGCCTCCTTTAGGCTCACATTTACCAAAGTGGTGGAACACAAATGTCGGAATGGCTAGCTCATGTGTAATTGCGGGAGCTTTATTGGGGGGCATAGTAAGAGTTTTTCAATTTGAGTGCATCTATTGTGGAGCTGGTCAAAATCCAGCTGCATGGCCAAGACAAACATATCCACCAATGAAGATGTATCCACAGAATCCATTGGTGCTGAAATGTTATGTATATGATTCTTTTCCTTTACAGAGTTCCCATTTCGCAGATGCCCTGTATCACTGCCGCTAGGGTATGAATGGTGATCATCTATGGCTCTCTAGGCATCTGCATTATTAACAATGAGATACATTTAATTTAAGCTAACATTTGAGTAACAAAGCATTGTAATTGATCAACCATGGAGATTATTATTTACATACCCTCGGCGAGTGTTCTTCGATTATTACTACTGCTATCCCCGGCTCTTACAATTTGTCAGCTACAGCAACCGATCTGTTTTCGCTACTGCCACCCTAAGTCTGCCTGAGGATCACCTGCCAGATCCATACCTGAAATTTGCCAGAAGTACAGAATATCAAAGACTGGAAGCAAACCCTGAGATGCAAACCTGCAATCTCCTGTCACTCCTCGCCTTTCCACGACCTTGAGTCACAATCCTCCTTGGACATCCACATCTACCCTGGAATCACTCACAATGTCTATCAAAATGGAAATATCTGGAACCAATTCATTTAATTTTGTATACCCTGCTCATCTCTTCAAAACATCAGCAAAAAGATTTAAACATAACATTCTGGAAGAATATCCAGACACCCTCTTCGCCAAATAAATAATACTATAGTGGCTTAATGGGAAGCTTAAAACATACTTCAACTTCTTTACTTGTAACACTATATCCTGGGGAAACATTTTCCATGAAACAAAATGAATGTTACATCTTTTGCTAATTTTACTCATGGTTGCAAGCTTCACATTTCTCCCTCATCACTATTCAATGGAATAATAATCATCCCCATCTACTATGATGGTAAGATACTGATTCAGTACACAATTTATATGTCTTGTTATTTGACCACATATTCCCAGTCCTGCACAATTCCCTATTAAAAGCTTCTTCTGACTCCACCCCTAAAATGTTACCCAACCCCACATGTTTAACTCAACCCCACTTCAACACCACCAGCACCCACACTAACGTGCTAACGTGCAGTCAGGGGTCTTGATACTAAACCACAACAGTGTGCTCCTATCCTCCCATGCATACCTCCTAACATCTACAATACCCCCCAACCAGACCTCTATTCCCCTACTTCAGATCTGCCAACTCACACAGTGCCACTGTTTGTTACAGAGTATGAGCTCCCTTTACACTGTCACCCAGTAAGGAGCCGATATCATAAGGTTGCAGGAAAGATAAGCTGAAAACCAATACACAGAATGATTTTCCAGCTCGTTTTTGGAGTCTCTGGACAACCACTATCCATTAAGGGATGTGACATTGGCGGCAGCACCAGCATACTTTTCTTTTTCTTTCTATTTTTTTGAAGGGGGCTGGTGAGTGTAGGGGGCAGAGTGCCTCTTAGGTAGCTCCCGGTATCAGGCTCCACTGTCTCATTGGCCCGCCCTTTTCTCACAGGGTGGAATTTCACTAAAAATTGGCAGGTCAGCGACATCCTCTTTTTATCCCCAACATTGTATTTCAACTCGACTCCTCGTCAAGATTAGCTAGTACTGGTATCTCACATCCCCCATGTATCATTTAGGAACATCTCTAGAACTGCAACACTCATAATCAGATCCCAATGGTGTATCTCCATCCTGCCAGATCACATACAGACCAACCCATTGACCCATACCACACCCTGCCATGTCAACCCACACACACTGTCACCTTGCTCACATGCCAGCGGAGCATTTCCCCTCCACAATGACAACCCCCTATAACCTCCTATTCTACTTCCACATTAACAACACCTACACACATCACTGAGCTACTGCAGGTTAGTCCCTTCTACCCCTTTCAACACCATCACCCCCTCAGTCACCCTGCTATAATTCCTATGGTCTTTCACATTACACAAGACCTCATGAGATGACTCCTGCTCACACTACCTTGCTCATCCTACACATTCTACTACGCAAGATCTTCCCACATACCGCATCCTCACTTTTGCAATCATCCCCCTGCTTCTCCATACTGGCACCTGCATACCTGAACGACCAACACCACATAAATCTACCTAGTCCTGACTATGCATACACTCTCCTCATTCACTCAGACTACAATTGTTCATCTATCACTCACTTTACTACTTCTCCCCACATGACATTGGCGCAAAGCAACTGGCATCCATTCTCGCTTCACTCAACTACCACCCCTAAGACAACCTTCTGTAATCCCAGTGAGGCCACACACCACACATCACCTCATTTTGCTGTCCTGCACTAAAGTTCACACCCCTTTCCGCCCCACTCACTGACACAATGTAATGTCATCCCACACACCAACGCTTCACACCACACATCTTACCATCTGCTCTTCAACCTCCACTCCCCACACCTTCACTTCCATAACCCACAACAGAATACAAACTAGATCTCCTCAACTCAAAACTACCAGCTCAATGACACTATAATCCAGCTCTAGACTCTCTTCTCTCTTAGACTCTCCTCCTCCCTAGCTGAAGGTGCACTATCCCTGGTACTCAGTACCAAGGAGTCATCATCTACCTCATCACAAAAGACTCACACATATTCCCTCACATTGTCATTGTCAACTTACTTCACAAGTCTAAGCACCACATTACACCCAACCTCCTCTGCTTCCTCTATTCTCACTACCACCTCCACCCCAGACAACTCCAACAAGCACAAAATTCTGATTATTTCCTTGACTCATCCCAAACACTAACCCTGCCCAAAGCAGACACCTGCTAACAGGAACCTTATTCCTATCATACCCAAAACCACTGATACTCCTCACACAAAATCAGTAACTTTAGTGTTACACCGCTTGCTTCACAATTGTAGATCTGCTATGAAGAACAAGCTGCAAAGTTTAGATATCATCTCACACTACAACCTTGACCTCTTAATTCTTACAGAGACCTGGTTCAATAGCACATCCCACAACTCTTTTGATGTTCTACTTCTTACAAATGACTCTTTCATCATTCAGGACCAGGAAGCTGGCAGAGGCAGGGGATGTACTGCCTCCATATATAGAGATTCACTTCAATGCAAGGAGATACTCAATGGCTCCTTCTCCACATTCAAATGCCTCTCTCTGGACCGACAAACTCGAAACTATTTTCTTTTCAGAATACATGCAATCTACCACCCACCTGGTTCGGCCTTTGTTGCGGATTGCATAGACCTCATAACTGACCAAACAACCCAAAGAAACAAAGTGATATTTCAGGGAGACTTCAATCTTCACTGGGGCACCAATGTAGACTCTGCAGTGAATCACTTCACCACCACTGTCTTCCGCAACAGTCTGCTCCAACACAACCTGAAACTAACAAACACAAAAGGTTCCATACTAGACCTAATATTATCCATCAAATACCTGCTCTTGGTGAATGCACCCATATCATAAGACTGGTCTGATCATTCCCTTATTACCTTTAACTTATGGCTCTCTCCTGCCATGATTATGGGGCAACCAAAAAGAACAACTACCTGGTTTTAGATACCAGGAAACATGGAAACCATTATACTTAGCAGAACCTCCCATTGGTCCCATCACAGACCGTGCCTGTTGGGCATTACGGCACTCACCCAATGCTGAGCACAGGTCGATGATGAAGTATGCACCCTTGGTGAGGTTTCTGAATCCTAAGAGGTGTTCTCTGTGACCTGTGAGGAGTGTGCAGAGCCTGGCGTCTGATTTCTTTGAGAACTGCCTAATAATTTTTAATGATGCTTGCACTCCACCACTAACCTCACTTGTCTCAGACATGCAAGGCCCCTGTACAAAAGACATAACCTTTGTGACAAATCCAGCAACTTTTGAGCCCTCCTGGACCTAGCCAAGAATCCACTGAAGCAACTGTTCAATCTTTTCACAACCGCCAATAGCCCTACATGTCCAAACCCATCACATTCAATGACCCACCATCAAAAGCAGAAGAGTTTCTAAAGTGCTTTGACTCCAAAATAAAACCGCTTTTAGATAAACATACCCCTCCCCGGGTGTGCAAATCCAAAGACACTTGTCAACTATTTAACGGCATTACAAAGGAAGAATTATTCCAAATTGTCCAGAAAACCAAACCCTAAACAACTTTGTAGACCCAATCCGGAGAACTTTTATAGACCTTCATACATGCATGCTCCCCTACTGGATAAAACTGGTGAATCAATTTCTCAGCCAAGAAACATGTCCTTAATGCCTCAAAACTTGACAACTCACCCATCTCCTCAAAAAAACCCTTGTAGATACTCATGACCTCAGCAAGTAGCATGATTTCCAACCAGCATTTACTTGCAGAAAACATTGAAAGATGTGTAGCGATGCAACTCACCTAACACATTAAAAACAACAACCTTCTATATGAATGCCAATCCTTTCTCAATCAGGGTTACAGCACAGAAACAATCACTACTACTGATGATGCATTTTGAATCCTAGACTCAGGCAAGTGCTGCCTCCTGATTCGTCTAGACTCATCATCAGCCTTCAACATGGTCCCCCACCACAGACACCCTCAAAAATCAAATGGACAGTGGAGGCATGTTCCTTAAAAGGTTCGAATCATTCCTCATCAGTAGGTCACAGAGGATAAAAATTGCTGACTATCTTTCAACACCTATAGTGGTTGAAAAAGAGCTCCTTCAGGGGTCTATCCTTTCCCCGACCCTATTCAATCTAGACATTGAGTCATTTGGAGTCCTCCTTAAGTAGGCAGGGATCTTCTATCATAAATCTGCAACTGTATCTAAAGGTAATATTATTAATAATAATAATAATAATACAACGTGTAAAGCGCATGGTTACTTACCACAGAAGAAAAATTGCTCATAGATCAGAAGAAGTTTTAACAGATCCAGAAATCCAGGTTTTCATCTTTTTTCTGAACATCATTTCAGAGGAGGAAAGCTAAAGTTCCAAAGGCAACGAGTTCCAGATCTTTGGTGCCAACTGACTAAAAGTACAAACACAAATTCTAGCATTTTTAAATCTAGCAACACAGGACTGTTTTGCAGCAGCTAAACTGAGATTCCTAACTGGAACATAGGGAGTGACCATGGACTATAGATAGGTAGGGCTTTAACAGGAAAAGGCCTTGTAACAATAGCAGAGAGACTTAAAGGTAATTCTCTGTCCTACCGGTAGCCAATGCAATTTCTTCAAAGCCGCGCTGACAGAGGCTCACCGGCAGCCAATGCAATTTCTTCAAAGCCACACTGAAAGTGGCCAATCTAGGAAGTCCAAACAGTGTCCAAGCCGCCACATTCTGGACCCGTTGGAGCCTATTTAGTTGCAACTGGGCAACCCCCAAGTAAAGAACATTGCAGTAGTCTAATCTGCATATAACCAGAACCTGAACTGCTGTTTTTTGGGTGGAAACAGGAGATGAAGATTTTTTTCAGAGATCTCAACATCTGGAAACACTTTCCAGCAAGACGTTTATCTGGGCATCAAAGGAAAGTTTATCTTCAAACCAGATGCCCAGGTTCTTAACCTTGGGTGTGGTAGGTCATAGATGACCAAGACTGTCGGGTCACCAAGCATTGGACCAGATGTTAAGATGCTTACCCAATACCAAAACCTCAGTCTTTTTGGCATTCAGTTTCAAGCAGTTAAGGTCCATCCAAGTAGCGACATCTGACAGACATGCAGGAGAGAAGAAGCCGTGAGCTTACAATTCTGGAACATGGTGATGACAAGTTGTGTGCCATCAGCATATGAAATAATAGTGAAACCATACCACTCAGTCACCTCAGCCAGAAGGCTCACATGAATATTAAAAAGGGTCGCACTCTCTGCTGTAGAGAACAGACCGTCGATTGATATGGTTTTTGAAAATCTGAAAAGTACATCCTGCAGAAATGAGGTGAGCCAGTGCAGCGTTTTGTCACCAATGCCACTATTCCAGAATATTGTGGGACACAGTATCAAACGCGGCACTGAAGTCAAGCATAAGAATAGACGCAGTGTCTCCTCCCCAAACAACATCTTACACCTCGCAATCCCTTTAAACTCACTTCATGACTGAATGACCTTTCATCACCTTAAACTAAACCATTCCAAAACTGAATACCTCATCATCTCCCCTTTAAAATCAACACTTCCACTACAGTCCATGATGACCACATATAGCATCCTCAACAGTAAACCCACCGTCGTCGACAGTGCCAAATCTCTTGAAGTCATCCTAGACTAAAGGCTCAACTTACATTCTCAAATCGCATTCTTATTACCAGATATGAACACTATCTACTTCATCTTCTGTGGGGAATCCATCATTACATTACAGAGCAAGATCTGAAATATCTTGCTCATTAACTGATGATCTCCAGAATAGACAATTGTAAAACACTCTGGACTGGTCTTCTTAAAACTCATGTCACCCCCTAAAATAGATCTGACACTCAGCAGCATGCTTTGTCTACAGGGCCATAAAGAATGGCCTCATTACACAAAATACTGTCATTCTCCGCTGGTTGACAATTGAAGCCAGGATTATTTACAAGACTGTTTGCATCACACATAAGGTCTACTAACATATACTCCCAATTACATGATGCACGAATTCAATATATCAAGTAGGCCTAGACCATCGAGAAACACCAAAGCAATGCTTCTAGGGCCCCGTCCTTTAAAAAGGAATGACTCCTGGCGTAATCATTCTCGGGTAGCACAACAAGAATTTGGAACTAATTATCTCCAAATCTATGCACAATCACCTGGCTGGTGACTTTTAAAATGGGTGTGAAAGCCCTCCTCCTTCATGAAAATTTAGCTAAGACATTGCAACTAATCTTGGCACCGCCTCCATCTTATCTTGAACTTACAACCTTTTCACTGCTGTATATACTCCTTGTATATTTTGTTTCTCTGTGATGAGCTGCCACTTTGTAATTATCAACCTTATTTAACTATTTTGAAAATATTTGGTAATTTCAAGCCATTTGTAATTTCTATGTAACCAAATGTGTATACTGTATAGCGCTCTAGCACCTTTGGGTACTGTAAATAGGAATCAATGAATAAAAAAAAAATGCCCCCTCTCAAAATCTTCCTCTGCATAACATTAATGCAAGATGTAGCTTGAGCAATCAGCACGTTAATTACTCCAACCCCTTTCTCCCAAAAATTAGAATCAATCTTAGAAGACAAGTAACTTTTCTTATCCAAATTGGGTGACAATGATGGTGATGAAGTCTTGGTATTTCATGTATTTCAGCCACACTCCAGGCTGAATCACAAAGCCAAGTGAGTAGGCCTAAGACAGCTCCTTCTAGCATTGGTGACCCACATGTCTGCATTGCTGCAGGAGATGTAAGCTGCCTAATTAGTGGTATGAGCATGTGGGCTGGGTCACAGCAGGGCATTCTCGGCCTCATAGTCACCCAGTCAATATCACTAACCTGATTAAAGAAAAATCTGCAACAATTCAACCGGACCGGAGGAAAAGGGTCAGGCATCCACAGTTTTAATGTAAAGGACAGTGAGAGAAGTTATAGCCTGAGTAGCAGTGTGATCGTGTGGGCTGGGTCACACACAGCTCAGCATTCTGGCTCTCATAGTCCCCCACTTCACCTCACTGCTCTGTTTAAAGAAACCACTGCAACAAGTCCTTGCCTCTTTCTTCAACAGGACCAGATGATAAGGTGTAGGCAAATGCTCCTTTAATTTGCCGCATAGCAGGAGAAGTAAGCCCTCTAAGTAGCTGGGTGAGTTTGTGGCCTGGGTCACAGACATCTGGGATTCTGAGTGTCACGTAGTCCCCTAGTCACCCTCACCGCCCTGGTCAAAGAAAATACTGCAATAGGTCCTTGCTCCCTTTTCCAACAAGACCAGCTGAGAGATAGCAGGTAAACATAACCTCCCACATAGGGGCCGATTCCGATAGCCGGTCGGACAGCTGTCCGTAGCCTTACCTTGCGACTGACACGTACCCGGAGCCGGTACGATGAGCATAACTGCCAAAAACCCGACCGACACGTAGGCTGTGATTGAAGCTCCATTCTCCGTCCGAGCCGTAACTCGTAACGCTGAACCGAGTCGCCCGGAAGCAGTATCCATAGCAGTTTCCGGCATGACAAGTACGATGTGTACTTCCTACGCGCCGCACGGGTCGCCACGTACGGGACGTCACAGCATCTGGAAAACAAGCATATCAGCTACGATTCGCGCCACAACTCAATACACGGCTACGAGACGGACCAGCGTGCAGCGGGTACGAGATGGAGCAACAAGCAGCGTGTACGACACAAACACATCATGAATCCCATCGCACAGGTCATACCAGTACTCTACACCTATGACCGGATCAGGAACCGACGCCGACGGCGCAGGCGTTAAGTCAGACACCTACCACATAAACAAACAACACATACCTGCAAAATGGCACACACACACAGGGGATCCACATCCTGGCCACAAACAACAGGCCACCTTAGGGGTTGCATGGCCAGCACCACTAACATCCCCACCCATAGGGTTTATGTTACCCATCACTACTGCCACTCCCAGCCATAGGGGACCTGTTGCCCATCACTACTGCCACCCCCACCCATAGGGGACCTGTTGCCCATCACTACTGCCACCCCCAGCCATAGGGCTTATGTTACCCATCACTACTGCCACCCCCACCCATAGGGGGTATGTTGCCCATCACTACTGCCACCCACACCCATAGGGGACCTGTTGCCCATCACTACTGCCACCCCCACACATAGGGACTCTGTTGCCCATCACTACTGCCACCCCCAGCCATAGGGCTTATGTTGCCCATCACTACTGCCATCCCCACCCATAGGGGGTATGTTGCCCATCACTACTGCCACCCACACCCATAGGGGACCTGTTACCCATCACTACTGCCACCCCCAGCCATAGGGCTAATGTTGCCCATCACCCCTGCCACCCCCAGCCATAGGGCTTATGTTGCCCATCACTACTGCCACCCCCAGCCATAGGGCTAATGTTGCCCATTACCCCTGCCACCCCCAGCCATAGGGCTTATGTTGCCCATCACTACTGCCACCCCCAGCCATAGGGGACCTGTTGCCCATCACTACTGCCACCCCCAGCCATAGGGCGTATGTTGCCCATCACTACTGCCACCCCCACCCATAGGGGGTATGTTGTCCATCACTACTGCCACCCCCAGCCATAGGGACTATGTTGCCCATCACTACTGCCACCCCCACCCATAGGGGGTATGTTGCCCATCACTACTGCCACCCACACCCATAGGGGACCTGTTACCCATCACTACTGCCACCCCCAGCCATAGGGCTAATGTTGCCCATCACCCCTGCCACCCCCAGCCATAGGGCTTATGTTGCCCATCACTACTGCCACCCCCAGCCATAGGGGACCTGTTGCCCATCACTACTGCCACCCCCAGCCATAGGGCGTATGTTGCCCATCACTACTGCCACCCCCACCCATAGGGGGTATGTTGCCCATCACTACTGCCACCCCCAGCCATAGGGACTATGTTGCCCATCACCCCTGCCACCCCCAGCCATAGGGCTCATGTTGCCCATCACTACTGCCACCCCCAGCCATAGGGGACCTGTTGCCCATCACCCCTGCCACCCCCAGCAATACAGGACCTGTTGCCCATCACCCCTGCCACCCCCAGCCATAGGGCTTATGTTGCCCATCACTACTGCCACCCCCAGCCATAGGATGGGTGATGCACAACACATCCAGATTACTCCAACATCAGGTATGTCAGCAAAATACATCCCCCCTAACATCATGTCAACAGTGTGTAGTCTGTGACAAATGCCCACAACAGTGATTATGACTACGAACATACAATGTAAGTAACAACACATGAGTGTGACATACACAAGGGAAGCATCACCATAGCACTGTGGCAATGTAAAAAAAAACACCCCCTCACTGTGTAGAACAGAAGTTAAGTGTGGGCTTCCAAAATGCAGCAGATGTTGAGCATTGTGGTGATGGGGACTAAACCCCCCCCCTCAGCACAGTGACCAAAAGGTAAGTGTCATCATGGTCAAAGCTGCAAATAACAAACAGCATGTATGATCCCTGCTCCCAACACATCAAACACTTCTGGGGCAAACTAGTGGTTGTGCCCAATACACACAGAGATGTGGTGAGGCTAACAGTGCTGTGAAAACATAACACACTCTCAGCCATGTGCAGACAAGCACCACACATGGGGGCTGACAATGCATACAGTGTACAATAACACAAGAGCAGAAATGACCATCACCAAGCATGCACACATCTTGAAAATAGACACACCAATCAAAACAACATGTGTAGACTGTAGGTGTCAGCTCACAAACTCACATTCCATGCCAGCAATGGCACCTAACAACCAGGATGAATGTGCACAATGATGTGATATGACTCACAGGGACAGCAGGCAAAATCACAGAAACAGCATCCAGACAAAGGCCCACAACAGCAATACCAATGCACTGGTGCAGATGCACAAGCCCATACAGGCAAACTCACACTGCACATCTGATACAGCATGTGTGTGTGTCACAGTATCCCCAGGCAACTACACAACACATGAGGGGGGCAGAAACACAGTGACACAGATGTGGACACAGTGCTATACAAAAGTAAACCAACATTGAGACACCCTCAGTGGGCAATCAGGCATTGGGAGATGAGAGGGAGCACAACAGACACATGTGACACAAGCTGGAATGTAAACACAACAAGAGACTGACACACAACAGCACTACCCCCAGGGACCAGACATTGGGGTGACACAAGCATGCATGACACCTCCATGTGTCAGCATGTGTGCCTTGTGGTTCTCCTTTGCTTCTGCATTGTCCTGGGACTGTGGCAGGGATTCTGAAGGTTATGTGAGATTTGAGGTCATGGCCATGCACCGCATACTGTGCAGTATGTCTGTCATTCCCCTGGGTTGTAAACTGTCCTTGTGTGATGTGTCTGTGCACCTTAGTTCCTCCCAACATTCCTGTGTTTGTCATGGGTGCATGTGCAATGTCACCTGTCCATGTGGGCTTCACAGATACACATTGTTGCAGTTCAGGGTGTGTGTTGTTGAGAGTGGACTGATATGAATGTTTGCATGGATGGTCCCCTAGCTCCCGTTTGTCCATGGATGAGGGGCCATGCTGAGTGATTTTTGTTTGTGTATGTGTGATGTACGTTTGTGGCACAGGACACATGTCTGGGTTTCCCAGTTTGTACGATATCTACCTTTATTGTCGGACAAAGGTAGGGCAGCAGGGGACACAGGGGCAGGGGGTGCAGTGCCTGGCACAATGGAGATATGCTCGCAAACAAGGGAGCCCACAGGGACCTCTGGGATTGGAGCAGATGGGAGAGTGGTGGTGGTGGCGGGGACAGCCTCACTAGCTGGGGTTTGGTGGCTGCTGACACCCGCCTCCACAAGGAAGTCATCCTCAGAGCTGCTGTGGCCCTCAGCTGGGGGGGATGGGGCCGATGACTCCTCTGTGTGGCTCCACTCACCCTCCATGCCACTGGGTCCACCCGACTCCTCTCCTTTTGTCCCTGTAAGGCTCTGTGGCTCCTCCTGGTCCAACGGAGCTGTCCCGTCCTGTGGCTGTGGATGTATCTGGATAGGAATAGGAAGTAAGAGAACAACATCAGTCACTTGCACTGACTGCACACACCACAGTGAGTACATCACATCACAGAGAAAGCTTTGGCATCATTATCTGAACACAGATCAAAGTGCCAACACAGTTTAGGATAAGACAATTGTCATTCTCAACATCAACCATGGCACACATACCCCTCCTTGACTTTCACACATATGTCCGTTGCATGTTGGATGCTAACACCCCAATGTGCCAACATGCACCACCCACACATTAGTTCGACATGCAAGTGAACATGTAGGAGTATGTCACTATACACACAGGAGATCTCTTGCTACTGACTCAGTACAGGTGTCCGGATGAAGGGATGGGCCTAGACTCATTTCACATGCTTGTGATGCATGCCAGCAACACACACTATGATGTACTCATGTCCTGATGGGCAATCCCACAATGGGGTGCATGGTGCACACTTGAACACAATGCAGGATTACTCATAGCAAGTTAAATGCCATGGCACCGGGATGCCCTGAAAGTCAGTCAACACTGTCTCCTGTCACAGGGGCAGGGTATCCAGACAACAACAATATGCACTGACTCACAATCCTAGTTCAGGGGTAAAGCTAACTCTGCAGATCTCTGGCGCACTTTCCAATCCCATGCAAACAACTTATACAGGACCCAGGAGACCCCACATCATGCCAATCATACATATGAGTCTCTTCAAACACAAATCCCTGTACATTAACACATCACAGTCTGCCATGCATGTAACCCAGCTGCATGAAGGACACAGTTGCATACACCATTGTGCGCTGTCAGATGATCACACACCTATATGTCACACAGGTCTTGTCTCTCACAATCACATCTCAGATGTCATGCTGACCCTCTGAATCATGGACACCCCAGTTGTACGTAACAACAAGCCACACCCTAATGACACAGAGGCAGACACCTGAGGGCATATGTCACTAAGCACAACCTGCAATTTCATACACAGGAGTGGGATTATAGAGTGTTTCTAAATGCCCTTGAGAAGGCATGACTTGCCAGGTCTATGTGAAACAGTGTTTGGCCCTGGACATTAGTCAGGTGGCTAAGCAAGTGTGACATACATGATATACATACTCCTGAGGCCCAAAAATTGGAGTCCCCTGCTGCATGGGTTTGTTTGGTATACCCCAGCCACATGTGGCGAGTCAGACCAGCAATTGGTACACATCTCAAGGGCACACACAGATCACATGTCAGATCTCAGGCATTGTGTAAACAATTGACCCACCCATGAAACACACAACAGAGTCACGGGAACAGATGCTGACCAGTAGCTAAAGCATAGCTGACTGCAGGGACACAGTGCCCTAGTGACACAAGCAACAGACTGTAGGGGCCACACCTGTGGAACAGATGAGGAGGGTGCATCACACAATGGAGGGACCTGAGTATTGGACTACAAGACCTACGTAATGTGGAAGTGTGACCAGGCCAAAAGACTGCTATCAGCATGTCAGACATAGTACACAGATCAGGCATGGACTTACCCCCTTCCTGCTGCTGTCTGGCCTTCAGCTGCCTATCCAGGTCCGGGAAGACCACCGCCAGTATCCGGAGCATGTGGGGAGTCAGGGTCCGGTGTCTGCCCCTCTTGCGTGGAGGTGACAGCTTCAGCTGGACTCTAGCTATCCTCCGGGTCCAGCCCCGAAGGTCCTGCCACCTCTTCTGGCAGTTGCGGATCCGGCACTTGTAGACCCCCACAGAACGAACAGCCCAGGGGGTTGGTCAGCCAGATCTAATGCTTCTGGTGGGCATCAACCTGTGAGGATGACAAAGTGAAAAGTACATTAACACACATGCCCCAGATTTGTGCCCCACACATTTGGATATACATGTCATCATCACAAAGGGAAATGAATTACACAGGTAGTGCAACCATGGGGAAGGAAAAATCACCTGCATGTCTGACATGTTAACAATGCCTGAATGGTTTAATCTTGCAATAATGCACTTTAGCAGCAGGAAACCTATTCATTACATGTACTTACACACTTTGGGGGATGAAAGTAGTCAGTGAGAATGCTTGCCACTGGTGTACACACTGCTAGTACTCACCTGCTCCCTTGGTTTCCCATAGAGCTTGTTGTACTGTGGAAGGAGCCCGTCCAGCAGGGCCTGGTTCTCCTCCTCAGTGAAGGCTGGGGCCCTCTCCAGAGTACGTGCCATAGCAGGAGCACGAGGATGCTGAGACAGCAGCAGTGGTAGCAGGAATGTGGTCCAGTAGCATGTAGTGCAGGCAAGTGAGCTCCCTGAGGACCAGCCAGCCTTGTATCTGTGCTGCAGAGGCAGAATCTGTGCCATGTGTCCCAAGTGATAGGTCCAACACGGTTGCATTCTATGAATCTGGCCAATCCATTTAAAAGTACGACTCATACACGCCTTCCGCATCGTTCAAATCTTCACCTTCATGGAACACTTGGAATTGCAACATTGTTGTAGGCATCCAACTGAATTTCCAGTGCACAACTCGTACAGATTTTAAATCCGCATCCGTCTCCATGACAGTCCGGAGCCAATAGGTGCGCCCGGCTCGTTCAACTGACTGTACAACGCGTATTTTGAATATACACATGCACCCGTCTCCATACGATTCAATGGCCAAGGCGTACGCCTGTCTCAGACCATGCCTGTCCGACGCGTATGCATGATAGTCACCCACATCGAACCTCATTGCATTCAATGACAAAGCGTACGCACGGCTCAGACATGACCCGTGCAATGCGTACGCATTGTCACCCGCGTCGGACCTCATTGCATTCAATGACAAAGCATACGCACGGCTCGGACATGACCCGTGCAATGCGTACGCATTGTCACCCGCGTCGGACCTCATTGCATTCAATGACAAAGCGTACGCACGGCTCGGACATGACCCGTGAAATGCCTGCGTATTGTCATCCGCGTCGGACCTCATTGCATTCAATGACAAAGCTTACGCACGGCTCGGACATGACCCGCGCAATGCGTACGCAGTGTCACCCGCGTCGGACCTCATTAGTGTGACTATTATACGGATGCAACACAGATATACTGGCCAGGGACACCTGTGCACACCTACCACACTACAGCATTGGCCACACAGTGTCCCATGGCATGTAAGGCTGCATTCCCTGGGTGTTTGGGGGGGGGGCCACATCTGGTATTTTGGCCTTTCACTTTGTGCAGCCACTCCCAGGCTGTGTACGTGTACATGGTGGCAGAATCCTTTGTGTGTTGTGCACATTACCACTGTGATGTGCAATTGTACAATAATGGGCATGAGTCACAGACACAGTGTCAGGTTGGATATGTTTAGGACAGGTCACATACACCCTGAGTCCTGGGGGTGATGGTATGTACGTCACAGTGAGACCTGTAGCCACAATACTGATGTGCACCCACAGTCTGTGTGCATGTTGTGTCTCAGATGTGTCTGATCAAATGTGCCCAATGGGTGACAGTCTCCACATCCATGTGGTATATGCATCACCCTTGATGGGGTGTGTGTCTAAGAGACGTACATGTAGGGCCGGCAGGAACAACAGTGGCCACTACCTGTGGGACTTATGCTTGACTTGTGATGTGTACGTGCTACGCCATGTCCATTGCTGTGTTGATGTGGCAATACAGGGACCCTGGGTTTCTGCATGGCAAAGATCTCTGATGCCTGGGAGACATGAGACCTCACTTGTCACTGTGGTGTGTGTTTGGAACGTTACA
Source organism: Triturus cristatus (assembly GCF_964204655.1). Taxonomy (NCBI): domain Eukaryota; kingdom Metazoa; phylum Chordata; class Amphibia; order Caudata; family Salamandridae; genus Triturus; species Triturus cristatus. The sequence goes on from NC_140593.1 coordinate 980,125,880, forward strand.
GCAGCACATAGGTTGGGTAACACAGCTAGAAGATTGGCCATTGCACTACATGGGACTCATGTGGACATGTGGAATTGAGATGTGAGGTGGTGATCTTGTAGGTGACATATGTGTCTATGCCCAACAGCACACACCTCAGTTCATTGTGTAATGTTATGATCTAGCATGTGATATTGATCTTGGTCATGGCCACATGGGTGGATGAACTGACAATCTTCCTTTGTGTATCTATGTACTGCAGGGCACCAGCTTTCCATCGGCCGTTACCAGACCTTGCAACCATGCAGGAACGTAACTGCATCAGACGGTACCGCTTCACCAGGCCACTGATTGCGGAGTTGGCGGAGCAGTTGGCGCCACATCTGGTACATGGCCGGACATACCCTACAGCACTGACCCCAGAGGTGAAGGTGATGGCAGCCCTGCACTTCTTTGCTACTGGTACCTTCCAGTACACTGTGGCTACTGCTGGTGGGATGTCCAAACGATGTTTAGTCGGGTGCTACGCGATGTCTTGGAGGGGATGTTGCAATTCCTAGTCCTGTATATCAAGTTCCCGAGCCAGCTGAATTCCCTGAAATAAAGGATGCCTTTTATACACTGGGGAGGATGCCAAACGTCATTGGATCTATTGATGGGACACATGTTGCCCTGATACCACCACAGGCACATGAGCAGGCATACCATAACAGGAAGCACTACCATTCGATCAATGCTCTGGGGGTCTGTCTTGCTGACATGTTGATCACACATGTGTGTGCACGGTTTCCTGGTTCTGTGCACGATGCCTACATTATGAGGAGTAGTTGCATTGCAACGCTGATGTCACAGATGCCAGCTCAGCATGCCTGGTTTGTCGGTGTGTACTGACTGTTTCTCATTGTGTGTGTTTGGCAATGTTGTATTCCGCACTCCTACAAAACTCCGCTAATTTTTGTGTGTGTAGGTGACTCCGGATACCCCAACATGCCATGGTTGCTGACACCCCTCAGGAACCCTGTCACACCAGCCGAGCTGCACCACAATGAGGCACATGGTAGGAGCAGGAGGGTGATTGAGCGGACATTCGGCCTCCTGAAAAGCCGCTTTCGCTGCCTGGACAAGACCAGAGGGGCCCTCCCATATGAGCCTGCAAAGGTGTGCAAAATAATCCTTGTCTGCTGCATGCTACACAACATGGTGGTGCGGAAGGAGGTGCCTCTCATCCAGGATGACGATGACCAACCTCCGGCACCTGTGGAGGATCCCGGCCTGGGCCAAGATGCCAGTGATGATGAAAACGATGTGATGTCCGCTCACAGCTCATCAACAACTTCTTCACCTGAATGTGAGTTTCCAGGGTTGTTATGTGAATGTATGGAGGTAGCCTGGAATGTGTTGTGCCAGCTCTGTTGCTTTCTGAGTGTGTCTGTGTGCCACTTGACTGGATGTGTGCTGTGATGTGTCCATTCAGGTCGTGTGTACTCCACAATAGGGTAGTACTGCCAACTAGTGTTTGTGTAGGTGTCTTGCAACATGTTTTGTGCATGTGTATTGCATTTCTCTCCTGTTCTTCTGTGCTTTTGACTGTGTCTTGTCTTTTCTTCCCAGGGTACTTTGCCTGTTGTGTGGTCAACACTGACCCCCAACACCCAGAAGCCAACACCAGTGTGGAAGTTGACAATTCCCATCAACTGATGTACCACACATCCCTGGACTTCCATTCTCCAACACATTGAGAGTGTGTATCCAGTTTTACGCAGAATTACCGTGCAACTATTGTGGAATAAACGTGTTGCTGATGTGTAATGAACCTGTGCTACGCTTTGTTATGTGCATTGTCTGTCTTCCCATATCTGAGTGACATCTGCTGACCTCACCTGTGGACTTGTTACCACTGACTGGGGTTGGTGTTGTGTCTGTGCATGCCAATGCCTTTCAGGTCAACATCATTTTGTGTGATGAGTAACATGGCCATGGTGAGTATGTTTTGTTTTGCCATAGTGGTGTGTCTCCCTCACATGTGTCTCATCACCATGACTCACCTTACTTTGGTCACATTGTTGCAGTATTTGGCATGCACTGTGTTGTGTAGCAGTTTGACAACATCTCCCTGAACATGACAAGTTGGAATCACAACAGAGGCAAGTATGGTGTACTGGTAAGTTTATTTATAAACATGTGTGTGGGAAGTGCACAGGATGGTGGGTGCTGTACATTGTTTTGGGAATCCAAAGTTCACATTGGAGTTGGAAGTGCTGGTAGATGAAATGTCCAGAGTAAAGTCCACAGTCATCTGCTACATTGGCCCAACATGAACCCTCCATGTCATGTGGGCGAGTTGTGTGCGATTGGACAAGGTGAACGGGTTGCGCACAAAGAACATTGTCCAGAACAGGTTTAGAGGACCTGGGGGATGTGCTGGGACATCTGCCTCTCACATGTCCTTCTTCGGACGACTCCTCTTCTTCCGGGGGGGGGGGGGGTCCTCATGTGCAGGCCTCTGCGGTGCAGGGGACTCTCCGCCAGAGTTCTCCTCTCTCCCTCTGGTGCTGGCAGATGGTGTTGCGACAGATGTTGTGGCCACACAGGGAGGTGTGAACAGGTTGGTGTTGATCTGGCGGAGGCATTGGAGTATGCCCCAATGCACTGCAGTAAGGGCATTCCACTTGGCCTCCATGCGGGCATGGTGGGCGACCTGCTCGTGTTGCATGTCCTTGAGGATCCCCACTACCTGGCCAAATCCTCCGGTGCTATCCTGGTACACATCTAAGATGCGTGCCAGGTGGGGGTCATCATACAGACCAGACCCCTCTGCAAGGCGCGCCCTCTGCCTCCCACCCCTCCCAGCATCCCTATCCACACGGGCAGGACCAGCGGCGGGACGCGCAGGTGACACTGTGACCCCTTGGGTGGTGTTGCTGGTGGTGTTTGCTGTACTGTAGCTTCCAGGGGGTCCTGTGTCCCTGAGCTGTGGGTCTTGATTGACCTTGGCCTGTCAGTGTTGGCGGGGGTGCCATGTCAGTGTCCAGATGCTGGAGACGTGGGTACAGGGGGTTCAGATGTTGATGCTGCTGGTGTTGCATGATGGCTCACACCGGAGGGGCCAGGTTGGTCGTCGTCATCAAAAGAGGACAGTGAGAGAGTCAGACCAGAGAGCTCAGTGTCCGCCAGAGTCTGGGACTGGGTATCCTCATCATTTGGTGCTGGGTGCCCAGCACCGCCTGTGTTTGGAAGAGACACACAATGTGAGTTATGTTTCTACATGCATCGATGGTTCACAAACATGACTTTTTCTACTTTTCTAACAGATGCCTGCTTATACACTGCTTTTTCCCAGCTTGTCACGGACAATGTTTGATATTGTTGTTGGCCATTTCCCAGCATGGCCTTGTGCTCCCCACAACAGAGCCCAGTGTCAGACATCTTGTCAGTCCCTTCCCACTCCCTGTGAGGCGGGTATGGTTCAGTTTGAGCTTGCTGGGCCATGTGGGTGGGTGTAGATTGTCTGTGACTGCGAGTCCCATCATACTCTTGGCTACACCCCCCTTCCCAGCATGCACATACTTCCTCCCTCTTGACTCTGCTTCCCTGTGAGGGGGTGTGACAGCAATGGCAAGATGGCTGACTGTGCAATCCTGGTGTTTGTTTGGCTAAAAGTCCAAAGTGAGCCCCTGTGCTTCACACAGCAGCACCCAGTACGGGGTATCTTTTGCTGATATTTCAATGAGGTGTGTGTCAATGCATTGTACCCGGTGAGTTGTGTGGAGTTTGTGTTGAGGGGGTGGTGTCTCCCCATGCTGGTAAGTATGGTCAGGGCTGTCAGTCCTCCTTCCCATCATGAAACGTGATTCCATTGTAGGGCGTGCAAGTTGTCTTTCAGGATGTCAGTCAGTGGTGGCCTGCTTCTGATTTGCACACACGCCCTACCAGGGCCTTGTGCTCCCAATAGCAGACCCAGTGTCAGCCATTGTGTCAGTCATTTTCCACTCCCTGTGATGTGGGCATGTTTCAGAGAGGTCTTGATGGGCCAATCAGGAGGGGGAGCATTATCTGTGACTACAGGCCCCATCATGCTTTTGGATACACTCACTTCACCTGCATCCCCACTATTCCTTCCTGACAGTCAGCTGCACTGTGAGGTGGTGTGTTTGTGGTGGCAAACTGTCTGGCAGGGTCTATTTGGCTTTGTGCCACTGGCTTGCTCTATTTGTTTGTAGGTTGGTGCATGTCATGACACCGTTCCCAGTCACTATGAGATGGCAGTTATTGTGTTTGTCTGACTGGCATACACATCTTGGGCTGATTATCTATTGGTTAGTGTAGCTTTACTTGCAGTGCATGGTTTCACTGTCCTCTTGCCACACAATCTTGAGTATGTTTTTTGTGTACTCACCAGGCTCTGGGATGTCTGTTAGGCCATGGACGCTCTCTGGTGGTAGGATGTCCCGCACCTTCTCCTCCCAGGTCCTGAAGTAGACTAGTTTGGCAGGAGGGCCACCGCCGGTGCACTGACTCCGGGCATGATCTTTTTCAATGAGTTTCTTGACCCTCCTGTGCACGTCATACCACCTGTTCTGGATATCGTCCTTTGTGCGCCTTGCTGGTGCTTGGGCGTTCACCTTGTCCACAATCCTCGCCCACATCTTTGTTTTCTGTGTGATGGGGGTCCTTTGGACCAATGTACCAAACAAATGTGGCTCTACTCTGATGATCTCGTCTACCAGCACTTCTAACTCACTATCTGTGAACTTTGGATTCTTCTTTGGGGGCATGGTGATTGGTGGTGGTGGTGAGGGATATGTGTGTGAGGGTGCAAGTGAGGGTGGTTTGGTTTTGCTGGGTTTATGTGTGTGTGCTTTTGTATGAGGTGCTGATGGTGTGTGAGTTGTGTGATGGGGGATTTGTGAGTGTGTCTGTGGTTGCTGTGTACTGGTGTTTGCTGTTGGCTGTGTCTCCTGTTTGCAAGGGATGATGGTAGGGATTGTAGTCCTTTATATAGTTGGAGTTGTGGGTGTGTCTTTGTCCCATGTTTTTTTCTTTGGTATTTATTGGCTTTGTCATTGCTTGTTTGGTCCTTTTTTTTGTCTTTTTTCCTTTGTGTTTTGTAGGCATGAAGACGGAAACAGACGCTGCTGTTGTCTCGTGCGGGCTTCTCCGCCTCGTTCACGCTGCCTATCTCCTGTGTTTGGTACGTGGCAGTCGCGGCGGTCTCTACTGCTTGTGTGCCGGGTTGTCTGTGCATGTCGGTCGTGCGGCTTGGTCTCCGTGCGAGTCGGTCTGGTTTTTCACGTATTGCATCGTACTGCGCGAATCGTACATCACGGGTACGGGTCGGTCGGGTTCATTCCGGGTTTGTGTCAGTTGGTGATAATCGCGTCGGTTTTCCGTCCGGATCACTATTTTCCCTATGGCTCGGTCGTACGGCTTGTATTCCGTACGTGTCGGTTGTAATTCACACGCGTTGCATCGTACTGCACGGGTCGTACGGCGCTGGTCCGTGTCGGTCGGTATTCGGTCCGGGTCCGTGTCGGTCAGTTAGTTTTGCGTCCGGAATCGGAATCGGCCCCATAGTGGGGGAAAAAAGCCAACTGACACTTGCAAATGTGCCGGTTTTACTCATTTTGAATGAATTTGGTGCCTATTAGAAGAGAGAATGCACTTTCATGGCATGTATTTCAATTTAGTATTGCTCATAGTCTGCTATTGGCAAGGTTGAACCGAATTTTCGATAGCATAGGGTTGGCTTTTCAAAAGTTCTGAGTTTACCATAAGAGATAGGAATCTGATTACAATATAGATTCCATTCACAGGTCATCACTTTGTGTGAAAATCTGTGAACAAAAGTAGACCCTCTGTCTCTAACAAAGCATTTAATCTTTGCAAACATGCACCTGTGATCATAAATCACTTGCTCCTTTATCCCTATTGCCAAACACATTGGCCTTAGTTCTGAATTGGCAGAGGAGAAAGTGCTATTTATTGCACCAGATAAAATCCGACTCCTTGGCGTCCTGCATTTATCGGGTGTGATAAATAACACAGATTTCAAATCTTTGGGGAATAACATGTGGATGTTGGTGCTTTCTGCAACACAATCCACATGTTAGGGTAAATACTATACACATGTTCCCCTTTTAATTTCTGGCAGATTTGACCTGCAAGAATTGTAATGATAGGTGTGGTATTTAATGTACCTGGTAATAATTACTGGATGTGGTAAATCCCAAGCAACTCAGAATTAGGCCCATTGACTCACTAAACAACTTAAATCAGTATTTATATACACACATATGAGTAAAGAATACACAATAGCAATATTTGGTCACCTACATAGGGTTTCAAGTGCATTGAATACGAAAACATGAAGTTCTAACTGGTCATAATCTCAAGGTCAATAGCAGGAACGGTCCGTGACCTTCAACAGGGGAGGAGCTCGGACCAACATTGACAGGCATTGTAATAAATTGCAGTGCCTTTAGGCTCAAATGCCAAAGCTCTCAATCATGGCTTGTTATCAGATTTCTGTTTATAACGGGCAGTGACTAAGAGCTCTGGAGTTGAGGCTCAAGGCAATGTGAGTTTCTCACAGTGCTTGTCAGTGGGTCCTTTGCAAACCCCCAGGATATTGCAGCATAGATTTGCAAATTTTGCGGCACAAAAGGAAAATATTGTGGCACAAAAATGAAAATTTTGTGGCACAAAAATTGGAGTTATGAGGCATTATTGCAACAATTTATTATACTAGTAATCATTCCTTTTCAACCTTAAATCAATGGAAACTGTTTTAGCAGAGTATTTAGGACAGTGTTTGTTTGCTATATTAAGCTTTGTGGTATTTGCAGTTGTTCAGTAGTAAGACCTGTCATTTACAATGTATTAAAAAGATAAAAGCTGAAGTATTAAGTGCTGAATGAAAACACAATTACCATGATGCAGAGTCGGATGGCGGGCATGTCCCAAAAAGAAGTTCAAGGCAGACTCGAAGCACTGGTTCGGTGCCCTGGGGAAATGCCGGTATAGTAACTTTATAGTAACTTTATAACAGCACAGCACACGTCCATTAAGACGCTGAGGTCTAAAAATGGTGTATACAAATTTAGCACCGTTAGCATTTGAACAGGATGTGGCCAGCCGTCCATCACCTGCTCGACTCTGCTACTGTCTAACTCCCTCCAGGAGGACAGCTCCAGATCCTGGGAGGAGAGATCATGTGCGAGGCACCTGTGAGCGTCACCCAAGCCCACCTCTAAATATGAACTGTCAGGCTAGGTACCCTACTATGGAAGAGCTGGCCCCTCAAAATGGAGCATCACAATGCAGCACAGGCCGGGGTCACAGAGGTTCATGAGAACACCCCATTCTGGCTCTTCTCACCCTTTCAGTTCACACCAGGGCACAAGTGGTTTACACTGCGCCCAACCACTATTTCCACAGGGTGGACACTGTCCGCCCTGCCAGGAAGTTGGGCCCCAGAGAAATATGTTGAGCTTGTCCCAGTGTAATTTTCAGATAGCGGTACATGTTCATCAGCTCCTGCACGTTGTCTGCTTTCCATTCCCAGCAGCAACGTCCACGCAGCGAGGAGGATTTATTTTCACCTCCACCGATGCCAAAGATAAAGGCATAAGTTAGGGGGCCATCCGGCCTCCCTTTGATCGAGTATAGGACTGGAGGCCGCCTGGAAACTCGCACTTAAATGCAAATGCAATGGAAAGGAAAAGCACACAGCTTGTTATCTCTTCCCAGGTACTTAAGAGATGCATGCTTTTTACTTTGTTCAGTCCCTGTATATAAGTGCATGTACTGTAAGAATGTCAGATGGGTTGGTATGTCCCAGTATTTACACAAATAACAATTTAAATAGTACTATTTTATTTCTTTTATAGCACTACTCCTCCCCATGCAGAGTGCTAGAGAGCTTTACATAACATACATATTATCTATTCAAAATAAATCATGTAAGTGTGCAATCAAATGTACACGATGTGTTACGTGAGACTGTCAGGGTTACAAGGAGTAGGAGTCAAATGCCCTACATTGCTCACTGTGGGCTACTAGAAGGATTACAGTGTGTTAACTGGAAGTAGCAAAAGGATTTCTGTGTTCAAAGCAGTAATCCACTGACCTATCTACATAAAATAAAAATCTGTGATCTGCATGTTGCTTTGCAGAAGACAACTTTTTTTTAAACATATTATATTCCATATTCAGTTCGCATATTTTATAACACTATTGCATATTTAAGTGGTATATTTATGCTCACAACATTGTATAAGAGGCACACCATGTGTTTTTGCGATATCATGAATAACAAACCCGAAGAAGGTAGCAACAAAATATAAGTTCAACACTCCCCAAATGCCCTGTCGTTGCCTTCCCCAAGAAAAGTGGGTGATCATGTTTTGCAGGAGACATCTTGTGGCCTATTATGATGGTGGGCGGATCGCCACTGCCGGCCTGGTGGTGGCGATCCGCCGGCCATCTGTCCCGGATTTACCCTCCACCATATTAGTATGGCGGGGGGTACCGCGGCGGACGGAAAGACCGTCCGCTGCTTTTCCACCGGCAGGCAATCGTTAAGATTGCCTGTCATGCGGATCTGGGGCACAATATGCTCGGCACTGCCATCCATATTATGATGTGCATTTTTCAAGGCCTTTCCATGGCGGCGATGCCGCCATGGAAAGGCCATTGGAAATTGCATTGGGGGCCCGTTACGGACCCCCGGGGGTGGGAGGGTGGGGGGCTGCACTTGGGGGGTACCTATGGTACCCCCATACATTGCCATACACAAGGTGGCAGGCACCGCGTAGTGCCTGTCACGTTGTGCATGACAATGCACAACATGCCTCTTTAACATTGCGGCGGGTGCTGTTTACAGCACCGCCCGCTGCAATGTTAAAGGCAAGAATGCGCCTGCCAGTGTGGTGGGCGCATCCTAATTGGCCTCGTGGGACCGGCGCACCTCTGGCGGTCAGTCCCATTTTCCGTTACGGTGGCCATCGTAATGAGGCCCTAAATCTTCTATACTAATTTGATTCAATTTTGGGACTACACAAAACATAACTGGCAGCAGGGGGGCGATACTCCTCCAACCTAATCGGAGGGGTTGCTGCTGGTCAATAGCTAATAATACCATCATGTTACTTTCCTCCGCAACCCTGTCATTCGTACATTCGTACTATTTACTTTGCCTACTGCCATTCCTTCTTTCCGAAAGGCAAACTCTACACTAAGAGCCTCATGTACAAAGATTACAAATAAGAATTTGTAAATTAGGACTAATAATGATTTGTTTTTTGGATTTCTTATTTTACATTTACTAAAATGGATTTGTTGAAAGTGGTTGCAATTTGCAGCACTGACCTTTACTAAATGCATTTGTATTTTGTGAACTGATCTATTTACTAATCAGTGGGTTCACAAATATAGAATTGTAGTGGGTCGTAATTCGTCCTTTAGGAATAGGATGTGATGAGTAGTGGTCCTATTCATGTCAACATTCATAAAGGGGAAGGGATCCTGTGGGGAAGCCTTCTTGTTTGCGAATGGCTTACCACCTCCTTTGAGTTGGTAAAATATTAAAGTTTTGTGGCTAAATATCAGTTGCAAAACATTAATATATATATCATAAAACATCAGCATTTACAAGGGACTCCGATAAAACGCCCCTTCCAAATAAATGTTTCCAATTTGGTTTCCTAAACCCATTCAACGGTTTGGTACTTTTAAAAAAGTGTTATGTCATTCGCAAATCCTCTGATCTGCCAAACCAGAGGGCTTGCGAATGCTTAAACCTTTAGTAAAAGAGGTTCTTATGTCCTTCAACCTAGTAAAGCAGAAAAACAAACTGAACAGAATAAACTGCAACAGTCCACCCATGGCCAATAATAACAACATGTTTTGGAGCCAATATAACAAGTTCTTCTTTCTACTGCATAGCGATTTATCGATGCCAGACCTTCTTTAATTGACATGCTTTGTTAAAACCATTTCCCAATCCATTAGGGCGCTCAGAAGTGTACAATATGCAGGTCCTTGTAAGTCGTAAAAGAGCATAAAAACAATTACAATCAAGCAATCAGGATGCACTCGGCAGAAATGTTATTAGCTGCCATCTACATCAAAATGCAAAAAAATAGATGTGCTTCTGCTCCACATGGAGAAGACCTTTAAATGTTTTGTAGCCACAGCTGGCTTTGATAGCCTGCCACATCCACCTCCCTTTGTCAAGTGACCCATGTAGATATCAATCTGCTCTTTGGGATAGTCTGCCAAATATTGTCGCCATGAAGAAGGATGCAGTTTATGCCAGGCTTGCCTTTTTCTAGCATCCAAGGGGCACTGGGCAGGAGCACAGCTGTGTAATTGACATTTGGATGCTGCTTATGTGGCTTATCTACTCCAAATGCAGTGCCACTTACTCTTTTGTAGGACTGAAGGGGCAGACATTTCACTCCAAGGAGAGAAGCAGCTTTCTTTTTAAGTCACTACATTTTAAGACAGAAAGACATGCTTCTTACTTCACTAGGCAGAAACATTAATATAGATGAGCATTATAAAATAACCCATTCTTTACGAATAATTTGTTCTAGCAGGGGTTTCTGTCATGCGTTACAGACACTCCACGCAGGGCAAGCAATGTCATTCCATTAAATTTTGTGAATCTGCAAAAGTGGCTTAGCATATCACTTTGCTTCACTTCTGCAAATAAAAAAAAAGAAAAACAGAACGACTTACAGTTGTTTATGTTATATAAAGCTATAGTAAACGACTACATATTAGCCCAGAGACTCAAACTAACTTTGTCCCTGAGATGAAGTATTAACAGGGAATGGCATCATAGAAGAGGTGTACTTGGATATAGGTTTGCAAGGGGCAATAGTAGGCCGCAAAGTGATTGTTCAATGTGTGGGGTGCGTGCGAGAAGAAACAGTAAGCATCAACAGGAGATTTCGATGTGTGGGGTGTGTGTGAGAAGAAACAGTAAGCCTCAACGGGAGCATTCCATGTGTGGGTGTTTGCGAGAAGAAACAGTAAGCCTCAACAGGAGGGTTCAGTGTGTGGGTGTGTGTGAGAAGAAACAGTAAGCCTCAACAGGATGGTTCAGTGTGTGGGTGTGTGCGAGAAGAAACAGTAAGCCTCAACGGAAGCATTCCAAGTGTGGGTGTGTGCGAGAAGAAACAGTAAGCCTCAACAGGAGTGTTCTGTGTGTGGGTGTGTGCGAGAAGAAACAGTAAGCCTCAACAGGAGTGTTCAGTGTGTGGGTGTGTGCGAGAAGAAACAGTAAGCCTCAACTGGAGCATTCGATGTGTGGGTGTGTGCAAGAAGAAACAGTAATCCTCAACAGGATGGTTCAGTGTGTGGGTGTGTGCGAGAAGAAACAGTAATCCTCAACAGGATGGTTCAGTGTGTGGGTGTGTGCGAGAAGAAACAGTAAGCCTCAACAGGAGTGTTCAGTGTGTGGGTGTGTGCGAGAAGAAACAGTAAGCATCAACAGGAGATTTCGATGTGTGGGGTGTGTGTGAGAAGAAACAGTAAGCCTCAACGGGAGCATTCCATGTGTGGGTGTTTGCGAGAAGAAACAGTAAGCCTCAACAGGATGGTTCAGTGTGTGGGTGTGTGCGAGAAGAAACAGTAAGCCTCAACAGGAGTGTTCAGTGTGTGGGTGTGTGCGAGAAGAAACAGTAAGCCTCAACGGGAGCATTCCATGTGTTGGTGTGTGCGAGAAGAAACAGTAATCCTCAACAGGATGGTTCATTGTGTGGGTGTGTGCGAGAAGAAACAGTAAGCCTCAACAGGAGTGTTCAGTGTGTGGGTGTGTGCAAGAAGAAACAGTAAGCCTCAACAGGAGCATTCAGTGTGTGGGTGTGTGCGAGAAGAAACAGTAAGCCCCAACGGGAGCATTCAGTGTGTGGGTGTGTGCGATAGGAAACAGTAAGCCTCAACAGGAGCATTCAGTGTGTGGGTGTGTGCGATAGGAAACAGTAAGCCTCAACAGGAGCATTCAGTGTGTGGGTGTGTGCGAGAAGAAACAGTAAGCCTCAACAGGAGCATTCAGTGTGTGGGTGTGTGCGAGAAGAAACAGTAAGCCTCAACAGGAGCATTCAGTGTGTGGGTGTGTGCGAGAAGAAACAGTAAGCCTCAACAGGAGCATTCAGTGTGTGGGTGTGTGCGATAGGAAACAGTAAGCCTCAACTGGAGCTTTTATTGTGTGGAGTGTGTACAAGAAGAAACAGTAAGCCTCAATGGGAGTGTTCAATGTGTCAGGTGGGGTGTGTGCGAGAAGGAATAGTAGGCCTCATTGGGAGCATTCAATGTGTTGGGTGGGGTATGTGCGAGAAGGAGCAGTAAGCCTCAATTGGAGCGTTCAATGTGTCGGGTGGGGTGTGTGCGAGAAGGAACAGTAAGCCTCAATGGGAGTGTTCAATGTGTCGGTGGGGTGTGTGTGAGAAGGAACAGTAAGCCTCAAGAGGAGATTTTCAATGTTTGGGGTGTGTGCGAGAAAAAACAGTAAGCCCCAAGGTAGCGATTTCAATGTGTAGGTGTGTGCGAGAAGAAACAGTAAGACTCAACAAGAGATTTCTGTGTGTGGGTTTGTGCGAGAAGAAACAGTAAGCCTCAACAGGAGCGTTTGGTGTGTGTGTGGGTGTGTGTGACAAGAAACGGTAAGCCTCAACCGGAGCTTTCATTGTGTGGAGTGTGTGCAAGAAGAAACAGTAAGCCTCAAAGGCAGCTTTCAGTGCGTGGGGTGTCCCAAGTAACGCCATCAGTATTTTGGATGGTGGCTACAGAGTCCTTTTGCAAGTAGGGTGAGCCATTCTGCACACCCCTTCCAGCGAAGACGTTTCTGTCAGATGCTCTTGTGAAGAAACACGACCACAAATGCTCAGTCTGCCGAGGAAGCGCTCTCCTCAGGCATTTTTCCATTCTGCAGGGGTGGAGCTGGGTAACTCCTCATCACCCAGGTATTGCCAACAAGCAGAAACAAACACTATCCACTGAAGGAGGCAGCATGCTCATAGTACCATTGTGTTCAATATACAACAACAAGGACCTATTACAGTTTTGTTAATGAGGGAGTTGCTTTTACTGACCCTATTGGTGCATATTTTGTTGACCGATGCCAGGCGAGGGGGTAAGTTAGCCCAGTCAGAATTAAAGTGTGGCCTTCATGTTACACGCAGACTTCGGTATCTAGCACATTACCCCACTGGGTTATCATCCTTGTCGTGACCAATAGCTTTGAAGGTACCCATCCTATTTGGTCCTTGGATGCTATAATATGTGTCCTATCAGCCAAGGCCGCATGTAGAGGGTCATATGTGCTCGACGCATTTAAGCATTACATTCATATACTGTATAATTTTGGAAAATAGGCATGGTTGAACTCTACCTCGCAGGAATGAATAATGGTCATTTGTGTTATCTACTCATCTTTAGACTGCGCAACATAACCCCAATACCAATTATGGATAAACTGCATTGTTAGAAAATAATTTTTGTATAGTTGCATGCATTTCTGAAATGTACAAATTCTTGGGCTAAATGTATCACTGTAAATGGAGTGCTGTGCTTGTACAGATGCTATGATGCCACCCAATCAAGTATTTATACTGTGCCACATGTACTCATCCGAGAAAGGGGGCATCTCAAAATGATTCACATAAATAATGAATTCCCATCTCATCAATAACTATGCAAAAGGCAGTGTTCCCTCTGCACCTCCTGGAGAATTGTGACATCAAGGAAGACCTGTCTTCCAGAGAAGGATAATCCTCATACCTTTATTTGCAAAGTGTCAGCAGTGCATCCTCCATAACCAAAGACATTGGGGTTGGATGCCATCATCCGTGGGACTGCTGTCTTCTTCCTCTGATGCCTTCAGCACAAGGAGGGGATCATCTGTCTATCACAACTTCCCCTTTGAATGTTATTAACGTCTCATTAGATTAGGTGGTAACCATTTTGCACTGTGTGACCTCAAGAGAGGCTGCAAAGTGTGATACCTTTCCTTGCACATCTGGGAGTGGGGGGTGGCGAGGGCACCACTTTGCCACCCCATTCACAATGTTGACCTGGTGATGTGCAAAGACATTTATAGTGTGCACTGTTGCTTTGATACACTTATTTTTCCAATACAAAACCTGTCATTGTGTGGTGCATGTTTTACTAGAAAGAAAAACATCTGATACATCATGACCCGCGTTTTTAAGACATACCAATCCCCTTAGACAGTAGAAATAGGTGTGTGTTTATCAGCCCAACTCCCTGTGTTTGACCGAGGTGGGCAATTAAGCTACATAGTGAATTCAATATAATCTCAGACGGGCTGTAACTGTAGTCCTTCACTATTTTAAGGTCTTGACATTCACCACATGATAACCGATAGCCTATAATGGTAGGTTTTAATCAGTTTAAAAAATCTAGTATTTTGATCAAAACGAGTCTGCTCTTTAATCTAACATTTCAAGGTTTTCATTGCATTTGGCAAGCCTCTATTTACCCTTCGAAAAATGTTACATTACTAATTAACTTCCCCCGGTCCAAAGGGAAGATTAAGAAACTGGGTTAATGCATGCACATATATGTAAGGCCCGTCATAGAGCACAGGTACACTTTGAACATGGATAATTACCAGCTCCGTGCTTTGTGATGAAGGGTGGGAGCTGATGAGGAGTAGCCAGTAGGAGTGGGGGTTGACTCTGTCTTCCTGACCAGTGGGTGTTTCTGTTTGCATATGAACAAGACCTTCTGCTGCCCACAAAAATGATCACTTGCATGAATGTGCCTAATGTGCAAAGAGAGCAGTGACCAGTAGACAATGAGGGGATTTGGTACCAGGAATACTGATTTCCCAGGTAATTTCTCATTTCTAAGGGACCCTCAAGGACCCAATTGTAAATCCAAGTAATGCAGCCCCTCTCCCCTGCTACCAATACCCCGATTTTGATAACTCAAGGAGCAGAGGTAACTAGTAGGGCCCCAGTGGATCTTGCAACAATAACCCTAGGGCTGATTTCATCAATGGCGGATGGAATACTTACCATTGCTATGGCGGAGTATTTTACCCCGCATAGAGAGGGTCCTGCCCCTGCCATATTTAAAGATGTCTGCTGCCCGTATGGACATTTCTAGCAAATCCAGGAACAACCGTCTCAGTGGTTCCTGGAAATGCGTTGTAAATGCAGATGGCTCCGTCAACATGATGGAGTCGTACATCAAGCTTACAACTTTAAAACATTTTTTTTATATAGAAGATCCGAAAGCGGGATTTTCTTCTGAAAATAAAATAACAATGATCCCTGGCCATGTGAGCATTCTCCCATGGCATGGGAATCATTTAGAAGTTCTCACTGTCCCTTACCGCCACGTTTTTCATGGTGGTGATGGGGAGTGAAAACTGGCCCTGTGTCCACCCAATCTAAGGGGCATATTTTCAACGAGGCGATAAAAAATTATCGCCGCTTTAGCGGCCGCTTTCAGCCGAAAAGCGGCAATAATTTTATCGCTATATTAGCAAGGCCACGCTAACGCATGAAACCTTGCTTTAGCGTGGGGATGTCTAACGCCCAGCTTTGCATCTCTAATGAGATGCAAAATGGGCGTTCCTGACCTGACATGATAGGAGAAATGTCGCTAAGCGACATTTCTCCTATCATCAAGCCCCACGCTATAAAGCATAGCGTCAGGAAAAGTAGCGATAACACCTGTTATCGCTACTTTCCAAACACCTGCTTCAGGACTGACTTAGCCATGATATCCTATGGAAGGTGGATATCATGGCTAAGTTTGTGAGTCCCTATCAACTAGCTAACGTGAGATTATCGCTGGGTTTCCAGCGATAATCTCACGTTAGCCAGTTAGCGCTAGCATTTTTATCGCTGATGAGATAAGTGTTGCTAATAGCACGCTATCTCAGCGGTAAAAATCGGCGCTAGCCGGCGATAATTATCCGAGCGTGAAGTGCGCTCAGCGATAATTATCGCCGGTTGTTGTTGATATGCCCCAAAATACGGCGGAAAGACACATGGCCAAACCTCTGACTGCCCTTACTCTGTCATGCTGCCAGATGTGTGTGAAGGCGGCAGAGATGGAGTAGTCTCAGCTGTCTATACACTGAATCCAGACTCTAAATGAGGTGGGCAGATCTCACATCGGCAGAAAGAGTACTCCGTCGCCGGAGTACCCTTTTACCAACATTTAAATAATTTTCTTAGTGGTTTAAAAGACTGATCCATGGTTTACTTTCATAAGCCTGTTACTTTTTTATTTTTTCATTGAAATATTTCTGTATGATGAGTCAACGGTGAATTTGATGCATTTCATTTCTGCTTAGTTCTGTAATATCAGGACTTGTTGAAAAATAAAACAAAAATGATGGTCTGTAGAAATGAAGAGATTTAAAATATCTTTAAATTATTGTTTTCTGTGACTAGCTCGTCAACGTAGGTGAAGAATGGAAATCAGGTATATCGTTGATCTCTTAGCAAAATGAACATGCTGGTGATCACGATTTTTACAGTAAGAATGCAACTATTAAATTTAGCATAGATGTAGAAAACATACAGGTGCATTTAGTGATTTCTGGAGCATGTGTAACGAGATCAATGAAAATAGACGTGATGACGTTAGTTCATTAAATTGTCTGCATATGCAAAATGCAGAAAAATAATGTATGTATACGTTGAGATTCTCAACTTTAAATGCTATAAACAATCAACCGAATCCATATTATATTATTAATAGCCATAGAGACGGCTAAATCACGAAGCGTAGTTTAAGCATGTAAAAACCTCATTTTGCCACGAAACCTTTCTTCAATTGTAAAACATGCAATATGGCAGATGACCGTTTCATTTATTCCTCTTTCTTCTTGTCATGTGCATTAAATAACTGCATGAATTATAAATTGCGTTCAGATATGAAATGACAGTCCTTATGCACATGCACCTTTTAACAACTATTAGTTATTACTCTGAATCATACTCACTTGCCTCAAAAGCTCTTTGATGTATCCATGGAAACGTTCGTCTGTTTCTTTGGTGCGGACAGAAATATGTGGGCTATATTCTGTGTTTCAGATGATTGCATTTAAACACATTTCCCGACACATGGTAACTGAAAATGTTGCCCTCACAAAAAATCTTACACAATTCTTATTTGTTTTTTTCTGGAGATTGAACATAATTAACAAGATATGTGGGATACTTGGCGAATGGGTGATTAGAGTTGTCCAGGGAAGAGAAGTGGTGTATTCATGTGTAGGTGAATGGGATGGGCGAGATCACCCTGAAACCATAAGGAATGGAGTTGGAATATTAGAAGAAAAGGAAAAAGGCGATGCATTATCTTCACCCAGGTGTGCTGGTGAGTGCATGAAGGTCTAACACTTAAGGTTAAAAAGGTCTGTCTGTAAATTGAAGATTGAATAAGGACGCGGAGGGGATTATTTACAAGAAACCGACGCATCTGTGTAGATGCGTCAGTTTACCTGTCCCACCTCTAGGCTTAGATCGTCAATTAGCAACAGCATCACTGCTTCAATACTCTGGCCAGGGCAAAATCAGTTTGACACAGGTGCAAAAAGTTAGATGCACAAAAATATTTACGTAGCTCCTGGGCGATATATGCTTCCAGAATTTTGGCAAAGTAATGAAGGAGATAAATGGGATGGTTATTCTTCAACAACTTAGGATCTTCTCCTGGTTTCTTCACCAATGGGTGACCCGACTCAGGGGCGTGGCTTAGCCGGCTTCAAGATGGCCGCACTCTGAGTGGGCTCTGCTGGCCAAGCTCATAATCCGGCACGATCCTGAGCACTGGCATGGACCTGATAACCACGCACAGTGATTTGGGCTCCCAGCACCCTGGGACACAAGCTGACCGTTTCGCTCACGAGCCACGGCACAGCGGTGAGGAGATCGGACGCCCGACGCGTGGCTGGGCCTGCGCGTGATCAAGGGGCTGTCCGACAGTAAAGCTGCGGCGGTGAAGTGGCGTGACCTCGAAGTGTGCCTGCTAGACGAGCGCTGCTCTGCCCGAGCCCTGAACCGCCTACATTGAACCTGCTGAGGCGGCACCTCCAGTAGCGGATGCCAAGTAAGTGGGGCGATTGCTGTGGGTGACAGTTTGTGGTGGAGCGGGGGCGCGGGTGTCGCACTGCAGGGCCCGAGGTGGTGTGGTGTTGCAGCGGGGGCTCTGATCCCCTTTTGGCAGCTTGTGGCCTTCCTGCGCATGCTCTGGGCCCTGTGATGGGGGCACCGTGCCCTCGCCTCTTCACTGCGGATTGTCCCCAGGAGCGGTCTGCCCTCACAGCCCGCTCCCCGTGGCCTGCAGGTGCGGGCGAGAGAAAGGAACCAGCATGGGGCACTGAATCGGCTGCTGGGGTGCTCGTGGCTGCTAGACGAGGGTCAGCCGCACACCAGGAGGGGCGCCCCCACACCCTGCTGAGCGCTCAGGGCCTCTCCTCCCCTGCATATCTTCCTGCATGGGGGACCTCCCTGTTTGTGGACTCTCGTGCATCCGTCATCCACTGTGGGGGTGGCCTCAACTGTAACCGTAGTGTGCTCGTCACTGCAAGGCAAAGGATTGGCATCAGAGGCACATCAAGAACCAGATTCCCCCACCGGCACCACCTGTACCCACTCTCTTATTACCTTGCCAAGGGCGGCAGACTACGAACTGGTACACATGCGGGGAGATTGGCCTGTTGCTTTGCCTGCTGCGTAGCGTCCGACATTTCTGCTGTTGGCACCATTTCTATTGCAGCAGACTCGAACTGCACATCTGCAATCTTACCACCCACTGTCCTGGGCTCTCCCACGCCTGCACGCCTTTGGCACAACCTAATCGGTGAGCGGCGAGCCCCCCCCCGCCAGGTTCATGGGCAAAATGGGCAAGGTGGATGCCAAGCAATCTAAGCTTGCCTTTGACCAATGCAGGCAGACTAGGCAGGAGGAGTCGGCCCCGGAGACAGGCGAGCTTGCCACCCAGACTTAACCTGGCGCAACATGGGACAATGATTTAAAGGTGATATTGCTAGATGTCAAAGCCAGTGTCAACGGTATCGCAGGTAAGCTTGACCAACTGTCCGCTAGCCTCAACAGTGTTAAGAGCAGGGTGGACACACGACTCGCAGATTTGCGCAAGGGTATCGGATCTGGAGGACACAATGACCAGTGATAAGCAAAAGCTGCTTCAAATGGACAGAGTGTTGGAGCTAATTAAAGCAAAAAATGAGGATTTGGAGGCACACTCACGTAGGAGCAACCTCCGCATCACGGGTGTACCTGAGTCCTCCAACATCTCAAAAATGGAAGAATTGGTAGAGGAACTACTGCGTGACCTCTTTGGGGAGGTACTTTCATCTGTCTTTGTTGTGGAGAGAGCGCACCAACCCTTGGGACCGCTGCCTCCCCCGGACACGCTGACACGCCCGATAATCGCCAAGCTCCTAAACTACTACGATCGTTTTTACCCATCTCTTTGTGAAGCCCTGCTCACC
Organism: Triturus cristatus; assembly: GCF_964204655.1. Lineage (NCBI taxonomy): Eukaryota > Metazoa > Chordata > Amphibia > Caudata > Salamandridae > Triturus > Triturus cristatus. The sequence goes on from NC_140593.1 coordinate 980,145,369, forward strand.
CTTCTTTTGAAGCTGGATTAATCCCCTGAGTGCTGTGTTTCATATCGCCCTTTGTCCCTCATCAACACTGACAATAAAATCTATGCCAAACTGCTGGCTACCCGCCTTCTCCCACTCATGTCACTAATCCCCTGCCAGGACCAATCCGGTTTTATTCCGGTGCAAACCACCTCCCAAAACCTTCGGACCATCTTCTCAGTTCTTCACCTGATTAAGCCCTCCCCCTCGGCTGTGGCTGCACTATTCCCCCCTTGCATCGATGACAGCTAAAATTACCGACTTCCACAAGGAGGCAGATAGGGAGATCGCATTTTTGGGCAAAGAGGCGCGCGCCCGTTGGTATGGCGGGGGTGATCAACCCAGCAAAATTCTTGCCAACCTTCTCAAGCAGCCGCATGCTTCCTTCTATATTGCGGCCCTGCAGGACAGGGCATCTGGCAGAATGACATCCCCTATGGAAGTCATCGCTAGAATCTCAACCTTTTACTCCAAGCTATACACTGCCGGCGAGGTTTTGGATCAATATTTTGACACCATTGAACTCCTTTGGCTCAGCAACAATTATCGGGACTACCTTTATGAACTATTTACTCAGGAGGAGATCTCCACTGTTATCGCAGGGCTTCCAGGTGATAAGGCTCCTGGATCCGATGGCCTCACTCCTGCATTCTACAAACAACATGCGCCTCTCCTTGCCCCGCACTTAGCCACCGTGTATAATCACTCTCTTGAACACAGAAGTTTTTCCCCATCTCTTTGTGAAGCCCTGCTCACCCTTCTTTTGAAGCCGGATAAATCCCCTGAGTGCTGTGTTTCATATCGCCCTTTGTCCCTCATCAACACTGACAATAAAATCTATGCCAAACTGCTGGCTACCCGCCTTCTCCCACTCATGTCACTAATCCCCTGCCGGGATCAATCCGGTTTTATTCCGGTGCAAACCACCTCCCACAACCTTCGGACCATCTTCTCAGTTCTCCATCTGATTAAGCCCTCCCTCCCGGCTGTGGCTGCACTATTGGACGCCACCAAAGCCTTTCACACTCTTGAGTGGCCCTTCCTCTTCTACCTCCTCCCTCGCTTGGATTTCAGCTCAGATTTCGTTCGCAAGATATGACTACTATACACGCTGCCCACAGCTCGCATCAGAATAAACGGGCAGGTCACAGACCCCATTTCCATCTCAAGAGGCACCAGGCAGGGGTGCCCCCTCTCCCCATGCTCTTTGCCATCATCATGGAGCCCCTGGCGGCCTGTCTGCGCCAACACCACACCCAACGGGGCATCGGCCTCACAGCCCGTGCCCTCATCACTTCCATGTACACAGATGATGTCACGATTTACATCCATAATCCTCAGGAAAATCTTGCGCCCATGACAAGAGAAGTGGTGAGGTTCGGATGTTTGTCTAAGTCAACTGGAGCAAGTCGGTACTCTTTCCCCTCACGGACGCTACAAAGCCCTTCACCCCAGATTACCCTTTTGCTTGGGCGTAGGGGCCAACTAGGTACCTCGGCATCTGGCTGAGCAGGGAAGTCTAATTTTAGCCGGGTGATGGACTGGCTGGAGACTAAAATCAGCTTGTGGCAAAAACTCCCTTTATCGTTAGCTGGGCACATTGCCATTGCTAAAATGGTGGTGCTCCCAAAATTTTTGTCCCTTTTTTTAAATCCCCATCCCTCTCATGTTGCATTTCTTCTGCAAATTACGCTCCAACATCATAACTCTAGTCGGGGCAGGGCGACAACCTAGAATTGCTTTTGACACTCTTACACTACCCTTGGTCCGTGGCGGTATGGGTGCCCCAGATTTTAAGCTCTACACGCTGTCCGCCCAAGCCAGCTTCCTCCACTTTTGGCTCCATCTTACACCTTTTCAACCCCATGTGGTGGTCGAGGTGGACCTTACTGCCCCATGGCAGCTTCAGACTGCGCTATTTCTCCCACATCGGCCCCCATGTGGTGAGATTGACACAGTTGAATGCCTGCGTTGGGCTTGGGATGGGCTACGCAAACACACAGGCGCCGACACACTGTATGCTTTCTCCATATACCTTGTCAGCAAATCCAGCATTCCCCCCGTTGCATACAGCAGGCATGGACCGCCATATAGCCCTCCTAGGATTGAACACTATGGCAGACGTCTACCCTGATAATACGTTTTGTACCATACACGAAAATGCTGCGCCAATGGATAAGTTATTGTACTATCAGATCAGAGTGACTTGCAGAGACGATAACCCCGCGTTCCCCCACGCTCACCAAACCAGTGCCGCCTCAAACTCATCCATTCTTCTAGGTCTCCCTGTAAGCCGGTTACTACACTATATGCCCTTACTCTGGCCGCCTCTTCCACTAGCACTGAGCGCGCCCGAAATGCGTGGAGTATAGACTTAGATAGAGACCTTCCTCAGGAACATTGGCTCTACTGCTGCAACCAGACCAAATGCCTCTCCCCCAACTATCGCCTGTGGCTCATACATTTTAAATACTTGCACAGACTCTACCACTCTCCTGTATCACTACATAAGATGGGCCTACTCGAAAATGACAGATGCGCATGCTGCTCTGCTCCCAACGCAGACTTTGCCCACTTGGCCTGGTTGTGCCCTAGGGTTTCCGCCTTCTGGCAAGGGGTATGTGCAGCCATTAGTGACATTACACTTGAACGCCTCATTTCTGATCCTGTGGTATGCCTCCTGGGTTTGTCCGGCATATATCAGACGCCAACAGCAAACTCACAGCGATGCTTCTAGTGCTTGCTAAGCGCAGGGTGTCCATCCACAGGGGGCGCAGACGGGCTCCCATGGTCAAAAATTGGTTTGATGATGTGGTCCATTGCCAGACAATGCTAGGTGTATTTTGGGATTTGATGCCGGCAGCCAGCAGACCCCCAGATATATGGGCCCCTCTCATCTCCTATTTGCAACATTTAGCTACCCCAGATGACCCTCCAATGGACTCCTCCATCACCGCTACTCAAACCACCAGAAACAATGCAGCAGGCGGCATCCTCTCATTAAGTCGACCTATTCCTACTTCCCCTAATGTGCCCTAATTTCCACCCTTCACTGTAGGGCTGTGTGTTGTGTTCCTTTAGGCCCGTTAACATTCTCCAATGTGGACTGTATATGTAAGTGTAAAGGTGACTGTATTACTGCTGCAATGACAACTTGTATTGTGTCGTGATTTCCTTTTCAATAAAGGTTTTTGAAAAACAAAACAAAAAAAGTGTGACCCTTCTCCCTGTGATTGTCACTTGTTCAGTAGTTCTGGTAATGGTTCAATAGCAACTTCAGACAAGGCCAACATGGAAGCCGAAGGGCAGGGATTCCTACGGGATCATAATTCCTGATATTATCATTTGCATGAGAGAGATAAGTGTGTCTTTTTGTAGCAGTGGAATGTGGAAGAGCGGGTAGATATTTTCATCTCTTTTCCCCTCTAGTACACCCATCTGAATGAGGAAGATATCAAAAGAAATACTTTCCCTAATAAGCTTGACTTTATATCAATAAAGAAAATAAGGAGTAACACAGTTCCCGGGAAAGTTCCAGATCCCGATTGAGATTTTTAAACGTTTCTGTTTGTTTGTTAATGACTTACTGTGTATGGCTGCTAAAAAATAGACTTGATATTACATTTTTTATAACTTCTCATGCCCTCTTTTAATAGTTACCCTTCTTCCATGATGTATTTCTTTCCAGGCGTAGCCATTTCAACATAGTTTACCCCTAGTCCAACACTGAAAGATGTTAAGGGCAGAATTGCCATGGGAAATATTTGCATTCAATGATAATTCAAATTGAACTAGGTGGTGATCAGACAAGGGAAGAGAAGTCATATGATTAATGGGTGTGTTGTAAAATCACAAAACATCCAAAATGTGACGCTTCATGTGAGTAGGGCCCTGAATCTGCTGAGTAAAACACAGGGAGACTATAAGCTCAAATAAATCTGTAACTGTTGAGTTTTCAGTTTTAAGTCAACCTCCTGGACATAATTGCAATCTACCGCTGAGATGTTTAAAGATCAATGAGCAATTACTGTCATTCACCTCCTTTATTATAACTTTCTCTATTTGTATTTAAAATAATATTTTGTGGAGGAAGCACTGTCAGAATACTTGGGAAGGATGGCTCCTCTAACCATGTCTCAGTGAGGCAAAGAACATCAGTTGAGACCTCCTCCAGTAGGTTACAGATGTCCGTACTATGTTTGCCCAGAGAGTGAGTGTTATGATAGAACATGTGAAGATGGTGGTGAGTAGATAGCTGTATGTGATTCATGCAGATATTCCTCAGTGGCAGAAATGTAATAGGGACACAGGCTGGTGCATTATCTTCACAGGGGTGTCTCCTAAGAAGGCCTTCCCTCAATAGAAAGTTTGCTAGTGAGAACACATAGAACAGGGACTCATATTTCCTGCCCCCCTGCCATAAAAGGCAGTAAGTGCCTGAAAAATAAAAGGAGTTAGGATCAACTACAATTTAACAAATAAAGTATAACCAATTTAGTCACACAGTGAAACTCTGAGTCAAAGATAAGATTAAGCATGGATTTATCACAAATTCAAAGCTAAGCTGATACAAATCAGTAAAAGAAAAATAGTATAAAAATACAGAATCACTAAGGGATATCAGAAATGATGTACAAAATCTATCCTCAATAACAGAATTTTGTAGGTGCCACACAAAGAATGAGAAACAAAGCCTGATGTGAAGATTAGAAGTTTCAATCCTCTTGCCTATACATGAGGTGTCTATAAAGATCTACTAAGCCATATTCTAAACTAGAAATCAGAAAACCCTATTAAGTCAGGAAATCATAGCAAGGTATCAGCTTACAGAATCTACGTAGAAGTTCTGTAAAGGGAAAGAATATAGAATAGCATAAAGTTGCACAACTGAGATGTCGCAAAAGGTTATGTACCTCTCAGAGTCTAAAGGGAATCGGAAGAAAGCTAAAGATGAATCCTCAATTATACCTACAACAGAACCTTTGATAATCATGTGGTAGGGGTCTCATTAATTTCCATCATAGTAGAACGTCTTTTGGATTTCTCCTGTACAGTAGTCCTTCCTTCGTTCCTTAAATCTTCGTGTCCTTGACAAAAGATATTCCTTTCGAGCCTCACTATCTCTTTCACACAATGTGCCTTTCTTTAACCATGAGCTCATGCAACTGCAGAGTAGAGAAAATCATTGCATCCAAAGCAACCATTCACGTTAAAGTTAAAACATTATGAAATCCCAGTGCTTAAGGCTTTTATTCAACTTAGTGCAGCAAACATCTCAATACACATTTAAATGCAGATTACAGAAACATATACGGTTAAGATATATACATTGAGAGCATTATTTGAATGAATATGCAGATATATAGGAATGGACCAGATTAATAAACCACACAAATGTAGATATATGTGAGAACTAAAACTCGTTGTTACTATAAATAAAACGTTAATATGCGCACTCACATAAATATGGAGATTATACAGTAGATGCACTTTCTCTAACTCTTCATGTGAACTACATTACATTAATAATGTTACATCACACGAATACATGAGGCCATACATAATCATATATGAGGCCTATTTAAACATAAAAGGGTGGAGCCAAAATTATGCTGCTCATCTACCTCCTAGCCTGCTGGGGTGCTCGCCTGATTTAAGCATAGTAGTTTGAGTAAGATTATCCATAAAAACGGGCATGGTACCTGGCCCATAATCCTGACTGGCGCTAAAGGGTGCAGACAAGCTTGCCTTTAGCATGCCCTTAATGGACTAGCGGTGTGCTCCCTGCATGGGTCTACTGCACAAGCACACTGCCCTGCCTTAAAGTTTCAGGAAAGCCTGGACTGCCAACCCCCAAATGGCAGCCGAAAAAAACTAAAAAGGTACGATCAAAGTCAAGGTAAAAATTTAAAAGCAAAACATACGACCAAATGATGCCTGCCATCATATTATAGAGCAAACACAAGGAGATGATGGACGGAGCGCTGAAACTTTTCAGACACTCACCCCCAGTCACAGATCTGGGTTAAATCGATCATCGTTCTTTAGCTCACTTCACCACCTCAGTTCAGACCCAGCTATATGCAAATCAGTCGTCACCCTGTGCCTCATGGGACCAATCCAGCCCAAACTACCAAGCTAGGTCTTCCCTGTACCAGAAACAAGCATCCTGGGACACGCTACAACAATCGATAAGAGAAAAGCAGACCTGAACAATACACAGTGTTTTTCAATAATTACTTCCAATGCAGGAAATCACCAGCTCAAACTCCACATTGCTTCTGCTGCATTATCATCCCTGGATAAAGGTCCTAGTGGGAGCCAGATTTATGCAGCAGTAGCCTTTCAAAATGCGTTATGGTAGTGCACAGCCAGCCTACCTGGATGCATTTGCCCATTCCTATGGACTGGTCCTTACCAAAATCAGGTTGTTTTCTCAAGGGAATTTGAGGGATAATTTAATAATGTTTGTCATTCTGCCCCTCCAACCTGGAACACAAGGACCCATCAGAACATGTAAGATGGTTTGTTGTATAATGCCAAATCTATGGGGGTTTCCCTGCCACACCTAGGTGAGCTACTTATGCATATATTATGCTACTTGAAAAATTAATGCTCCTCTGTTACTCCACAGTGACCAATCAGATTATATTCTATGGCTAGCTGTATAATGTACCTTTGTCTGACTTGCTCTCTGTGACAACTGAGAGGGGGGTGCTCTTCAGACTTTTATAGTGACTGATCGCATATTAATATCCTTCGTCAGTCGAGGGTGAAACCATTTAAGCAGACATGAGGTTGGTTGCATAATTCTCATGTCTGCGGGTTGCTCCTATGCCACTTCTGTGTGGACTCTAGAGCATATATGTGACATCCTCACCTTCTTCCTTTCTCCTTGTTTCTACTGCTTGTCTAGAATTGTATGTATGTCATTTACCATGTTATATTGGAACTTAGTATATGTCATGAGAATCTATTAGAGATATTAGAGAAGGTTGTGAGCGTCAGTTGACTTTTCTGTTTGCTTGCTGGTGGATGGGATCTTTCTGTGGAATAAACTCACTTCAATCAGCATTCCTGTGTCCAAGCTTTATCTTCAGGAACGCTTCACTGGCGTAGGCGGCAGGATACAGAGAAGATCCTAACACGAGGGCTTGGTGAGAGATAATCCATGCTTAAGAAAGGACTATTTAACATGTAGCCTGTCTAATCTTATAAAGCAAGCAAGATTTCAAGGGCTTCCTTATACTACGTTGCAAGTTTGGGCTGTCTTAGCGGCCTTTGTAAGGAGCTAATACTTGGACTTTGTCTAAGATGAGGGCTGCGTGATTTTGGGACTGGGAGCTTTGCCGCATGCTCGCCCCTGTTTTGCTAATGTGTGGGGTTGGGAGGTGATTAATCGATGTGAGCTCGTCCTTTCTAACTATACATTCAGCTCGAATTTGTGAAATCGGGCATGAGTGGTAACACAACAGAAACTGATTGGCTGGACTTTGGAGACTTCCGTTTACCTGTCTGTGTGGTCCGCTCAACATGGTGAAATCGGCTGTATAATATTGCGGCACAAACTGTTTGATTGATTGCTGGAAGCCTAACCCTTATTGTCAGTGTGCAAATTGAAATACGGAAAGGGGTGAAAACATCGTTGGCTGCCATGTCAAGTGAAGACGTCATTTGAGAGTTTAATTTTGAATAGCGCGAGTTGGAACCCAACTAGGTTTTGTTTTGAAAGTAAACTCTGACGCATTGTTTTTGCCACCATTGTTGCTTGAAATAATCTTTACCTCTCAGAGAGTTCTTCTTTTTCCTTCGAGACTCCAACCCACCATTCTTGACTGCTCTGGAACTGCTTGCATAATCGCACTACACGTCAGCGAGCAACGTAAAGCTGCATGGCGGCCATCTTGGCTGAAGTTGTTCTTCATTGGTTGCCCAGCAGCGGAGCATGTTTTTCTTGCTTGGTTTGGCAATGACACGCACCCTTGGAGGGTACACATCTTCACTCAGCGTGTCTTTTCAGTGACGCGCACACTTGTCATTATAAGGTGATATTTATTTGTGTTTCATCATCAAGCTTGCAACTTCAGTGACACGCACACTATATAGTAACACACACACTAGTCTTCTACGGCATGTTACTTCAACGACTTTTAGACACACTAAAAGTATTTTCATCGCCACGTATGCAAATTCAGTTACACGCTCACTATTGGTTTTTGCATGTGCTCATTATTTGTGAAGGCGAATCATTTTTCTGAGTGTTTGTAATCTCAAGTACTATCATTACAAATTGTTGTTATTTATGTTAACATTTTAGCAGTGTTGTGTTGCTTTCAATATTGAAAAAAAAATGCAAAATGTTACGGCAGCACCTTTCTTTTTATCGGCTCCTGGAACTCCTCCCATAAAGTGGAAAAAGTGGAAGGTTGTTTTTGAAAGATATGCCAGAGTTTGTGGTCCTTCGCTTAGTGCTGAAAGACAATCTTCGTTACTTCTTCATTGTTTAGGCTCTGAAGGCCAGGACGTATTTGATCATTTACCTGACCTTTCTCCTGCTGAATCCAGAGACTTAAATGACTTTGAAATATGTATAAAGAAACTCGATAAACACTACCTACCCAAGGTAAGCACCATCTTGGAGAGGTACCAATTTGCAAAACGTATGCAAAGAGATGATGAAACTATAGAATGTTATGTAACTCATCTAAGAAAACTGGCCTCTTCATGTAAATTTGAGAGCTTGACTGATGAACGCATCTGAGATCAATTTATGTTTGGATGTAACATGGAGAGGGTTAGAGAGGAACTTTGGCTACGGGACGAGCCCTCCTTAGATGAGGTCCTTACTGTAGCCAAAAGAATATACCACTCTCTTAAATGTGTTGCAGTAATAAAGAAAGATTATGATAAGGAGCAAAAAGGGCAGGTGATCAAAGACACAAATCATAAGAGCGTTGTAAAGGGTACCAATGTTCCAGTTTCTGCTAATAAGGAAAAAGGTAATGGAAAATGAGCAGAGCGTAAGTGTTACAGATGCGGCAAAGCTGGGCATCTCGCCAATGAAAAGAAGTGTCCGGCATTGAGTCATACCTGTTCTAAATGTAAAAGGAAAGGTCATTTTTCATCATGCTGCAAGAGCAGATCCTCTCCCAAAGTTAAAGAAGTAGACATCTACGAAAGTGACAATGACAAATCTAGTCTTAATGACTTCGAGTGTGATCAAATTGTTGTTCAGGTAGAGAGTGGTGACACTAAAAAATCTTGATCTTTTGACAATAATACTAAGGTTCTATTTGATTCTGGTGCTAAAATTATGATAGTTTCTAATAAATTCTATAATAATAAGTTAAAAAATAAGGTCACACTCTTGAAAGTTGATATTATACCTTTGGCATATGGTGGTGAGCCCATTAAGCTTTAGGGTTACTTTATGGGCCTGATAGAATATAAGGACAGGTTAGTTTCTGGAAAGGTTTATATATCTTAGAAAGGGGACAGCATTATCAGTTGGATTCACCAAGGGGATCTAGGTGTGTTTTTCGACCCAAACGCTGTTTGTCCCATTCAAATTAGAGACAATGTCAATGCTGTTATAGAATGCGAAAACAGTGAGTTTGCAGAAAATCTGAAGACTGAGTTTCCTCATGTCTTCAGACAAGATTTAGGATGTTTAAAAGGCTATTGTCATAAAATTAAATTAAATTAAAAAATAACTCTATTCCATTATGTTCCAAAGTAAGGAGTGTTCCTCTATCGGTGAAAGAGGATATGAGAAAAGAAATTTTCAAATTGAAAGAAGGGAGAATTATTGAAGAAGTACAAGGCACGACCACCTTCTTCCTTTCTCCTTGTTTCTACTGCGTGCCTAGAATTGTATGTATGTCATTTACCATGTCATATTGAAACTTGTCAATTGATGTTTCTGTGTGCTTGCTGGTGGATGGCATCTTTCTGTGTAATAAAGTCACTTCAATCAGCATTCCTGTGTCCAAGCTTTATCTTCAGGAACGCTTCAATATACTGTAGAAGATGAAAGATTTCACCCACAAGGGTACCATCCTTTCTCCTCTGATCACATCCCTTGGCCGTATTTAATGGAGGTTTAAATTGCATGATGCAGACCAGTCTTAAAATGGTAGCTGGCCCCTCACTATATTTTTTAAGAAAACCTTCTCTAAGAGGAGAGCACCCAACAAGTAGCTTGTATCTAACAAGTCTCTCACACCATAGATAAGTGCTGGCGATGTACAGAAAAAACACATTGATATATGGACATATTATGAGTCTTTCAAGCCTGTGCACCTATTAGAAAAATAGTTGTGTCGCAACCAATATATATAGCATTTTAAAAGACTCTTACCCTACACTCCTGAAATATATATTGAGAGTTCTTATAAAAGTACCACATATTGATTAAAAGCTGTATTGCCTATTTTGAGGACATATTCAGTAGCTTGGTTGTATCTATGACCTTACCAAACTCACAACCGGTCAGCTCTATAAAGATATGGTATACAGAGGTTTCCCCCATGGCATGATGAGATGTGGGAAGAGATTGATACTTTCAATCAATAACTTGACTCCTTGTTTAAGAATTCAGTATAGGTTGTATACAAAATGATAACTAAATGGGAAGGGCCGACCAAAATGTGTTTGAAATAACATATGTAAGGATTATAGATGGTGGCAACCCAACATGGAGTTAACTGGCAAAGGAGAGTCTCATCTGTGACCCTAAATCTTTCAGATTCTGAAAAGGGTAAGCTGTTCTTTTGCGATATACTTTGTTTAAGATTACATTTTACTAAATCGATGCCTACAATTTCTTCGGCATCATTTAATGAGTAACAAAAAAACATCTGTAGCGTTCAATATGATATTTGACTTAATATTGTAATAATCACAACTGTAGTATTTATTTAAAAACAATGTTTGGTTTCATTTGCCTATTCCAAGCAAAATATAAATACTAAGAACAACTTTACTCATTCAATAACAGTAGATCAAAAGGTGTCCTTAAGGCAATTCTTGCAGTCGAAATTCTAAAATGAGTATTAATAACTAATATTGGGTAATATTTTATACGTCTCACATACATTTTCGACGATGAGAACAGCATTTGTGAATAAGTAAAAAATATTACACCAATCAGTCTATGAAAATGATCAGGGTGCTAGCTATTATATAGGAAGCTATCATAGGCACAGGGCTCTTGAATGTTGCTGGTGGCGGATGCAAACAGAAACACACAATCACTATTGAGAGGTAAGCAATAGTTCTTATTACATTTTAAGTGTTTCCAACTATACACAAAAGGCCTGATTTATTTCCGGGTGGTGATGTAAACTCTCCACATTTGTCCAGGAATGGCTAATCTTGAGGAGTACTGATGGCAGAATGTCCTCCATCATGGGTAGAGTGCGGTGGAGGAAATTCTACAAGAGCTTTCTGCTCAGGTAGGTGGAAGCCTTCATCCTCAAATCTGAGGATTTTCAGTTCCCGCCCAATGGCCAAGAAGGCTTTCTGTTTGACTTAAGGCTCCATTGTGAAGTGCTCTGCTCAGTAATTAGAGGGGTAGTTGCTGGAGCCAGAGTTAACAACTGTGGCTGACACCTCTTACTGGCGTAACAAAACTTGAGGGAGCCCCCCAGCAAGGTACAAGGAGGAGCCCCTTCCGGACTCAATCAGGAGCTCTCTGGCCAGAGTACTGTGCTGAGGGGGTCCCCTGGAGCTTGAGGGCCCCCCCACCGCAGGGGCTGCGCAGCTTGTGTTACGCCGCTGACACCTCCTACAAGTTAAAGTGCATTATGAAAATTAGGAAAAATATGTAGGAAATTGAATAACAAGGTCCAATACTGCATGTTTTGTCTAACTCTGTTCTCTCTTTTACATGCAAATGTTTGCGTCTGCTTCGAGCAGTTAGAATATGTGTGTGAAAACTCGTTAGGGTTTACAGAGTGTGCTCATGCTCCTGATAAAACTTGGAATAGGGCAGGGCAATACACCCCTCTCCCCTCCTCCTGACTCAAAATGGGATCTTAGTTCGCCAATGCAAGAATTTCTTTTGTCAGAGTGGGGTCAGGAAATTGGCTAGTGGTCTTTATGTGTGCCTTAGCTAATCTCACATAGCACCCTTGACAGAAGGATAGACACAGGCATACAAAAGGCCTCTGCTAAGTAACCACAAGTCACTATTTTGATGTTAGCTAGACACATTACTTATTCTAATAGATGGTTATACCCGGTTCAAAAACTTAAATGGCACTACGATGAGAATGATAAAGGATAAAAAGGCACACACCTAGTTTATGAGGCTAGTTTAAATTGATTAACCAGAAGCTCAAAAAAGGGTAAAACAGTAACTTCAACAGATAGTATAAATAGTTTCAGTACAAATTAATCAGGCAAATCTTTGAATTAATGGAAAGTAAAGTAAATCAAAGCCAAATTGTAAAAGTATGGGAAACATCTCGGCATTATGGGTCTCTTTAGTAGGACCGGAGTGAAGGGTTAGACCAACATATCAGTGCATATAGTCAGACTGGAATTAGGATTTTTGAAAAAATATATTTGAGAGTCACCTGGTGAGTACAGTAGTAGTGGTAAAAATACGAGAGGGCATATTTACTAAGGGCTGCCTTTGCGTGCCACAAATTGTTGCTAGGCTAGGCAAGCCATATGGTAGGATTTACTAAGCCAAGGAAAGCCACCTTGCATCACTCTGTGTGGTTTTGTAAATCCAAAGTATTGCAAGTCAGTTCATAGCCTTGCTCTGCGTTACCTTGCAGCAGGGAGGCATTCCATGGGTGGAGTACTGCCATTCCCACGCATCCATCCATGGTTCCTGACACAATCCCGGATTTATTAAGGTCAGTAAACCTGGGATTGCATCAAAATGAATTGCTTCCCAGACCCAGGCATAAAAGGGAGAAATATCTTTATTTCTCCTTGTTACTTTCTCAGTCCTTGTGTGCAGTATACTGCAGTACACATACAAAGAGGATGCCTTTAAAGGTTGTTTTTGTGAAAGAAGACATCACTCCCTTCACAAAAACAATCCTGCTCGTAACAGAGACACCCATGCACCGTGGTGGAAGGGTGCCTGCATAGGTGCTGGGCAGCACACAGTGTGCCAGTGCAGGGGCAGTGCAGAAATACCTTATATCTTAGAAGACATGACACATTTTTCTTCTCTCTTTCCAGCAATACAGCACAGCAATTTGTATTGTGTGAAACAATAGTATATCTGCTCTGAGGTTTGCTGAAAGTGCTGCATTTTAAAATTAAGCCCATAAAGAAATATATACAATCTAAAATAGGCACCACAACTAAAAATATGCAAAGTTAGGAATCCTGGCGTCTCTTAATGCTACATATATTTTTTTTAAATACAGGTTGCTATGCAAAGCTATATGTCCTTTTGAAAAAAACAGGGAGCCTCATAAGCAGCTCTTTGTAGCTGTGGATCCCTTCTCCACTTTCAGGAGAGGGCATGGAGGGCCAAGGGGCTCCCCTTGTAGCTCTACATCTGCCCATCACATTTGTTTCTCTGAGCTCCCGCCTTCCTGCAGAAAGGTTCTTGGCTTTGTCTGCCCACATCTAGCCCACTGGAAATTCAACCTGCACTGTTTAGGCATGACTTTTTATTTTACTCATTGAGTTTTATTTTGAAATGGGGAGGTTGCTGTTAATAGAATCTGAGGTCTCGCACGCACAAACATGAAGAAACACAAGTGGCATGCACTGTATCATGAATCACTATATGTTTTCCCACTGCATTGTGGGAAATTTCTCTGACTCAGGGGAACACGCCATGCCTCCTCCCATGTTTTTTTAAATGAGTTACTCTTACCCTATGTTTTTAAATGATTAACCTTTACCTTTAATTTATTAAAACCTTGGCTATACCTTATTCCCGTCAGAGGCCCAGTTAATTGCAACATTGCTGTAACTCCTGTTACCGCACATATAATGCAATTATAGCTTTAGTGAGAAATGCCAGCAGGTCAAATCTGTCAATATTAACGAGGGCAGAATGTCTGATGGTTACAGGAACATGCAGATTTATGGAGGGTAAGAACCAAAATCCCCATGTTATTCCCCAATGACTCATAATTAGGTGGTCGTTATCACCTCTGATACATTTAGACTTGGCAGAGTCCGGGTTTATCATGTATGAAATATCTCAGCAATTACTGGGCCACTCATAATGATGGCCATAGTGTTTAGTGATGTAGTTAATGTGATGTAGTGACCAACTATATAGTGTACCTGATGTAGTGATTCTTGATATAATGCAATCCAAAAAGGCTCCGTCAAGAAATATGCCCTTAAATTTCGCGTTTGCTTGAAAGGAACAATTTACTGTCTAGCTTAGATGCTATTCTGGGGTTCAATGTGTAACTCAACGTTTGGACTGCTTCGAACAGGCAGGGCTGGAGGCTGCGGTGAATGAAGACTGTCAAGCAACAGCCAGAGCCACAGTGAAAATCACATCTACGGATGGACAATGACAGCAAATTCAATCATATGTTACTGTATGTCACTGAAATTTGCTTTGACAAGCTGGTCATTCGTCTGAGAATCAACAGTAGTTTGTTTTGTCTATTTAATGTTGCATACACGTTTTTAACATGCTAAAATGTGAACAATATACCTTCCTCTGAATCAGACATTCTCCCATTTCTTTTGCCATTCCAGTGCAATTTCAGATTGATATAGACACAGTCTCTATGTGATTAATTAATTTTTCTATATTTATATGTGACCTTTTGTTCAATTTATCTTGCATATAATAAACTTAATAGAATTTTTATCTTAGTGGGGAACTACTCTGGCAACAATGTAAAATGAATTTACTGAGACAAAATGAAATTACTGTCAGAGCTAACAATATCAAATTAGATGTGAAACAATGGAGTGCATTATTCAACAAGACAAGAAGCTTGCTTTTTCTTTAGATTGCATGGCAGGATGCTGTGAAATGCCTCTTCTGGCAAAGAAGTCCTGTAATATTCCAGGGGCTAAATAAATGTTTCAGTCTTGCTTTGAATAATCTATCTTGTAACAAGGTGCATATATATATTTTAAATCCGAAGGATAGGATCTGAGTGCAATCAAAGGATCTAGCTGTCAGTGCAATCATCAAATGAAGTCTACTTAATGTTACAAGATATGCAGCTCCTGCAATATGAATTGTCTACTTTGAGGGGGTCTTCGCTGTTTTTTTTTTTAAAGAAATAGCTAGAAAGTGTTTTAAAATATGTAAGAAGGTGGTCTACATATCCCTGTGCAAGGTGATCATGTTTATTTATTTTTTTGGACTACCCATATTTTGTCAGCAAAGTCATATTAGTGCATTATGCCCTATACTACAATATATTTGGGAGTTGCAGTAAGTCCACTACATTGATGTAGCACATAATTTATATTTCACTGCATTAGTTGAAATATTCTTTTAAAACATATTATATTTTATCTATGTCTATGTTTGAGACATTTTAAATGAACTGGCACAACGGTGCTTACCAGATTGACAAAGCCTGCTGGGTGCAGCCGAAACGCGTCTCCCCTGGTTTCTGGGTCAAGGGAGGCCTGAATCAATAAAGAAGCCTTACACCTGCAGCCCTCGTGTGCGTGCTCTTTTCCGTTGGGACTTGGGCCCTGGTACTGAATATTTTATAAACTAAGCACTGCTGTCACCACCTCAACAAGGAAGTGGTGGCAGCCATTTTAGGATTTGGCACTCAGTTACAAGTCCCAAGAAGAAAAAAAGGCATAAGGGGTAAGGTACAGACACCTTTACCCCCTAGGCCGGGTGTTTGGTTCCCAGAGGGCAGGGACAAAAAACTATTTTTTATTTAAATTTTTCCACAAATTCACAGATGTTCTGTGAATCCGTAGGAAATAAAAAGAAAAAACAACTGCAGGGTCCTCCCCAGCATAGTATCTTTTATGTACTGTACCCCTCATAGGTACACATAGATCCAGCCTATGCATTTAACATGCCCGGACTGTATACGTCATGTATTGTAGCACTCGCAGGTACACATACACCGGAACATGTGTTTGTGTTGCATGCACAGCACAGCACCACATCCTTGAGGTACTGCACCACTCAAAGGCACATGTACAGCCAGGATATTAATCCACCAAGCATGAACTTCCAAGTACTACGGGCCCCATTGCGATGGTGGGTGGATTTTGTACGCCCGCCACCGTAACGCTTAACGGGACGGACCGCCAGAGGTGCAGTGGTCCCGCTAGGCCAATTAGGATGCGACCACCACCCTGGCGGTCGCATCCCGCATCATTTACATAGCGGCGGGCGGTGCTGTAAGCAGCACCCGATACGTGAGGCAAGATGGCGGCCGATCCGATGGCCGAGTGAGTTGGGCTACACTTCCCCGCGGTGAACTTCCCCTACGGACTATGTAGTGACAAATATTCGACCTAGAAGACGCACCTGGATGCTGTTGATCTTGTGCGGACGGAGGAAAAGGCAGCGTTCAGCTGGTGCCTTCTCCGGCGATGAGAATACTTGCTGCGGCGCTTACAGCTGTCTGGCTCCACAGAGGGCTTTGGCGTTTGCTGCCGCTGAGCCGGGACTGCTTGTTCTCCGTGCTGACACTGACGTCCTGCGGCTCCCTCCGGATTAACACCAAAATGCCACCGAAATCGGCCCCAAAGGTCTCGGTGAAGAACCCGAAGTCCCGCGGCGGTCTCAAACTGGCAATGAATGCTGACTCCATGACTGGCGGACAAGTGTCAGCGGTAAGTGCAGGGTTGAGTAATGCCTCTGACCCCGGTCTATCACCCCGTATCAAAGCCCCATCAAGCAGGAGCTCCTTATCTGTTACCTCTCCACCCGCTGTTAGACACACGGCCCCTTTGTTTGTCAAACGTGCAACGAAGGCTTCAATTCAGCCTCGGGACAAAGTAGCGGATAATGGGGCTCAACAAAATCTGGATACCGTCCTCTGCCCTACAGAAGCAGACAATTTGATGGACAGGTCTGAAATGACTGACGGCACTCACTTGATGACAAGAAATGTAGCAGATGCTGAGGTCGAGACTCTAAATGTGGTGGCTGGTGTGTCAGGATGCATTCTGGGACCTGTAGTCCTACCTTCCAATCCTGATGAAGTTCCGAAGTCATTGGTAGTATCGGAGGGTTCAGGCATGGATCAAATTGGAGGTAATGCAGATAACGACTTATTAGATAACTTCTTTTCTTTATCCGATGAATCCAACACATCAGATGAAGAAGATGGGCTCAGTAGGGACTGGGCAGAATATGCGCTGGGAGGAGAAGATGATGCTCGATCTATGTATACGACTCCCGGAACTGTCCGTAGAAATAAAACTGGGGTAGGGAAGAATCAGGGGGACACTCTACCTGATAACAACTCTGACGTTTTGGGGGAGAATCTAGCATGGGATTTTTCTTTCTCCGCAGTGAATCACTTACGCCTAGGCCAAAAAGTAGACCATGAGAGCTCCACTACGCTTAAACCACCTGATACTCCTAAACCCATCACACTAGAAATGATTTATGAGACAATGGTCTCACACAGAGCGGAAACTCGATTGGAGAACGCTAGAACACAAAGCGCCTGTCGGAAATTACAAAATGCCATTAGACGCATTAACAAGTCAAGCGCTGAGATAGGCATCAGAGTTAATGAGACTGAAAATCGTATCTCTGCTCTGGAAGATGCATTGTCGACGCAGAAAGATATGGTAACTGCTTTAAAAAACAGAAAGATGACGCCACTTGGAAATTATCTGAGCTCGAAAATCAAATGCGACGGAATAACTTACGTGTGCTTGGTGTTCCGGAGGGGGCGGAGCGGGATGATCCGAGACAATTTATTATTCAAATGTTTACCGAGGCTTTTCCGGAACTTTCCCAATGGGACTGGGGAACTCAGATCCAAAGAGCTCACCGATTTCCTATCTATAAAAAACAGCAAGCTACCCAGTCAGGTTCGGATTCTATATATCCTCGTGCTATTCTGATCTCTAAGAACAATTTCTTAGCAAGAGAAGCTGTTTATGATCTAGCTCGTCCCAACCGTAAGAGACTGGCTAAGGGGATCCACTTTTTTGTCAGACCAGATTTCTCCCATGAAACAGTTTCTCGTCGATGGCACTTGCGCCAATTAATTCCTATGTTTCAAGCAAAAGGCGCGCAAGCGTTTTTAATGAATCCTGCTAAGTTAAAGGTGGTGGCGCAGGGTCAAAACAAGTTTTTTTTCTCTGAAATAGCGGCTAACGAATTTTTGCAACAATTGGCGCCTTTGGGCTGAAGATAGTAATGTGATTGAGTTAGCAGCTCATATGTAGTAGTCACTTTGGGCTCTTGTTTTAGGGTTTGGGGGAAACCGCGGGTGAGTGTCTCCAACTCCCCATCACCAGGACCACGGTCCTATTGCCTCATTATTGGGTGGGTAGGGTGGGAGGGGGGAGGTTGGAGGTTGGGGTGGAGGGGGGTACAGTAGAGGGGGGGAAGGTTGGGGTGAGGGTGAAGGGAGAAATGGGGGGAAAAAAATATGTTTTGCATCCGTCTATTACATCTTTATGTTTCGTCACTTGAACTACTTATGATTGGTTTATTTAAAGGGCTCTTAGTTTTGCAACTAAATGGCTAGCTTGAACTTAATAATCCCCACATATAATGTTTGTGGCCTTAATAGCTATGAAAAACGAAGGAAGATACAAATGGAACTGAAATTTATTAATCCTGACATTATATGTATCCAGGAAACACATATTCCGTGGTTGGCACGACAGAAATTAGATGAGTTGGGGTATGCTACGCTAGTTGCCTCTAAACAATCGGCCACAACGCGGGGGGTGGCTATTCTGGCCCGTCCTTCTAGAATTAAAACTGAGCGTATTTTAGCAGACACATATGGCAGATGGGCTATTCTTGAGTGTTTAATTGGAAATAAGCGGTTTACCCTTTGTACAATTTATGGTCCTAATGTGGATGAGGCAAACGTATTTAATTTCCTAAACGGTGAGCTTGCTCTATGGCCTTCACCAGTTGTGTGCTGTGGGGACCTTAACATCCATTTAGATAGTGATTGGACAGGCTCCTCCTCGGCTCCATATCGGGGTCGTAAACCTAAGGTTTTCCAGGCATTAAAAAACTTGATGGCGGACCATGGACTGGTTGATGGGTGGAATTTTTTATATCCACAGATACCCGGCTATACTTTTTTTTCTTCTCCACACACTAAGTTTTTTCGGTTGGATTATTTTCTTATTCCCGTCGCTTGGGCTTCCGGCTGTCAAATCCAAATTCACCCTAAAGTGCTATCTGATCATGCCCCCGTTGTCATCTCCATTCCTAATGTTGCTACCATACGTCTCAATAAGACCTTTACCTTTGATAGGAAGCTTTTGCTTGATACCTCTTTTGTGTCCTACATGAAAAAGTGGATCCCAGATTTCTTCCTGCGTAATCGCTGTTCAGCAGAACCCGCGGTAGTCTGGGATTCCTTTAAGGCTAGCTTCAGAGGTGAGGTCCTTAGCTTTGTGTTACATTTGCAGAAATTGCGGAAACAAAATCTGATACAGCTATACACTCATCTACGGAATGCGGAATTGGATCTTATAACTAATTTACAGGCAGCCATAGATCCTAAGGATAGTCTTGATAAATTAGCTCGTTGCAAGGCTGAGATTAATCTTGTTTGGGCCCAAGAGATCTCGCTTAAATATCATCTTTACCGGAAACAGATGTATGAATATGGTGAGACAGCCGGGAGATGCTTAGCTCAAAGGATCCGGGCGAAAAAGCAGATGTCTAACATTAAATCCATTTATAATGACCAACAGGTATTAATCCAAGATCCCGGGGCCATCATGAAAGTCTTTCATCAATTTTACTCTGATCTGTATTCCCAGTCGGATGCTGATGATATCCCACCTGATCTTGGGCTTCCAGTTTTAGAATGGGACAGACTTGACCCTGCCGCAGTAGAAAGATTGGATCGTCCATTTTCTGATGAGGAAATTGAGCGAGCAGTCTTTAATCTTCCCTCTGGTAAGGCAGCTGGCCCCGATTCCCTTCCATCAGAGATTTATAAGACTTTCTTTCAAGAACTTCGTTTTGATTTGTTGAACACTTTTCAGGCGGCCAGGTTGGGCATTCCACCTCAATCATGAGCCGCTGCCCATATAGTTATATTCCCGAAGAAGGGGAAACCTCCAGATCAACCCGGGTCATACCGTCCGATATCGTTGCTCAACTGTGATGGTAAACTATATGCGAAATTGATGGCAAACCGTATGGCCCCTCTTGTTGCGGGCCTGGTATCACTATAACAACATGGCTTTGTGCCGGGGCGTGGGACGGTAGATCATGTCAATAGGGTCATCGCACTTCTCGACGTCGCGCAGGCTGAGTCCAGATTTCTGGGTCTTGCCCTGCTCGACGCCGAGAAAGCGTTTGACCGTGTATCCTGGAGGTTTTTGTGGGAGGTCATGACTCGTTTAGGATTTAGTTCTAGCTTTCTCCGGGCTCTCCAGATTTTTTATCAGTCCCCTACTGCAAGGATCTGTGCCATGGGCTTTAAATCTGAGGAGGTTCAGATCAGTAGAGGGACCCGACAAGGCTGCCCCTGTTCCCCAATTCTTTTTGCTTTTTATATCAATCCCTTTGTTAAAATGCTCGAGCTCAGCCTACAAATTCCTCCTTTTATAGCTCATGGCGTGAAATATAATGTTCTCGCGTATGCGGATGATATTGCCGTTATTACTTCCGATTTGAATGAGGCTTTACCCTTTATAGAATTGTTAGCAGAATCATTTGGGAAATACTCTGGGTATAAACTTAATAAATCCAAAACACAGTGTTTGTGCACAGATCAAACTCTTGCATTTGATAATAGGATAATGGAAGAGGTGGTTTACCTGGGTATCAAGATCAGGCCTAATTTGGAGGAACTTGTTAATACTAATTGGATCGAGATACTGGATAAATCTAAACACGCATTGGAATCTTGGCAGAGTTTGCATCTTACTTTGGTCGGTCGAGTTAATTTACTTAAAATGATTATATTACCCAGAGTACTTTATTTTTTTAGAGCTGTTCCCTTATTAATCCCTAGGTGCCAAATTGGCCAGCTACAATCAATCTGTGAAAAATATCTATGGGCCCCAGGCAAAATCCGCAGAGCTTCACGTTTTATGACACTCCCTCTTCTCCGTGGGGGTTGGGGAGTACCGGATTTCGCCCTGTATCAGATGTCATGTTTACTTTTAAGGATGCGTACCCTTCTGACTGGAGAGGAAATATCCAATTTGGCAGAAAATCCCTCGATCTATCATATCACTCTTGGTTCATTTGCAAAAAATTGTCTGATTTCCAATTTTGACAGTAGCTACTACAAACGTACACGATTTAAAACTATCATATCCGCTTTCAATACTTGGAAAACTGTCCAGAAAATGTGTAATATACCTAAATTCACGATATATACTCCATTTAAGGCTCCATACTTATTGCCGTCAATTTTTGGTGACGCTGTCGCACGATACTGGTACTCCAAAGGTATCACATGTCTTGGTGACT
Organism: Triturus cristatus; assembly: GCF_964204655.1. Taxonomy (NCBI): domain Eukaryota; kingdom Metazoa; phylum Chordata; class Amphibia; order Caudata; family Salamandridae; genus Triturus; species Triturus cristatus. The sequence goes on from NC_140593.1 coordinate 980,166,973, forward strand.
TCGTTTCTGCTGAAGGTTTTTTTCTTTCTTTTGATACTCTTAAAGCAGAATTTGACTTAGCTAACAATCAATTTTTCAAATACTTACAGATTTGTGATTTTCTATATAAACGTACCATGCCGCTGTCTTCCAATTGTATCATTGACGCTATCAGACTACAATCACCCATTGGAGCTATTTATAAACATTTATTAGCACATCGTACAGATGATATTGACAAAACTAATGAGAAATGGTCAGGCCGGCTAACATCCGCCTCTATTAATATTCAAGAATCTATTAAAATGGCCCATATGATTTTCTTTTCTGCGTCATTAAAAGCACAACTATACAAAACTATTTTTAATTTATATCACACACCGGCTGTGATGATGAAATGGGGTAATTCACCCTTATATTCTAACTCTGGTGAATGTTTTCGCTGCAAAGCTGGTGAAGCTGACTTATGGCATGTTTTTTATGCTTGTCCTTCTCTAACACCTTTCTTTAATCAAATTTCAAATTTTCTGGGTTATGTTCTTAGGAAACCTGTTGTATTTTCATCAAAGTTAATCTTATTCGGTATAGGGGAGGAAGTCATTGAGGGGCATCCTTTATTCGAGTTTCGCTTTTTTCTTTTCATTATTGCTGCTACAATCCGCTTATCCATAGCAACAGCCTGGTTGCAACCTCAAGCCCCGAGTTTTGACATATGGCGATCTAAGCTATTTAATTTGTATAACATTGAAACCAGTATATATTTGTTAAAAAAACCTCGCAAAAGACTTTTGGGTCTCACTATATGGCGCCCTTTAAAAGATTATCTTGTTGATGTTTAACTAATATGATTTGATCTGATTTGATCTGATGTGATCTGACAGAATGATATATGTTATTTAATTTGTTTTATGTTTGCTGATACTTTGTAATGGCTGGTTTGTGGAACATATTAAATAAAAATATAAAAAAATAAAAATAAAAAAAAATCCACAAATTCACAGATGTTCGGTGAATCCGTAGGAAATAAAAAGAAAAAACAACTGCAGGGTCCTCCCCAGCATAGTCTCTTTTATGTACTGTACCCCTCATAGGTACACATAGATCCAGCCTATGCATTTAACATGCCCGGACTGTATACGTCATGTATTGTAGCACTCGTAGGTACACACACATACACCCGGAACATGTGTTTGTGTTGCATGCACAGCACAGCACCACATCCTTGAGGTACTGCACCACTCAAAGGCACATGTACAGCCAGGATATTAATCCACCAAGCATGACCTTCCAAGTACTACGGGCCCCATTACGATGGTGGGTGGATTTTGTACGCCCGCCACCGTAACGCTTAACGGGACGGACCGCCAGAGGTGCAGTGGTCCCGCTAGGCCAATTAGGATGCGACCACCACCCTGGCGGTCGCATCCCGCATCATTTACATAGCGGCGGGCTGTGCTGTAAGCAGCACCCGCTGCAATGTAAAATCTGCATGTTGTGCATTGGCATGCACATCGTGACAGGCACCGCACAGTGCCTGCTACCTTGTGTGTGACAATGAAGGTGGTACCATAGGTACCCTCCAAGTGCAGCCACCCACCCCCCACCTCCCTGGGGGCCCGCAACCGGCCCCCAAAGTCATTTTTTGTATGCCTTTCCATGGCAGAGTCTCCGCCATGGAAAGGCATACCCACCGTAGGCATCCTAATATGGATGGCGGTGCCACCATGTTGTGTGGCTTTTCCGCCCAGCCGGCAATCCGACTGGTGGAAAAGCGGCGGACGGACTTTTCATCCGCCGCGGTACCCCCGCCATAGTAATATGGCGGGGGGTACATTGTCCTGGGATGGCGTGCGGATCTCCAATGCCCGCCACCGTCGGCCGGGCAGTGGCAATCCTCACAACATCATAATGGACCCCTACATTATCACTATATTGTACCCTTTCCAGACACACATAGACTCAGCACAGAAATACCACCTCTGCACCGAGCAGCACTTCACACCAATCTGATGCAGGTCAAGGGTCAGTTAAACACACAGTAGCAGAACATTAAAGGTAAGTGAGACTGTAGACCTCAATCCAGTGACACAGAGAAAAAATGTACTTCTCCACTCCTGTTTGTGGATGCACCCCAGGGAGTGTGATTGGTTGTCAGTGAACTCACAGGACATCATTTGCACCATTCTATGTGTTTAACACTGGTGTTGAGTGTTGCAACGGTGAGGTGGGGTGAGGAGGGGCATATGTGAAGGTCCTACTTGTGTTTGACAGTTAGCGAGTGTGACATTGAGCCATGTGTGTTGTGCTGATGACATACACATGTCAAATAAGTTGACACAGATGTGTGGCTGATTACTGTTTGACTTTAGACACTTCCTATCATCCCTGTGCCTATGCATGGCTTGCCTTGATGTATCCCTGAGTTTTTTCACAGAGGTCACATTGGTTTAATTTCACTCACTGTACCACCCATGTCTGATTTGTTGGCCTAAGGGCGGTGTGATATGTTCCTTCTCTTGCATGTGATGTACACATGCTATGTGGCTTGCTCCATGGCTTTCCAACACTGTCCACTTTACTTTTGGCCGGCCTATTTATTATCCTCCATTGCTGCTGACCTATGGAATGAGTATGCGGCAGAGTTTCAGTGTGGGGTGTTTGTGAGTGACTTGACAGGCAGTGTGAACAGTTCAGTGGATGTTCATATGCAGTGTGAGTCTTCAATTTGTGATTATACTCAGTTTGCTTCATATGAGTGGAAGGTAGGTGTGAGGAGGAGGGTTGTCCAGCCCATGAGCTTCGGTGCAGGGTGTTACTCTCCACCCCCCCTTCCAAGACAGGCTCCCGTGTCCTTTGGTGTGTGAGGCGCAGGGTCTAGCTACACCTGGCAGATTAATTGTGCAGGGGCACAGGAGGAGCACACAGCATGTTCCCAAATGGGTGTGGCAAGCGTAGTGTGTGCAGGGTGGAGGTGAAGCCCTGTAAATCTTTGTGGACTGCCCATGCCTGGCGCCGGCCTGGCCTACTACATTATTTGCAGGTTTTCACGCGTCTTGACCGCTGCGGTGACATGACCGGGACATTGCAGTGATTTCGCTCTTGAAGGGTGACCCAGATGCGGGGGTTTGGGTTTCTAACAGGTAAGACATGTGTGGGTACACTGGGGGATATATTCCTGTCCCCACCAGAGTGTCTGATGTGGACAGGAACCGTATATATCAGCACAGGAGTTGTGTGTTGTGGTTGTGTGGGAGTAGTGTATTTGCGTACCTGCGGCGTTATCCACGAGGGTGCATTATTTGCTGGTAGTGGATGAGGTACAGCAGTGGAAAGGCTTGAAGAGCTGGATCCGGACCGGGTGGGGGGGACCGGGAGTCTGGTTTCGCGCTCCGCTGTCGTGCTTCTGCCGTCCCTGGGTGGGTGGTTTCTGCGCTACGGTCTGATGGGCTGTTTGGGGCATCGTGATTTGTACGGCAGACGGGACGTCATTCTGCATGGCGGTGCGTCTCTATTTGCTCCCTCCACCGCAGTGGCAGGGCAAATTTCTGGCAGTTCACGTCGCTCCGCGGCGGACGGAAAATGGGCCATGTGTGCCCATTGTAATATGGTGGGCGCGAAGACTGCTGCTGGAGTGCGGAAAAGATCATTTTCCGCCAGCACCGCGGTTGTGCCTCTGTCCACCATCATAATGAGCCCCTAAAATAGGTCTTAAACTTAGTAAGCAAACAAAAACAATGCACGAATACCTACAGCACAAAACTAGACTCTACCCAAACACCAAAGGACTAGGATAACTAGACACAAAAGCCAAATCTATCATTTAAACATAGGACAAAAGCAAACACCATGGAGCATTTAAAAATTACAACCCAATTAAACAACATATTTCTACTCTTTTTTAAATTAATAATTATAATTATGTCATTTAGAAAATAAAAATGAACGTAAAAAATTATGACATAATATCATTATTAAAATAAAAAAGAAACAAGCAAACTAAATATTAATTAAAAACATATCCCACACATAATAATAAAAAATAACTTACAGTTTTGTCACAGTAGATGGTCCTCAAAAACAAACAAATCCATAGTATTTGAAACGAAACACAAATCCATTAAAAAAGGAATTCCCCCCAAAAATTAAACAACACAACTATAGAAAAAAGGCTACAACGATGCAATCCTCTCAATAACGAAACCCTCAAAAACCAAAAAATTAGTTAAAAAAAACCACTCCAACAAACCCAAAAAAATAAAAAGAAATGTAATAAAGTAATTTGTTCCAAAGAAACAAAATACATCTTCAGCACCATAGCTTATCGAAATGGTAAACCTGCAAAAAAAGAAAACAACACCCTCCCACATGAACACATAAAACCCACACACATTAATTACAACATCACATAACTAACACTATATAACACTCTACTGCTCTTCAAAACTAGGTCAAGCACACCAAACACTAAACTACCAAATTAACACCAAACTACAAAAAAAAATTAACATTTAACACTCTAACAAGTCTAACTACACTAAAATTACCATAAAAGTAAATTAAATCAAACTTCCCTCAAGCGACAAAAACACAGCCCCCAACCACGAGGGTCCGTCTTCCAAAATGACATATAAACAAAATAGATAGACAGAAAAGTGAGCAAATGGAAAAAAATGGCTGCGTAATAAAAATGAAAAAAAAGACTACCTCCTCAGATACCATCACACCGGTTCCATTCATCATGAGGTGTTCCACCATGTCGATGAAAGAAAACTTCTTTCAATTTGAAGATCAGCTCTTCTTACAGGTATCAGGAACTTCCTTGGGGAGTATCTTTGACCCCAGCTTTGTGAACCTCTTTATGCATGTCTTCTAGCAGGATGTCGTCCTCTCAGATAGCAATCCATACCTTGCCCATATCCATCTCTGGAAAATGTATATTGACGACATCCTGGTGGTCTGGAGGGGTGACGATACAAACATCAACACCATCCATGAATGGCTCAACACTTGCAATGGCCACCTCAGGTTCACATGTAAGTACCGTCACAATCAATTGGCAACCCGCACTCCCGTGTATTCAAAGTTCATCCATTGGTTAGTCTTTTTTAGGGTGCAATCCTGGTGTGTACTCTGTCCCATAACACCAAAGAATATCCAACACATGATGCTGGTGCATAGCTATGCATCAGTCCCAGGATGCGACACCTTCATATTAGATGAAAAATCATCCTTTGACCATAATTTATTCATTTTAAGCATTTTTTTATTAACTTAATCCTCGTTTTCTCTTTTCAATATGTCGAACTGGTATGCATCCACTGCTACTTGTTATTTATTAAGTCATTGCATTTACTTCTATTACGAAGGGGGTAGTATTCGTTTTTCAATAGATGGGATTGATTTTCACTCGAGTCTTGGCATGACATTATAATGATAGTGTTTTCTGTGATTAAAGTATCTTGCGTTGCTATAGGTTTAGACGCTTTTCAACAAAAATTATTTAAATCGTACTTTTAAAGTGTCCTTGATGTGCTGTTTTTTCACTCTTTAAAGTTACACCTGAAGAAGGTCGACAAGCCCGAAATGCTTTGGGTCAAAAAAACTTCATGACTATTTGTTGTATTGGCTTTTTCGACATGCTGTAATAAAGGCCTGTGAGCATAATACATGCATTTGAAAATCGAAACTACCAGTTCGACATATTGAAAAGAGAAAACGAGGATTAAGTTAATAAAAAAATGCTTAAAATAAATAAAATTTTGGTCAAAGGATGATTTTTCATCACATGTAAGTACAGCAGAGAAAAACTTGCATTCCTGGATCTCCTCATTGTTCCATCTGAGGGTCATTTGGAAACAGAACTGTACCAAAAACCCATTGCCCGGAATGCCTTGCTCCAATACGAGAGTTATCATCCCAAGTCATTGAGTGAGAACCTACCTTTTGGCCAATTTCACAGGCTTAGGTGGAATTGTTCCGGTGTGGAAAAATACAAGGAACATGCACTGACATTAAGAAGCAACCTTTTGGACAGAAATTATCCGACTGCGCTAGTTAAGAAATCAGCTAAACGAGAGCGCTCAATAACAATAGAGATGCCCTGCTGGACAACCCGCCTAACAAACAACAACAGACGAGACTGGTGTGCGTCATCACCTTCAGCTCCCTCTCGAACGCAGTGAAAAAATACATAATGTGTAACTGGAACATTCTCAACAAAGACCAATTGACCCTGCAGAAACCCTTGTTCGCATTTAAAAGAGGTCGCAACCTTAGGGACAGTATGGTCCATACTAGATCTCCACCCACAGCCATACAGAGGCCTAACACCCTATGGCATCTTCCACCCGTCCAAGGTCACTTTTCCTGTGGCTCCTGCACCGTCTGCGCCCAAACCAAAGCCACTAGGGCTATTGATATTGGCACAGTTAGACCATGGGAGTTAAGACATCACACTAACTGAAACAGTGAGAGGGTCCTCTACCTTATCACTTGCCCATGCGATCTCAGATATGTGGACATGACCACACAGAAGGTATGCACATGCATATTGGAACATAAAAGTACTATTAAATGCGCCAAACACACAACAAGGCTTACAAAACACTTTGTAGAAATGCATCACCAGGCAGACACACTCACCTGGACAGTGCTTGACAAACCCAACCTCAGCGCGTTGACGCCAATCTTACCAAGAAACTATTGCGGATTGAACAGAGATGGGTGTTCAGATTGAATACTTCGAATCTGGGACTCAATGACGACATTCCCTGGCTGGCTCTTACTTAATCCTCATAGTACACCAGGCATTTTGCCTCCCATCTCACTGCCCTTTGAGTTTTATCTGTGTAAGTCCTGCTTTATCCTTGCAAGTCCTGGTCCTCATGGCACGCACTCCGTGTCTTGTTAGGCACCTTTAGGCACTGTTTGGACATTTTAGGCACGTACCTCGGGTGCTCCAGGGGCTGCTATCACGGGTTACTATTTATTTCAACCATTCTTTCGGTCCTTTCACTTCATTGGGTCTGCACCCTTTGAAACTGGCTCCCTTTTGAGACTGGGTTCTCTTCCTCATTTCTGTTGCCCTATAGACTCACTTCATCCGGACCTGTGTTCACATGAACCATGCCATTTTACCCCTGTTCCTGAGTGTCACACAGGCCTTTTTCCGGGGCCATTTCATTTCTAGGTGTGCCTCCCCACTTCTTGCATAGTGCTGCTATACTTGTTGGTTGTGGCTGACTTCTGTGTATATCCCATTTCACTTCTTTTTTGTTGTTCTGTGATCGCTGCCGCACCCGGACTACAACTACAATTGAGTGGTAAGCAGTTTTTGGGCACTTTTGTCTGTAAATTTATTATTTTTCTGGTTTTCAGTTGCGCACAGCAGCATCTTCGTCTGTTTGCCCAGCGCACTTCACAGTCTTACTTCAGTAGTTTACCCTGCTGAGTCTCTTTGGCATACATATACAGATGGGTCCCGACTGCCTATCAGCCGTTCCCCGATTACGCCACCGGTGGTCTTCGGATCATGGTTTTTCACGGTCCTTTTTTTAATTTCTGCCAGCCGCACTGTTTACCCAGCTCACATGCTTCTACAGGTGACAGCTGCTTAGCAGACCTCCCGCTGCCCCGCTACAAGGGGCCTCAGGAGTAAGCCTCTTCACGGGCCGGCAAGGCATCTCTGTCAGCCGCTGTGTTTACTTAGTTTTCAGTCAGGCGTTCAGGATGGCCCCCACCACAACAACGGGGAACGCACTTTCGCAAGCGTCTTTCTGTATTTTGCCAACACCATTCCTCCTTGGTTTCCTAGGTTTTACTGTGCAAGGCATGAGCGACTACATTTTGAATGATGGCTGCACTTTCACCTTCATTGTGATCACTAGAATACACTCATCACAGCCGCCGGCTACCCCAGTGCAATCCCACTATTACAGCTCTTTGAGAATACTTGTTTGGGTCACTAATGACAGTGTTTAGCCGCATCCTTGTTCCACCCGGCACATATGGTCTGTCCTATTCCTGTGAAACACCGATCGATCAAGGCGTACTGACTAACAATCACAAACATCACGCATTGCTGTGCGTGCATTCACTGTTTTGGTCAGTTTTGCACGTTAGTCTTTTCACTAACTCGCGCTTATGATTGCTCACCTACTGTTTGGCTTGCTTATACTATTTTGAACAACTCTTCACTTTCTTCTCTACTTTAACACCACCACCTTTATCTACTAAGTTGGGTTGGCGTTATGTACCTTTGGCTCAGAGCCCAGGACAGATGCAGTTAATTTTCTAACTTTTGTAGGTGAGTCTCGCATCTTTAATCACTTACCATGTTTTAATAAGTGATCTGACTACATCTATCGATGTAATTGTTTTGGTTGTCTGTTGTGCTATGGAGCAGCCATGCAATATGTGCTTTTCTTGTCACATTTTAAATGGCGATACAATGTCTTTATGCTTCACCACAGGACCCATCGGTGAATCTACTGAACTACAGGACCACTCGTTTAATATTATACACCGCCGTTTTTGTTACTTTCACACATTTGTATTGTTGTGTTTACCCACTGATTGCAGTAGCTGTTACTTGATCCTGATGAAGGCCATGACACTGTGATAGGTCCCAAAGGCCGAAACATGTTAATCGTCTTCTAATGCAGCTGTCTCTGATGTCGGCAGTTGCATTACTAGCTATCTGTTTCTAATCCTGTCACAAGGTAGCAGAATAAAGCTTGCCATAGCTATCCTTGTAGCAAGTTTTAACCACAATTCACTCTAGCACTGCACCTCACCCACAAGACACCACCCTCACATAGGGTTTTAGAGTAACCCCCCCTTCCAATATAAAACATCCTTGAGCTCCTCCCTTGCAGTGAGAAGGTTGTAGCCCATGTTAAGACTCGGTTCTTTACGTGAGGAGGCACCCCTAAGATGAAGCATGACACCTTTGGTGAGTGAGGGGAACCATCCTTAAAAGGGATCCCCCTCTCGAGCATGGTTGTTACATTCCACATGCCCCTCAGACTTATGTTCTGGACCCGTGGGCTCTTTTTGTGATAGGTATTATAAGTGGGGAGTGTACCCACACAGGTCCTTAAACCTTCTCCAAGCCCCCCTTGTGTTTATTAGTGTGACCCTACCCCAAGTCTCCGGTGCTCAAAACAAAATGCTGTGGAGCCCTTTCATGGAGGAGGAAGTACGCCACGCGATAACGAACCTTAAATGTTATAAATCAACCAAGCCTGATGGGCTGACAGACCACTTTTACAAAACATACATGGCATAACTAGCCCCCTGTCTGGTCTCGTTGTTCCACTACATGGCTGACACAGGTACCGTCACTGCCTCCATGAGTAAGGTACTAGTATCCCTTATACTCAAACAAGGCCAGGATCGGACAAAGTGCGGCTCCTATTGCCCGATCACCCTGCTGAACCTAGATGCTAAATTATATTCCAAAGTCCAAGCCACTAGACTTGACAATCTACTTCCAGACTTTATCCACACTGACCAAGCTGGATTTGATAAGGGCAGACAGACATATGACAACATCACTTTACTAGATCAAAAAAAGCTAAAAATAAATCAGTACCAGCCATCCTCCTAGCGCTAGGCACTGTGGAAGTGTTTGATCGAGTGGACTGTCCCTTTCTCTTCCATACTCTGAGAACGTTTAGCTTCTGCGAAAGATTCCTGACCATGATCAAAGCCAATTATTCTACTCCCATTGCGAGGGTGCTGGATAATGGGATTAGCTCCATGGTGTTTTTTCTTGAGAGGGGAACACGGCACAGATGCCCCCTTTCCTTCCCTGTTGTTTGCCTTAAGTATAGAACCATTGGCAGCCATGATACACCAGAATCCACAGATCCAGGGAATACAAATTGCGAAGAGGAACATAAGATTTCACTCTTTGCAAATGCCATCCTGCTATCCCTGGCCTCACCTCTCTTCTTGCATTTCTAGAGGGTCTGCACTGATTTGAGAAAGTGGCAAAGCTCTGTATCAATCTATCTAAATCCCATTTGCTCAATGTAACAGTCCCTACCGCAGATGTGGAAAGGCTAAACAGGTCGACACCCTTTAAATGGGCAACCCACAATATCACCTATTTAGGTATTAAGATTACTCACAAACAGAGATCTATTCCGAGCCAAATATGTGCCCTTATTGTGGCAACTGAGACTGGGCCTAAAGAGGTGGGCACCTATTTACTTATCTTTGCTGTGAGATACATGCCATTAAAATGACAGTCCTGCTGAAACTGCTCTATTTATTCCAGGGACTTCCAAAAGAGGTAGACCGTAGTTTCTTTTTGACCCTGCTTTCCATGGTGATCCCCTTTATATGGCAAATGGGGGGAGTCCAGCTCTCCTATACATTGTCACGTTTACCCAAATTCACAGGGGGTTTAGCACTACTGGACTTTAACTTATATAACAAGGCTTCACAGTTGAGAGTAATCCTGACCATTGAGTCAGACAAACACTGGCTCCACATGGACAGAGCTGTTGTTTGGAAATATATCTGGGATTTACAATGGAAACCCAGAGTGGACCGACCCCTGAATGCATACTTGAGCACACCCACATGGACAACTCTTAGGGTATGGGATGAGGTCACCAAATCAGAATCTTTGACGACTTTTTCTTCTCCTCTCACTCCTATACATTTTATTCCTGCATTTCCTCCCGCCCTATATCTAGGACCCTTTGAGGCATGGAGCACGGGTGGTGTCTCACTGTTTCAGACCTGTTCCATAAGTGGATCATCCGTACCTTTGAAAACTGGGCACGAGAATTCCAACTCGCACCCACAGAACACTTCCGCTATAATCAGCTAAAAGACTGGGCATCACAACGAGATATGTAAGAGGCAGCCACTAGAGCTCTTACACTTTTTGAGCGCTTTGCGCAGAGAGGTAGCGGTGCAACAATCTACTGTTACGGAGGCTCAATCATCCGGACTGTGAGGGACATACCTAAGCTTAATCACTCAATGGGGCTCACAGAGGCCAATTAAAAACTGTTATTTGATTGGTATCTTTATCCCACCAAGCTTATGAAAATAATCCCCCAGATCACCTCTGACATTTTCTGGAAGGGCTGCAGGCTGCTGGGTGATTTCAAAAACATCTGGTGGTACTGCCCTTAGATCCTTTTTGGTCTGAAATATTGCCACAACTAAAATCCTGGGGTACCCACTTCTGGGTGACCTTGGGTTTGTACTTTTGGGGCTTAGGCATGAATCTCTTCGATATCAGACAAATTGGGGACAAATCGGTCATTTGACTATGCCTGGGGGTGGCCAAAATGGTGGTGGTAGCTGCATGGAAGAGAGTGGACGCCCCCTCCATGACACAATGGAATGAAAGGGTATGGTGGACAGTCATGATGGAATGTATTACGGATGTCCTACTAGACTCTTATAAAAACTTTGAGTATATCTGGGACCCTGTAGTGACCTATCTCTCAAAGGGCCTGTGTACCTATCCTACTAGAACAAGGGCCCTGCATTTGTTCCAATTTTGAACACATACTGCCTCGGGGGAACTGAGCAAGCACCTGTACTGAATCAATGTTATCGAGAATCATAATGTAATACCCTGCAAGTAGCATTCCTCCTCTGGTATTTCTGAAATCCTCATGTAATGTACTTTTTTTCTCTTTGTGGTGTTTGTAGTGGTGTGGGGGGTGGGCTGTGGAATATGCCTTGTTCGGGGGGGAGACTTTGTTTATATGTTCCAATATTGGGCGACTGGGTTTGACTAGGCCATGGCCACCTCTATTCTGATGATTACTGGATTTCTGGAAATAGAAATCCCTTTTTGTTTTGAGGTGCCCTGTCGGCCTGTTTGTATTGTGACTGTATCTGAAAAATAAAGAGAATTTTGAGAAAAAAAGAGAAGGGAGCAGTGTAGGAATACTCTGCTCCTGTAAGCCTGGTGCTGGGGTACCCCAGGGACTCTGCCAGGGCTAAAGCATTTGTTTTAATTTTTGCAGTGAAAATCACAATGAACTAGCAAATTTGCAGCAAAAGTTTCTTTTTAAAGTGTGGTCTCTTGCGCTTGTTAACAGCATAGCCCTGGATGGACCAGGTCCTGGGCCTGAGGGCAATAGTTAATATAAATGAAGGGGGCACACAGGCCCCTTCCTCCATTGGACTCTTGATAAATAAAGGGGCAGGTGATGTTCCGTTCTGGCCCAGTCACTCACAGAGCTACTGACACATCCACACCACCAGATATACCAACTGACACAACCATTCAGTCCTTCTCACGTACATTCACAGACCCACATGGTTTCACTCACACACTCATACAACTACTAACACACCCACTCACAGACCTATACAGCTACTCACACAACCACTCACACACCCATAGAGCCAATCTCACACTTACTCACGGACCCATACAGTGACTCACACATCCACTTACAGATCCATAAAGTGCCTAACACACCCACTCATAGACCCATACAGCCACCCACACACCTACTCACAAACCCATTCAGACAATCACATACTCACTCACACAGGTTACAGGCTACAGTTAATAAGTAAAATTTAGAAAAACCTTCAAAATTCACAGAAAAAAAGCCAAGGTTACAGAGACGGCATAGTTAGGAAGTAGAATGGAAAAAACCTTTGAAATTCACTGAAAAAAACAAAGGCTACAGGGAAGTTATAGTTAAAAAACTGAATTTAAAAAACCTTAGCAATTCACTGCAAAAACCAAAGGTTACATGGACGTTATATTTAGGCTCAGATGCAACTCATATAAAGAAATTCAGCAGTTATAGTTACCTGAGCGAACTGTAACCTATGTCCCAGCAATGCACTGCTTACATGGTCACTGACATCACTGATGACATCACTGATGATATCTCAAATGACATAAATGATGACATCATCCATAGAACCACTCACACATCCACTAACACCCCATACAGACTCTCATACACCCACTCAAACACGAACACAACCACTCACAGAACCATTCACAGACCCATAAAACTACTTACTCATCCATAGAGCCACTCATACATCCACTCACTCACTCATATAGCCAAACACACAGCCACTCATTTCCTTATACAGCTACTCACATAACCACCCACTCACCCATCTAGCCACTCACACAGCCACACACTTACCCATACAGCTACTCACACACCCATGTATTCACCCATACTGACTCTCAACACAGCCACTCACTCACGTATATAACCACTCACACATCCAGACAACCACTTACATACCCATTCACATGACCATACAACCACTCATACACCTGCTCACTCTCCCATACAGCCATTCACACAGACACTCTCTCTCCAATACATTCACTCGCCCACCAACTCACTTAACCAACCACCCACTCAAACAGCCACTCACACAACCACTTACACATCCATACAACCACTCACACACCCACCCACATACCCCATTAGCCACTGACACAGCCATATAACCACTAATACACTTACACACCCATACAACCACTCACACACCCAGAAAACCACTCACAATGCCATTCACAGACCCTTACAGCCACTCACATACCTACTGACAGATCCATACAGCCAATCACATACCCACTCACACACCCATAAAACCACTCAGATACTCACTCGCACACTGATACAGACAGTCACACAGCCACTCAGATAAAATATATTAAAAATAGTATCACTCATTTGGAGTACAGAAAGAATAGTAATTTAACTTATGCAATATCTTAGTATGTATCTTTAAGTCTCAAAAATGTTTATGTAACACACTTGCTGGATGATGTCATCAGTGATGTCATTTGAGATATCATCAATGATGTCATCAGTGATGTCACTGACTATGTCATGAGTGATGTAAAATGTAAGGTCATAAGCAGTGCATATATAAGGAAGAGCGTTTTTTGATTTACCACTAACTTTGGCGTCATTTAACGAATCCTAACTAAATTTTCAAAACTAGTTTGATGCCCAATTCAGCTGCTATCTTTGAAAGTTTCTGGGTGATCCATCATGCGAGGGCAGAAAAAAAGGGGGGTCCCAAAATTTGTTTTCCACAAGTTAATTTCTATCGGAACCTTAGACTCGGCCCGAACTGCTGAATGGAATTACAGCAAATTTGGGAGGAAGGTAGATGTTGATCCAGGGAAGTGTCTTTTTGTGATTTGGTGTAAGTCTAATCAGTAGTTATGGAGTATTTTAAAGAAATTTCCAGTAGTATATATAGAGATGCTGAGGATCTGTGACCCCTCCCAAACTCATGCTGAGATCTGCTTGGCTCCCAACACTTTAAACCAGGAAGTGTCGGCAGTCATCTTGTGCCATGGCTTGAACCAATATGTTAGACTGCAATTATTGACTCGCATGCTATTGGAATATTTGAAAGCAGACATTATCCCTATAGGACTACAGGTTAGGAATATTCCAGGTGTCTTCACTGATAACCCAAAATATTTAGGTAATTTCAGATATATTGCAAGCACATGTTCAAGGCATCAGATGGTCCTGGCGATAGATACAGTCTCTGAAGTCCTGAAACAACTAACTGAAGAAATGAATGAGATTGAAAAACAAATAAAAGAAACAAGTTCTGTAATGGACTGCAAAAAGGTCCTAGAACAAGTTTAGAAAGCTGTGGGCGAATTCCACAGAATAGAACAGAACAAACAAAAAGTGAAAGTTGAGAAAGACATAATATCTTACACAATAGAAAGGACATACCCTTACTTAAATAAAGATTTTTACCTGAACGGAAACTATAGGAATCCACAAAACACACAACCTTGGGGCAGATTCAAAAAGCGGAATACCCTAGTGGCTTTTTCAGACACCTCTGCTGAATCCTCTGACAACTCCGACCTCGGGGAGGAACCAGTACTTCTGCCAGAACGCCTAACCAGCCTTTTTGAGGGAGAGATCAGGATGAACCCCCCAGATGGGGTCGAACCAGATAACAACGCTGGTTCAACGCACCAGGGGAGTGCCAAACACGTCAGAAATTCTACCAATGGTAATGCCCTTAACTAATTCACCCAATATGGAAAATCCTTAAGCTGTGCCCATCTTCAATCTCTCTTCACATCTACTCTCAGAAAAGGAGATTTTGCTATCAAGCAAGGGCCATTCCTTTGTACCCACTGCGCGTCCTAACTTCCTGGACCTACAAACAGAGCTCATGTGATTCTTTCACAAAATTCCTCTCCATTCTTATTTTATGACCAATCCTGGAAACCCCAGTTCAGCCAACACATTATTTCGTCCACCATCCACTTCCCCCCCCAAACAGCCTCCCAAATGAAATACACACTTTCGAAAAAGTGGTCTTGAAAGAGATGTCCAAACTTGAGGCAGCACACAATTTTGTCCCTCATAATATCCCACTGCAAGAGA
Source organism: Triturus cristatus (assembly GCF_964204655.1). Classification (NCBI taxonomy): domain Eukaryota; kingdom Metazoa; phylum Chordata; class Amphibia; order Caudata; family Salamandridae; genus Triturus; species Triturus cristatus. The sequence continues at coordinate 980,182,356 of NC_140593.1, forward strand.
GGCGGGCCCTAACAGATCTGAAGGCTAACCAGTTTGTGGTTATTAAACCAGATTACAAAGGCGGGGGCATAGTGGTTCAGGACATTGAGCTTTACAAACGAGAAGTGATGTGACAATTTTCTAACACCGATCATTATTGTCGACTCAACGCCAATCCCACCGAGAAATCCAACAACTAATCTCCACAGCAACAGAGGAAGCCAGAACCAAGGGCTATTTGAGCCAAAATGAATTTCTTTTCCTAAACACTAAAGTACCAAGGACCCCAGTCATCTACAGTCTTCCTAAAATCCATAAAAATAGTGAGACTCCACCAGGAGACTCCACCAGGATGACCTTTTGTCTCCAGTTGTAGCTCTAGCCTTGAACCCCTAGGTCAATATGTGGACTTCTTCATTAAAGACAATGTCGCTCAGACCAGATGCTATATTAGGGATAGCATGGACACAATCAATCACATAGAATATCATCCATTCAACTCTGACTCAGACATCCTCTGCACATTAGAAGTGGAATCATTATTACCAATATACCAGGCAGGTGATCTGACAGTTATTGAGAACATACTGAATTCTAGACCATGCCCCCAAGCTGTGCCCACACCTTTCATTTTACAACTCCTGAACATATGCCTCACATGGAATTTTTTCCTATTTGACAGCCAATTTTATCAGCAGGTAAAAGGGACATCTATATGGGGACGTTTTCGCCCCTAATTTTGCCATCCTCTACATGGACGAACTTGAAACCTCTAGAATATTGACTCCCACCAAACCATTTCATGACAACATAACTGTCTGGAAGCGTTACATTGATGACATTTTCCTGATTTGGCATGGTGACAAGGACAACCTGTTATTCTTCCATGACTGGCTCAACAATAAGTGCAATGGTCTTAAATTCACTCTCTCACATAACAAGACTGAGATTGCATTTCTTGACCTTACAATCAAGCACATAGATGGCTGTCTTCACAAGCCTCTACAGGAAACCAACAGAATGCAACACATTGTTACGCTATGAAAGTCACCACCCTAGAGCCCTCCTTGACTCACTACCTTTCTCAAAATTCCTTCGTATCAGGAGGAACTGTTCCTTCAAAGTGGATTATTTCCATGAGGCGCAATTTCTGACTAACAAACTAATCGCTAGAGGGTACCCACGTAAGCTAGTGCGTAGATCATTTAAAAGGGCTTGGTACTGCCCATGGGAAACCCTCCAAAAGCTAAAGAGACAAGCTAGAACCACTTGGTATGTGTGACCACTTTCTCTTCTATCTCTAACAGAGTCAGAAAATGTATCCCTAAAAATTGGCCCATTCTAAATGCCGGCCACCTTAACCTTGAGCGTCCTTTGTTTGCATTCTGAAAAAATAAAAACATAAAGGACCCCCTCATTTGAGCCGCACTACCAGTAAGGAAAGCCCCTCCAGCATTGAATGACCATTGGAGCCTAGAACCTTTATCTAGGCATGATGAATGTGGTAACTGTGTGGTTTGCCAATTTACAATCGAATGTAAAGAGTTCAGTTTTGGCAAGGTCAAAATCCAATTACATTAGTTCTAAAATTGTAACAACTCAAATGTTGTATATGCTATTCTATGCCCCTTTATCATGATCTACATCAGACAAACTATTCAGAAAGTGAGAATCCACATCTGTCAACATCAAAGCAGGCTACGCTGCAAGACACCAAACGCTCGCTGGTGGATCACTTCACCCACAAAGGACATTCAGAAAAGGACATCCAATGGCTTTTCATCAGTGTGATAAAAACCCTACCACGTAGAGCGGACATTAATCAGATACTAAACAAAGAAGAGTTGAAGTGGATTCTTCAAACTGGCAGCCTCCACATGGGTCTCAACCAACAGGAGGAATGAGCAACCCTGTTATGAATCATCATGCCAATTTAAATGTATTGTATTAAACAAATGTGAAAAGGCTTTAATTGTACAATTACTGTAGATAATACTGAGATCACCTAGTCATTTTCACAATTGCAGGAATACATTGAGATGGGGTTGCTACCCTGCCTCTGTTATTTTTGCCATCATTTAGGATACAACTGTTCCACTTTTACCTGTGCTTGCGAGTGCCCCTTATTTATGGTACAACTTTGCCCAAAATGATATGTTTTCTCATCCACCCACCTCAGAAGTATCTCTATATTAAATATACCAGCAATTTTGGTCGAACCACTAATATGCCTAAATCTGCTCCAATTCAGATATTGACTATTACTGTACTGTGTCAATAACGCAAAAAGATGTCTGTTGTACAATTACCGCAGGTAATACTGATATAACCAAATCACTCTCACATATGTAGGAATACATGAAGATTGGGTCCCTAACCTATCCCTGGTAATTTAATTTCTATCAAGCAATTGTCTGATACCACGTACGATCATGTCTGTATTAATGGTTCCTTCCAATGTTTACTGTACCATGCTGTTATTGGATGGACCCTCAAAATCATCCCGGCTCCAATATTGTGCAGATCCTTAGCTCTTCTCCAATCAGAGCCTTTTCTCACTTTCCCAAATTTTTCCTGATTATTCATAATTTTCTCGTAATTTTTTCTCAACTTTCCTTAATTTGTATCCTAATGTCTCTTAATGTACTGAATATTCCACCTCACGCCACTTCCTCAAACAAGATGGCCACCACTCACACCCGGTAATACATTGTAACATTGCACGCTATGACCACGTCACAGCACGTCTCGCATCTGGCGCACCCGGCATACTTTAATTTCGCTTCCTTCACATCGGCACCCGACTCGTCTTATAGTTCCGGTGTGAAGTACAGAGGACCCGACGCATACTGCACATTCGGAAACAAAGGGTAAGCACTCGCACCGAACCCCTGTTTAATAGGCAACAGCTCCACAGCATATTTTGATAGTTTTGTTCTCGCCTGCAGGTATCTGTTCCCACAGGAACCCTTGGGCACACCAGCACTTATAAAAGTGAAGGACAGGTGAGTTTTCACTTGCTACCTCTGATTATCACATGCATTAACCCAGAAAGTTTTTGACATCTCATTACTACCCTGCAGGATTAGCCATTCCTTCCTTCGGTCCTCAAAACAATGGAATAACCAGAATCGGTAAGCTACTTCACCTTCAGTATAACCCACCCCAATTGGAACCAATCTGAATTGGATTATTTTCACGCAGTACTCTTGTCTGCAGGACCTATATTGCTGTAGGACCAACCGGAACCCCTTTGGGGTAAGTCATGTTACTCACGTCAATTCATCAAAGATCATTTATGCACTCCACACATTGCACTGGTTTCGGTAGGCTCCATTACACTGGTTTCCATAGGCTCCCCTGACGTGCGCCTCTGTGCTTGTCGCGTCATGGCCTCCGAGTTCCATCCAAAATAAGTTATACTGTTAGGACCGGTATAACCTTACACTGCCCACCATTTTTTCACTATGTAAAGTTATGCCTAGCTTTCACTTCACCTACTACCTTATGGACGCTACTCTATGGAATGGACACCCTTTCAGCAACCACCAATGGCATCATGTTACTCACTGCGCCTAGTCATGTCTGATATTCGTTTCAATATTCCTTGCATTTTCACATTCACTTCACCCAATATCCTATGGATGCTATTACACAGAATGAACCTTTTCTCATCAACCATCAATTGCATGGTCTTCTAACTAGCTGTTCTGTCATATTTTACCTCAAAATTTCCAATTTAATTCTCTCTTGCTTATCTTTCCCCCTGTTTTCCCCTCCTTATACTTTTGCAGGCATTAGTCTCAGGCATATACTCTTATGTCCTGATGATGATCCCGGTATCAAGTTAAATGGGATCGAAACATCATTGACTCTGTACAACCTGATACTTTCAGAATTGTTCATCATATTGTACTATGGAGTTGCACCTCTGTATTTGCTTGGGCAACTATACATTGGATTCCAAGCCCTTGTAAATGCCTGATCTTTCTTCTTCTGTTTTTATTTTTCAAGACGAAATGTGTCCCCATTTATATGTTCCAAGTGTGTGATTAATTTTACATACAGACATTAGATGATTTGTTTGTCTGTATGGAATTCTTTTTTTATATAGGCCTCATTGCCTATCCTTCATTCTTGTTGTTAGGGACCAGTGTTCATATAAAATTGGCTTGATCCAAGTCACATAAAAAAAGTTTTTTTGAAAGAAATTAGGGCACGGTAGAAACACCCTGGCCATTAGGCCTCTTGGGAGGTCATACAGGACCAAATAAGCATTGAAAAAAATATATTTTGGTGGTAGTCGCGCTGGATCCATGCATCCAGCGGAACATAAATAAAAAACAAAGCTCAGGCTCCTGCACTTCAATGCTAACTAGCCACTGGGTGGACCAGGTCACAGGGGCATTTTCATAAAGGAGGGGTGTGCATGGGGACCTCCCTCTTGAGGCTTATTGATGCCCAAGGACCACCACCTCGCATGGCTTGTTTATCAAAAAAAGTGCGGGAGGCGCAAGTGGCCTTCCCTGCAGCCCCAAGGACCACCACCTCCCAAGGGCTTATTTTGTTTTTTACATGGGGGAGCCTCAATGACCCCCCAGTCCCGGGTCCCAGCATCTCTCAGGAGCTTCATCTGAAAATAATGAGTGGGGCCTCGCAGACCCCCAACCCGCAGACCCAGAAGCCGCCACTTCCCAGGGTCTTTAATTACAAGTAATGCAGAGGCCTGCGCAGACCCCTACACAACCCCAGTAACTGCCACATCCCTGGGCTTTTGTCCAATTGAATGCATGGGCAAATTCTAAGAAAGGAGCAGGGCCTTGCATCCCCCCTCCTGGAGCCATACATGGCCCTGGGCACAATCACCCCCCACAGGGCCAGCTCCTGTTATATCCTGAGTTGGCCATCCCTGTGATATAGCTGTTTGCAATGGCTTGGCGGGAGCTTTGCTGCTCGCACCAAGCCACAGGAAACTGTGCTCCACTTCTAGCAAGCGAGAGCATAAGAAATGCTCTCACTTGCTAGAAGCAGTGCAAAATTGCTTTTACAGAGAGGAAGCTGAATATTAGCAGCTACCTCTTTGTAAAAGCAATGTCGGGTCCTGCAGGAGGTGGGGATCCAGCAGGGACCACAGGGGCTTTGAGGCTCCCCCCGCCATCCCCAACAAACCTAACTGGGTCCCCTGGGTGGGATCGGGGAACTCAGAAGAGCGGCCGCGCCCAGGAGATGATGAACTTGGTACGGAAATCGGCCTGGAGGGGGGCCACATAGCTCTCCTCCCCTTATTCTTGATTTTACATAAAGAGACCAGGCCCTGGGGGATGGACCGAGAAGGACCCAAGGAAGGAGGACAGCACAGCTTCCCTCCCCTAAGAAATACAAAAAAAATCAGGAAAAAAATGTCTGGCAAGTCACCGGAGGCCCTGCCCCCTTGCTCCACCACTCTGCAACCGCGTCTCCTGACTCATAACTGGTTAGGGGATGATGCCCCCTTTCCTGCAGAGAGTCCTTTAGGGGCAACAAGCCCTCCTCTTACCTCCAGTGAGTCCTAAATACCGAGATTGCTGAGCGGACTTCAGAAGCCTTGCCCCCTTTCTCAACCACATTGTAAACGCACCTCATGGCGCATTGCTGAATGGGGAATGAAGTCCACTTGGCTCCAGATTGTAACAGGTGTGACAACAAGCACACCTGTTACAATCAATCAATCAAACAGTCATTTGTAAAGCGCACTACATACCCGTGAGGGTCTCAAGGTGCTGGGGGGGGGCGCTACTAATCAAACAGCCAGGTCTTGAGCATCCTCCTGAAGGTCAGCAGGTCTTGGGTCTGTCGTAGGCTCAGTGGGAGGGTGTTCCATGTCTTGGCGGCGAGGTGGGAGAAGGATCTCCCGCCGGTGGTTGTTCTTTGGATGCGCGGGACGGTGGCGAGTGAGAGGTCAGCAGAGCGCAGCTGGCGGTTGGGGATGTAGAAGGAGAGCCGTCTGTTGAGGTAGGCTGGGCCGGTCTTGTGGAGTGCCTTGTGTGCGTGGATGAGGGGCTTGAAGGATATCCTCTTGCTGATGGGGAGCCAGTGCAGGTCCCTCAGGTGGGGGGTGATGTGGCCGTGACGTGGTACGTCGAGGATCAGTTGTGCCGAGGCATTTTGGATGCGTTGTATTCGTTTGATGAGCTTGGTCGGGGCTCCCGCGTAGAGAGCGTTGCCGTAGTCGAGTCTGCTGCTGACGAGGGCCTGGGTGACTGTCTTTCTTGTATCTGTCGGGATCCATCTGTAGATCTTGCGGAGCATGCGGAGGGTGTTGAAGCAGGAGGAGGAGATGGCGTTGACCTGCTTGGTCATTGAGAGCGTTTAGTCGAGGATGATTCCCAGTTTGCTTGCGTGATCGGTGGGTGTCGGGGCTGCTCCCAGTGTCGTCGGCCACCAGGAGTCATCCCAGGCTGAAGGGTTGGAGCCGAGGATGAGGATGAGGACCTCCGTTTTGTCCGAGTTCAGCTTCAGACGGCTGGTCTTCATCCAGTCGGCGAAGGCTTTCATTCCTTTGTGGAGGTTGGCTTTGGCGGTGATGGGGTCCTTGGTGAGGGAGAGGATCAGTTGAGTGTCGTCGGCATAGGAGATTATGTTGAGGTCGTGCTGTCGGGCAACGTGTGCGAGCGAGGCCATGTAAATGTTGAACAGTGTCGGGCTGAGGGAGGATCCCTGGGGTACGCCGCAGATGATCTCGGAGGCTTTGGACCGGAATGAGGGGAGGCGAACGCTCTGGGTTCTGCCGGAGAGGAAGGAGGTGGTTCATTCCAGAGCCTTGTCTCGGATCCCTGCGGCGTGGAGGCATGCACGTAGTGTGCGGTGGCAGACGGTGTCGAAGGCGGCCGAGAGGTCTAGGAGGATGAGTGCTGCGGTCTCAACATTGTCAAGCAGGGTCCTGATGTCGTCGGTGGCGGCAATGAGGGCAGTCTCGGTGCTGTGGTTGCTGCGGAACCCTGACTGGGAGGGGTCCAGGATTCTGTTTTCTTTGAGGTATCAGGTTAGCTGTCTGTTGACGATTTTCTCGATGACTTTGGCCGGGAAGGGGAACAGAGAGTTGGACCGGAAGTTCTTGAGGTCTCTTGGGTCTGCCTTGGGTTTTTTCAGTAGGGCGTTGATCTCGGCGTGTTTCCAGCTCTCTGGGAAGGTCGCGGTCTCGAGGGAGAGATTGATGACGTTGCGCAGGTGGGGTGCGATGGAGCTGCTTGCTTTGTTGAAGACGTGGTGCGGGAATGGGTCTGACGGAGAGCCGGAGTGGATTGTGCTCATGGTCTTGATGGTGTCATCGATGCTCACGCTGGCCCAGGCTAGCAAGGGGTCGTGGTCGATGGTGTGCAGAGGGTCTGTTGTGTTGCTGTCTGTTGGGGCTGTCTGGGTGTTGAAGCTGTCGTGGATGTCTGCTATCTTGCGGTGGAAGAAGGTGGCGAGGGAGTTGCACAGGGCTTGCGACGGCGGGATGTCGTTGGTGTTGGAGCTGGGGTTGGAGAGTTCCTTCACGATGTGCTCCTTGCTATTGTGTGCGTTGTTGTCGAGGCGGTCTTTGAATGAGGTTCTCTTGGCAGCCCTGATGAGGTGGTAGTGGTTGCGGATGGCGTCCTTGTGTGCTGCGCGGTTGTTCGGAGTTTGTTCGCTGTGCCTTTTTTTCTCTAGTTTCCGGCAGGCTTGCTTGAAGGCTAGGAGTTCTGGGGTGAACCAGCTGGCCCTCTTGCTGGTGTCTCTGTGGGGGGGTTTCTTCAGCGGGGTGAGGATGTTGGCGCAGTGCTCGATCCAGTGTCTGAGGCTGTGGGCAGCGTCGTCAGTGTTGGAGGGTTCGGTGGGTGGGCTGAGAGCGAGGTTTGCATGTAGTTGGTCTTCGATGATTTTTCTCCAGCAGTGGCGGGGGATCTGTTGGGTGCGGTGGTGTGTGGTGGGTTTCTGGAAGGTGAAGTGGATGCAGCGGTGGTCGGTCCAGAGGAGTTCGGTGGTGTGGCTGACGGAGACATGAGGACTTGAGGAGAAGACAGGGTTGAGAGTGTGGCCGGCGGAGTGGGTGGGCGTTGTGACGAGTTGCTTCAGTCCGAGGTTGGCAAGGTTATCGATCAGGGTTATGGAGTTGTTGTTGTTGTTCTCAAGGTGAAAGTTCAGGTCTCCGAGGAGGATGTAGTTGGTGGAGGTCAGGGTATGCGTGCTGATGAAGTTGGCAATGGAGTTGCTGAACTGGGGGCGGGGTCCGGGAGGTTACCTCCAGATCTGTGATATTATCACACTCTCGTTGATGCCACCCCTCTCATTCTTGTGGTAGATCTTTAGTTTCTAGGAGGGACGTCCAGTGGCCTACCCTCGTCCTCTCTTTATGTGTTTTGCAAATATAGCGCAGCTGATCAAAGCTGTGAGAGGCTTGCCTAATAAATTTCTTCAACTATTCAATGATTTTCTTGGTCCAAGGGACCCAGTGTCCCTATGAACACAATGGAGGGACTCTCATTTGAAGATGAGGAGGTGTCAGCTATTCTATCTGCCCCCTCTCTGTTGGGGGATGCCACCCTAGCACAAACCTTTGCCTATTTAGAAGATTGGGATGCCTCCTGGAAATTAAAAGAGGTCAGTTCAAAACACTACTCCATGGGGCGGTGATGACAGAGTACTTACAGGGAAATGCATCCCCCAATAGATTAATTGTGACTAATGAACCTAGAATCTTTCTGGATGATAAGGAGTTCAAGAAAGATTGGTTTCTTGTTGCATGGACATGCATAAGAGAATAGATGGTCCTGATTATAAGAACAGCCAAAAGGCTTTCAGATACTCTGATGGCCAGTGAGAACAATCTCAATGCTCGGTTAAGAACAATGCCCAAAAGAAGAAACTGGAGGAAAAAAATAATAATCTTGGAATACAGGGAATACCTGACCCAGCCAAAAATAGCGATATTTCAGAAAGACCAAAAGAAATTCGCACATGAGACCACTAATTCCTACTCCAAGGAGACAATGTACCGAAATCCACTTCAAATTTGGATGTTTCATCGCGAAGTAGCACCTCTTCACACTCATAACAGAGAATATCAAAAAGAGGGCCGACAAAGTAGAGGGCGGAGGTGGAATCAATGGGGTTTCCTCAATCAATGAGGGTTCCCCCACCCAAGCCCAGTTTTCGGTCCTCCCCAAACTACCATGGATAATCCCTGGGATTGGCCAACAAAATATAGAGTACCACCTAACTATGGTCCACCAGTCTATCTGCCCACCCCAGGGATTTCCTTGGTTCTCTTCGAACATTCCCTGTCTTGTTTTTTAGAAGGAAGACGAGGCAAGGGCAAAAGGAAAGGGGTATCATGGCAAGACAGGGACACCCTAAAATAAGGGAGAATTCCCTAAGATGAAATGCTGAGCACCAGCAAAAACTAGGCCTCCCTTCAGACACAGTTATAAACTCCAGTAACCGTGACCTCAGTGAAACAGAAAAAGCTCTCCTTAACAAAGCATTGGGCTTTGTCCTCACCCCTAAAGAGGATATCTTCAAACTCAACTTGGAACCGGTTAATTTTGTATGGAAAATCAGACTGAAGGTGTTCTTTCAAAACAGACCTTACAACAATGAGGAAGTTAACACTGGCCTACGACGAAAATCCACATTTACTCCCCCTATTTCCTCCATGCCACCGGAGGTATTGGTTTTTGAAAAAGCCGTTAACGGGTAGATTGACAAATTGGGGACAATGGACCATAAGAAGTTCAACAATATGAGGAAAGAGGAAAGGACGGCACTGGAATCACTGGCGGCAGATGGCTCCATTACAATCAAATCCTTAGACAAAGGAGGAGCTGTTATAATCCTCCCAAAGGAGATGTACAGAAATGAGTGTAACAGACTACTCAGCGAGGCTCGATATTACCAACGACTATCAAAAGATCCCTCTGTTGAAATCCAGGAATACGTAGCCTTTAAAAATCACTGAAGATTATGAGGCAAGATGGCGCCTGAGCGGCAGTAGCCCTCACACATCGCAAATGAACGGTCTCAGCCGCATCGCATTGCAGTAACCGCTTTAAGGAAGCCAGGGACTTACATGATTTCTGCCTCTACCGTATGAACATCATTCTGACCTCGAGGCAGCACCGGGATCGGTTCGGATGACAAGCGGCATCACATCTGACGGCCGGAGCTGGAAACCTGGCGGCTCCTGCATCCTCGCTTCACGCAGCCCTGCGGCTGCTCTCCACTACGTGCTACACCACGTTATTGCTATCAGCGATCTGGAAATCCTTGACAACAGCACTGGGCACAGCACAATGAGGAACCCATCGATTCAAGACGCAGCAGTGGATACTTTGTTTCCAGGTAACCCGCAGCTCCAGAAGAAAACAAGTAAGGATGTCCGGGCGAGGAGGGAAGGCAGCGAAAGTAAAGAATGATCAAACATTGGTGCTTGTAACCAAATCTACACAGCCTAACAAACCGGAAGGCTCACAGAGACGCCCAGAAACACGGGGGCTAAAAACCAGAGAGCAGAATGAGCAAAATGAGCAACCACTAGCTGAAGATAAGGTAAAGCAGAGTAGAAAACTGCAATATAACCCAACAAAACTTATGGAAACAGCTCACATCTCACAACCATTGATCTCCAATATGTTTAGCCCGGTAGAGATGGGTAGACAGGGTAACAGAGCTGTGGTAGGGGCAGCATCTAGAGACCAGGTAGAAGTATCTGTACCAGAGCCAGATGGAGGGGTAAATCAAAGTCTCATTACTTCCTCATCACAATCCTTATCACACAAGCGGCACACCCCACCCCACCCCACCTCCTACAAATATAGAGACTGCAGGTAAACCAGCAAATAATACTGGAAATACTCAACTGGTAGGTAATCCCTTGGCTGTACCGCCCCCATGGACTCAGGAGATTTAGGGCTGGAACCGAATGCAACGAATAACCTGCAAGGAAATGCCAAAGGCCCTGAGACCCCCGACATCCAGGAAAAGCATTGCTTAATAACTGATGATTCAGAAATGTATGAAACTGGAATATCAACATCCAGTGAAGGGGAAAACGATGGAGGAAAGCATGAATGGGGCGATAGCACCGACTCCGAGACCCTATCGCAAAAGGCTGCTCAATAAAAGAAACAAGAAAAGAAAAGGGGGGAAAAAGAGACTTAAAAAATGTAAAACCGGGGATTCCACGGACTAGGACAGTAACCCCGAGCTTAGATGGGATTACTGATCCTCCCAATTCGCGACACCATCAGATTGTACTGTACGTTCAGGTCACAACCTTTCCGCGAATACAAATCCGAGCGGGAGCTCAAGAAACATGGAAGAACCCACCCTTGCTGAAGTCTTACACTCGATCAAGGGCTTCCAAGAAGAAGTCAAACAAGATAATCGGAAAAACCGACAAGCCACGCAAAAACTCCAAGGCGCCATCAGAAAAGTGGGACGAACATGCACTGAAATTGCAGACAGGATGACATCTGTGGGAATTCGAGCTGAGAATTTAGAAAAGGACGTCTCTACATTGAAAGAGCAAAGGGATGCGCATGATGGCATAGTTAAAGACCTAATGGGGAAGATCGAGGAACAGGCAAATAGAATGCGACGCAACAGCTTACGCATTCTTGGGATCACGGAGGGGTTGGAAGGAAACGATCCCAGGGTGTACATAGTATCACTCTTTAAAGGCGCATTTCCTGAGATGCAATCCTGGGACTAGGATAAGAAAGTACAACGCGCACATCGATTCCCCTTGACACCCTCTAAGCGACTCACTTCTCCAGACCAATATCCCCGTGCAATCTTGGTGTATTTAGGAAACTTTCTTTTGCGCCAAGCTCTTTTTGATATTGCCAGACCCACAAACAAAAAGGAATACAATGGTGTCACCTTCTTCACCAGGCCAGATTTCGCTCATGACACCGTCGATTGTCGTTGAAGACTGAGACAATTATTTACACCATTTCAGCATATTTGGAGCAACTGTATACCTACAGAACCTGTCGCGATTAAAAATCATCTTTAACGGGGTCACTCACAGCTTCACATTCGAAATCCAAGCTCAAGCATATCTGCAGGAAATTACAAGGACAAACAGAGACAGATCCAAAGTTTGAACTACCAGAGACTAGAGACTTAACATTTAATATGTAACTTTACTTTCACTGAAGTTACAAATTTCTGATATCACTATATGAATAGATAAAGATAAAAGGGGCACCTCAGGGCACGGGCCAGACCAGAGGGGAGATTCGGGACTCCGCCTTCTCAGATGTCCATTTCCTGGTTCAGGCTGAGCCAGGTAGGCCTCAGTGGGAGGTGGTGGGGATGGGGGTTCTCGTTGGGTGGGGGAGGGGTTGACCTTAAGAACACCTGTTTCACTTATGCTCCACTTAGGAGCTTCACTTATGGTTTCTCTGTAATTTTTTTTCACTTGCCCAAATTTCCTCTTTATGCTGTGTGTGGTCAGGAGATACTTTCATGACCCGTCCACGGTCCTAACGGAAGGTCTAAACTCCAGCTCAAGAAATGAGTAAATTACGCATAGCTACACTAAATATATGTAGCTTGAATGATCCAAGGAAACGTCGAAATGCCGTTGTTGCCCTTAGACAACTTAAAGCAGATATCGTATGCCTACAGGAGACGCATATTGACAGAACACAGACTCACCTTTTAGGCACACTGGGATTTACAATAATAGGAGCTACATCGCAGAGTGTAAGGACACGGGGGTCGCAATATTATCTGTCAAAGGCACATTACAGTTCCCATGTACAGCAGCGGATCAGAATGGGAGGTGGTCCTTACCTATTATCATCTGCGGTGATTTTAACATAAATATATCATCTAGCCAAAAGACTGCATCAGATACTAACTGGAAGTGCACCGGTAGGAAACCCAAGGTTCTTAAAGCTTTGAAGACCTTAAGTCTGGAACAAGCATTAATAGTTGTCTGGCAATCACACTATCCTACAGACCCGGGCTACACTTTTTATTCCTTTCTGCACAAAAAAACGGTTAGATTAGATTACATCCTCACATCTCATTCTATTCATCAAAAGTGCTCAATAGAAAAGCATACACAAATCATATCAGACCACAATCCCTTGGTGCTAGAAATAAGAGGGGAAACAAGGGTTAATCAAGACAGGATAAGTTGGTCGTTTGATCGTTCTTTACTTTCTAATGACGAATACAGCAAACATATGAAGCATTGGATCCCCCAATATATTAAGGAGAATCTGGATAGTGCCAGGATTGAAGTGGTCTGGGATGCACTCAAGGCCGCAATAAGGGGAGAAACAATGAGCTTTTCACTAGCCCTTAATAGGGGGAAACGCCAATTACTGGATTCCTTACAATTACAATTGGCAGCTGCAGAAGGAAACTTGATGACTGCATACTGAGATGGTGAGGATCCCACAGAAGCACTGTCGAAAATACTCTCAGCCAAATCATTAGTTATTGAGGTAATCTCCAATAGAGCAGCAGATAGATTGGAGACTTGGAGAAAAGAAGCTTACGAGTGTAGCGAGCAAGTTGGACACCACCTTGCGATCAGGGCCAGACAGAAATCCACAAAAATACCTTTACGGCTGTAAAGTATACCTCTCAGACTTTAGTTACAGACCCAGAAGGTATACGCAATGAGTTTTTAACTTACTATCAGAACTTATATCAAGAGACTACCAATTCACACCCAGAGAATATCATGACTTACCTTAATCAACCTCCAATAGAACAATTATCTTCAGAGGATCAGGCCCAACTTGAAGAGCCCCCTGTATGGGTAGATGCTTTACTGTGTATTAACAGTCTCCCCAATGACAAAGCGGCAGGCTTAGACTGCATACTGGCAGAATTTTATTTAAAAAAATCTACAGAAATCAGAGAACTCATTTTTCCTTTGTTCATACATGTTTTTAAGGGTGGAAGACCACCGGAATCATGGTTTGAAGCAAAAATTATTGTTTTTCTGAAAAAATATAAATCAGCGCTAGACCCCTCATCTTATCGGCCAATCTCATTAATAAATACAGCTGGTAAAATATACTCCAAAATATTAGCGACCAGACTAGCCGGGGTAATTCATAAAGTAGTATCTCCAAGGCAACACGGGTTCATCCCAGGACGCGGCACTATAGATCACATAAGAAGAACCATCTCACTCTTTGATGCCGCACAAATTTCTGGAAACCCTATGGCACTCATTCTACTCGATGCAGAGAAAGCCTTCAACAGAGTTTCCTGGCCCTTTCTTTGGGAGGCTCTATCGAGGGTAGGGTTGGGGAAACATTTTATACAGGCATTTAAGATGCTGTAATTTGAACCAACTGCAAAACTATTTATAAATGGCATACTTACCAATTCCTTCAGGATAAATCGAGGCACATGTCAAGAATGCCCTAGCTCACCTCTGCTATTCGCCATTTATATTGACCCCTTCTTACGCACTTTGGAGTATAAACAGAGGATTAAACCGATAATCAGTCAGGGTGGGGAAACAAAGGTATTGGCATATGCCGATGACATTGCGCTCGTAACATCCAACCCGATAGAAGCTATGGCAGAGGTACAGCGAGAGGCAACGAGATTCGACCTATTGGCCGGATATTCCCTAAATCAAACCAAAACCCAGATTATTTGCAAAAATGTCAACATGGGTGACGACGTGAGACAGGTAGGAAATGCCACTTATTTGGGGGTAGATATTACCGCCAAAATCGAAAAGCTAGTCGAAGCAAATATCGACCCCATGATTGACAAAATAAAACCAGAACTGAGGCGACTACATAGTCTGCATCTTTGAATAATCGGAAGATGCAATATAATCAGAATGCTTTTCTTCCCTAAGATCCTATATCTCATAAGAGCCATCCCATTAGAATTTAATCCCAAATGTATTTAAAAAATTGAAGATATGTTTTCCTGGTTTATCTGGTCCTACGGGAAACCCAGAAGAGCATATAAGTTTCTCTCTCTTCCTAAGGAAAGGGGTGGTTTGGCACTCCCAAACATTAAACTTTACTATTGGGAAACTACTCTTTTACACAATCACATCCTTTTCTCAGATAAACCACTAGACGTCTTACCAAGCCATATCCCCACACCTATAGAATTAATAATGGGTAATCTGGCCTAGGGATGGGCCTGGAGATTCCTGAATGACTCTCACTACAAAAAAGTACGTTATAAGACGCTGTCTGCGGGATATAAAACTCTGAAGGCAATCCGGAAGATGTTAGGGTTGGGTCGGTTTAATTATTATACTTCGATCAGTAATAACTTTAACCTGCCTGGACTCTTTAAAGATCCCACAATCAGGAGATGGATTGACAAAGGCCTATCTAAGCTTGGAGATTTTAATTCTCTCACCGATGTAATTTCCTTTGAAAATCTTAAATTACAATATGGACTAGATTGGAAAGATTTTTTTAAGTATTTGCAAATACATGATTTTTTAAGCAAGAAGGGTGGAGGCCCAATAGGATTCTTAAATAATTCCATCATTGATAAACTAAGACAGAATAATCAATCAATTGGAATGGTATATAATTCACTTAACTCCTTGATGACGGATGATATGGGATATCGCGCTAGCAAATGGAAAGCAGAAATTGATGTTTCAGAGGAGTTATTTCAATATTCCATTGAACTAGCACAGAATTGTTTAATACCAGCACAACTCCAGGCACAGTACTACAAAACTTGCTTTTCACTCTATTATACGCCAAAAAGGATCGCCAAATGGGGAATTGGGAAGGGGACTTTATGTCCTCAATGTGCACTGCCCCAGGCGGATTTAGATCATATGCTGGCGTCCTGTACCACACAAAATACTTTAAAATCTGACATCAGGAAATTCTTTAAAGAAGTTTTAAGAAGAGATATAAACCTTTCATCAGTCCTGATCTGTCTAGGGGTAGATCAGGAGACCCAAGGGATGCCCGGAGAACAACTAATTTTCATAAGTATGGCAATATATCGCCTTACCCTAACATCAGCCTGGTTAGATTCATCCTCGCCAGTGTACTGTCAGTGGCCAACACCTCTAGTCACGAATTACAACTTCGAAAAAGCATTATATGGGAAAAAGGGGGATTCGATCCCGCTCAAAAGGGTTACAAATCTGGGAACCACTGACCAAATGGCTCTTGAGGTGGAAGCTGGGGAACACAATATTATTTTCTTTCTTTTTTTTTTCTCCTTTTATGGTTTAAGTTTTGTTTCCCTTTACGCAGATACATTCCAGAACACTTAAGATTTAATAACACAATATCCCCCCCGTGCCTTGAGACCCTCGCGGGTATGTAGTGCGCTTTACAAATGTTTGATTGATTGATTGATTATCATGTTTAGATAGATGGTCAACCTAGGGGAGGGAAGGGGGGGGAAAATCAATGAAGATTATGAAAATTTGGAGAAGGGTTTTATAACTAAACATGAAGCGGATTTTCTTTTACAGAAACAACCCCAAATACCGTACTTTTATGTAATACCAGAGGTACACAAAACAAATTTCACCTTCCAGGAAGACCAATTGTCTCAGGGACTGGCTCTGTTCTGGAGCCTCTGTCACAGTTCTGAGATTTCTTTCTGAGGCCATTGGTCCAAAAGATGCCCACTTACCTACAAGACACAAAAGATGTGCTGACCTGACTAAGAACTTACCCTTCAACAAAACTAACAAACTCCTTCTCAGTCTAGTTGTGGAATCTCTTTACACAAATATTTCACAGGAGGCCACTCTGTCAGTAGTGGAGAGAATTCTTGGCTTGACACAATAGGACTCCCATCACCCCAAGAGATTTTTCTCTGGATTTAGCACATTTGGCACTCACTCTGAATGTATTCGAGTTTGAGGGAGAGTACTAGCTACAGGTCTTTAACATCAATAGGGAGCACTTTTGTTCCCAGCTTAGCCTGCCTCTATGTGCACTCCTTTGAATCTGATTTTGTCTTAAATGATCAAAACCCTTTTAAAGACAAAATAACAAATGTGGAACATTTTTTGGTTCAATACGACCATTGGTGGCAGTGAACTCCCCTTCCTAGACCTTCTGATTAAAGAGAGTAATGGAACATTGGAGAGTGAAGTTTACTATGAAACAAAGGACTACAACAGCCTCTTACAGATTGACATTTTCCAACCTGTGGTTTGAGGGATCACCTCCCTGTGGGACAGTTATTATGATTATGTCGTATCTGTTCACAGGTTAATGATTACAAATCCCATGCAAAAAAACAGAGTTACAAGCTTGCTGAGAAAAGTGATCCCACTAAATGTGGAAAAAAAGCTGAAAAAAGAGCGTTGAACAACAATAGGGACGAATTCTTCACAACATACCAAAAACAAAGCAATGATAGGCTGATTTGAGTCACTACCCGTAGTACTATGCCCAATACCTTTCAAAAAGTGATCAATAAGAATTGGAACATCTTAACCTCGGGCTGTTTAAATTTGGAAAAACTCATGCACTCTTTTAAGAGAGCAACAAGCATAAAAAATATGCTGGTGTACACTTGGCCCAGAAAGTGCAAAAAACACGAGAAATTTGGAAACTACCATCACCAGTCGGACACTCCCCATGCGGCAAATGCTGCATATGCCATCTGACAAAAAAGTAAAATAACTAGGTGTGGGTTTGAGGACACCTTGCAGACTGAAACATTTAACCAATTACAATATAATCAATGTGGTCTATGTTATCAAGTGTCCCTGTCATCTCCTGTACATTGGGATGATGACCAGAAAAGTACGTACTCGCATAACAGAACACAGAAGTACCATTTGGTGTCACAGGTATGCCACAAAGCTAAAACAACACTGCATTGAAAAAGGACACAATGAGAATGTAATGGAATGGTATGTGCTAGAAAAAGTCAACAAACAGGGCCAGGCACAGTCAGGTCGTTACCACTACTTATTTTTGAACAGCGTTTGGTGCAAAGGTTACGCACAGATCTACATGGACTTACCAATGAGATGCCATGGGGATACTTCAGAACCTGAGCTATATCAATATGCATCAATCCCCCTTTTTTCATATACTCTTCAAAAAAGTCCTTGTTGATTTAACTCTAACTTGGATTCAGCTCATACCCTACACCCTACGTTAGCTACTTTCCGCTGTCACATATGTAGGGTAGCAGCAATAAAACACTGCCTTGCCTTTAAAGCATTTTCAATTGGTTCAATACAGGGCACAGTAATACCCATGTAGTAACAACGGCACATCTCTTCAATCACAGGCAGGCAACCCCTACCTACATTTTATATGCCCCGATGGATATGATAATATTATAATCACTAATTGGCCTTCATCATTAATTATCCTTATTTGAAAAATGATTATGACCAATATTTTGCTCTAAACACCCAACCTCTCTCCTTAATCTCTGGGAGATTTGGTAATATGAGCCCAATGAGAGACAATACATTTCCCATCAACCTAGAGGGCGAGTCACCTTCCGGTCTCTCAACCACGTCCTTCCAGTGAGCAACAAACACGAGTGGAGGCACACTGTTCAAATAGACCTCTGCCACTCGAGTACCAGTAGTCTGGAGCAGGATACTCATAGGTAACCCACACGTGGTGTACCTTTTTAGGAAGTTAGGGGCATATCAACAAGGGCTTTATCTCTGCTTTTTTGGCTTTAAAAGCCAAAAAAGCAGAGATAAAACTAGCACCCTATCAACAACAGGGTGCTAACACGCAAATTTGCATGTTAGCACCCTTTTACTCTACGCTTCCCCTTGCATCTCTAATGAGATGCAAAGGGGGCGTTCCAGAGTAAAATAATAGGAGAAATGTCGCTAAGCGACATTTCTCCTATTATCAAGAATGTCGCTAACCCTGTTAGAGACAAAAAAAGCAGCGCTAACCGTGGTTAACGCTGCTTTTTTACGTCTGCTAATTTTCAGACTTAGCCATGATATCCTATGGAAGGAGGATATCATGGCTAAGTTTGCCTGTCCCATCAACAAGGTAACGTGAGATTATCGCTGGGTTTCCAGCGATAATCTCACGTTAGCCTGTTAGCGTGTAGATTTTTATCGCTATTGAGATAAGCGTTGCTAATAGCACGCTATCTCAGCGATAAAAATTCACGCTAGCCGGTGATAATTATCCTCACGCTAAGAGCGTTGAGCGATAATTATCGCCGGTTGTTGTTGATATGCCCCTAAGTGTGGCTATGATGTGTGTGTTTGTGTACTGTTGTGAGGCAGGGGCAACTGTATACCTTTGGCTCCAAAAGGGAAACCAGCAGTGGCTAGACAGTGCAACTCTATGAGCAAATAGGTTTTGGTAACTCGATAAGAAGGAGGAGCTGTCACCCAACATATCACAGAAAAGCAAGATTTTTTTTTAACACATAGTGTGTGTGGGGGGCACAATAACAAAAAACAACCTAGTCTCACAATGAAAGTTGAGAGCTGTGTGAATGTTTTCTTGATGAGATATTTGTTTCTCTGACACCGAGCAAGTGAAAAGAACTCTTCACTTGATACATTTCACAATGACTACCGATATAAAAGAAAGCAATGTCAACTAATTGCAGGAGTTTGGGGCCACACCACGAACTCTCCTGCATATATGACCTACCACTGTATATCATGTAGTTCCTACTGGTACAGTGTGTTTTTGATGAAAAATGCGGCTGCAGTGACCACATCTACAAGCCGTGGGCAACCATCCGCCTTCTACCAGAGGAGGTACTACAAATGATAGAAATCACCACTGAACTTCTAGTGGTGAGTCCTTCTGGTTAGGGGCGTAAGCAATGAGCCATTTCCACAAATCCAGCTCTGGTTCTCCCAGAGCCTACTTTTATCTGCAAGAAGGTTACCCATTTGCATAAAAAAACTCCTCAAGGCCTACATTCATGTTTTATTAAGACATATAACAATAAAAAAAAGGCAAGCACCATGTTTTTGGTACTATCAGGCCAAACTAAGGTATTTACATTTTTGAATAGGGGGTTTTCCTGTTCCCCCCATCCTGACAAAAGTCACAAACATGACAATATATTTGTTTTGCTAAACTACTAATATTTTTACCTTATATAGCAAGAGTGTGACTATAAAGGACAACACCCCCTTTGAGGCCAGTTATCCGATATCCCCTAAAGTCTAGGGTAAGGAATAGTAATGTTTTTATTAAGTTATGTTTTTCTTAAATATTGTTTTAAAGTTGTAAGAATAAAATGAAAATGAACACACCAAAATTGTTGCATGTGCACTCATAATGGTATGTTAAGTTATTGAGCGCACAAATACCAGAGGTGTCTTGGCACTAGCAGTCCTGAGCAAAACAACCTAACCCAAGTTAATAAATAACATGGTGTTTGGATACTTTCTGAAGGCTGTTAGCTAGGCAGGGCCCTTATATTGTTTGGTAAGCTATTCCACAGTTTGATGGATCCTGATATGAAACTTCTGCCACACCAGTTCGCCTTTCAGATTCTGGGTAGTAGCATAAGGTTTGCCCCTGCCGAGCAAAGAGGTCTGTTCGGGGAGTACCATTTCAAGGACTGCCTCAAAAACTGCGGGCCTGTTTATGAAAAGCCTTATAGGTGATACATAAGGCCTTGAATTTGATGCGACTTCTTACCGGAAGCCAGTGCAGATTTGGAATTTCCTTAGCCACATATTAGAATATGAGATGCCCAGGAGAAGCCTGGCTGCTGCGTTCTGCATAGTATGGAGCTTTTTCAATTTTTGTTCCTGTATATTCAAGTAAAGGCCATTGCAATAGTCTAACTTAAATATGACTGAGGTCGTAATTACAGTCTTTTTGTGTGGGCAGGAATGTAGGCAAGACTGTTTTTAGAGATTTAAGTGAATAAAAACTGGAGGAGGTGATAGCATTGACCTGCTGCCCGAAGTTCAGTTTTTCATCAATTATCACTGCTATGTTGTTAGCCTTGGTCACTGGGATGGGTAAAGGCCCTGTAGGAAAGTAGGTTCTGCTTTCATGGTTACCCCCATTTTTTTTTATGGTGCTCTACTGTTTTTCTGACTGGTCTCACTGGGATCCCGCTAATCAGGACCCCAGTCACTGTGCTTCCTCCCTAAACAGGTTATGGCGAGTACCTTGGTACATTCCTATTTGGCTACTGGGGCACCCTTGTAAGTTACTAGTATAAGGTACAAAGGAACCCAGGGCATGGGTACGCCAGGGATCCCCTATGAGCTGCAGCATGTATTATGCTACCCTTGAGGGACCGTCCAAACTTCGATTATGGGCCTGCCATTGAAGCCTGTGTGAGTTGGTGCATGCACCTCTCACAAAAGATGTTTCCTTATATCTTATCTCACTGCACTTGAAACCTATGTCACCCCTCCAACAGGCCTTTCAGTCCCAAAGACAGGGTGCTCCGTTCTGAGTGTGAGGGTTGCCCTGCATGAGCAGACCACCCCTACAAACCCCGGAGTCCATTCTCCAGACTTTGTAAGTAAATCAGCCATTATGATATAGAGAGGCCATGCGTCATTACGCGATGGCCATCTCTAAACTATCTGAAACAAACCTTGGCATGTTTGGAATCAAACATGTTGGAATCATACCCCAACACCATATCTGGTGTTGTGGTGTTGGTGGTATGATTCCATCCACGGTAGGGCCCCTTCAGGAAGCCCTCCATGCTCCTAGGGCTGATCTTACAGAGCCTGAGAGCAACCTAGGGCTGCTGCCAACCACAGACATGATTCTGCCCTCCTGCTGCTGGGCCAAGCCAGAGCAGGTGAAGGTAGAACAATAGGTTTCCAGTCACATGGATGGTGACCACCTCCCAGACAGGATTTGGTGTATTAGGCTTGGGTGGAGGCCCTTGCCAGCGCAATATAGTCTGCTGGAAGGGCACCTTGCATACTCCAGTTCAAACCAGTGTTCTGGCGCGAAACTGGACAAAAGACATGGGAGTATCCTCCACTCTGTCCGACCCCTCCTCTGTGAGGGACACCCTAAATCATCCCAGCCCTCTCCTGAGAGTACTTCAGGGATTACCTGTGGGTGGGACCCTAGATTCTTCATGAGATTTGATTCAGCTCCAACTCCACTTCGTCTTTGATGGTCTGGACATCCTGGCCGAGTCGTGCTGACCGTGCCAGACTGATCGCATCGTGCTTTGCTTTGGGACCGAGACTGCAACAGAGAAGACTCTGTCTGCTCTTGACCTCCTTGTCCTGTAAACCTGCTGCCCATCAGTGTCCGTGCTCTATACAGGTTCTGTCCTGGGCCTGTGGACATTGAAAGAAATCTGTTAGAAATGGGATTTCTGGTTGGCTAAGGCTTGCGCCAAAGCCAGGCAGAAACCACCACTCTAGTCAAGGCAAGGAAGTTACACGCCAAAGATAACGCCTGCTCACACCCTTGGTAGCTTGGCACGAGCAGTCAGGCTTATCCCGGAGGCAATGTGTAAAGCATTTGCGCACGCACACAGCCACAACACCTCAGGCACACCACAAAAGGAACTCCACACAAGGTTATATATAAAAATAGCCTTTGTATTATAATAAACACATTAGATCATAATCACATAATATACACTGTGCCAACTGGCACTGGGCAGTATCACCAGGGGGCTATTTACACACAACAGGGCCAAGGGGGCCACTGTCACCACCATCACAAATCACCAATTGTAAATTTAGGACAAATAGTAAATGTAGCGCACAACCAGTAACTACTGGTAAAGTTAGAAACTTAGTATGAGATCCTGCAATGTAAAAGAGAGGATGCATAAATCACCTTGCTCATGAATCACCTTAGGCATAAAACTACATTAGGCCCAAACCTCATTAGCATCACACATTATGCAATAGGCATCACAGTAGGCATTACAAGCATAAATACATTACGCAATAACAGGAAGCATGAGCGCCACCACATAAAAACATTGGGCATCACATTAGGGCCTGGTGCCCTACCACCATAAACTGACCCCAGGCTGATTGGCCTCTCATAGGGACTCAAATGCCCTTTGTCCAACAGTGTCAGGGCTGGCTGCGCATACAGCAAAAGACGAGTGCGTGAAACTGGCCTAAACGGGGCAGCTGGCACTAAGTGCTGCGCTGCTGTGTAGGAAAAGATGGGGGGCGAAGGAGTGCATCTCACTCCTAGATTCAACCTATCCCCTAAAATGAAGGAAGACCTAAACGGTGCAGCTGCCCACTACTTGCTGGGCAGCTGGAAGTAGGGAAATGCAGCCTGGGCTCCCAGTGGCCCTTTAAACAAATGCACCAAATATTAGAGCCACCTAGGCTCGGAAAAATGGGGAGTGTTGGAGCCACCTAGGCTCTAGAAACAAATAATGTGCACATTGGAGCCCTCTAGGCTCTTGAAACCAAATATGCAAGTGTTGGGGCCACGGAGGCTCTGGGAACAAACATGCCCCCTGTGGGGGTCTAAAGCGAATGGTGGCCCTGAAGAAAAAGGGCTGGCCCCCAAACGTTGGAGTGCACTGGAGCTTTTGACTAAAACATGTCCCCGGGGTTGGAGCGGCCCGCTGCCATCCGGGGCCGGTCTAAAGGCAGAACTGCACCGTGGCTTTATCAGGCACTAACATTAGTCCCCATGGAGCCCCCCAGCCCTTCTAGACTCACCGGGCTTGCTTCTGGGGACTCCGCTCCGTCTGCGGGGGTCTCCTCATCAGACACGGTGGGGGCAGGCACCGGCAATGTGCCTCGAGCCCCCTCCGCCTTCCGCTTCACCCGGGACCGGAACTTGTCGGGTGGATCTCGGGCGGCGAACGGGACTTCCTTCCTTTAAGCGGAAGTCCCGCCCCACTTCAGGCATCTGGCCACCTGACTTCCGGGTTTGCGCGAGGGCCGCGGCGGTGATCTCTCATTGTCGGCAATATGAGGGGTAGGCTCCCTCGAAAGTAAAAATATACAGCGGGGTGGGCACCCGCTTTAATTAAGGTCAAAGTAGCGGGGTGGGCACCCGCGCATAGAAATAAAAAAATGGCAATGCATACGCAGGGTGGGCACCTGCTTAAGTCAACAATCCATGAAGCGGCAGTCACGCGGGATGGGCACCCGCATTGGAGATAATGAAATAAGCGGGGTAGTCACCCGCAATAGGTCAAAATGCTGGAGAATCCCTACACCAGGGAATCCCTGTTCCTGATGAGCAGCTCAGCGCTGCAGGCGCAAAATAGAAGCACTCTCTCAGCGCCAGGGTAAAGTCACCCGCCCTCTCCTTAAAAAGGGCTCCCAGGTGTAAAAGTCACAGGTCCAGGGTCAAAAATGGCACGCTCTTCCCAGCAATAAAGAGCAAGGCGCCCTTTCAAAGTAGAGGCCAAGTTCAGGGGGGCACCAGGGTGGGCTCAGGCAGGCCAGCACACAGGGCCCTCCAGTAGGGAGGCAGTCTCTTTTGGGGGTACCTCCTGGAGCCCAGCAGCAGCAGCCCCCAGCGTTAGGATCAGAGCAGCAGCAGAGAGAACCCTTTCATGGGGTCACAGCCCCTTCTCTTATACACAGGTTTCCTTTGTTCACACAGCACAGGGCTGGGGGAAAACCAGATGCAACTGGTTTGGGGGAGCTTTGGAGCACTTTGTTGTGCACAGCTCCTCTCCCCTTTGTCAGGTGGGGGCTAGGTGCTCAGACGCACAACAGGGGGCGGAGCCAGCATTGTGGAGGGAAGGCACAGTCCTATTCAGGTCCCAGGTGCAACTCCTCCCTCCCATCTGCATGCAGATCTCTCTATTCACCACTGGGCTGACTCACCCTGGCCCCTGGAATTCCCCACACCATCCAGCACCTGTCAATCACAAGCCAGACATGCACTCCACATCAGGCAGGCAGACACACAGCACGCAGAAATGCCAACTTCTAAAAGCGGCACTTCTCCACCAGTCACAATAAATCTGTACACACCATTGCGCAGCATTTATTCCCACGAGTTCGCACATACTAAACTCAACCCTGCATTCCTCTCACACCAGGAATTACCATGGACACACATATCCCCAATGCATTCCTATGGAGGGCAGGCCAGTCTCACTAAAGGTAACACAGAGCGCACGCACTTTACACTGGGACACAGTGCTAAAGTGCCTAGAGGCCTAAAACTATTAACACTACATAGGGAAAAAGCCTAGGATAATTGCAAAATGTTTAGGGGTGAACCTGCCAAAAGGGCCAGGTCCAACAACATCCAAAGGAATCTCCCTTGGAGTGAAGGAGTCACTCCCCTGCATCCACAAGCACTGCAATACAATCAACCCGTCTGCCAAACCTGGGCTCCAACGGACTCCAAAAGGCTCAGCAACACTGGTGGTGGTTCTGCATTCCCTCGAGGTCTGAGTTGTCCTCTCATTGAGATGAGGCCAGCATCCCTAGTAGAACGCCCTGCAACCAAACCCCTGTGCACCGCGTCGCTGCCTCGCTTCATCACACGGTAACCGCATCGGTTACCACAACCGACTCGTGTCAACAGAGTCAGACGCACCAAAACGTTCTGTCGATGAGTCTGTCCTCACTATAACTGATCTGAACTGACGCAGTTAGTTAGATGGACAGATTTTTTTGTCTTCAGCAGCACAGTGGCTTGGGCAGAGCTACCGACTCGATATATCCGTATTTGAAGACTCTTCATCAACTGACCTGTTTCATTGAACTCGAGTGGCCTTCATCTTCTGTGCCTCCTGGATGACCTGGAGTGTCATAGACCCGGTCCCCTCTGCTTTCAGATACTTTTTGACATGAACCCGAGCCCTGGTTCCAACAGACTCTTTCATCCTTCTGCAACAGCGGTCTGACCTGATGTCCTCGAGTGTGCTCGGCAGTGGTTGTGGCTATCCTGATTCCGAAGCTATCCACAGGTGGGGTGCCTTCTTAACCTTCTTTCTTCCATGGCGTATCTTCGGGTCCACTGGAAAGATCTTTCCATTTCAAGACTGCAACTGCAACATACCCTGAGTAGTACTGAGTACACGGTCATGTATCCTCTTGGCATACGACTATCGTGGTGTATCTAGACTCTCACCTTGGGTGGTATCTTGGGTTCCAGACTCTCTACACATTTTGGGCCCAGTCTCATCAACTGTTGTGGTTCGCATCCCACTATTTATATATATGGTTTAGTCTCCCCCTGGGGACCACTGTGTATTGCTGCTTCTTACTTTTCTATTTTGAAGTATTGTGTGCATTGGCAGTATATCTCTGGGCAGGAGATATTGTATAGTGTTAGTAAGTTCATTTTCACTTAGCCCATACTAAAGCTTGGATACTGGTGAACCGAGCTGCTTTACACTCCTCCTAGACTAAGCTGATGGCTGCTCTCCACAGCTACCACTTAGAGAGCCATTCTGAGGTTGTCTAAACCACTAAAATCACCATAAGGGTCGTCTGGATTAGCGCAGGGTGCTACACACACGTAAGTGAGCATCATATTCTAAGCCAGCCTCTCACAGGCCCAGTTTGTCCACCCACCAGGCTGGAGCCCATATAGGGAAGAGTTTTCCAAACAAAACTACCTCGGTATTTCCTGAGTTCAGTTTAAGGCAGTGCCTACTTATCCAGGAGCTGATAGCTAGCATGCAGTCATGGAGTTGAGCTGCAATTTTGGTGCAATTTTTTAAGGCTCATAGGAGGATTTGAGTTTCTTCAGCATAGGCGCTCAGAGTCAGGCCGAAGGATCTGATCATATTGTCTAGTTCTGTGACATATATATTAAATAATGTTGGGCTAATGGATGAACCCTGCGGAACCCCGCAAGGATGCATGGAGGGGAGGAATCATATAGGCCCAAGGCCACTGATTGTTGTCTTCCTGAAAGGAAGGACAGGATTAATGTTAGAGCTTTCTCTTTCATTCCTAAGGAGCTCAAGTGTCTAATCAACAGCTTGTGGTTAACAGTGTCGAAGGCTGATGACAAATCATGATGGATGAGTGATGCCATCCCCCCGCCATCCGGTACTACCCTGATTTTCTCAGTGGCTTTGAGCCTGAAGCCAAATTGCGTCTCATCAAGAAGATGGTTACCTTGCAATAGTTGGCTAGCTGAGTGTTCATCACTTTCTCCACTATCTTATTCGTAAGTAGGAGACACGAGTTAGGTCGGTAGTTACTGGGTATCTCCAGGAGAGGCAATATAGAAGCCCTTTTCCTTATTGAAGGAAAGACTCCAGTGTTAAACATGGAATGAAATTTGGAAGAAAGACGAATGCCTATGATTTCAGGGGACTGTTTGGGAACCTAAAGTGGACAAGGGTCATGGGTGGAACCCATTTTTGTCAGATTAATCATAGTGGCTATCTGATCTCTAGTAACCGGAGAGAATTTAGAGAATGAGGGTAAGATGGGGTTAGACTGGACACTAGCCTCACTTGCGGCCGAAGTAGAAGTTATCTTGAAACCTGAATGTATTTGTTCCATTTCTCCTGGAAATTAGTTGCCAATGCATCACAAAAGGCTTGGGAGTGCTTACTTACTGCATTGCCGGGATGTGTAGTAAGTTTAGCTACCACCTGAAAGTGTTCTTTGGTGGAGTTTTTGGCTCCCTCTATTAACTGAGAGTAGTAGTTGCTCTTTTCCTTGATAAGGAGGTTTTTATATTTAGATAAGATAATCTTGTACAGGGAGATCTCCCTCTCATTAATCTGATGATTGCCATGCTATGTCACTTTCACTGTTGTGTGCTGTGATATTGCGCTTGCATGCCAACAATTCCCATAGTATATAGAGCTTATATATGCTATGTTAGCATAATTTTCTATTCGTATAATCTGTTTGTAGACGAAATTGCTTATTGTCATCCTATTCTTTAATCTAGGAGTCTATTGAACAATAGAACCAGAATCAGGTAGGAATCACCAGGGTTAAAAGGTAGTCCACACCTTCACTACTTATGGAAACAAAATATTTTTCTCCAGTTAGAGACTGTTAGAAGTCATATTAACTTCAGATAGGGATCCTCCGGCCCTGAAGAATGCCCTAGCCCATTTTGGCTACTATCATCGGGCAGAAACATTTTGGCAGATAAGGTATGGGTTTTAGCCATGGTCCTCACTACACCCGTTCATAATAGTTTTTAGAGAGACCCGGTGTACCTCTGAAAGAAGGTAACAGTTCTGGCAACATCAAGGTATTTTTAATACGATTTGGATCCCGTCTTTATTCAGTTCTTCTTATCCAAGAACTCCATCCTACCATTTAAGTCTTCGAGGAGTTCGAGTGTGCTTTGGTGGTGTTTACCTACCAGGGTGGGGAGAGGATACCGACGATGAAGCATCACACTATTATGTGTGTGAGGTTTCCTCTTCCATAAAGGGTGGCTTTCTTTGCAAAACACAGCTTAAGCCCAAGAATGAAAAGTATTTTGGTTTCTAGAGTGTTTCCTACAATGGCTAGGCAACTATTTAGAGAAAGACACAGGGGGGTATTGAATCTGATCAAATACTTAAATTTCAATCCAAATGAAGAACTCTCAATTGGACTAGACATCAAATCCCTTTATACTAACATCCCTCAAAGAGAAACTGTACCAGGTATGGAGAACTTTTTCTTCTCTGAAAATTGGAAATTCCATACTCAAAGGCCTTTTATATTTTGTTTGGCCGAACAGGCAGTCCCTAGAAACTTTTTTCAGTACAATGAGACTCTGTACTTACAAACCCTTGGGGCTTCCATTCGAAGTTCTTCTGCACCGGGTTTGGCATGTCTTTACATGGCTCACTTTGAGAATGAGTACATCTATTCCCTGACAAACCCTTTTTTATATTCAACAGGGTTGTGGCATTGTTGCATCGACAAGATCTTCTTAATCTGGCATGGTGACAGGACTTCTGTAGGGGAGTTGAATAGCAGGAATCCTTACCTGTTTTTACATCAACCATTACTACAGAGTCTTTACCTTTTTTGGACCTGACTATAAAATCAACAGTGGCAAATTGTTAGGTGAAGTATATCACAAGCCAACGGATGGAAATATTCTACTGTACCTCCACTGTTACCATCCAAAATCCCTCAGGGAGAATCTTCCGTATTCCCAGTTTCTTCGCTTGCAGAGGAACTGCTCAGAAATCAATGAGTTTGAGAAAAAAGCAAAGTAATTAAATGATAAACTCCAGGAACAAAAATATCCACAACATGTGATAAAAAGAGCCTGGAAAAGAGACAAAAATAATAACATAGAGTCACTATTAGAATTGAATGAAAAACTGAAAGAGGACAGGAACATCTGTGTGATGCCATTCAGTACACAGCCTCTAAGTGTGTCAAGAAAATCATTATAAAAAACTGGTGAATTTTAACTTGAACGGTCTGAATCTAAAATACCCACTTATTTCTTTAAAAAAAAGTGCAAGCATAAGGAATATTCTGGAACACACGAGACCACCGATGCAAAAACCAAGCACTTTGGGGTTTACTCCCACTAACAGGACATTATTCCTATGGATCATGCAAAACCTACCCACTTACTACAAATAGCAAAACTGTGGACTTGGATCTGAAATACCCTTGGAAACTGAGGATCACACCACATGTAATTCAGAGAATGTCATTTATTTGATCAAATGCCCCAGCAGATATCAATACGGAGGCATGACTACTAGACGAGTAAAGATAAGAATCCTCAAACATATGAGCAATGTAATGTGCAAAAACACAGTAACAAAACTAAGTGCACGCCTTTTGGAAATTAACCATTCCGAGAAAGACCTCAGATGGATTGTAATTGACAAAGCCTACCTCCCCACATCAGTCAAAGGTATAACAAGTCTTTTGTTTAAACAAGAACAAAGATGGGTACATGGACTCCAGAGAAGTGATAAGGAACTGAATGATTTCATCCCCTGACACCATTTGAATAACATGCGTTAATAGGAAACATGATCTGTCCCAATAAATATAAGATCTTTCGATGGGCCCATATGCTTAGCACAAGGACATCAGTATATGAAATACATATGAACTCCGTGAAGTAATTATAATACATTAACACTAACCCAGCCGGACAATAAGAGTAGTCCATAGGCTTTGCAAGATGCACCCCTAAGGACTCACATGAACATGCATGAAGTGTCCCATTGAATAATAGGATAGGATAGGATAAGATGGTATTTGTAAAGTGCACTATACCCGAAGGTGACAAGGCGCTGAGCAGACAGAAGCAAAGAAAGAAGTGCTATGTTTTCAAAAGTTTCCTGAAGACTGAGAGACAGTCTGCATAGGCAATGAAGGGGGGCAACGAATTCCAGAGCTTGGTGGCGGCTACAGAGGAGAAGCGGTAGCATCATCTGGACCTGCGAAATCTGGGCGAGACCAGTTTTTTCTGTGTGGATGATCTCAATGTCCTCCGGGGAGTGTACCATTGAAACATGTTTTTTAGCTGGGGCAAACCTTTACTATGCATAGCCTTGTATACCGTGCTCAGGACCCTGATGGAAATACGCTTCTTGATAGGGAGCCAGGGCAAGGTTTAAATCCCCTTCCTGGAGGACTGATGTTTAGGAATGTTAAGGATGAGCCTTGCCGCTGCATTCTGTACCACCTGGAGCTTGTTCAGTGATAC
The DNA here is from genome assembly GCF_964204655.1 of Triturus cristatus. Lineage (NCBI taxonomy): Eukaryota > Metazoa > Chordata > Amphibia > Caudata > Salamandridae > Triturus > Triturus cristatus. The sequence continues at coordinate 980,212,856 of NC_140593.1, forward strand.
CGCATTGATGTAAGGGTACAGGGCGTTGCAGTAGTCAAGAGGGGAGGTGATCAGTGCAATGATGGTAGACTGGTGCAGCTCGGATGGAATATACAACAGCACGTTTCTAAGAGAACAGGTGCTGACTGTGCGGCTGACTTGGGCATCAAAGGTTAAACCCTCTTCAAAAATGACCCACAGATTTAATGCTGTCCTTACTGGGACTGTAAGGGGCCCGCAGTCTGCAGGCCACAAGGCATTAGACCAGATGGAATTCTGTTAGCCGACTACTAGCACCTCGGTCTTGTCTGCATTGATCTTTAATGAGTTGCCCTTCATCCAGCAGATAATGCTTGACATTCATTGATTAAACTTCTCTGCGACTGATTGCAAATCATTCATGATGGAGACAATGATTTGTGTGTCGTCTGCATAGGAGAGCACCTGGAATCCAAAAGGTCTTACCAGCTCGGCCAGAGGGGTCATATAGAGGTTAAAAAGGGTAGGCTTAGTGAGGAACCCTGAGGGACCCCACAAAGAAGACCCAAAGCCTTAGTTCTGGACCCTCCACAGCTAAATATATGCGTTCTGCCTGTCATAAAGGAGTGGAGAAGCTGCAGGGCCTTTCCCATAATGCTCATATCCTGAAGGCGCTGAACTAAGCGCACTGGGAAGACGCTGTCAAATGCTGCCGACAGGTCGAGCATGATCAACAGCGCCAAACCACCCTGATCAACCTGCAACCGGATACAATCAGTAGCCTCGATAAGGGCAGACTCAGTGCTGTTGCCGCTCGGAACCCGTTCTTGGAGCAATCTAGGTATTCCTGGGATTCAGCGTATTTCATCAGTTCGATGTTGATGAATTTCTCCAGGATTTTGGCAGGAGCGGGGTGAAGGGGCATAGGATGGAAATGTTTCAGTTCCGAGTGGTCGGCATTGGATTTCTTGAGGAGCGGAGAAACAATGACTTCCCTCCAAATAGCCGGGTAGCTAACGGATGAAAGTATTCAGTTGAATACCTTGCACAGAAAGTTGGCTACTAGATCAGGCACCAGTTTAAGTGTAGAGGACATACAGGGGTCTGAGATAGCCACAGATTTTAGGCCAAGTAGAAGTTCTTTAGTTTGTTGAACCGAGATTTATGCAAAAGAGGAAAGGACCTTCTTCCTGGTGACCTGTGGGAGTTCCCCAGTAATTGGTTCAACACCACCCTCCATGGCTTCCCCACTGACAGAATCATCATCTTCAGTAGGGGTAAACTCGTGGAAGATCTTAAGTAGGTCTGGGTGGTAAATTCCATTCCGCTCACGGAATCTGGGTAATTTCGCGTTCCGCGGAGAACATGGAATTGCCAAAAATTCCGCAATCTGCGGCTTCGTGGAATTTTTGCTTGTTCGCGATTTCAAAATGCGTATTCGCTAAATATTTCTCCGCGAGCACGCAAATAGCGTTTGCAAACAGGAAAAAGCATTGCGAACGGGCGGAACAAGCAATTCCCCGTGTTCGTGGAACTTTTGTATGCTCGCAGAGATTTTTTACCGCTTTGCGGAGCTTTGCGTAGGGCGACTGCGCAAATTCCGCCCACTCCTATTCTTAAGGATCTTGTACTGAAAGTAGATTACTACTTTGTCACAGAAATCTTGGGAGGGTTCATTGGCTGTTGCTGCGGTGGCTCGGAAATCTCCTTTATTACTTTAAAAAGCATGCTGGAGAAATTGTCTGCTGATAAAATCATTTTGGGTAAGAAGTGGGATTTAGCCTGGAAGATGGCGAGTTTATATTTCCGCAGAAGAGATATCTGCTTGGCTTTTTCCCTGGGGCAAGGGTCACCATGCCATTTGCGTTCTTGGCTGAGGCATTAAAGCCTCAAGGACATGAGCTTTTCCGAGAACCATGGGGCCAAAGGTTTTGTCCTTTTAAAGACACAATTTTTGAAATGGGCAACTATGCCTAGGGCCTTGTTGATCCAGTCACGAAAGCCCCCTGCTGTAGGAGGGGGAGTGATGTGCCTCCCATCAGAAACCGAAGCCAAGTCTGCCTCCTAATATGCGGCTGTGATCTTATTCCGTCTGCTGCAGCGTAGATTCCTAGGTGGGGCCTCATTCCCCTTCATGGAGAGGGGGAAGGAGACTTTAAACCCGATCAGCCAGTGGTCTACCCAGCTGAGTGGCTGAACTGCCTCAATCACTAAGTCATTGTGGTTAGTGAAAATGCCATCCAGAGTTTGGCCGGCAGTAGGGGTTGGAGAACAGACCAGTTGCTCGAACCCCAGAGAAGACATAAGATCTCCAAGGTGTGCTGTGTCATTATGCTGTTGATTTTTAAGGTGAAAATTGAAATCCCCTAGGATGGTGTAATGAGCAGTGGTAACACATTTTTCAAGGGTTTTACACCTTGTCTCAGTAAACTTGGCTCTCGGCCCTGGCGGGCCATGTACCAGAAGGCCTGAGAGGTTATGGTTCTCAAATAATTTAATCCTGAATGAGGCTGCTTCCAGTATAAAACCAGGGACATCTTCCACAGAATTAAGGGTACATCTGAGGGAGTCCCAAGCCACCAAGGCTAGGCCACCTCCTCTTTTGTGAAGGTGGTTATTTCTAAGTATAGTGTAGCCAGGGGGGAGAGCGTCAGCCAAGTCGGGGCCTGAGCAGACCCTTTCCCTTGTCTCGGTAATAAAAAGACAGTCCAGGTTAAGTGATTGATCAGTGCAATTTCAATTTTGTGTTTGGGCATGGAGACATGATGGGCCCTAGAGACACACCACAACTATACCTTTATTAAGGAATACCATAACTCCGTGAAATAATTATAATACGTTATCAGAAACTTTGCTGACACGTAATAGTAATATTAAGGCACAATACCATTTGTTAACGTTTATTCGTTTGAGATCCTCTGATGGGTGACCATTACCTGAAAATATATACATAAAAATCTATATATAAAAAATGGATGTGACCATGAATTCAAGAACTAACAAATATGCCCTTTTCAATATCATGCACTTTAAATAGAATTAACACAGGAATCTCTGTGCACTCCAACATACCGACGGAGGTCCCCGAGAGATATTTGTGTTTCCATTCTAGTCCAGATTACGGTGTATTGAAAGGAAGTCACATGACTGCACCAAGAGGGGTTGGAAGAGGTTAAATAGCATCTCTGTACTCCTTCCAGCTCCTTCAGAAAGAACAGAGTGGCCAGCATGGTAACACCGCACCTTGATGCAGTAAGTAAGACAGGGATTTTGTTTATGGCAACATGCAGGAGGTTTGCACCCATCAGAATATTCTCGGACTGAGTGCACCTTTTTTACAGCTTTATATGTAAAATAAAATAGCTTGATTTAACCTTTATATATATAGATAGATAGATATATATATATATATATATTACCTACTGGCGGTCGCCAGTAGGTAGTTATAGTTAGGACCACGTTTCCATAGGAAATCCGCAACATTCTATTTTGAATAACTTTGGCGCCGGTCGACGAATCCTCGCGAATTTTTCAAAATAGGTGGGGCGCTACGCTCCGCTCCTACCCTGAAAGTCTCGGGGGGATTCGTCAAGCGGGGGCTGAGATAAAAGGGGGGTCCCAAAACGCGTTTTTCCCATGCATTTTTCCATAGGACCTTTAGACACAGCTACAGCCCGAACGGCTGAACAGAATTACTTGAAATTTGGCAGAGAGGTAGTCCTCAGGTCAAGGAAGTGCCTTTTGTAGGTTTGGTGTAAATCTGTTCAGTAGATTCTGAGAAAATAGCCTTTACACCAATATATATATCTGAGCCAGCTTACGGTGCGCTTACCGTACGCGTACGGTGGCGTGCGCGAGCGCGATTCTGATTGGCTGTTAGATCTTAGTAAACATTCGAATCGGTCGAAACCAGGAAGCGGCGGCCGCCATTTTCTCTCTCGCTCTCTGAGTTGGGCAGCAAAAACGAAGCCCAAAAATGTGTAAAGAGGCAGTTTCTTGAGATCCTAACCACCCAGGATTGATATAGGGGTCCCCAAACAACCCCCAAGCCCAAAAAAAAAAATGTTTTTTTTTCGGAAATTCGCCGATCATGCTTACCGTACGCGTACGGTAAAAAAAAAAATTAAAAAAAATTATCCACATTCTCCCCACCCCGTGTGCAAATGGTGCCCGCAGGGCACCATTTGTGCATGGCCTATCACAACTATGAAATTAACAAAAAATACATTTCACAAAGATGCGCATAATATGTCCCCCATGTGCGCACGGTGCGCGAAGCGCATCGTGCGTACATGGCCAATCCCGCATAACGTGGGCACGCGGTGCGCGCAGCGCACCGCGTGACCACCGTGCGTGCACGGCACTAACTGCGTAAAGTGGGCGCGCGGGGCGCGAAGCGCCCCGTGCGCGCACGGAACGAACTGCGTTAACTGGGCGCGCACGCCACGAATGGCGTAAAGTAACTTAGCATTTAAAAAAACGTACAAATTCACTGAAAAAACCATAGGTTTCACACACGTTATAGTTAGGAATTAGCATTTAAAAAACCTTGCAAATTCACAGAAAAAACCATAGGTTTCATACATGTTATAGTTAGCTGTACATTTCACTCGTAAAAAAACAATGAAATTCCCCCGTTATAGTTAGTGCAGGCAACTATAACTCACGCGACCGCAATCTTTATGAAAAAAAAATATTTGTAATATATGTATAGCTAAAATTTAATGGAAGAAGACATGGGCAAATAAGTGTCTAAATACAGTATTAGCATCAGCAGAGGATTGCGGTCGCGTGAGTTATAGTTGCCTGCACTAACTATAACGGGGGAATTTCATTGGTTTTTTACGAGTGAAATGTACAGCTAACTATAACATGTATGAAACCTATGGTTTTTTCTGTGAATTTGCAAGGTTTTTTAAATGCTAATTCCTAACTATAACGTGTGTGAAACCTATGGTTTTTTCAGTGAATATATATATATATATATATATATATATATATATATATTTAAAACACTCAAGTTATCCCTGGTGGAGGTGCGAGTGCATTGCTGACTGGAGGTACACATCTATATACTGTTGATATAACAAGTAATAACACAAAAACACCTTTGGTAATTGAATAACACACAACAACAGAGAAACAACTATAGAAAAATTAGTATAAGGTAAGAGGTCTCTACGAATAACACGAGAGAGCAACCCCTATTATGGATTTGGACTACTATTGATGAGACTCGGTAAGGAAGATAGCATTGTCGTATTTTTACAATTTTTCTGATTTTAGTCAATTTGAGTGTGTAATCTCTCACATGGTGTTAGGTGCTATCTGCTGGTGAGAGCACAGTGTGAAACTGGATTTTACCTCACAATGTGAATAATGATGTTGAATGAAAAAAATAAAGGGGGTGATTCTTAACGAGAGAAGAGGATCCAATAATAATGGTTATGTCTTATTTTTGTAGGTATGCCTTTGAAGTTTGTCTACCAAGGGCAAATATTGCCATATACCTACCCCTTCTATATAGTGATTAACAAGGAGGGAGTTTCAGGAATTATAAGAAATATGTATCCTGAATAGGGCCATTGTCCCTGTTGGGCGGTTGGTAAAGGCTGAAACATGTTGGTACATGCAAACGGGGTAATGAAGATGTTGCTTCTCCCATATACCCATTTATAATATATTTGTAATCCTGTCAAGAGGGGCCCATAATAAAAATTACAGGGGTACCCACTTAGACAGTTTTAATTATCTTTCTTTCTGCAATAGGAATCCCTCTTATGATATACTCTTCAAAAAGCACGCGCTTCATCCCGAGCTTTGGTCTGCACCAGGGTGTGTTAGCAGCCCTATGATGAAGCATGCCACTACTCAGTAGGTGAGGGCAATTTTAATAACGCTATGGGTTTCCCAGTAAGGTCTCCTCTCTCTTTCTTCCCCAGGAGTAGGGGTTCTTCTTTTTAGTCCTTTTCATGGAGTGAGTTCTAAACTATTTAAAGAGATCTGTGATATTATCTCGCTTTGTAGATGCCACTCTACTCACTTTGTGGGAGACCTCCAGTAAGTCCTACACTGTGGGATTACTGAGAGGTCTTTGGAGGCCACGCCCCCTTTCTCCACCATGCTGCAAATGCGACTACTGGTTACAAAAACATGGAAATTCACTTAAAAAAACAAATGTTACAGGGACTTTATAGTTAGGAAATAGAATTAAATAAAACCTTAGAAATTAACTGAAAAAACTAAAGGTGGGCACCCCGGGCACAGAAGTGGTCCCCAGGGCCATCTATGGTTCCAGGAGGAGGGCCGTGCCGCCCACCTCTATTGCACGACACAGCCCCAGGGAGGTGGTGGTCCTTGGGACTGCAGGAGGCCATGTGGCCCCCGACTCTAATCATATACTTTTGCCTCAGTGAGGTGATGGTACCTGGGGGTGCCCCACTTGCCCCCACATTAATTTCATTTTAGCCCCTAGGAGGTGGCAGTCCCCTGAACTGCAAGGGCCTGCACGGCCCGTCGCATTAATTGCACATTTTACCTGGGGGGGTGGTGGCCCCCAGGCACAGGGGTTGCTGAGCGGGCAATCCCTGCCTAAATTAAAAACAATGCCCTGGGGTGGTGGCGGTTCCTGGGCATTTATAAGGCCTTGGAGGGGGGGCTTGTGGGCCCCCTCTCACATATGTTATGCATGCCTCCAGGACCTTGCTCACCTGGGGGCTCAAGATTACAGAAGCACTAGAAACCATGCTTCTGTTTTTTGAAAAACATTGGCAGGATCCGTGGATCCAGTGCGACTCCGGCTGAAAATTTTGAAAAACTGCTTTTTTTACCATGCCAGGTCCCTACAGGACCCCCTCAAAGATACCTAGGAGGTCAAGGTATTTCTACCCACTGGAAATCACACACAGTGGAAAACACCATGTTGTACATAGCTGTTTGCGATTTCCTACTAGCAAAGCACTAGGGGCAGATGTATCATCTTTGCAGTTTGCGAGCCCTTAATAGCAAATGTTTGCGATTCGTTAGTAAGGACTCGCTAAATGCAATGTGTGTAGGTTTCGCAATAATAATTGTAATCCCTACATATTCCTCAATTGCGAATCGCAAATTGCGATTCGCAATTAAGGAACCCTCCAATTCATTCCTATGGGGCTAGAGGCCCATAGGAATCAATGGGAAGGCATTTGCAATTTGCGAGTACCCAATAGGTACTTGCAAATTACGAATGCAATTTCAAGGGTGCAAAAGGGACACACTGTTGCACCCCTGAAATATGCATGTGTGCACATAATGTGCACCACATGGCACTTTGAAAAATGCAAAAAGAATTTTTCAAGTAAATGACAAATTACCACCAACTTGGAGTTGGTGGTAATTTGCGATTTCTTAAGTCAAAATTGCACAACTTGGGTGCTTCCAGAATTCCATTTAAGGAATCGCATTTTGCGATTCCTTAAATGCATTTGCAAAATAGGGTATCATAGATTTTGGCGTTCCCTATTTTATGAGGGCCTTTTAGGATTATACATCCCAAAAGGCTTTCTCCCATTCGCAAACAGGCCGATTCTGGGAATCGGCCCTTTTGTGAACGGGAAAAAGGCTTCATACATCTGGCCCAAAATGTTGCAATTAAGAAATCGCAAACGGAAATTAATGCACAACTGGTGCTAGGTTCTTTAAATTATTACATTTCAGTTTTAAGTAGCTGTGTTATGTATGCAAAACAGTGTATGTGCTAAACTCAGTTGAAGAAGAGAGGCCCAGGCACTTGCGTTGTTTCTTGGCCTTTTACTTTTTTTTTTTTTTGTTGTATTATATTTTTTATTTTTTCAAATCACATAATACATATACAATATCAGCAAGTGTACGTACATAAATCCACGGGCAGCATTAGGCAGAAGAAAAAAAAAGAAAAGAACAAATTTAAACAAAACAACACTTCAAGTCCCGGTATCTGGGCTAAAGTAATGCTCCACTTAAGATTAACCCAATTTGAATCATATTTAGGGGTAGTTTGCAACTTTAAAAAAAAACCCTTAGAACTCATTTATCCATGCAGATAATACTCCCCAGATCTTCCTTCCCTTTCGTTTAGCCTGAGTGCCCTTACGTTTATATAGGGCCATTTCAAATTGATATACATGCAGGAAGCACCCTTTCCATTGCTGGAATGTCGGAAGAAGTCTATCCAGCCATACAGCAGATATGCACAATCTATACACCGTCATAGCTATAAAAATCAATTCTCGCCCAGGCCCTAAATAGGTTTTGTCTACTCCCAATAGCATAAGCTGTGGGGACGGAGTGATGTTACTTTTAAATATCTCCCCTAAAAAGCCCACAATTTCTAGCTCTATTTGATTTAGACTGGGCAGGAGTAGAATATATGAACCAGGTCTGCCCCTGGAGCTTGGCATCTGGGGCAGTTTATCCCAGCCGTACTGCCCCATTTTGCAATCTTTGCTGGAGTTATATATAAATCATACACCGTTTTATAGTGATGCGATTGCAGATTCGAGGCATACATCACTGTGCCCCCTAGCTCCAGTGATTCCAAAAACCCTGAATCGACCATGTCAAGTTTCTCCTTCCATTTCCCCTCCTGCTTCTCGAGGTCGTCAGGGACCAGTTCCATTAGGCAGCCGTATATCTGAGAGATGGAAGGGATATCTTCTTTTACCATTACTTTCAATACCAGTATTTGATCAAAGCCAGCAGTCCCCCCTGCTTTAAAAAAAAAAAAAATCCCTAATCTGTAAATATTTTAAAAAATCTCGTGATGAGATATTGAATTTACTGCGGACCAGTTCAAAAGAAGCAAACGATCTCTCTACCAAAAAATCTCCCAGTCTACGACCCCATTACACCCCCATCTATTAAAGCAACTGTCCTGAAAGATACAAGGCAGTTGCTCATTTTGAATCAGAGGGGTATATCGGCTATACCTACCCACCCCTGCTTAATTTCTTGGCCTTTTACAATGTCTCTGTTTCTTTACTGCTTTCGAAACAGCTCAGATATGTGAATAGGGCATAACATGCAGATTTTGTTGAATAACACAAAAAGAAAATCCACGTCCCAGTATTTTGTCTTCCCTATACTCTCTTTAAATTTCTCTTCAAATTCCTGAAGGTTTCCTCTGTAGAATTTTAACAGGGATGTAGTTTTACAATTAAAAATACAAAACTCATGGGCTGGATATATGCATTTACAGGAGTTCATGCACTTGTCGGAAATCATCCCTCCACTAGTACTGGACGCCCAAAGGTCGCTGCTGAACAGAAGGAACATGCCACGCTTCCCTGTGACTGCATGTAGCTTTTCTGAAACATTCTTCATCCTTCAAAGTGCAGTGCTCGGATTTAACCTCGTATAGAATGTGCTGTGAAAGTGAGGTTGCTAGGCAACAGCATCCATGCCCAGAGTAACCACTTCTATATTGCAAAGGTTGGAATTTAAACAGAAGAGGACAGATACAATTATAAACCCATTTTCCCCCAGAAGAGTACTTCGATTTCTAAGAAATGGTTTGTGAGAAGAAACCCTGTGGGTAGGTTCTCAGGTCTTTTGATTCAACTAAATTGCACTGTGATTTTTCATTTGTGGTTTAAACCAATAATGAATTCATCAATGAAGTGGTTTTTCAGTGCTCCTTAGCATCCGGCCGCCCTCTCCTTTGTAGTTGTTCTCTCCGGAAGTTCTTTTAAAGAGGCATGAAAGAAAATACAATATTTCTCTTTTCAGTTATTGGCTTAAAGTTAACACTCATGTGCTATTAAAATTCGGTTAATCTACCTTTCTTAAGAGTATTTTTTGTATTTTCTTGCTATATTTTCTTAGATTACAAACTCACATTCTTTCTCATTTGTAATAAAGTGTCTATGCTTGTGTCCCCATCTAAGGATGGCTAACCGTGACAACTTTGAATACATTTTAAGTTCCTCATTCAGATGCGTGTGAATTTGTGGTCTCATTGTGTGACGGCCGCTGCGTCACAGACAGCAGATCACTTTCTCTTGAGCTCCCAAGGGTGTGTGCAATGTGATCGCAGTGTTGCAAATTGCTGGACCGGTCACTGTTAGGCTGAGGAGCTGGAGCCCTGGTCTTGAAGGCTAAGCTAGGCCAGTTAATATACAAGTTCCAGCACTAAATGGTGAGGGCCTCATTTATGAAAAGTGACGCATCGCTGTGTGAAAACAGCGATGAGTCACTTTTTATTACGCCCTCCTTGCAATAGCAATGATGTGTCATATTTACAGTATGACGCATCATGTTGCAAGGAGTTACACATACGTCAGTATTTCTGACGTATCTTTAGGCACAAAATGACGCATTGCTGGAGTGTGTCCCAAAAGTGATGCAACTCCAGCAATGGGTCATTTACACATGGGCAAGTCCCATGTTAAATATGCTTGCGTCTGTTTTACGCCTGCCATGAGGCAGGCGTAATATATTGACGCATTTGCTTCCTAGAAGTGGCGCAGTGAAATCGCATAGATTTAATTGCGTCACTTCTACGACCTTTTCTTGCGCCGAAACGCCCCCCCTGCATACATTATACCTGGCGCAGGTATAATATGGAGCAGGGGTTTACAAAGTGACGCATCTACCTAGATGCATCACTTTGTTAATATGGCGCATCATAGCACGTTTTTTACACCACTGGTGCGTCACAAAAAGGGACGCACTGGCAGCGCAAAAGTAATGCAAGGGCCCATAAATAAGCCCCTGAATGCTAAAGTTGGAGTTGTGAGTATCATTTTGTCACACGCTTCCTCACCCACAACACCAAGATAAGGTCAGCCTGTAATTGCTGCATACAGGCAAGGCCTATGCATTGGTAAAAGGCAGATTTTTGGTTGGGGCTTCTAAGGGCATGGCTAGGAGCTGGGGGTGGGTCTCCCTGCCAGTGCCAGTATGATGGTGCACCAGACAGTGATAGGTGCCCACCAACCACGTATCCTGAGTAAAAAAATATGGACTAAAAATAACTTAACTTATAGAGAAAGAACAGCATTCAAAGCTCTAGAACAATACAAGGAGATTACAATCAAGCCAGGCGATAAAGGTGGCAGCATTGTCATCATGGAAACGCTAGATTATGAGAGAAGGATTAAAAATCTTCTTATTAATCCGATACATTATGCAGCCTCAAATAGACAGGACTGGCTTAATTTAGGAATTCAAATACAAAATGTTTTGAGACTTGCTAAAGAAGATGAAACTATCAGTCAAGAAGAATATAACTATTTAAATAATGAGACACCTACCATACCAGCGATATATGGCCTTCCAAAAGTGCATAAAAGCATGAAAGACCCCCATGCAACCTATAGTCTCAAGTTTAAATTCTCTAACAGAACCTCTAAGTCAATATGTTGACAGATTCATCCAACCACTAGTAACCAAACAACGTGCCTATTTCAAAGATACCACAGAGATGATTAGTAAAATAAAAAACACAGCTTTTAACCAACAAAAGGAGTGACTAGTGACCTTAGACATGGAGGCACTTTATACCAATATTCCACAAGATGACACTATATTGATGATAAAAGGCCTCTTAAAGAATGGAGAAGAAGATCTTTCAGATCATTCAACCTTTGTAGTAGACTGTGTAGAGATAATCCTCAAGAACAACATTTTTTTGTTTAAGGAGGAGTACTATAGACAAACCAAGGGGACCAGCATGGGAGCCACGTCTGCTTCCAGTCTGGCTTGTCGATATGTAGCCGCCTTCAAAGAAAAACACATTTTTAATGAACTGGCGCCATACTATGAAAACGTGAGCAAGTGGTCACGTTTCACAGACGACATATGTTTTATATGGCAGGGTAGTGAAGAGGACCTATTATCCTTTATGCAATGGATTAATTTAGTAGATGAAAACTTCAGGTTTAGGTCTTCCTACAGCTATGAAACGTGTGATTTTTTAGACATAAGAATCAAGAACGTAGAGGGAACTCTGAATGTAGAATTATTTCCGAAAGACACAGACCGCAACACTATGTTGCATTACGATAGCCATCACCCTGTGAGTCAGAAAAATAATATCCCCTTTGGTCAGTTTCTTAGGGTGAGAAGAAACTGTACCAATAGGCAGGAGTTTGAAAAACATGCTAAGGTTTTAACAAACAAATTCTTAGAGAGAGGATACCCGAAACAAATGGTGAAAAAAGCATACAAATGTGCCAAATACTATAATAGAGAAAGTCTTTGTGAACCAAAGCAATAAGAGATCAAACAGACAAACAATTAGTCTGTGTTACTAATTTTTCAAATGTTAGCAATAAGGTTAAAAAATTAATAAATAGAAATTGGAATTTACTTAATAACGGGAGCTCTGTATCTTTACCCAGACAGATCTTCGCATTCAGAAGGAACAAAACAATAAGAAATTGTGTAGTACACACTTATCCAGACAGAGGGAATAGGAATCATATCAGCACCATTGATGGTTCATTACCCACAAGCAATTTTCCTTGTGGGTCTTGTAAAAACTGTAATTCCATAATGAAGGGACGTACATTTACATATAAAGGAATAACCCACCATCATAAAAACTTGGCAAATTGCAGAACCCATAATGTTATCTACTTGATAAAATGCCCCTGTGACAGAGCATATATTTTTGAAACCTCAAGAGAAATCAGATTGAGGCTGAACGAACATAAAGTGTAGATTCGCACCAAACGACAAAATGCACCCTTAGTTGAACACTGGCAAGAAGAAAAACATCAGGTAGAAGACCTGAAATGGTGCATTATAGAAGTAGTAACATTAAGCAATAGAGGAGGAGATTTAACAACAAAACGCAAGAAAAGAGAGCAGTATTATATATCGAAATTTGACACATATAAAAGTGGCCTGAATATCTTTGTTTTATTATTATGTATTGTATATGTTTTTTTAATAAATAACATGGAAAAGTGTTTTTAACTGATATCGATGAATAATGAAGAATACACTGGTTAATAAAATAGGTAAACATCGTATTCCTTTGCATCTGTGTAGTTGTTTCGTTTGACTGTGCAATCACAAAGCATTGAATTACTTTATTGTAAATTTGGTAACCTGCATAAGACTCTATCGCACACTTAGTCCCTTTTTCTCACATAAGAAAAGAGAGGCCCAGGAGGAGATAATCTCTTCCTAATCACATCTACAGGAGAAGGGAACTTTTGTCTTTTTGAATCAGCCTGTAATTGCTGCATACAGGCAAGGCCTATGCATTGGTAACAGGCAGAGTTTTAGTTGGGGCTTCTAAGGGCATGGCTAGGAGCTGGGGGTGGGTCTCCCTGCCAGTGCCAGTATGATGTTGCACCAGACAGTGATAGGTGCCCACCAACCACGCTACAAATCCAAATGAAAATCAATGTATATTAACCATTGATGGATTGTCCCACACTGGACATGGTAACGACACCTCTTTCTCAGGCGCACATGAATTGTAACATTTGTATAACTGTCCATGCAGTTAGCGCTCTGTTTCTCCATGTACCTTTGTCATTTTCTTCTTCTCAGCCTCTTTTCCCTATCTCTAGAACAGTAATATATCTGGTCTAAACCAACAATGCATGTGAATACCTGCAAGAAATATTGCGTTAACAGAAAATAGAAAACATCATTTTATAAAATGCAGAATGGAGAAATACAGTCCAACACTGTAGGGACAAGTTAAACCTAAAGTTCTGGTGAGATATTATCAAGACCATGCACATGTAGGGAGAGATGACATGGTGTGCCTCTTTAGATAGACATGGTTCAACACCCAATCTAAATTGATAGCTAAATATTTGTGTCAAAGATGTGTTGTGTGCCAATTTGTGACACCTGAAATTTCATTGACGTGCACCCCAATAAAGGTGCATGAATTAAATGCACAATAGCTTATAGCTTCATCAGCATATTTGATACCCACTATCACAAAATCAGTGCCTTTTCTGTGACTGGCACATTTTATCACAGTAATTTGGGCAGGCAGTTGCAGAGCCTGTAACAAGTTTCTTGTACTTTCACCCTTGCGGGTTGGTAACCCAGAAGGAGTCATAAACCCGCATTGGGACCATAACTTCCCAAAGTCATGAACAACACCAAAGCCGTTCTAACTATTGGTGAAATCACCTTCAGCTGGTCAGAAACACAGCATGCTCTAGTTGGAGCAATTAATTCTGCCACTTGTGCTGAAAAGACTCCTTGAAGCCAGGAGGCTTGGACCACACCTGAGACAGTACAGACAGCACAGGCAGTTCTCTGTTTTCCCTATGGTCCCTCAAGAGGTATCAACAAACAGCATATAATCTGATTTAGGTAGTGGCACATCCTGTATATCAGGAATCGGCAGTCATGCTCAACTTCACCCTCAACCATTTCATTTCCTGGATGGGCAATAAAGTGGCAGAATTTAGTACAGTACATCTCCTAAGGGATACATTTTCGGCACCAAGGATGAGTTGCTCAAACTTGTTATGCCAACTATTAATAAGGTGCTGTGTCCAAGTACGGATTAGCAACAACTCAAATGAATGGGTACACTGACAAAATATTAATACCCAAAATATATCCATACAAAAATATCGTGACCAAAATATCCAATACAAAAATATCTACATCCTATACTTATAATGGTTAGTACAAGAATATTGAGAAAAAACATATCAATGTCATAAATATAGTGTACAATATATATATATATATATATATATATATATATATATTCACTGAAAAAACCATAGGTTTCACACACGTTATAGTTAGGAATTAGCATTTAAAAAACCTTGCAAATTCAGTGAAAAAACCATAGGTTTCACACACGTTATAGTTAGCGGACATTTTACTCATAAAAAACCATTGAAATTCCCCCGTTATAGTTAGTGCAGGCAACTATAACTCACGCGACCGCAATCCTCTGCTGATGCTAATACTGTATTTAGAGACTTATTTGCCCATGTCTTCTTCCATTAAATTTTAGCTATACATATATTACAAATATTTTTTTTTCATAAAGACACATATGTCATCAGCAGAGGATTGCGGTCGCGTGAGTTATAGTTGCCTGGTTTTTTAAATGCTAATTCCTAACTATAACGTGTGTGAAACCTATGGTTTTGTCAGTGAATTTGTACGTTTTTTTAAATGCTAAGTTACTTTACGCCGTTCGTGGCGTGCGCGCCCACTTTACGCAGTTCGTTCTGTGCGCACCGTGCGCGCACAGTGAGCACGCGGTGCGCTTCGCGCACCGCGCGCCCACTTTACGCAGTTAGTGCCGTAGACGCACGGTGGGCACGCGGTGCGCTACGCGCACCACGTGCCCACGTTACGCTGGATGGGCCATGTACGCATGATGCGCTTCGCGCATCGTGCGCACACGGAGGACATATTATACTCTTTGTTGTTAAAGTTTATCTATTACATGTTCGGGCACCATTTGCACACGGGGTGGGGAAAACGTGGATTTTGTTTATTTTTTTTTTACCGTACGCGTACGGTAAGCGTAATCGGCGATTTTTTTTTAATTTTTTTAAAAATTTTTTGGCCTTGTGGGTTCTTTTGGGACACCTTAACCATGACTAGGTGGTTAGGAGCAGTCTAGCCTGCCCCTTTTTATGTTATCCGACTTTGTTTTCCCTCCCACCCCCTCAGAGTGCGAGAGAGAAAATGGCGGCCGACACTTCCTGGTTTCGACCGATTCGAATGTTTACTAAGATCTAACAGCCAATCAGAATCGCGCTCGCGCACGTCACCGTACGCGTACGGTAAGCTTACCGTAAGCACACGGTAAGCGCACCGTAAGCTGCCACAGATATATATATTGATTTAAAGGCTATTTTCTCAGGAACTACTGAACAGAATTACACCAGACCTACAAAAGGCACTTCCTTGACCTGTAGACTACCTCTCTGCCAAATTTCAAAGAACTCTGTTCAGCCGTTCGGGCTGTAGCTGTGTCTAAAGGTCCTATGGAAAAATGCATGGGGAAAACGCGTTTTGGGACCCCCCTTTTTTCTCAGCCCCCGCTTGACGAATCCCCCCGAGACTTTCAGGGTAGGAGTGGAGCGTAGCGCCCCATTAGTTTTGAAAATTTCGCGAGGATTCATCGACCGGCGCCAAAGTTATTCAAAATAGAATGTTGCGGTTTTCCTATGGAAACAGGGTCCTAACTATAACTACCTACTGGCGACCGCCAGTAGGTAATATATATATATATATGTAATAAATTAATAATAAATCTATTAAAGAATACAATAAATAAATAAATTGATTCAATATACATTTCAACAAATATAACAAATAAACTTAATTTAAAAAAGTTAAATACACAAATACACATATATTATAATTAATGTTTATATATTATCTACTGCCGGTCGCCAGTAGATAGTTATAGTTAGGACCGTGTTTCCATAGGAAATCTCAAAATTCTATTTTGAATAACTTTGGCGCCGGTTGTCGAATCTTCGCGAAATTTTTGAAAACTAATGGGGCGCTCCGCTCAGCTCCTACCCTGAAAGTCTCGGGGTGATTCGTCAAGCGGGGGCCGAGAAAAAAGGGGGGTCCCAAAACGTGTTTTCCCCATGCATTTTTCCATAGGATATTTAGTCGAAGGTACAGCCCGAACGGCTGAACAGAATTACTTGAAATTTGGCAGAGAGGTAGTCCTCAGGTCAGGGAAGTGCCTTTTGCAGGTCTGGTGTCAATCTGTTCAGTATTTCCTGAGAAAAAAGCGTTTAATGGCATATAAATACCTATACGCGTGCACCGTGCGCGCACGGTGCCGTGCGCGAGCGAAATTCTGATTGGTTGTTAGATGTCAGTCAACATTCGAATTGGTCGAAATCAGGAAGTGTCGGCCGCCATTTTGTCTCTTGCACTGAAAGGGAAAGAGGGAATAAAGGTGGAAAACGTGAAAAGGGGGCAGGGAAGAGAGTTCCTGACCCCCTAGCCTTTGTTAGGGGGTCACAGAAGGACCCCCATGGGTGAAATAAACATTTTTTTTTTTTTTATAAAAATCGCGGGGTGCGTGCGCAGAGCGCGCGCGGTGCACGGTGCACGCAGTGCACCGTGCGCCTAATGCGCGCGCACGGTGCGCGAAAGTGCGCGCACGGTGAAAAACCTTTAAAAAAATATATATATTAATAAATACATAACTTAGCATCTAAAAAACCGTACAAATTCACTTAAAAAAACATAGGTTTCAAACACGTTATAGTTAGGAATTAGCATTTAAAAAACCTTGCAAATTCACTTAAAAAACCATAGGTTTCACACAGGTTATAGATAGGTGGACATTTCACTCGTAAAAAACCAATGAAACTCCCCCGTTATAGTTAGTTCAGATAACTATAACTCGCGCGACCGCCACTCTATCACAAGGATGATGTCATCAGTGATGTCATGAGTGATGCCACTGACCATGTCATGAGTGATGTAATATGTGACGTCATGAGCAGTGGATTGCGGGCGCGCGAGTTATAGTTATCTGAACTAACTATAACGGGGGAATTTCATTGGTTTTTTACGAGTGAAATGTCCACCTATCTATAACCTGTGTGAAACCTATGGTTTTTTAAGTGAATATATATATATATATTTATATATTACCTCTTGGCAGTCGCCAGTAGGTAGTTATAGTTAGGACCTATTTTCCATAGGAAATCTGCAACATTCTATTTGGAATAACGTTGGCGTCGATTGATGAATCTTCGCGAAATTTTCCAAACTTTTGGCCAGCTCCGGTCCGCTCCTATCCTGAAAATTTCACGGTGATTCGTCAAGCGGGGGTCGAGAAAAAAGGGGGGTCCCAAAACGCGTTTTCCCCATGCATTTTCCAATAGGACCTGTTGACGCAGCTACAGCCCGAAGTGCTGAACGGAATTACACCAAATTTGGCAAAGAGGTAGTCCTCAGTTCAGACTCATGCCTTTTGCTTAAATGGTGTAAATCCGTTTAGGAGTTCCAGAGAAAATCAAAAGTAAAATCACATATATATCTGGGCGGAGCCTAACCACACATCTCATCGTGAGATCAGATTGGCTGTCAGCACTTCATCCAAGAAGTGTTGGCAGCCATATTGGGACCAATATACATGATAGCACCTCATTAAAAAGCCTTGCAGTTAATAGAAGGTTTTAAGACTTTAGTTACATTATAAATCATTTGTTGATGGTACCATACTCATTTTAGGAATTGTGGTGTGTTTTAAGGTGATTTTACCATGTGAAAAAGCCTTCTTCTGTGATATCATGAATCATGTTTTCTCATGCTTTTCCCACAGAGGTTTGGAAGGTGATCTATAAGCTAAACTGATAGCATATTTTCGTAAATTCTCAGTAAAACATGTACATCCAACAAGCTTCCCAGAGTGTTCTAAAGAACAACTAGAGCACTAACAGTCTTACTTATGACAAAAGTATGGCACACCTGAAGCCATCTTGAATGGAATAAAGTGGTAACACTTAAAACATTTAATTTACAAAGGAACAAAATGAGGGGGTTCATTTTACCATAGAAATTATGATTAGTGCTGCAGAAAGAAAAATTAGGGCACTTTTTGACTTCTCAAATCCTCTTCTATTTCATAAAAAAACTTCTGACATGCAGACTGAAACATGCACTTTGAATACCAGCAGCAGACTTCTCTGGTGAACAGTAGCTTTACTACAGTGATCTAATGAGCAACTAGAGTGCTAACATTCAGAATTTATGGCAAATGTGTGACACATCTGAATGCCTTCTTGATGGAACCAAAGTAAAAGACTGAAAGTATTTCCTACTGAGGAGACTGCAGTAAATGAGGAAATTAGGAAACTTCATAACAAATAAATCTCCCAAGATGGCCACCAGAGACAAAAGAGCCCAAATGTAGCCCAAATATCACCCAGATATAGCCCACATGTAGCCCAATGACAGAAGTGTGCAAAACACTTATTTGTTGTGTATTTGCAGTTTTATATAGTGCAGACTTGTCAGGTATTGGAGTGCTTTACATGAGCATTGATTACATCACACAAGATCAAATTCATTTTGGTTGTAGACATGGGGAGATTAAGTGATTTGACCAGAATCACAGAATGTTGAGCTGAAGCAGAAACTCCAACCTGGTTCCCCAGTTGCAAAGTCTGCAGCTCTGGAAGTAACACCACATCCTCTCCCCTAGGTGCAACATTTAATCAAGTGGTCAACTGCATAAAAAATCATAAAGATAACAAATAATTTAAAAGTTCTTTGTCGCTATTTGAAAACTCAGAAAATATGTCCTCATTTTAGTTTTTTAGAGCACTAACCATAATTTTGATGCAAATAAGACCCTCTTATATATGTAATTTCTAAAGGAAATACTCTAGGTATTACAGTTTTGATTACATCAAGATGACGTCAGGCGTTCCACACTTTTGTAATAAATATAGAATGGCAGAGGCCAGGGGCACGGACTCTGAAAATTGAAGGCAGGTAGGAGAGTGCAGATTTGACCACACTGGGCAGGCAGGAAGGGCAGTGGCAGCACAACAGACTATGGAGGGCAGTGGAAAGGGGGGCAGGGGCGACAAACCAACAATACAGGACTGGCAAGAGAGGCTGTGGCAATATAATAGACCATTGTGGGCAGAAGGAAGAGGCAGTGGTAGTACAACCATACATGCCAACAGACCCGTTTCACCCAGGAAACGTCCAATGTTTTTAAGCTCAAATGGGCTTTATTTGATCTGTCTCCTGTCTTCAATCTCCTCTTTTTCAATGTAACTCAAAGGGGAAAATCAATACCCCAGTTTTCTTTCAAAATCTCCCTCTTACCAAGTTCAAAATGTTCGCAAGTATGGTACATTGGATCATGGTAGGCAGGAGGAATTGGGGGTAGGGGCATGGACTCGGATAACAGAGGACAGGAGGGACATGGAGAGGTGCACCAAACTGCCCCTACAGGGCAGTCATCAGGGTTTGCAGCAGCACAATACAGCACACAGCGCATGCGGGACGGGAGTGCAGCACAACAATCCATTGAAAGCAATAGGGAGGGGACAGGACCATGCACATGGACAACAGAGAACAGAGGGGAAAGAGGCAATGGTAGCTAGCTGACCATAATGGACAGACAGGAGAGAAAGCTGCAGCATAACAGACCATAAAGGGCAGGAGGGACGGATCAGGGGCATTACAATGGAACAGACAAGCCAGGAGGGAGAGAATAGGGGTCTGCACATGGAAACAGAGGGCTGGGGGCAAGGGGACAGGGCAGGAGCAGCAAGATGCCCATGGAGGTCTGGCAGGATGGGCACTAGAAACAAGACACACCATGGAGAACAACAATGAGACTATGGTGGCATACACACAGACCATGGAGAGAAGGTGGGAGGGGGTCAGGGGCAGCTAGCTGACCACACAGGGAAGGTGGGAGGGGCCATGGCAGCACAGAAGACCATGCATGGCAAGTGGGAGGGTTAGTGGCAGCACAATGGCTATGATGGGCAAGAAGGAGGGTGCAGGGGCATGCACAAAGGACCATGGAGGATAGAAGGGAGGGTCAGGACCTGGGCACAGACAAGAGAGTTCAGGGGAAGGGGCCTCACAACAGACTGCACGGGGCAGGCAGGAGGAGCAGTTGCAGCACAACAGACCAGGGAGGGCAGAAGGGTGTGGCAGTAAAATGGACCATGGAGGACAGGAGGAAGGGGATAGGGGCATGGCATGTGGACAGGCAGGGTGGAGGTAGCAGGGACAGGTTACAGTCATCTGACAATGCTAGGCAGGTGGGAGGGGAGTGGCAGCTCAACAGAACACTCAGAGTAGATAGGAGGGGCAGGTCCATGGAACATGGTGGGCAAAAAGGATGGAGCAGGAGCACGCACAAAGACATCAGAGGGCAGGGGGAAGGAGAGAAGGGGCAGCAAGTTAAGCACAGAGGCTAAGCAGGAGGTCAATGATGGGCCATATAATTGGGCAATGGAGGGCAGGAGGAGTGGACTGGTACGTCATGCTAAATGGAGGGCAGTGGCAGCACATCAAACTATGCATGGCAGGAGGGAGGAGGCTAGTCCATGGATTCAGACAACAGAGGATAGGGAGGAGGTGGATGGGGCAGCAAGCTAACTGTTCAGAGAAGGTGGGTATTAGGAACTTTATTGTTTTTAAAATGTGTGTCTGTGCGAACTACTTAAAATATGAACAAATATGCAGCATAATCTCACTTTTATTCAGGAAGAAGAGGACGTTTATGACTGTGACTCCGGGCTCACTTGGCAGAAACACCCCCTGACCCTCCACCCCCCCATCGCAAAATGTAATGCCCGTGAAAAGGGTAGGTTGACGCAGTGTTATATAGAACATAGTCCTGAGAGCACGATTGAAAATGAAAACTAGATATAGTATATGGTATAAACTATGCACCAAAAAATGTGATATAAGATGAACCGGGCGTGAAATATAATATGCAATACATTGTGCGCAATGACAGATTCATTGGAGAGCGCGAGATAGCACAGGCACTAGCGCGTGCTAAGCGATATGCTCCTTGGAGTGTAATATGCACAGGGCAGTGTTGTGTAACCTAACTAGTCTCTAAAGTTGTAATATAAAATATGTGCTGGGGAGTGTAACGTTGCATATGCACTGTGAGAAAGATATGAATCCCAGATTGTAATATGTATGGCATAGCGCTGTGCGATATAACATAGGCATCGAGGAAGGCACGTTAGATGGGGCAATATAACCTGTGCGAAGGCAAGTGTGGCATGACATATTCACGGGGTGGTGTTACAGTGCACGTGGACTAGAGAGTGTCATAGCATACGCACTAGCTAGTGGAATACAACACAGAGGTGTGAGGCACTCGGCGGGCACTGGTGGGTGTAACACAGCATTGGGCTCAGCCAGGAGCACGCTGTGACTCTCAAGTGAGGTTCGTCTCCTTACCAGAGAGTAAAATAAAAAGTATTACACATCCGGCGGTGGATGTGTGTTTTATTAACAGTGAGGGGGTTTCTTGCATAGTTTGGTCGAATTTTTGTCGAATCCCCTTTGAATGGCTTGGTGTGCGTGTATATTAAATATGCCCGTCAATAGCTACCCATGTTTGTATAAATAAACGACAAGGGTGTCTACTTGGAGAGTACCCACCGGCGGGGGCGCCGGGATTAGGCACGGTAGGGCGTCAGACATGTCAGAGCTTCACTAGCGGTGTAAATACATTCCATGTGGATTCATTCTATGCATAGTCGCCTTTTAATGAATATCACGCAAATCATCATGGTGATAGGTACATACGGTTTGTCCAGCATGTCCTAGGTGTTTCTATAAATATATATTTTTTTAAAATAATAAAAAACAAAGGCCGGCCCCGGGGGATGGGGTCCCCGGGGCCATAAGTGGCCTGAGGAGGGGGGCAACGCAGCCCCCTCCTAAAGAACTAAAAAAAAAAAAAAGGCCATGACCCGGGGGTTGGGGTCCCCGGGGCCGATTAAGGCCTTGGGAGGGCCAAATTTATTTTTTGGCAGTTCGGGCTGTACTGTTCCCATGAGGCACAGGGTCAGACTGATTTGCAGATGGCCATGTCTGAACTGGGGTGGCAGAGTTGGCTAAAGAACGGTGATGGATCAAACCCAGATCTGTTGACTGGGTGTGAGTGTTTGATTGGTTCTGATACTCTGTCCATCACCACCCCCTTTTGTACCGCTTTGTTCGCCATAAGTTGGCAGGGTATGCTCAGACGTGAGTCCCTTGCTCACTTTGCCACTGGATTCAAGCAAGCCTGGCTGAAGATGGCTGAAATGCCAGAAACCGGTCCTAGGAAGCTTGTTTCCGGTCCAGGGAAGGCCTGGCTTGGCAGTTCGGGCTGGACTGTTCCCATGAGGCACAGGGTCAGACTGATTTGCAGATGGCCATGTCTGAACTGGGGTGGCAGAGTGGGCTAAAGAACGGTGATGGATCAAACCCAGATCTGTTGACTGGGTGTGAGTGTTTGATTGGTTCTGATACTCTGTCCATCACCACCCCCTTTTGTACAGCTTTGTTCGCCATAAGTTGGCAGGGTATGCTCAGACGTGAGTCCCTTGCTCACTTTGCCCCTGGATTCAAGCAAGCCTGGCTGAAGACGGCTGAAATGCCAGAAACCGGTCCTAGGAAGCTTGTTTCCGGTCCAGGGAAGGCATGGCTTGGCAGTTCGGGCTGGACTGTTCCCATGAGGCACAGGGTCAGACTAATTTGCATATGGCCATGTCTGAACTGGGGTGGCAGAGTGGGCTAAAGAACGGTGATGGATCAAACCCAGATCTGTTGACTGGGTGTGAGTGTTTGATTGGTTCTGATACTCTGTCCATCACCACCCCCTTTTGTACCACATTTATTTTTTTCAACAAAAAAAATTAGGGTGCAGGCCCTGGGGGATGGGGTCCCCAGGGCCAGTAAATTAGAAAAAGAAGGGGGGCCACACAGCCCTCCTTCTTAAAAAAATGAAATAAATAAAAGACCGGCATCGCACTGGAGGCCACGCCCCCTCCTTGCAGCACTCTGCAAACGCGCCCCCTGGCCAGTTGTAAGTTGAGGAATTAATTCCCCTTCAATACTGAGGGTCCCTGAGGGCCAACTAGCCCAACAGGTATCTCCAGTATGCGCCAGGGAGTTGTGTTGCAGACAGGTGTTCTGAGGCCATGCCCCTTTTTACACCTCTATGCAACGCAGCTCTGTGGCGCTTACTGGAGGTACCTAGTGGGCTAGTTTGACCCTAGGGACCCTTAGGATTCAAGGGGACTTAATCTCTCAACTTAGAACGGCCACAGGGCGCGTTTACACAGTGGTGAAGGGAGGGGACGGGGCCTGAGGTGACGTGTGCAAACACGCCATGTGGCGCGTTTTAAGAGGTAGTTTTAATCCCCTGCCCTATTATATACTAGGGGCTTACAGAGGAGGTCATGCTGATCACAGGGGGACCCCAACGTATAGTGTTCCCTAGTGTATGTAGGTGTTTTCACTGTATTCTGAGTGTCTTTTAACATAGCACTGGCTCTAGGACTGGTTAGTCAGACTCAGTTACCACCAGTATCAGTCTGAAAAAGTTGAGGGTACAGGATGATTTTGCAACAAGGCTTCTTTCTGCTCTGCTGTTTGTTCTTTCTGCACATTATCCTTCTTCCTGCACTTTTCTTCGTCTTTGAGGACTTCTGTTGCTTCTTTCTGCATTTCTTTTTTTTCTTTCTGTGCATTTTTTCTTCTTTCTTCACATGTCCTATCTCTGTAGGCATAGTTAGAAATTAGCATTTAAAAAACCTTTGAAATTCACTGAAAAAGCCATAGGTTTCAGTCACGTTATAGTTAGGAATTAGCATTTTAAAAACCTTAGAAATTCACTGAAAAAACCATAGGTTTCAGGGGCGTTATAGTTAGCTGGACTTTTCACTCGTACAAAACCATTGAAATTCCCCCGTTATAGTTAGTTCAGCTAACTATAACTCGCACGCCCGCAATGCACTGCTGATGACATCACATATTACATCACTCATGACATGGTCAGTGGCATCACTCATGACATCACTGATGACACCTCAAATGACATCACTGATGACATCATCCTTGTGATAGAGTGGCAGACCTCCTCTCCCCCTAATATAACCTTTGATACACACATTCAAAAATAGAAACTAAAATTTTCAAAACAATGGACATACCAATATCAGTTACAACAACCTATTCAGTAATTCTAAGATCCACATACACATCCACTAATTCACCAACAGTCCTATACAGTCACTCATACATATACTCACTCATCATATGTACTCATACACCTATACATCCTGTTACACAACGCCACTCATCCATAGATTTACTCACACACATAGTCACTCATGCTAATAAAGAATCAAACATCCATTTACTTGCATATACAGTTATACACATACCACCACACTTACTTCTACAGAAACTTACACATACTTAGTCTTTTAAACAATCACTTATAGAAACACATACTTATTCATACAGGAACTCTTTCAATCTTTCACTCTCATATATAGTCACTTATATACACCAATAGTCACATATACTAGTTTAAAACATATGTAGTTACTCATAAAGACACTATTGAGACAGTCATTCACTCACTAACACACCCATGCACACACTCATCCACCCATACAGTCCTGCACACATTCTGTCTTCAACACATACAAACAGTGCGTCACTCATTCATGCACCTATGCACTACGTAATACCCCCCACCGAACCATACAGACACTCAGACACTCATACTGATACTCAAAAAACCAACTAATAACCTATATAGACACTCATGTAGCTACTCACCAACCCATGCAGCCACTTATACACAAAGTGAGAGACTGATACAGATATTTCCATATTTAAACATTACTCACTAAGCCATGTATTCACTAAGATACACTTAATCAGTCAGTTATACAATCAATTTTTCAAAAACAAATCATCCATTTAAACACTTATATACCCATATATTCTTCCATCGACCTTGAGATATACATATATAAAACATATGTAATTTTCAGAAAAACACACATTCACTGGATGATGTCATCAGTGATGTCATGAATGATGTTACTGACCATGTCATGAGTGATGTAATATGTGACGTCATCAGCAGTGCATTGCGGGCACGCGAGTTATAGTTAGCTGAACTAACTATAACGGGGGAATTGCAATGGTTTGTACGAGTGAAAAGTCCAGCTAACTATAACGCCCCTGAAACCTATGGTTTTTTCAGTGAATTTCTAAGGTTTTTAAAATGCTAATTCCTAACTATAACGTGCCTGAAACCTATGGTTTTTTCAGTGAATATATATATGAATGGAATGTACAACTTATGTGTCATCTACAAGAACTGCAGAATGAACATACTGGTCATCAATTGGATGTTTCATCTCAAGCAGTCATTGAACAACAAGAAATTAATTCTACTTGCACAGTTCGCACTGAGTTCAAACCAAAATCAATAATGGTACGAGACAGTATAGACATCTTCAATGAGCAAATAACTACTCAAATTAAGAAATTAAACTAACAGATTCGAAGAACTCATAAACAAATAAAGCCACACAAACAAAGGTATTATCAATTGATGAAAAAGATAGGTAACAATGACCAAATAATTGTAAGGAACTACGACAAAGGTGGAAACATAGTGATCTGGCCAAAAGCACAATATATGGAAGAGGCTATGTTGCAACTAAATGACCGAGAATGCCATAGGAGAATCAATGTTCAAACAACACAGGCTACTAGAATGAAATTTTATTCAAAATTGCTTGCCTGGAAGAGTGCAGGACTTTTAAGTTCAGATGAATATAAGTTCCTTAAAAACGACCATCCAGTCATGCCAACCATTTATTTTATCCCCAAAATACATAAGGATGCGCTCAAACTGCCAGGAAGACCTATAATATCAGCACAAAAGGGCCTGCTAGAAAACGTTTTGCAATACATAGACTTCTTCCTTCAGGATCATGTGCACTTATTGCCATCCTATATATAAGACACTAGTGATTTTTTAAGACAGTTACATAATTGCCAATGGGAGGAAGATTGTTGGCTAATGACACTGGACGTCACCTTATTATATATGAGAATTCGGCATCTGGATAGCCTTGGAACACTTTTTAGGCACAAGATCAATTCATATGTACCAACATAACAACATGTTACTATCGATGATCGAATTTTGCCTTGAAAATATCCAGTTTCTGTTCCAGAACATGTTTTACCAACAGATTAGAGGTGTAGAAATGGGGGCCAGCTTCTCCCCCAGTTATGCGTGTCTCCATATGGGATGGTGGGAGGAGCTGGTCCTCAAAGCAGACTATAAGGAGGTACTTGATACACATGTTAATATTAAGAAATGGGTAAGATATATTGACAACTTATTTGTGATTTGACAGGGAACCAAGTAAAGTGCCATTAATTTCATATCACAAATTAATGTCAACAATATTAACCTACATTTCACAGCACCTTACGTCAAGTATCAGTCTGCTTTTTAGATGTAGAGGTCTATATCCTAAATAGGAAAATAGAAACAAAATTGCATCTTAAACCCACTGCGGGAAACTCGGTGTTACACACTCGTAGATTCCACCCACAACACCTCATACACAGCATCCCCTATGGGGAGATGCTTAGAATTCGAAGAATCTGCAGCAACAACAATGATTTAATAGCAGTCCAAAGGGAAAGTAAGCTAAGATTCTTAGGAAAAGGGTACTTAGAGAAAACAATCAACTCAGCTATCTCAAAAACTAGTATAATTACGAAGAATTAGACAATTGTCCTCAATGACCCAGTGATACCACCCACCATTACATTTAGGAGGGCAAAGTCAATGAGAGACATGATAGTCAGCAGTAGTCCTGAGATTACAATTAAATCAAACTGGCTGACACAAAGAGAGGGCTTTACAAAATGCATGACATGCCATGCATGTAAATTTGGGGTCAACAAAACTTCATACACCACTCCCTTTAGTCAGGAGCCTACCCTCATCCACATGTCTCTCACAAGTAAGTCAGACTATGCTGTATATGTGTTGGAGTGCTCTTGTGGGCTATGCTATGTAGGTAGCACAAAGCTACAGGTCCACAAGAGGATTCACCAACACATCAGAGCCATCACAAACTCTGACCCCACATATCCATTGGCGCGTCATTTCAAGGAGGTGCATGGGAACAAGTTAGAGCATCTTAAATACTATGTACTGGATTCAGTGTTGAATTCAAGACGTGGAGGACATAGGGAATCTAAACTAAGAAAACTGGAAACACGTTATATCATAGACCTTGATACGAATAGCTCAAATGGACTTAACGCGAGCGAAGATTTCTTTACATGTTTGTAAACAACGACATGTGGAGACATCTACAGAACATACCATCTAGAGATACATCCATACATATAAAAGGATCAGATGCAATATGCGTAACAGTATACATATGTATGAGTATCCTATGTAAATAATCTGTGTGCTCCCTCTTTGCACATTCATTTTTAACATTTTTATATTTAGTTTTTAAATATACAGGTGACACAACAGGGCTATTAGCACTAGCACATGAACTTTCTCATGCACTTTATTTACGCAGCAAACATGGCCCACTTGGGCAGTATTGTGTCAGTTAAGTCAAAATGAATTGTGGCAAAACTTTAGTCTTGTTTCTTACGGTGTGGACAACACTTTTAGGTATTCTAAGACATTTTGATGTTTTAAACACTTTTATATCAGCCTAACATGATTTAAGTGTTTTTTTATGCAAATGTATTTATATACCTGGGTATTTATACATAGGAATGAATTGCATATTTATAATCTACAAATAGACTAACTATTTATGCAAGTAATGTCAACCTGACTTTAAAAAAAAGTTGTCTGTCTTCTGCCAGGACCATGTTAAGTACAACATGAGTCTGTTGTCTATATCTATATTGCACTTGTCCCTTTAAATATTGAGCACTGAAATGTAGTCGCGTCATGTGATCAAGGCCTGCATAGGCCAAAATGCGTCATGCCGGAGCACTGAGCAATAAATATATCGCACCAGCAAAAGTGGAGTCCGTGTCCTGTTGTCTCTGTGAGTACGGATGGAAAGCGAGCAAGGAATTGAAGTTATATGTATATATATGTATTTACTTTCAAACAATTATTAAACTAATAATTTAATGTATTTTATAATTTAAAAAGTATTTAGAAATTTAACAAATAAAAGAAAAATATATACATATACCAATAATATAAAATGTATTACCAAAAACATTCAATTATAAATTAAAACCTTAAAATATTTAGAAATCTTTAAACTTAAATTTCCCACTCCAGTGAGTGCAATAGTAGGGAAAGTGTTGGCTAGCGCAGGGGTAAAAATGACTATTCCCACTCCAATGAGTGCAACAGTAGGGAAAGTGTTGGATTGTGGAGGGCTAATATTTACTATTCCCACTCCAGTCAGTGCAACAGTAGGGAAAGTGTTGGATAGCAAAGGGGTAAAAATTACTATTTCCACTCCAATGAGTGCAACAGTAGGGAAAGCATTGGATAGTGGAGGGGTAAAAATTACTATTCCCACTCCAATGAGTGCAACAGTGGGGAAAGTGTTGGATAGCGGAGGGGAAAAATGTACTATTCCCACTCCAGTGAGTGCAACAGTAGGGCAAGTGTTGGATAGCAGAGGGGTGAAAATTACTATTTCCACTTCAATGAGTGCAACAGTAGAGAAAGTGTTGGATAGCGGAGGGGAAAAATGTACTATTCCCACTCCAGTGAGTGCAACAGTAGGGCAAGTGTTGGATAGCAGAGGGGTAAAAATTACTATTTCCACTCCAATGAGTGCAACAGTAGGGATAGTGTTGGATAGCGGAGGAGAAAAATTTACTATTCCCACTCCAGTGAGTGCAACAGTAGGGCAAGTGTTGGATAGCGGAGGGATAAAAATTACTATTTCCACTCCAGTTAGTGCATCAATATGGAAAGTCTTGGATAGCAGAGAGACAAAATTTACTATTCCCACTCGAGTCAGTGCATCATTAGGAAAAGTGTTGGATTGCAGAGAGGTAACATTAACTATTCTCACTCCAGTCAGTTTAAAATTAAAAACAAACGAAATGTCATCAACACAATAAAAATACTTTTTGGAAAAGTAAAGTAAAAAGTATATATAAATATGTTAAACATAAAAAATAAAAACATAACATAATCTTAAATAAATATCACAAATACCTACAAATGTTATATTAAATAAAATAAAAATAAAAATTTCAAACAAATAAATATATTTATTTAGTAATGAGGTGCTTGTAGGTCCAGTTATTCTTGGCTTTGTAATAATCCCACTAACTTGGAATTCGGAATCTGTGATTCTTCAGAGTCATGATCCTTACTAATTATGGTTTTGTCTAAACAAGTTATTTCTCCCCTCTACACTTCTCAGCAGGCAACAGAGGCCCATCGGCCCAGAGTTCCACAGTAATTTGGTAGGGAGTAACTCGGCCCTTTCAGGACCTTCCCCCTGGGTGCCGTCAATTATAGGCCTGACTGGGTACCTTAAAGCTGATGGATCCCACCCTGAATGGCATTATGTCTTGGAGCAGCTTAAACATACAGAAGGGCAGAGGAGTTGGACAATCAGCAGATCAAATATGGAGTCTGCAGCTTTTGTTGACTGGGGAGACTTGCCTTTCAACATACCCTCACTGTGTTTGTACTAAAGCCTGGTGGGCAAATAAGCTAAATAATGAATTAAAGTGTTAAGAAATGCTTCACGTGCTGTTTTATGAACATAGCCTGGTCTAGTTGGAAGCTGCTGTCATTAACCAAAACAACCACAAAAGTAGTATCTTCCAGAATACCAGTTTTGAGAGTCGTCTTATTGTAAAAAAGGTTTACATTTATGCCTAACATTTAGTAGAAAGCATGTTGTATATATTTTATTACGTACTTGTGCTAGAATGATAACCTCTTGCTCTTGAACTCTATTATTTTTTATCAAGTAGGTCACTTTATACACATCCAGAGCTCATGCCTTATTTATGACAGATTGAGTAATTACTTATCACAATCTGAGGAAAGCACTTTGGTTTATGTTTTATTATTTATTACAGATATGACCCTGTTTTACCCTACTGCTTGTTCTGCCAATGGCAGCATTTGAGATCAAATCCAATTCTTCTCTCTGCCTGGAAGCCTTTTCTGTCTTTCTTCTCACAAGCATCCCTTAGGCACATTCGGTCCACCACACACCTGATGTACTTTCTCTCTTGCCTACACTTTGCACTCCCTCTTGTATCCATGTAACTTTTGTTGGTCTCATTTGCAACTATCTCTTCCCTATTGTCCCTGGTATTCCCATTAGGAATCTGTTCTTCTTCTTACTCCTCTAATCCCTGTAGAAACTCTGTTTTTCATCCTCACTCAGGAATCTTTGGTAATCTCACTTATATCCAACTGTGCACCCTTCATACCCGTTCAGTATTTTAGGTATAATCTCAGACACTTATTGTTCCTTCTCAGGATGTCTTTCCACCAAGGTACTCTCCAATGCTCCTCAGTTGTGACCTGGGTACAACCTACTCATCGCCGATAAACCAACCTCTGTCCTAAATGCATGTCTGCTTGCTCACAATTCCCTTCAAAGCAAAGAGATGCCTGTGGTTTCCCTAGGCTCAGAACTAAACTGTTTGAATGAAGAATAAATCTCCCCAAAACACGGAATGTTTGAGTAGATTGTGGCTCATATTTGACCCCTTAAAGTTGGTGGACCCTGAGCAGCCACTGGACTACAGAACTATACAGACCTATGTCCTGCTTATTGCATTCCACACATTATATTCAGCTGTGCAGGTTTAGGACCACATGCTGATAAGGCAGCTGCTGCTCTTAGGTAGGCACATCCAGTGCAGCATGAGGACAAAAGTGACTTAAGTGTTTGGCTCAGTGAGTAAAATCTGAGCCTGCTTCAGCCAAGCTGAAGCTCAATTCCGGAAGACACACTGCATGCAGGGATTTTTCTGCCCATGATTATGTATAGTGTTTAAACTTCAAATCTCAGATTTCAACGTACTGCAGGCTGAAAGGCCACACCTTAGTAAGGGCTTTTCCATGTGGCAACTAAGAATACACCATAAATAGGTTCCTGTTTTCATGCTTTAAATCCTATTTTGTGTTCTCTAAAAGAATGTCTGCACACTTCTTGTTGTTCCCACCATGACTGTGTATAATGGAGCACAGCAAGGTCATATTTTACCATACTTTGAAAGTTATGGCATTTGGATAATCAATGAAAAAATTAGTTGTTATATGCTCCAATTTACATAATTTTCTCAAACATTCATTGTGAGAGAACACCCTAAAGCCTACCTTGCAGTTGTTGCCTCATTCACTATACTTGCTGACTATGCACAGTATGAGGGGTGCTCTGACAAATTTGCCAGGGCTACTTTTGGTTCCCAGAATGGGAATATGCTCAGTGAAAAAATGCATTTTCTCAATTGTACAGGAAAGACAACATAAAAATGCCAGTCAGAAACTGTCAGGCGCTGAAACAGTTCCACTCGTATACTATTCCAACCCAGCTCTGGAGTACTTTTCTGCCATATCAAACTAACTGAAAGGTGCAAGATGCAATGTAGTTGTTAGATTGAAATTAAAGTGCCATCTGCACTAGCATTAACATTTCTATGACAAGATTCCTTCATGTTGTTATGAAAAGATAAATGATAGGGTACACACATAATAGGAGAGTATCTAAATAATAACTAGGTGGAGGGGTACCACATGAGAAAAAGTTAAATGGACTGAACCCATAGGAGCATAGGCATAGCTATAGGCATCATTAAGCTCAACCAGCTGCACGTCTCCAAAGGGACTTGAACTCTGTGGGCCCAGTCACCTAAGGCTCTCACAGTGAGTGCTAGGTAAGCACAGCGGGACTGATTGACAAAGGTAAACTTACACTTTTGTGTAAGTTTGCAATTGTTTGCTATTCAAAACAGGATTTACCAGTAGCCTTTTTATGAATGTGGAGTCTCCGCATTTAAAATTATGTCATTGACCCTTCTTTTAATGTGCGGAGGCCACACACTTGTACAGATACTGCTCGTAAATCCCTTTGTGAATAGCAAACAATTGTGAATCAGGCGCTAAGTCTCTACAGCAGTTTTGAGCTGACTGGTGTCCTAACTAGTTGAAGAGTGGGCACAGCACTATTTTACAATGTTAGTCATACATGGTTGCTTGTCATGGGAACTTTAAACTAATGTACTGTTGTACCAGCATTTGTTGACATAGCTAAGTAAGTAACAGAACATAAGAATATACTCATTCTCACACACAAAGCAATCTTGCAACACATTTAAAATCATATCTGGGCACATCACAACAAAACAGATTTCAACACAACTACTGTAGTACAATACAACAAAATCACATTGCAAAAATGCAGCTCAAATACATAGCAGAATACAATGCAACAAAACACCTTGCCAATATGACACATACCACACAACATATATGCACAAACATTGTTGTCAAACATTACCATCTACAGAACACTGTTTTGATAATAATTTGCTTAAGGTGTGTGAAGCAAGCATTACCTTCACTAACCACCAAGGACATGAACGAGTGCCAGTAAAAATATTTTGTGATCTGGTCCCTGTAGTCTTGTTTATTGACTACAGTGCAAGGCACAACCAAACTGGCCAACCTCCTTGTGAGGAATGACAGGAAATGCATTTGTGACTCCACCTATTGGAGGCAATTTAACAAAGGAATGGATCTTGCACAGGCAGGATCACAGAATACAGAATACCAATTTGGTTGATAAATTCCTCTTCCTTTTATAATCACATTTTAAATAGTTTATCTACACATTTCACTTGCTAGCACCATCCATTGATCAACCAAAACCTGTCTATACAAACTTTTACATTTGCAAATTAAGACCCATTTTGCCAATTTCATTTCTGATCCCAAAACAAGCTATCAGCCATTATTTTGTTGTCATCTCTTATTTTGCAGCCAGGGCTTTACCTCCCTTGTGGATAGGAGTATCATCCGCAAACCAATTTGCAATTAAAACACCATTTACTATGAACATCACATCTGTTTGTCCGCTAGATACAGTTCAAATATTCATAAGTTCTTGGTAACTTCAAAATGATATTCGCTTTGATCACTTAGTCATAAAATATGAAACAATGTTTGTATAAAATGCCATAAGTTGTGCTTGATTCCTTCAACAACACAAAAGGTTCAGGATTACTGTTTATCAAGTTGTTCCCTTGACACCAGTATCATAATCCATGTTGCATCCTTTTTCAAGTCAAAAAATCAATTACTTCCACGTTCGTGGAATTTTACATCTATTCTAAAAATATAAGATATTTATTGTTTTCATGTAGGTAATGTGCACTGTGAGCATTTTTTTAATTATTGTTTCTCATGCACACAATTTCATATTTCCAGACTTCTGATTGGGTTATCAACAATGATTCTAAAGCACAGATGCAATCTTGTATTCATAATTTCACTTGTTTGGCAGTTTATAATATCTCTGATACTGTTGATATTCCTTCAACAAAATATTTGAAATGTAGAGCAAAGTCTTATATGATACTTATTTTGTGGTATGATAAGAAACTAAGGCCCTCATGCATTAAGGCTCAGATTCGTAAAATCAGAGCCTTTCCGACTGCAAAATCACATTTTTACATTCACCAAAGCTGAATAGCGATTCTGGGCCAGATGTACAATGCATTTTATTGGTCGCAAATGACCCATCAGGTAAAATGCATTTTCAAATGTACCAACCCTATTTTATGAGTCGGTAACCTACTACCGACTCTCAAAATAGGTTTTGCAAGTCACTATTAGGAAAGGGCATGTCCCAGGCGTTATGAATGTTTTAAAACTGTGTATCTTGTTGCAAAACATTCACAGTTTACCACCAACTTCAAATTGGTGGTAAGCTATTCAGAAAACGGAAGGGATCCCAAATGGATCCCTTCCACATTGTAAATAGGGGTGCCAACAAAACCTGATCTATTTAAAAAGCAGTCACAGACATGTTTGTCAGCTGACCTCAGGAGGCCACCACCCCTGTGAGTGCTGCCATTCTCAATGGATCGCAAATTGCGACCTGCCTCATGAATATTAATTTTGGCAGGTCCCTTGCAACCTATTTGAGAATCACAATCAGTGTCTCAGACACTGTTGTACATCAAGTTTTGCAACTCACAAATTGCGAGTTGCTAAAAATGTCAATTTGCGAGTTGTGAACCCTGATTTGGTTACCGAAATGCTAATTGACTTTGGGAATAAATCACAATATGGTATTTGGAACTGGCATGCTAAGGGCATCCCTTACCATATCTTTGATATATGTATTAATGTATTGTAACTGAAACCTGGTCGCAAAACAACAATATTTTACCACTTGCTCAAAGGAGGTGATAAGACATTCGCAAATGGAAAGGGGTCCATATAAAATATTTTTTATGAGCAGGCAGTTGCCAATGAGACCATAACAAAGGTTTGTGATTTTTTTAAACATATCTTGTTTTCCTTTAAGGAAATTGGACTGCAATTTTAAAATAAATTTTGCTTTATTTAGAAACAATCCCAGGCATGGTGGTCTGTTGACTCCAGCAGGCCACCATGCCTATGATTGCAGCCATTCATAGTGAGTCACAATGTATGACATGCACCATAAATGTCAATGAGGTAGGTCGAATTGCGATCAACTAGGATTCTGTATTTTGAGAATCAACCTATCAGCACATAGCAATGCAAAACACCATTGCATTCAGTAAAAGGTGGTTTGCTTTTACCACATGCATTTAAAAACATTCCTGCTGAGGAATAGCAAATTGTGAATCGCTAAATGTCACAATTTATGATTCCTTAAAATAAATCTTTGAAAATGAGGGCCTAAAGGAACAGAGTGCGAGGATCAGATAGCTGAGAGATGTTTAGGGCAGAACCTCTCAGCCATGAATTTGACTCAACTTCAGATGGAGAGAAACAACTACAAGACCTCATCTTTCTCCTTCTGTGGAAATCAAATAGGCAATACAGGTTACCGCCCAGGCAAACTATTCAATATCATCAGGCAACAAACATGCCCTACCACAAAAACACCCATCATCCCCTTAAATGGAAAATGCAAGGAAATCTTCATCTTATTTGCTGAAAAGATCGAGAATATTGAATGCTCTCTCTCACAAAAGAGAATCAGTAGTCATACAGCTTCTACTGGAGTCTACTAAGAATAATGCATCCTTGTGCAAATTCCTACTAGTGAATTAAGTCGAAATCGTCAAGACTGTAGCCAACCTCAATTCTGCCACGTAGATCATAGACCCACTCCCGTGCTCCAGAATCAAGTCAGTCAGCCACTTAAATGGTCTTCTCTGGACACAAGTGGGGTAGTTCTGGACAGCATTAATACTGCTCAAGTCACCTCCCTACTAAAGTAAACTGGAACCGACCCTGTTGATTTGCATAAACTCCATCCATCAACCAATATCCCTTTCCTGGCCAAATTTCTAGAAAAACACGTTTGGAATCAGCTTAGAGGGTTTGTCAATGATTTAAATTTGCCAGATATCTTCCAATCAGGATTCAGAACTGGCCACATCACAGAAACAGCTACCATTCATATCATGAAGGATGTACTCAGCCTACTGGATAATGGTGATTCATGCCTACTCATTCTCCTCCTACTGAACACCCTGAAGGAGAGTTTGGAATAGGTGGACAGTACTGTACTGGTTCTCCTGCTACCTCAAAAATAAATCCCAACAAATCAAACTGAACAGGCTTCTGTCTAGCATGGTTCTTGTCTTACAAGGGATCCCACAGGATTCCATCCGACCCCTACTCTTTTCAACCTATTCAGGGAGCCCCTAACCTCAGTCCTTACTGCTCTAAGCTTGAATATCACCTATATGTTGATGATACACAACCCTTCCTAAAAATCTTTCCTCTGGAAGATGTAAATCTAACTCAGATTCTAAAAGACATCCAACCCTCACAGTCTCACAACCACCTAAACTGTACCAGCTGAAAATGTAATTCTTAGTCAGCTTCATCATGCCTTCCTCCAGTTCAAGATTGTCTCAACACACTGGATGTACTAGATTGCAGATTGGAAACTTTTCAGCAGTGCCAAATCTCCGGCGCTTACTCTGGTCATGAATTTTGACCTACGAGAACACATAAATTCCACGTCAAAAAGTGTTCCTAAACAACTCAGACTGCTGAAAATGGTCAAGTCTTTCATTACTCCACCAGATTTAAAAAATGCAGTCCAAGCCCTATTCTTATTGGCCCTTGTCGAAAGCAATGGTGCCTTAACAGGTGCTCTGAAATCACATCTTGTGCCAAAGAAAGCCATGCTAAATGAGACAGCTAGGCTAGTATCCAGAGAAGGTGATTGGTCCACATCATTGTTATTGTTCTCTATTTCAAGTGGCTCCCAAAAAAGGAAAGGCGCTTCCTCAAGATAGCCTCAAATACTCATAAATCCTCCATGTTGGTACCCCAACATACCTCACACAAAAAGTCTGCCTATCTGGAGGCAGCAGCATCATGAGTAGTGTTGACTCACTGCTCCTGGAACTTTGAATATTGAAGAAAGAAAAAAACCTACTCTGGTACCCTGAGTCTTGTACGTGACTTGTAAGCCCTCTAAAAAAATAAAAACATATTTTATTTCTTTATATTTTATGGGTTTTCTATAGCACCTATACTGCTTGGTAAAATGGCCTTATAATCTAGGGGCTATGTTCAGTGATAAAGTTAATAACGTATTAGTACATAAAACAGATGATTATTACATAAGCATACCAATAAATATGGTGATACCAATCGAACGTCAACCAGATAAGAAACCTTACAAGTGATTGTAGGAAGTCCAAGCAGGATTAAAAGTAGCAAAATGGGCATTATTACCTAGAAGTGGAAATTTGGATGAGATGGTCAAAAGAGAGCAAGAGTGAGTGCATGCAAGGAGGGTAAAAGGGCTGTCCAAAGAAAAGTAAACACTAAGGCACACAGGAGAAAATGGGAATGGAAATATAGAAGCCTTTCACATAGAGAACATGGGGATCACATGGAAAACACAGGGGAGAAGGGATATTGTTCAGATAAGCATGGAAGTGCCTTTGGACGAGAAAGATTTTAAGGTGCTTGTTGAGCATTACATGATATGCGGTAATGCATAGGGGTGCAGTAGGGGTGTGGAGGTCAGTTCTATTATCTGGGCACACAGCCTCAGAAAGAGAGAGTCATAATGTGCTCTTTTGTGAGTGCTTTGGTTTTTGGAGGTGATAATCCACACTTCTCAAGAATAGTTGGCCACCAGAGACTTAAAATTTTTCTGCTCGGGTAAAGAGCGTTGGCTGTGTAAAAGGCTGCAAGACTTTATGAGAGATTGAGGTAATTCTATACAGAAAACCAGCTACAATGGGCAGCAGGGATGAGTTTGTAACAAGGAAAAGATGTGGTCAAATTTGCTAGCAGCTACAAAATAAGTTGCCACATGCAAAACTGCCCTCGGAGATGCTAGGTACATTTTTGAGTAAACTGCTCAACAGAAACTTGCATTTTCAAGTTATGACGGAACAAGGGCCTATTTTTCATATGAGCTTCTGGTAAGAACTGCTTTATCCCCATTAGTAGTCTCTTTCAGGGATTTGCATTCTATGCCATGTCATTAATTTGAGAAAGAAGGCTTAATCTTATATAGAAAATAAATTCCAGTGAGTAAGTGCTGATAGCAGAAATGCACTGTACAATATTGGAGGGGTCCATTCAAGACTATACACCAATGCTAGAGTGCTCAGAAGCAAACAAGGCCCAGATTAAATAAAGGTCAAGCAACCCAACTATAAAGCTGTGTTGTGCTGGGTTCACTGACAAAATATTGATGTACAAAATATAGAAGTAAAAAATATCGAGGAAAAATATAGAATGCAAAAATATCGAATCCCTATACTTAAAAAGGTAAGTACAAAAATTTCGAGAAAAAAAGATCAATGTAAAAAATATCGTTTTACAAAATCTCGAATTTTACATATATATCTAAAATAAAATAATAAATATTAAGTATGTAAAATAATAAAATGAATATAAAAAATAAAGTAGATATGATATAAATGTTAAACAATATTATAAATAAACTTAATTTAAAAAACTTAAACACACATACATAATAATGTATGTATATTAACTTTAAAGCAATTTATAAACTATTATTTTAATTTATGTTATAATTTTAAAATTAGGCATAATATTACAAATATATATACAAGCTCAGTCATGTGTATTAGCTTTATGCTAGCTGCCTATACTAGTACCTATCATTATATTTCCGTATTTCACATTGCAGCCAATATCAACAATATTTATTGTAAATGGTGTTATGTTTTCAGAACTATCCTGCAATGTGAATTCCATGTCTTTTAGAGTACTATACGAAGTCTGTTTTCCAGGTCTAGTATCATGTGACCTGGAAGAGGATGTACACTTTGCAGCGTATAAAAATCATTCAGTGCAATCTGTCTCCGCATGTGAACAAGGGCTTTTGAGCCCGAAACGCGTCATGTGTTGCTGAGAAATGGTCGTAATGGTCGAATAAACATTCTTGCCTGAAGATTCCTGTGGTTCGTCTCTCCTTCTTCGTCGTCTGTTCGGAGGTTGTGGGAGTTCTCGCACTTTATATATATATATATATATATATATATATATATATATTACCTACTGGCGGTCGCCAGTAGGTAGTTATAGTTAGGACCCCTTTTCCATAGGAAATCCGCAACATTCTATTTTGAATAACTTTGGCGCCGGTCGATGAATCCTCGCGAATTTCTCAAAATAGGTGGGGCGCTACGCTCCGCTCCTACCCTGAAAGTCTCGGGGGGATTCGTCAAGCGGGGGCTGAGATAAAAGGGGGGTCCCAAAACGCGTTTTTCCCATGCATTTTTCCATAGGACCTTTAGACAGAGCTACAGCCCGAACGGCTGAACAGAATTACTAGAAATTTGGCAGAGAGGTAGTCCCTATGTCAAGGAAGTGCCTTTTGTAGGTTTGGTGTAAATCTGTTCAGTAGATTCTGAGAAAATAGCCTTTAAATCAATATATATATCTGAGCCCGCTTACGGTACGCTTACCGTACGCTTACCGTACGCGTACGGTGGCGTGCGCGAGCGCGATTCTGATTGGCTCTTAGATCTTAGTAAACATTCGAATCGGCCGAAACCAGGAAGCGGCGTCCGCCATTTTGTCTCTCGCACTGAGTGTTATTTATCAAACATGATGCCCAAAAACATGTTACGGGGCTGTTTTGACAACTCCCTCCCACATAGTCATGTTGAGGGAGTCCCCAAACATCCCCCAAGAGCAAAAACGGTTTTATTTTTTTTTCGGCAATTTCGCCGAGTACGCTTACCGTACGCTTACCGTAAGCGTACGGTAAAAAATAGAAATAAAAAAAACACTATCCACACTTACCCCACCCCCTGTGCTTTTGGTGGCCGTAGGCCACCAAATGTACAGGGCTTATTACATCAGTAAAAAAACTATATTTTGGCAACATGAAATTATAAAATCGAAATAAAAAAAACACTATCCACATTGACCCCACCCCCTGTGCTTTTGGTGGCCGAAGGCCACCAAATGTACAGGGCTTATTAAAGTTGATAAAAACCGTGCACGGAACGCACTGCGTTAAGTGGGCGCGCACGCCTCGAATGGCGTAAAGTAACTTAGCATTCAAAAAAACGTACAAATTCACTGAAAAAACCATAGGTTTCACACACGTTATAGTTAGGAATTAGCATTTAAAAAACCTTGCAAATTCACTGAAAAAACCATAGGTTTCACACATGTTATAGTTAGCGGAAATTTTACTGATAAAAAACCAATGAAATTGCCCCGTTATAGTTAGTGCTGGCAACTATAACTCACGCGACCGCAATCTTCTGCTGATGACATATGTGTCTTTATAAAAAAAAATATTTGTAATATATGTATAGCTAAAAATGTATGGAAGAAGACATGGGCAAATAAGTGTCTAAATACAGTATTAGCATCAGCAGAGGATTGCGGTCGCGTGAGTTATAGTTGCCAGCACTAACTATAACGGGGCAATTTCATTGGTTTTTTATCAGTAAAATTTCCGCTAACTATAACATGTGTGAAACCTATGGTTTTTTCAGTGAATATATATATTATCATCTTCTGGCGGTCGCCAGTAGATAGTTATAGTTAGGACCGTGTTTCCATAGGAAATCCGCAACATTCTATTTGGAATAACTTTGGCGCTGGTTGACGAATCCTCGCGAAATTTTCAAAATAGGTGGGGCGCTCCGCTCCGCTCCTACCCTGAAAGTCTCGGGGGGATTCGTCAAGTGGGGGCTGAGATAAAAGAAGGGGTCCCAAAACGCGTTTTCCCCATGCAATTTTCCATAGGGACCTTTAGTCCAAGGTACAGCCCGAACGGCTGAACAGAATTACTTGGAATTTGGCAGAGAGGTAGTCCTCAGCTCAGTGAAGTGCCTTTTGCAGGTCTGGTGTCAATCTGTTCAGTGGTTCCTGAGAAAATCAAAAGTAAAATCATATATATATGTGGGCGGAGCCTAACCACACATCTCATCCTGAGATTTGATTGGCTGTCAGCACTTCATCCAAGAAGTGTTGGCAGCCATCTTGGGACCAATATACATGATAGCACCTCATTAAAAAGCATTGCAGTTAATAGAAGGTTTTAAGACTTTTGTTACATTATAAATCATTTGTTGATGGTACCATACTCATTTTAGGAATTGTGGTATGTTCTAAGGTGATTTCACCATGTGAAAAAGCCTTCTGCTGGGATATCATGATTGAGAGAAAAATATTTTCTCGTGCTTTTCCCACAGAGGTTTGGAAGGTGATCTATAAGCTAAACTGAGAGCTTATTTTCTGTAAATTCACATTATCTTTCTCAGTCATGTGAGAATGAAGTCTGACATTCTCAGTACAACATGTACATCCAACAAGGGCAGAGACTGTCAGTTGATTCCTTTGTGTTCTACTGCAGCTTCCCAGAGTGTTCCAAAGAACAACTAGAGCGCTAACAGTCCTACTTATGATAAACGTATGGCACACCTGAAGCCATCTTGCTTGGATTAAAGTGGTAACTCTTAAAACATTTAATTTAAAAAGGAACAAAATGAGGGGGTTCATTTTTCCATAACAAGTATGATTAGTGCTGCAGAAAGAAAAACTAGGGCACATTTTGACTTCTGAAATCCTCTTTTATTCCATTAAAAAATTCTGACATGCAGACTGAAACATGCACTTTCAATACCAGCAGCAGTTTTCCCTGGTGAGCAGTAGCTTTACTACAGTGATCTAATGAGCAAAAAGAGTGCTAACATTCTGAATTTATGGCAAATGTGTGACACATCAGAATGCCTTCTTGATGGAATCAAAGTAAAAAACTGAAAGTATTTCCTACTGAGGAGACTGCAGTAAATGAGGAAATTAGGAAACTTCATAACAAATAAGTCTCCCAAGATGGCCACCAGAGACAAAAGAGCCCAAATGTAGCCCAAATATCACCCAGATGTAGCCCAAGTATACCCCAATGACAGAATGTCCCAGAGTGTTCTTAAAAACAACTAGAGCGCTTACTGTCTTCATTATGACAAAAGTATGGCACACCTGAAGCCATCTTGATTGGAATAAACTGGTAACACTTAAAACACTTAATTT
This sequence comes from Triturus cristatus, assembly GCF_964204655.1. Classification (NCBI taxonomy): domain Eukaryota; kingdom Metazoa; phylum Chordata; class Amphibia; order Caudata; family Salamandridae; genus Triturus; species Triturus cristatus. The sequence continues at coordinate 980,255,073 of NC_140593.1, forward strand.
AAAAAGGAAAACAATGAGGGGGTTTATTTTGCCATAGACATTATGATTAATGCTGAAGAAAGAAAATGAGGGCACATTTTGAGTGACTTCTCAAATCCTCTTCTATTTCATTAAAAAATTCTGACATGCAGACTGAAACATGCACTTTTAATACCAGGAGCAGACTTCCATGGTGAACAGTAGTTTTACTACAGTGATCTAATGAGCAACTAGAGTGCTAACTTTCAGAATTTATGGCAAATGTGTGACATATCTGAATACCTTCATGATGGAATCAAAGTAAAAAACTGAAAGCATTTCCTACTGAGGAGACTGCAGTACATGAGGAAATTAGGAAACTTCATAACAAATAAATCTCCCAAGATGGCCACCGGAGACAAAAGAGCCCAAATGTAGCCCAAAATCACCCAGATGTAGCCCAAATATAGCCCAATGACAGAAGTGTGCAAAACACTTATTATTTTGTGTTTTTGCAGTGTTATATAGTGCAGACTTGTCAGGTATTGGAGTGCTTTACATGAGCATTGGTTACATCACACAAGAACAAATTCATTTTGGTTGTAGACATGGGGAGACTAAGTGATTTGACCAGAATCACAGAATGTCGAGCTGAAGCAGAAACTCTAACCTGGTTCCCATGTTGCAAAGTCTGCAGTTCTGGAAGTAACACCACATCCTCTCCCCTAAGTGCAACATTTAATCAAGTGGTCAACTGGATAAAAAAACATAAAGATAACAAATAATTTAAAAGTACTTTGTCGCTATTTGAAAACTCAGAAAATATGTCCTTATTTTAGTCTTTTAGAGCACTAACCATAACTTTGATGCCAATAAGACCCTCTCATATATGTAATTTCTAAAGGAAATGCTCTAGGTATTACAGTTTTGATTACATCAAGATGACGTCAGGCGTTCCACACTTTTGTAATAAATATAGAATGTTAGCAATCTAGTTGTTCATTAGGATACTGTTGAGAGGCAGAGGCCAGGGGCACGGACTCTGAAAATTGAAGGCAGGTAGGAGGGTGCAAAGGCAACAATTTAACCACACTGAGCAGGCAGGAAGGGCCGTGGCAGCACAACAGACTATGGAGGGCAGTGGAAAGGGGGGCAGGGGCAACAAACCAACAATACAGGACTTGCAAGAGAGGCTGTGGCAATGTAATAGACCATTGTGGGCAGAAGGAAGAGGCAATGGTAGTACAACCATACATGCCAACAGACCCGATTCAGCCAGGAAACGTCCAATGTTTTTAAGCTCAAATGAGCTTTATTTGATCTGTCTCCTGTCTACAATCTCCTCTTTTTCAATGTAACTCAAAGGGGAAAATCAATACCCCAGTTTTTTTTCAAAATCTCCCTCTTACCAAGTGCAAAATGTTCGCAAGTATGGTACATTGGATCATGGAAGGAAATGGGGTAGGGACATGGACTTGGATAACAGAGGACAGGAGGGACATGGAGAGGTGCACCAAACTGACCCTGCAGGGCAGGCATCAGGGTTTGCAGCAGCACAATACACCACACAGGGAATGCGGGACAGGAGTGCAGCACAACAATCCATAGAAAGAAAGAGGGAGGGGACAGGACCATGCACATGGACAACAGAGAACAGAGGGGCAAGAGGCAATGGTAGCTAGCTGACCATAATGGACAGACAGGGGAGAAAGCTGCAGCATAACAGACCATAAAGGGCAGGAGGGACGGATCAGGGGCATTACAATGCTGGGGGCAAGGGGGCAGGGCAGGAGCAGCAAGATAGCCATGGAGGTCAGGCAGGATGGGCACTAGAAGCAAGACACACCATGAAGAGCAACAGTGAGACTGTGATGGCATACACACAGACCATGGAGGGAAGGTGGGAGGGGGTCAGGGGCAGCTAACTGACCACACTGGGAAGGTGGGAGGGGCCATGGCAGCAGAGAAGACCATGCATGGCAAGTGGGAGGGTTAGTGGCAGCACAATGGCTAGGATGGGCAAGAAGGAGGGTGCAGGGGCATGCACAAAGGACGATGGAGGATAGAAGGGAGGGTCAGGACCTGTGCACAGACAAGAAAGTTCAGGGGAAGGGGCCTCACAAGAGACCGCACGGGGCAGGCAGGAGGAGCAGTTGCAGCACAACAGACCAGGGAGGGCAGAAGGGTGTGGCAGTACAATGGACCATGTAGGACAGGAGGAAGAGGATAGGGGCATGGCATGTGGACAGGCAGGGTGGAGGTGGCAGGGACAGGTTACAGTCATCTGACAATGCTAGGCAGGTGGGAGGAGAGTGGCAGCTCAACAGAACACTCAGAGTAGATAGGAGTGGCAGGTCCATGGAACATGGTGGGCAAAAAGGATGGAGCAGGGGCATGCACAAAGACATCGGAGGGCAGGGGGAAGGAGAATAGGGGCAGCAAGCTAAGCACAGAGTTTAAGCAGGAGGTCAATGATGGGGCATAGAATTGGGCAATGGGAGGCAGGAGGAGGGGACTGGTACATCATACTAAATTGAGGGCAGTGGCAGCACATCAGACCATGCATGGCAGGAGGGAGGAGGCTAGTCCATGGATTCACACAACAGCGGATAGGGAGGAGGGGGATGGGGCAGCAAGCTAACTGTTCAGAGAAGGCGGGTATTAGGAACTTTATTGTTTTTAAAACGTGTGTCTGTGCAAACTACTTAAAATATGAACAAGTATGCAGCATAATCTCACTTTTATTCAGGAAGAAGAGGAAGTTTGTGACTGTGACTCCGGGCTCACTTGGCAGAAACACCCCCTGACCCTCCACCCCCTATCGCAAAATGTAATGCCCGTGAAAAGGGTAGGTGAACACAGTGTTATATGGAACATAGTCCTGAGAGCACGATTGAAAATGAAAACTAGGTATAGAGTATGGTATAAACTATGCACCAAAAAGTGTGATATAAGATGAACCGGTGTGAAATATAATATGCAATACATTGTGCGCAATGACAGATTCATTGGAGAGCGCGAGATAGCACAGGCACTAGCGCGTGCTATGCGATGTGCGCCTTGGAGTGTAATATGCACAGGGCAGTGTTGTGTAACCTAACTAGTCTCTAAAGTTGTAATATAAAATATGTGCTGGGGAGTGTAACGTTGCATATGCACTGTGACAAAGATATGGATCCCAGATTGTAATATGTATGGCATATCACTGTGCGTTATAACATAGGCATCGAGGAAGGCACGTTAGATGGGGCAATATAACCTGTGCGAAGACAAGTGTGGCATGACATATTCATGGGGTGGTGTTACAGTGCACATGGGCTAGAGAGTGTCATAGCATATGCACTAGCTGGTGGAATACAACACAGAGGTGTGTGGCACTCGGCAGGCAATGGTGGGTGTAACACAGCATTGGGCTCTGCCAGGAGCGCGCTGTGACTCTCAAGTGATGTTCGTCCCCTTTCCAGAGAGTAAAATAAAAAGTATTACACATCCGGCAGTGGATGTGTGTTTTATTAACCGTGAGGGGGGTTTCTTACATAGTTTTGGTCGAATTTTTGTCGAATCCCCTTTGAATGGCTTGGTGTGCATGTGTATTAAATGTGCCCGTCAATAGCTACCCATGTTTGTATAAATAAACGACAAGGGTGTCTACCGGGATTAGGCACGGTAGAGCATCAGACATGTCAGAGCTTCACTAGTGGTGTAAAAACATTCCACGTGGATTCATTGTATGCATAGTCGCCTTTTAATGAATATCACTCAAATCGTCATGGTGATAGGTACGTACGGTTTGTCCAGCATGTCCTTGGTGTGTCTATAAATATATATTTTTTAAAAATAATAAAAAACAGTGGCCGGCCCTGGGGATTGGGGTCAAAAAAATATAATTAGGAGACAGGCCCTGGGGGATGGGGTCATCAGGGCCAATAAATTAGAATAAGAAGGGGAACCACACAGCCCCCCTTCTTAAAAAATTAAAATAAATTAAAAAAACTGGCATCGTGCCGGAGGCCACGCCCCCTCCTTGCAGCACTCTGCAAATGCGCCCCCTGGCGAGTTGTAAGTTGGGGAATAAATTCCTCTTCAATACTGAGGGTCCCTGAGGGCCAACTAGCCCAACAAGCATCTCCAGTATGCGCCAGGGAGCTGCACTGCAGACAGGTGTTCTGAGGCCAAGCCTCTTTTTACACCTCTCTGCAACGCAGCTCTGTGGTGCTTACTGGAGGTACCTAGTGGTCTAGTTTGACTCTAGGGACCCTTAGGATTCAAGGGGACTTAATCTCTCAACTTAGAACAGCCACAGGGGGCGTTTACACAGTGGTGAAGGGAGGGGACGGGGCCTGAAGTGATGTGTGCAAACACGCACTATGGCACGTTTTAAATTGGGGATATAATTTCCCTTCAATACTGAGGGCCCCTGGGGGCTAACTAGCCCACCAAGTGCTTCCAGTAAGCGCCACTAAGCTGCATTGCAGAGAGGTGGTCCAGGCTGTGCTACTTTTTACACCTGTCTGCAACGCAGCTCTGTGGCACTTACTGGAGGTACCTAGTGGGCTAGTTGGACCCTAGGGACCCTCAGGATTCAAATGAACTTAATCTCCCAACTAAAAATGGACACAGGGCGTGTTTACACAGTGGTGAAGGGAGGGGACGGGGCCTGAGTTAACGTGTGCAAAAACGCCCTGTGGCCTGTTTTAAGAGGTAGTTTTAATCCCCCTGCCCTATTATATACTACGGGCTTACAGAGGAGGTCATGCTAATCACAGGGGGCCCCAACGCATAATGTTCCCTAGTGTATGTAGGTGTTTTCACTGTATTCTAAGTGTCTTTTAACATAGCACTGGCTCTAGGACTGGTTAGTCAGACTCAGTTACCACCAGTATCCGTCTGAAAAAGTTGAGGGTACAGGATGATTTTGCAACAAGGATTCTTTCTGCTCTTCTTTTTGTTCTTTCTGCACGTTATCCTTCTTCCTGCACTTTTCTTCGTCTTTGAGGACTTCTGTTGCTTCTTTCTGCACTTCTTTTTTCTCTTTCTGTGCATTTTTTCTTCCTGTCCTATCTCTGTAGGCATAGTTAGAAATTAGCATTTAAAAAACCTTTGAAATTCACAGAAAAAACCATAGGTTTCAGGCATGTTATAGTTAGGAATTAGCATTTAAAAAACCTCAGAAATTCACTGAAAAAACCATAGGTTTCTGGGGTGTTATAGTTAGCTGGACTTTTCACTTGTACAAAACCATTGAAATTCCCCCGTTATAGTTAGTTCAGCTAACTATAACTCGCGCGCCCGCAATGCACTGCTGATGACGTCACATATTACATCACTCATGACATGGTCAGTGACATCACTCATGACATCACTGATGACATCTCAAATGACATCACTGATGACATCACTGATGACATCATCCTTGTGATAGTGTGGCAGACCTCCTCTCACCCTAATATAACCTTTGATACACACATTCAAAAATAGAGACTAAAATTTTCAAAACAATGGACATACCAATACCAGTTACAACAACCTCTTCAGTAATTCGAAGATCCACATACACATCCACTCATTCACCAACAGTCCTATACAGTCACTCATACATTTACTCACTCATCATATGTACTCATATACCAATACATCCTGTTACACAATGCCACTCATCCATAGAGTTACTCACACACATAGTCACTCATGCTAATAAAGAATCAAACATACATTTACTTGCATATACAGTTATACACACACCACCACACTTACTTCTACGGAAACTTACACATACTTAGTCTTTTAAACAATCACTTATAGAAACACATACTTATTCATACACCCATACACACACTCATCCACCCATACAGTCCTGCACACATGCTGTCTTCAACACATACAAACAGTGAGTCATTCATTCATGCACCTATGCACTACGTAATACCCCCCACCGAACCATGCAGACACTCAGACTGATACTCAAAAAACCAACTAATAACCTATATAGACACCCATGTAGCTACTCACCAACCCATGCAGCCACTTATACACAAAGTGAGAGACTGATACAGATATTTACATATTTAAACATTACTCACTAAGCCATGTATTCACTATGATACACTTAATCAGTCAGTTACACAATCAATTTTTAAAAAACAAATCATCCATTTAGACACTTATATACCCATTTATTCTTCCATCGACCTTGAGATATACATATATAAAACATATTTAATTTTCAGAAAAACAGATATTCACTGGATGATGTCATCAGTGATGTCATCAGTGATGTCATTTGAGATGTCATCAGTGATGTCATGAGTGATGTCACTGATGTCATTTGAGGCTGGTGCGTGGGGGGAAGATGGCGGCAGCCGGTTAGAGGCAGTCGCAGGCTCGTAGGCTCGCGTTTCTCGGCAGACATGCGAGCGCGCTGAAGGAGTTCGGAACGGCTGCAAATCGGGGAAGGAAGCACCTAATGGGCATTTTATCCCCACTTTGTGCAGCTTTCAGAGGCCTGAGGCCCGAGGTACGGGAGTGATGCATTTTGGCATTTGGCGTTCAGATGCAAGGGAGCACTAGAGGCGGTTACGAGCTCGCGTCTTGCAGTAACACGCGAATATGCCAATGGTTCCGGATCGGCTTTAAAACCGGGTAGGAAACAAGATTCATTGAATCAGTGTCTTTTTTTTTTTCATCGCTGCAGCTTTAAGGGGCTCAATGGATAAATGAAGCCGTCCTGGACTGGGAAGTTGTAGGATTTTTCCGTTTAGGTGCAAAGGAGTTTTGGAGGCTCAAAAAAAAAAAATGTTTTTATTGTAACCGGCCAGTGTCTCTCTTTTTCTTCCTCGATAGCAAGGCTTGGCGCCTGACACGAAACAGTGGCAGTGGAGGGGGTGCTGGAGGCTCGTGGTGGGCGATGGTATGAAGCTGCCGCCGGTCTCGCGGTGAGGAGAGGAGTAGCGGCAAGAGTTGGGATTAGATCGGCGAGGTTGTCTGTAGAGCCCTCTAACCCCTCGTATCGGGGGAGCAATATCACCCCTGAACCTTTGCAGCTCCACTCAGAGACAGCTACGCCGGAGATAAAAAAAAGAAGCCAGAAGGAGGCTGTTTTCAACACATGGCGATCTTCAATGACTCCGGTAAGGAGAAGGGGGAGAGACTGGGGGCCCAAACTTCACTTTGAAAGGGAAACGGGGGCGCAAATAAATCATAGCTCACAGCCTGATAGTAATAAATCTAAACCTAACAGGTATACCCTCAGAAGTAGAGAGATTTGGGGGAGGGGGAGAACTTCCTCTGAACTAGACCCTGCAGCCTCTATGAACACGGCGACACTAGATAAAAAGCAAGGAACTATTAAAAAAGTAATTACCCCTCCACAGACCACGGCTGATAAAAAAGAAAGGAAAAATCCTGGCAAAGCTAAATCTAAAGCTATTAGAGTAACCCCGTCATTAAGATCGTTCTTCAAAGCCCAGACTTCGCAATCTATTGTTGGGGGCAAGACAGACCAACCAGAGTCCGATATTGCTCTAAAAAAAGGCGAAGCCAAATTGTCCAAAACCGAAGGCTACGTAAGACAGAACTCCCCTAAGGAAAGAATGGAGCCACTGGTTCTTGAAAACAGATATGAGCTTTTAGAGATGGAGAACAGCGCCATAACAGATGTACCTCCTCTCACTCCATCTTCCAGGCCGCCCAATTTGAATCATCTTACCCCTGGGAGGGAGGAGATCACCCCCTCGGTTTAATTAAACCCTAGAATTGGTACAAATGAACCAAATGCAGGAGCGGCGTCCTCCCTCACAGAAGGTCTATTAACAACCTTACTTACAGAAATCAGAGAAAAATTTGCGGTTTCAGAAAACAATCAGTTAAAAATACAAGCAGTATGCGAGAATCTTGAAATTAAATTAAACGCAATCTCTGACAGGGTGGGAGTTGTGGAGGGTGCAGTGGAAAATTTAACAAAACAAGTAGAGAAAAACACTTACGAGATACAAGCACTACGAGGAGAAGATAGAGCTCTAAAAGAAAAACTAGAAATCTTAGAAAATGCCGCAAGAAGGAACAATATCCGCCTCTTAAATGTCCCGGAAGATGCAGAAGGTAGAGACATAAAATCATTTGTTATTAACCTCCTATGTGATATCCACTCCGATCTAGATAAAACCATCTTGGAGGGAGACATACAAAGAGTCCACAGAGACCTTTGCTTTAAAAAATCTGGGAAGAAAAACCCCAGAAAGATCCTGGTCAATTTCAAAACATACACCATAAAGGACAAGATCTTATCAGAGGGACTGGAAGCAGGAGAGTATAAGAGACCTGATTGGGCCTTGCGAATCAGATCGGATATATCTCACTTTACCCAGGAAAAACAATGGGAGATGGGAAAATCGCTGCAGGAATTAAAAACCTTGGGTGTCACAGCGTCCCTACGCTTCCCAGCATCGCTGAAGGTAATGTGGGATAACAAGATGTACATTTTCAAAGATCCCGATGAAGCAAATGCTTTAATTAATCGAATCAAGATCTCCTCAGCGAAATAAAATAAAACAAACACTTATATGCCCTGATCCGAGTCTGAGCCTGAAAACAGAGGAATTCCTCTAGTAGTTGAAAGGAAGGATCCCCTAAGGGGTGGGGGGGGGGAGCCCACTCACAAATCAGAAACATTGTTAAGGTTTAATTTGCACTGGGTGGGGAGCATAGGGGAAAAAAATAAAAAATTGTCCTCGGATGAAGTAGCAATCTCCAAAAAACATATTGTTCATCTCTATCCTAATCAAAACACTGAAAAGTACAATCTAGTTTGTAGTCAAGAATGAGGAATTTGGATATAGAAATATTGACTTGGAATGTAAATGGTTTAAGGGTACCCAGAAGGAGAAACAAAATATTGGAATATTTAAGATTGTCGGAGTGTAAGATTTTTCTTCTACAAGAATCCCACCTACTGAGGGAAGAATGGGAGATAATCATAAAGCAGCACAGGTGGATCGAACACTGCATATGTACAAACCAACCTTACACTTCCAAAGGCTCCGCATTTCTAATTAAAAAATTAGCATCGGCAGTGCTGACAGAAAGTGTGGTGGATCCTGTAGGCAGATGGGCGGTCGCAAAAATAAAAATAAAAGGTCATGGAATGTCGCTGGCAAGTTATTATGGCCTCAATTGGGACGATCCGAACCCCCTCTTCTCATTGATACCCCATTTATTAGAAATAGACGATGACATAATCTTAGGAGGGGACTTTAACTTGGTCTTAAATCCAGGCAGAGAATCAACCTCCTCCAGAGCCATATCTTCCACAGTGAAAATGAGAAGAGCCGTAAGACAACTAATGGTGAATATAAACTTAATAGACATATGGAGCGAGATGCTGGCTAAATCCAAAACGAAAGGTAGTAATATCACTTTCCACAACAAAAAATGCGGTCATAGATCAAGGATTGATTTTTTCTTAGTTAGCACATTCTTTTTTCGCAATACGGTACTAGTATCTCACGCCCCCCAACACCTGTCAGATCATTCTGCAGTCATGATTAAAGCAGTTTTATGTAAGACTCAATCATCTCGAAGGTGCACCATAAATAGAACATTATTGTTGGAACAATCTATTATTCAAAAACTAAAAGTAGAAACCAACAATTTTTTTTTAAAATAACCTAGATTCTGCAGCAATTCAATTAGTGTGGGATGCATATAAAGCCTTCTTGAGGGGGGTCTTATTAAGCTTTAATTGCAACCAAGCCAAGAAACAAAAAGGGGTATCAGGAAAGTTAGAAACTGAGCTACAAAAACTGTATGAAATCCTGGATTTGGATGAAGATAATGAGAATATCTTAAATAACATAAAACTAACTAAGTGTAAATTGAATAATCATCTAGAAGCTATATTAAAAAAAAAATGGGAGGCCAGCAAATTAGCTCATCACTAATATGGGGAAGGTTGTAACAAGCTTCTGGCTTGGAAAACAAAAACAGACCAAACGAGAAACATGATAAAAGATATACGTTCCCATAAAAACGGGCTCATAGTCACAGAAGAAGCAGAAATTGAGGAATCCTTTGTTCATTTCTTTGAATGTCTTTATGGAGGGGAGGGCAACCTGGACGTGGGAGGCATGGAGGAATACTTGAGGGGCATAGACCTCCCACTACTTCAACAAGAAGATAAAGATTTTTTAAATGCTCCAGTAGTATTAGACGATATAATTCAAGTAATAAACTCCCTAAAAAAAGGAAAAGCTGCTGGCCCCGATTCTATCCCCAATGAGATTTATAATACTCTTAAAGATGAATTGGCCCCAGTTCTCCTTCAGCTATTTAATGCATCTTTTTTTAATGGAGATAATACTCCCTCTTCATGGGATGAAGCAACTATCATAGTCCTTTAAAAACCAAATAAAAATCCACGTGAGTGCGATTCATATCGCCCAATATCACTGTTAAACTGTGACCATAAAATTTATTCACAGATTATCACAAAAAGATTAAACAAAGTGTTAGATCCACTTATCCACCAGGACCAAAAGGGCTTCATGAAAGGGAGGCAGCTGAGCCAACTAACTCATGATCTTATTGGGGCAATCGACCTGGCGCAGACATATAAGGTTCCCTTGGCGGTTATGACATTCGATGCTGCCAAGGCTTTTGACCGGGTCGACTGGGCATTTCTATTCAAAACTCTACAACGCTTTGATCTTGGGGATAGATGTACAACAGCAATAAAGGCATTATATAAGAACCCCTCAGCTAAAATATTGATCAATGGGAACCTGACTAGAGCAATACATTTTGGGAGAGGAACGAGACAGGGTTGTCCCCTGTCTCCGTTGCTCTTTAATATGTATATCGAATCGCTAGCTCACAACCTAAGATTATCTCAGAACATCATTCCCTTCAACTGTAATGGGTGGGAAAAAAGATTGGGTCTGTATGAGGACGACTTAATTTTATTCACCGGCAATCTGGAAAAATCTTACGGAGGGATATGGCAGGAATTAGAGAATTTCGGAAAGGTCTTGGGCTATCTTCTTAATCAACAAAAAACAGAACTTATGAAGTGGCACATGGATTTTGAGAGCCCCTTCGAAAAAAAAGAGATAAGATACTTAGGAATTCAGATCGTGCAAGACATCAATAAAATACCAAAAGTTAATTTTGATAAAACAACTAAAGAAATAGCCTCCCAGCTACAATCATGGAGAGCGCTCTCTCTCTCTTTTTTGGGTAAATCTAATATTGTAAAAATGTCCATAATCCCAAAATTCACTTTTTTGTTCAATGCTATCCCTCTAGAATTCCCAAAAATGTGGTTTGGGAAAGTTCAGGGGCTCCTCTCAAGGTTTATATGGGCTGATAAATGTCCGAGGATTGCACGAAACAAACTCAGGAAAAAAAAGGAGTACGGAGGAATTGCAAGTCCTGATCTCTATTTATACATGTGTGCATTCCAATTAAAAAATTTTCGTCAACTAATGCTAGAGGACTGTATGTTCTCTCCTCTATTTAAAGCCCTTACAAAGGATTTCTCTAAAAAAGCTGGAAAGTTTCTTTTTAAATTTGGGAACCCCAAATTTTTCAAAAAGGTAAAGCTTAAGATTCTAAGCGCGGCAATAAAAATGTGGACGCAAGTAAGACGTTTGCTAAAAATCCCATACTATGATGTAGCTGCGCCAATTTGGGATTCTCCTGGAACTCCGGAATGCTTAATGGATAGCTTGGCAGTTCCGTTGAGAAGAGCGGGGATCAACACTTGGGGACAAATTTTATATGAAGGCGAAATAATCTCCTGGCCTCATTTATCGTCTTTAACTGGAAGGTCGATTTCTAAGTTTAAATACTATCAGTTGTCTAGTTGGATAAGATCTGCCGGTAATGACGTGAAAGGCAACTCAAATATGGCGCACAAGATATGCACTCGCAGTGCTAAAGAAAAAGAAGTGGCTGCCTGGTACTGGCTTCTTGCTCAAGGTGGGGAGGATGACCAGCCTGCTTTTATGGAAATTTGGAAAAAAGATCTTCCGGATGAAGACCTTGAAAACATCGGGCAAGTATCTATGTTCTACCTTTGGTCCTATGTAAATGCTGCCTCTCTAAAAAAGAATCACATCTTTACAGTGCACAAGGCGTACTGGACGCCTCAGAAAATCTCAAAGATGGGCAGTCGAGCCATTAAGAAGTGCCCCAAGTGCGGAGACGAATTGGCTAATGAGGTACACATGTTTTGGAGTTTCCCGGCCTTAACCCCCTTCTGGTATAAAATTGGTAAGACCCTTTCTAATATTATGGGTTTTGAAATAAAGCTGTCAACAGTTTCGGTTCTTTTCGGGCTAATACCTAGTGAGTTTGAAGAGCGAAGACTAACTAGAAACCATAAAGCGTTATTTTTTGTTTTGATATTGCTAGCCCGAAGGGAAATATGTATTAACTGGATACTTCCATCTTCTCCCACGGAAGTAGGTTGGGTACATTCCATTCAAAGGATAGCTATGTTAGACCAAATAGGGATTCATAACAAAAAAGCCAGAATGTGGGTAATCTGGGAAAACTGGGTAGAGTTAGGGACCAGGTCTACTTAAGGGGAAAGGGAAGGGGGTGAGGAGACACGAAAGATAAGTGAGTCTAAATTGTTTAGCTTGTTGATCTTCCCTCCTTTTTTTTTTTGTCGGTCCGATGATTACCCAGTATGCCCAAGGCAAAGCCCAGGCGTATGGGCTGAGAAGGCCTCTTTATATGGGCAAGGTGCATTATGGGCCAATGTAGATTCAAGACAAAGACGAAAACCCACATAAGGAGCTGAAGGTTTGGTTTTTTTTGTGGAGGGGTGCCCCTAAGCCGGTAATTACAGGTGTATCCCTTCAGATTCCAACTTGGGTTAGAGATTCGCTTTTCTTGTTTCTTTTCTTGGAGCATGCTACTTCTAAATGAGGACTAAAAAAAAAAAAAAAAAAAAAAAAAAAAAGTGATGTCATGAGTGATGTCACTGACCATGTCATGAGTGATGTAATATGTGATGTCATCAGCAGTGCATTGCGGGCGCGCGAGTTACAGTTAGCTGAACTAACTATAACGGGGGAATTTCAATGGTTTTGTACGAGTGAAAACTCCAGCTAACTATAACACCCCTGAAACCTATGGTTTTTTCAGTGAATATATATATATATATATATATATATATATATATATATATATATATATATATATATATATACACATATATATATATATATATATATATATATATATATATATATATATGTGTGTACCAATAGCATACAATCTAATTTAAAAAATCATTCTATTACAAATTAAAACATTAAACAATTTAAAAATCTTCAAAGTTAAATTTCCCACTCCAGTGAGTGCAACTGTAGAGAAAGTGTTGGATAACGGAAAGGTAAAAATTACTATTCCCACTCCAGTGAGTGCAACAGTAGGGAAGGTGCTGGGTAGCGGTAGGGTAAAAATTAATATTCCCACTCCAGTGAGTTCAGCAGTAGGGAAATGGTTGGATAGCAGAGGGGTAAGAAGTACTATTCCCACACAAGTCAGGGCAACAGTAGGGAAAGTGTTGGATAGTGGATGGGTAAAAATTACCATTTCCACTCCAGTGAGTGCAATAGTAGGGAAAGTGTTGGATAGTGGTGCAATAAAACTTACTATTACCACTCCAATAATTGTAAAAGTAGGGAAAGTGTTGGATAACGGAGGGGTAAAAATTACTATTCCCACTCCGGTGAGTGCAACAGTAGGGAATGTGCTAGATTGCATTTTATTATCAATTAATATTCTCACTCCAGTCAGTTCAAAATTAAAAACAAACAACATTTAAACAACAAAAATATTTACAAATTAAAAAATAATAAATAAGTTAAAAATTTAAATGCACATATATGTAATATATCATTAAAAAAACATATTGTAATGTTAAATACATTTGACAAATACCTACAAATTTTATATTAAATAAAATAAAAATAATTTCCAAACACATACATATGTTGAAACAAAAACATTAATTATTATGAATTAACTTTTTTTTATTTCCTACCCTATAACACCACACAATTCACAACCTACATCGATTTTGTATGCCGGACCTGTGTATGGAAGAGGAGTCTCCACGCTGAATAGGGGTAGCGATTGAGCACCGCCATTACTGTCTATTACTCGAGGTCCTTGAACTTACCATGGGTGTGGACTCAAACACATAGAAGGACAACTTTTTGATTTTGAAAGATTGGGCGATTGAGCGCATTCACTTATTGGTGTGGTAGTAGGACCCGCTGAATTGGAAAGAGGAACGTGGACCAGAATATGTACCTACAGTAACTCTGATACTAAATTATAAAAGTGTATATACTAAAATTTGAAAGTGTCTAGAATGAGTATCGGGAAACTCCGAGCCGAAGACTCTGCGAAACATTATAGTTGCCCTGAAGAAGCCTGAAAGGGTGAAACGCGTTGGCTGTTTTGCTGCTATACATACAAAATTGAAATAAAAAAAGACTAAGAACATTTCTGGCTACAGAAATCATTTATTCTGTCATCGTCTGTGATGAATGAAAGAGATTAACTCTTTGGTCATTATAGCATTGCCTCTCCCTTCTTTCTGTATACCAAAAAACGTAATTACACAATTAAAACTTATTTTCAATTAAAAAAACTAATAGGGGGTGATTAGTATAGTGGGCGGATAGCCACCACCCGTATGGCGGTGGCGATCTGCCAGCCAAAAGTCACCGCCCGTATCACTTTTACCCCCGCCACATTACGATGGCTGGGGGGACCCCGGCGGACGGGAAGACCATCCGCCAGTTTTCCGCCACTAGGCAATCCACCAGATTGCCTACTGGGCGGAAATGCACAGCAATTAGGTGGCGGTGCCTTGCAGGCACCGCCATCCATATTACTATAATGGCAGAGAAGTGCCTTTCCATGGTGGAGACTCCGCCATGGAAAGGCACGTAGGTTTTTTTCTGTGGGGCCTGTTGTGGGCCCCCAGGGTTTTGGGGGGGTGCACGTACACCCCTGCATTGGCATGGGCAAAGTGGCAGGCACCTCGCGGTGCCTGTCACCTTGTGCATGCCAATGCACGACGTGCATTCCCAGCATTGTGGCGGGCGGTGTTGTGAGCACCGCCCGCCCAATGCTGGGAATAGAGGATGCCACTGCCACCGTGGCGTTGGCATCCTAATTGCCGGTTGGGGGCCGCCGCACCACTGGCAGCCAGTCCCAGCACCGCTAGGGTGGTGGGCAGACGAAAGTCCTAATCGGCCCCATAGTATTTAACAACTAATTATGAAATAAAGTAAAATTAATTTACTCCCTACACTGTACAGCTATGACAATCAAAACCACACACCAAAAAATAAACAAATACCCTAATTAAATATAAATTGATTAATTAATAATATTGATCAACCGATTTTTAATTAATTAAACATAAATTACTTTCTACCCTTTACCCCTATACACCCAACAACCCACACCTAAAATTAATTACACAAATTCCATAGTTAATTTTCAATTAGTTAATTAATATTAATTAACAACTAATTATTAATTAATTAAACATAAATTAACTCCCACCCTTTACCCCATAAACTCCACAACCCACACATAAAAAATCACACAGTTACCATAATTAATTGTCAATTAATTAGTTAATACAAATTAACAACTAATTATTGATTATTTAAACATAAGTTGCTTCCCACCCCTTACCCCTATAAACAACACAACCTGCACCTAAAATTAATGACACAATTTCCATAATTAATTTTCAATCACTTAATTAATATTAACCCATACCTAAACAAAATTGCACAGTTACCACCATTAAAAATTAATTAATTAATTATTGTTAATTAACAACCAATTTACAAAAAAATTACTTCCCACAAATAACATTATAAAATATAAATTAAATATATGAAAAATAATCATTAATGTATTTTAATTACATTACTTCCCACCCTATTCCTCTATAAACCCACAACCCGCTACGAAACTAAAAAATGTAAAATTTAATTAAAATAACATTCACAACTACAAAAAATGTAACACATATATTCAAAAAAATAAGCAATACTTATACAAAAAAAATACATCACATACATTTAAATTATAAACAAAAATACATAACACTAATTAAAAAATCGATATTTTAAACAACTATGAGGTCTAGGTGGATGGCTGTCGGATATTCTCCCCGATCGCCATGGTAGTGGGAAAAGACCGCCCGCAAGGACCGCGGCATAACCGCCGGTCCAATTAGGATGCTCCGCAGTCGAAATCCGACTGCGGCGGTCGGATTCTGGTGATTAACATTGCGGCAGTTGCTGCTGCCAGCAGCACCGCCGCGGTGTGAAAAGGAGCATGTCATGCATGCCACTGCAATGTGTGGCAGGCACTGCACAGTGCCTGCCACCTGGTACAGGGACATGTAGGGGGTACCATTGCTACCCCCTAGTGCACCCACACCTCCCCCAACACATTAGGGGCCAGCAATGGGCCCCCGGAGACATTCTCTGCATGCCTTTCCATGGCAGTTCCACCGCAGCGGAAAGCCTGGCCCTGCACCGGCATCATTGTAGCGCTCCAGTTCTGCCCGCTAGTGGCGAGCGGAGATTCTTACCGCCATGCTAATTGGACCGGTGGTTTTCAGGGTTGCAATCATGGGCGGATGTCCCGGCGGCGGCCATCCATCCGCCATCCTAATAGACCCCTATATTTTAGCAAAAAAAATAATTACTTCCATGTATTAAAAACCAAATATTTCTTACCTTAAATTCGATATTCTTGACCACGATATTCTTGCTGTCGATATTTCTGAATCATGATATTTCCAACTCGTTATTTGTGTATGTCGACATTTCCAACTCATATTCTGTCTCAACACCATTGTGGTGAGTTGTACAGTAACTTTTTTTACACTGTGCCAAACATACTATATGCCATATGCCTATCATTACATCACCAAGACAAATACAAAGACATATCTGCTGCATTATGTCAGTGTCAGTAAATGAAATAACGCAGTGTATAACACCACTACTAATCCTTTTTTGGTTCCAGAGTAGTGTGCTACTCACCAAAAAGTGCTTCAACACCTCATCAGGGATAGCAAGCGCTGTATAAATGCAAAACCTTCCCTCTTCAACTGCTCCACTATCATTCTCAATCCAAATAATAGACTAACATATCCACCGCTCTAATTAATTTGATATTTCACTGTATTAATTCACCACTATTCCTTTTGGTTTCTGGAGTAGCATGCTACTCGCCAAAAGAGCTTCAATGCCGTGTCAGGGATAGTAAGCACTATATAAATGCAGTTACAATACAATACTATGGGGCCGATTACCATCTCGTTAGGAAGGGCTTCAAATGGGATTCTGAAAAAGCAAATCCGATTGGGAGCCTATGTGTTGGACCCAGCCTCGTGGCGTGGTCCTGGCCCCCTTTTCAGGCTGACCGGGGACCTCTTCACCCTTCGGGGTCCCCCCTGGATTGTACACATCTACCCGCACCAGCCAACGTGACCCGGCCCCCCCGGCCGCGGCCCCAGTGAAACCCCGACATCGAGGCACCAAGATCCGGCCAGGGGGCACCACGTGGCCAATCCCCCGATCCCGGAGGAGGGGAGTTTCAATGGGACCCCCAACCGTCCCCCAACGCCTGGGTGCGATCGCTCTCCGGCCTCCCTGGGCACTGGCACCTCTCCCGCTGGGCGTCTGGCCTCTCCCAGCCCGGCCTCTCCGCCCCCCGGACGCAAGGGTCCGGACATCAAAGGGCTCCAGACATATATCTGGGGCGAACCCGCACCAGGACAGTAGTTGTATCCTGGAGTCGAGAGCCCTGCTGATCGGATCGCGGCTGACCCTACGGAGAAAAGACTCTTGCCTGGAACTGTACCTCGAGCCCTGCTGACTGCGTCGCGGCTCCACCTTGCTGAGAATAAGATCCTCACGGAAACCTCGGGGCCCTGCTGACGCCGTCGCGGCCCTACCTCGCTGAACTACCATCGGAGCTCTGCTGACCTCGTCGCGGCTCGACCTAGCGGAACTACCATCGGAGCCCTGCTGACTTCATCGCGGCTCGAGCTAGCTGAACTGACCCTCCGAGCCCTGCTGACTCCGTCGCGGCTCGACCTCTTCGAGCCGCCCTTGTGTCCGGCACCCGACGCTCCGACTCCCGGAGTCCCTCCCAGCTTGAGGCTTAATACCTGGGCGCAGGGTACCCCCCGTACCAGGCTGATACTGAGACTGTCCCGCTACCCCTTCCCCACAAAGACATTGAGACTCTTTTCGGATCCCTCGATCCACCTGTACATATTGCCAAAGAAACCTACGATAATTACCGATAAAAATATATGAGAACTGATACCAGTGTCGAGTCCTGTGTGGTGGTGTTACTGGGCTAGTACGATTATAGGGGAAGGACCTCTCCTAGGAGGCTTCTCAGCGGCGCTCGGCTACTTCCTTGCAGTAAGGAGGCCCACTGGGTGGTCCCGCAGACTCCCCAGAGGTCCGCCTTCCAACACTATGTTTATGTAATCTCCCTTTCCGAACTAGCGAGGAAGCCGTCCGCGCTGACCAAATCAGTTTCAAACCCAAATGGTCAATCCGAGTCGTTCAGAGCTGTATCGTACAGCTCAATGGGATGTCTTCCGAATGAGCGAGTACGATGATCAATTCTGACATCGAGACAAAACGGCTGTGGGAATTGGACTTCGGGGGGCCGTAGCAGGCCCCCTTCACTCGGCCCATTTGATTCAGTCGCAGTAGGGTACCCATGGGTCCCCCCTTTCCACGCCCACAGAGTGTGGCGGGCACCATGGGGTGCCCGGAACAGGGTGCATAATTTTCTCCACCTACCCCATTTTTCAATGGGAGCCTGTGTTTACTTTGGGTACACAGGCCCCCCATTGAATTTAATGGGAGTCCGACCGAACCGAGTCCGTATACATACAAATACACTGTACTCGGCCGGTGGGACTCCCGGAGTGCGATTCATACGGAAAGCAATACCAACCTGAATCAGTGGGAAGGCTTTCCTAACAAGATCATAATCAGACCCAATGTGTGAACATGCACAGATGTGCAAGAAAGTAGCTGGAGAGTTGCAGAGCATCAGTACATTCCAAAATGGTAACTTCATGACTCAGGAAGCCCAAAGCAATAACAGCAGGTAATAAAGATGATGTTTATGGATCCGTTAGTTTCATAAAAAATTGCATCCTTCAAAAAGCATGATCACTGGAACAAAATCCGATAAAAACAATGCCATGACACCCATAAGAAAAGCTGTGGATGTAGCAAAGAAATGCTGGCAAAACAAGAAGTGCCACTGCCTAAAATCAAAAATAAATTGTTCCCAAAATGGCAGGCAGCACGTGTAACAAGTGGACCAGGATATGCAAACACCTCAATGCTACCAGGAGCAGGGGCGGCTCCTCTGCTTTTAAGCAGTGATGAACATAAAATGATAATAACTTAGGGCCCGATTCCGATCACGCTAGGAAAGCCCTCCATACGACTCGGATCTGGAGTGCTTGCTGAGCGAAATGCGCTCGGAGGGCCGAACGAGCAAGTACGATGAAGCCATATGCTTCCGACAATGTTGGAATCGATCGCAGCGCCGGGCGGGGAGGCGGCGCCCGTATGCGCCAGAGATTCCGTTGGGTATGGTGACGGCGCTCCCGCACGGGGGGGATTGGTCGAGCCTACAGGTGTGGGAGGAGGCGGGCTTCCAAATGCTGGGCGATTTGTACGAGGACGGGGAGATGCTCCCTTATCAAGCACTGCAGGAGCGGTTTGATCTTCCGAGGGGAGACTACCTGCTGCACGCGGCGGTGACCGGGGCGATGCAAGAGAACTGGGGGGAGGGGCTCCGTGAGCCTCCTATATCTGCGGCCTGCCAATACGCTATGATGTCGGCTGGCACCCGCAAGGCGGTCACCTGTCTGTACTCAAGAATGCTGAGTGAAACGTTGCAGCCGATGACGGCCCTGAAAGACAAATGGGAGGCGGACTTACAGACAGAGATACCCGACGCTGCGTGGGCGGGCTTGGTTAGAAGGGCCAGAAAGAGCACAAGGAATGCACGCTTCCAACTGATCCACTTTTATATCCTCCACAGAGCTTACCTCACACCAGGTAAAATTCGGAAATATTTCAGAGCAGAGGAGGCGGCGTGCCCTAGATGCGGCGCGGTTGGAGCGGAGTTAGGCCATATGCTGTGGGACTGCCCCCACCTGCGCGACTATTGGAGGGCGGTGGGCGAGACGCTGACAGGGGTCACAGACAGGGAGTTGGATTATAGTAAAGCGGTCTGCGTTCTGCACTGGTTCCCACACACTCCCAAGAACAAGATCACGAGCAGATTCATAGACATGGGCCTCCTCTTAGCAAAAAGGGAAGTGACGAGACTGTGGAAATCTAAGGTGGGCCCCACGCATAAGAGATGGTTTAAGGAGCTGCAGAAATGGGCGGCGAGTGAAAGCACACTTAGGTACCAGCTGGCGAGCCGTAGAGAGGACGATAAGGCGTTAGAAGCGGCCACAGCGTGGGAGGTGCTGGTGCAGGCCCTGCGCGATAGTGAGGATGAAGTCGGAGTGGGTCCGTCGGACGGTGAGGATAGCCCCCGGACTATTCCGGTCACACACACTCAGTAGATAGGTATACACTGCGGAAATGTACCCGAGTCCACTTCTTCGGGCCGCCACCAGCCGTCGACGAGAGCACTGTTGGGTGGGGAGGGAGGGCGAGGGAGTTTAGGGTCTAGGTTTGGGGACGAGTTTTGTTGGGATGGGAGGGCAAGGGGGGGTTGAAAACTTTAAAGCGGAATGTAGAAGTCCTGTGTGGATACCGACGACACTAGCCGCTGATGTAGATTGAGAACGCTGGCCCACAGGTTGACGCTGCCCGGCCCCCGGGATGTGGGCTAATAAGCTGTGTATGTAGGCCTCCTGGCCTAGCAAAGAATTGGCGCTGATGTTGGAGGCGCAGGCCGGTAATGTTTGTACAGTGATTTTCCTGTGCTTCTGCAATAAAAACGGTTTTAAAAAAAAAAAAATGAAGCCATATGCTTACGGACTCAGTTCGCTTGGACTCCCATTGAACTCAATAGGAGCCTGTGTACAGACACGTACACAGGCTTCCATAGCAAAAAGGGGTGGGTGGAGAAAAGTGTACACCCTGTTGCGGGCACCCTATGGTGCTCACCACACTGTGCATGCCTGTATCGGGGGACCCATGGGAACACCACTGTGAGAGATTCGGAGGGCTCCGGGTGAAGGGGGGCCTGCTATGCCACCCCGAAGTATGCTTCCGACAGCCGTTTTGTCTCGCTAAGACCAAGGCGAAGCGACTGTGCGAATCATGCATCGTACTTGCTCAGTTGAAATTGGGCTCTGTAGCATGGCACGATCCAGATACGAACGAGTAGTAAGGACAGGTTCCAGTCCCAGAAACTATTTGGTGTGTGCATACGCGATCTTCGCATCGTACTTGGTCATTCGGCCCTGTGTACGATTCGGTTGATAACCAGGGCTACGGATCGGATCTGAGGAAGCAAAATCTGATTCGGAAGCCTTCCGAACGACATTGGAATTGCCTCTCAGGCCCCCCAAATCAGTCATGCGCACTTCCCCATTCTCCATGCAGTTTGCATTACAGCCTGCATGGAGAACATGCCCACCCCTCCAGCCCCTGGCTGAGCGATGTGTCATGATGCTCAGACCAATCACAATGCTGCATTGCAGCATTTTGAATGGCTTAGGGGAGGGAGCCTGGCTGCCTGCTTCCTCTTTCTGTTCCTGTCAGAGTCGGAGACAGGAGAGCAGAAGCAGAGAAGACACAGGACCAGGCCACAAGGTAAGTTTTTTTATTCCGGTACACCCAGCCCCACGCGACACCCCCCCACCCTCGTGCCCGCCCCACCACCTGTGAGCCATGCTGGGCACCACTGAACAGGAGTATGTAACTGCTGTCATCACACATTTAGCTTTAATATGCCACAGCTGCACGGGCAAAGGGGAACCCTTATTTGCATGGGGATAAGCCTCCCTGAAAATAGGGGAACCTGCCTTTCACATTGAATAGGTGCATAATGTTTACCTGTGCAATGAGAACCTGTGCAATTCATATTTCAGAAGGTACTACATGAGCAGCTGTTGCCAGTTCTATATTACAAACCTATCCAGGAGTAAACAAATCTGTTGCAATTCCCTGTATGCAAATGTGGCATTTGTGTAAGTCAACACAGAAAATGCAATAAACATACATTCTAACATAAATGCCTGCTTATCAGCAACTGACTAGGAGGCTCATTTAGAATTGGATGATTTTGCAGTTTTCCCTGCCCATTTAGAGGAGGGGCACTGCAGGACCTCTAATTGCAGAGCCAAAGCTGGTTCCGTCATCAGAAACCTTTGACCTGAAGTCTCATCTACACTGTGCCATCATGTCACAGCAGCCGCGGTCCATGCTGGTAACAGCAGTGGGGCATTGTAAGGGGGGACATTGAGGGACGATGCTGAGGGGAAATTAATTATTCATCTGATTTTCATGCTGCATCACCCCTCAAAATCCCCCCTTACCCGACCCACCGCCCCGCCGCTGTTACCTTCACGAACCGCAGCTGTGTGACAGTAAAGGTCACCCTACAGCTGTGTGACAGTAAAGGTCACCCCACTCTATGTAGGGTAGGGATAAAATCACCAGGTGATGTGCCCCCATGCAAAACATGGAGGTCCTGTAGTGAAATCGCACAATGCTCCCCACACAAATGAAGATAACCCCTGTCTTGCCTGTGCATAGGAGCCATAGTTATTGTGATCTGCTCTGGTTTGGGGAATTTGGACTTGCAGAATAAAATACCTTGCAGTGCGGGTTCAGCAAACATTGGAGCATGTTTACAATAAACTGGCGGAGCAGGGTGTTACTCCAAAATTGGTAACACAGCGCTCCGTCCTTTTTTAAATGTGAGGATGCACCGTATTTACAAAACTACGACAGGCCACTGCATTCCCCTAGTGCTGACGATAAAAAACACTTCCTAGCACTAGAACAGGCAACATAGCGCCATTTTGCTGGAGTGCCTGTGCTCGCAGGGGTGATTATGTATGTGCAGAAAGGGACACCTTGCTGCACATAAACAATTTTAACAGGTTATTTGCTCTATCCATGTGTGCTGCAGAATGCAGCACACATGGTAAGAGCAATATACCAGGAGAAATAAAACATTTCACCTCGTATCGCCTGTTTAAGACCAGGTATTTCCTGGTCTTATTTTTGGTGCTGCCCCATACCTTGGAAATATGGGTCAGCGTCAAAAAGCAATAGGTGTGGTGGTGGAATGCCCACTGCAACATCCATTGCACAACCCTTTCATGCTAAATGCCGCATGAATGGAGCATTATTTACAAGACGGTGTTAAAGGGGCTTAATGCCACCTTGTAAATAAGGCAATGGAGTTAACACCAACAGAATGTCAAAATAAGTGATGTTCTGGTGAGGTATGCTCCATGGTTTCACTTCGCAAAGTTCATTGCCTTCCCTGGAGCCACCTCTGCATCAGCTCCACTGAAGCCACAGAGATCTCTGCATGCCAGTGAGCATCACCAACTTTGACCTTCACTAGAATGGCAGGCCAGCAGCCCACCTGCCAGGGTCCAAATGAGGCTCAGCATTTTCAAAGAAAAATAGTTAAAAATAGCTGGAACGCTAGCTAACTCTTTCCCTGTTTAAACAGCACTTGTAATTCTGCCCAGTGATACGACTTTCATACCAGCTGCCTGCTCTCCCAGCGAGCACTGTGACAATTAAACTCTCTGTGCTGATAACATGCACGCCCCACTGTGCACGCTCATTGTGCTGCTACTGACCTCACATGTACAAAGCTTGTCAGTTTCTCTACTACTAGACTCAATATGACAAGTTCCCATCACTACAGAGGTTTGAGCGCAATCCATGTCGCCTTCATGTACTAACCACAACCTCATTCCCAATACTGCTGATTAATTCACAATCATATACGACATGTCTTATTACTGATCTAAACGTACATTCAGTCATTACCGACAACACACCTGGATTTTTAAATGTCGCACCGGTATACTAAAACAAACCACTAATCCAGTCAAGTCGCATTTGCTTCACACAATTATACAATATCTCTTCCACCTAGAGATATTATGCAATTCCTTATGCTCTCTGTGAACCCTCTTTGTAAAGCACTCTGCCACTCCTTGAGGGATCACAGCATATTTGGGGGGATATTATCAAGGACTGATTTGTTTTTTTATCGCCCTCTATCACCTTTTTTTTTTGCCTTGTTAGCGACGTATTATCAACACGTCACTAACAGGTGATAGCTTCAGTGAAAACTGCCGCTAACCGCTGCGTGATGGTGATACGAAAACCGGCGATAGCAGCGAGAATAATTCGCTAAGCGTTTAGCCATAATAAAACGCACGCTAACCCACAAGTGTGGACTTTGAAAAAATAGTCTATCAGTCCGCCTACCATAGAAAGTCAAATTCAGATTTGAGCACCCAGGGCCAAGTGCAGCACACATCAACAACCCCCTCAAGCTACCCAACATCCAGGATTACCAGGATGAGAGCCTGGAGGCCCCGCTGGACTTGCGCCTGCAGCCTAGATGCCTTGCTGGACCTGCGTCTGGTGCCTGGATGCCTGCTGGACTTGCGTCTAGTGCCTGGATGCCTTGCTGGACCTGCGTCTTGTGCCTGGATGCCTCACTGAACTTGAGTCTGGTGCCTGTCTGCCTGCTGGACCTGCGTCTGGTGCCTAAATGCCTGCTGGACCTGCGTCTGGTGTCTGGATGCCTGCTGGACCTGTGCCTGGAGCCTGGACGCCTCACTGGACTTGCGTCTTGCGCCTGGATCCCTTACTGGACTTGCGTCTGGTGCCTGGATGCCTGCTGGACCTGTGTCTGGTGCCTGGAGTGGGATGTGGAGTAGCTGTGGAGTCGATGACCCGTGGCGGGAGACATTGATGTGCAATGATCGCCCGTACCTAGTGGTGAAGACTGGTAGGTCACATGGAGACACGTTGCTGACCTGTGTCAAAAGTCTGCCTTGCACACCTTGGAGCAGTCAATGGTAGAGGTGCTGCTGCACAACAACGTAGTGAGGTCAGCATCGCATACTACAATCCACCACTACACCGGGGTGCACGGAGTGGATTATCAACGGTCGGTGCTGTCTCCCTGCATCACAGGACGGATGATGTTGGGATGGCCGGACGCTGTGGAGGGTGAGGCCCCTATCCTTCTCCCAACTTGTGTTGTCTGAGTGCTGCAACTACACGCCTAAGGGAGCCTTGCTGCATCAACTGCATCGGGAGGTCCACCAGCGGACTATGCGGTGACTGCTGTACCCAGCCCAGTGAAATCACACCTGGTTCAGGCTTCTGCTGGCTGAGTCACAGATTTGGAGAGAGTGCAGAGGATTGCGCCACGGGGTCAATGTCCAGGTAAGGAGAAGGTGGGACCCGTAGCGCAGAAGGGCCAGGGATGAGTCGCTCATGCCTATCACACGAAGATGACGCACCCCCAGTAGAGGCACTACCACTATGGTGGAAGAGTTTTGCCCCACCGCCTCAAGAAGTGCAGTAGAAGAACAATCATCACATGATGACAGCTCAATCTATTAGTCAATCATGGGAATTGTAAGCACGCTACTCACCTCTGAGGGTATCAACGCACTGAGGGGGTGGCCGCAGATCTGTTTGCCGAAGAGACAGGTCTTGAGGGTCTTCCTGAAGGTGTTCAGGGAGAGTGCACCTCTGATGTCCGCTTTTAGCTCCTTCCAGGTTTTCGATACAATGTGGGAAAAGGATTTTCCGCCTGCTCTGGCTCTGTGGGTGCGCGGGGTTTTGGCCAGTGCGAGGTTGTTAGATCGTATGTCTCATTTCGGTACGTGGAAGTAGATTCTGTCGTTGAGGCATTTGGTTACGTTGTTGTGTAAGCATTTGTAGGCGTGAGTGAGGATTTTGAAGGTGACTCTTCTCTCCATGGGGAGCCAGTGGAGTCTACGTAGGTGTTGGCTCATGTGTCTGTGCTGGGGGATACCGAGGACGAGTCTGGCGGTGGTGTACTGTAATGTCTGGAGTTTGTGGAGTGGGGACTTGTAAATGCCGGCGTAGAGTGCGTTTCCATAGTCCAGTCTGCTGGTGATGAGTGCATGGGTGACTGTCTTCTTTGATGCCGGGGGGTTCCATTTGGTGGTCTTGCTGAGGATGCAGAGGGTGTTGAAGCAGCTGGAGGTGACGCGTAGACCTGCTGGTTCATGTTGAGAGATGGGTCGAGTACGATGCCAAGGTTTTTGGCATGGTTCGAGGGGGTAGGTGGGCTTCCGAGGGTGGCGGACACCAGTTTTTGTCCCATGCTGAAGGGGTGGTTCCAAGGACGAGGACAAATGTCTTCTCTGCATTGAGCTACAGGCATCTCTTGGTCATCCAGACTTCGAAGTCATGCAATCCTTTCTGGAAGTTGAGTCTGGCGGTGGTGGGGTTTTTGGTGAGGGGGAGAGGATGAACTGGGTGTCATCAGCATAGGAGACAATGTTGAGGCCATGTTGTAGGACGATGGCGGCGAGGGGGGCCATGTGGATGTTGAAGAAGGTTGGGCTCAGAGATGACCTCTGTGGGACTCTGCAGGTAATTTACGTGGGATCGGTGAGGAAGGGTGGCAGTCTGATCCTTTGGCTTCTTCCGCTGAGGAATGATCGGATCCAGTCTAGGGATGTTCCTTGTATGCCGGTGTTGTGTAGACTGGTGACTAGGGTGGGGTGGGAGACGGTATCGAAGGCAACTGAAAGGTTGAGTAAGATGAGGGATGCTGAGTGGCCTTGGTCCAGGAGGGTGCAGATGTCATCTGTGGCGGTGAGTAGGGGGTTCTCGGTGCTGTGGTAGATGTGAGGAGGGCAGGAGTCAGTGGGGGCCCCTGAGTGGATGTCTTTCATGGTCGAGGCGGTGTATCGGGCTGTGACCCGCGTCCAGGTGAAGATGGTGGGCTGGCTGGTGTGTCGGGGGCAGCGGGCCAGCTGTGGTGTCTGGTCGGCGAAGTTGTTGTAGAGTTTTTTGATCTTGCAGTGGAAGTAGGTTCCACGCTTATCGCAGAGGTCTTGGAACGGGGTGATGTCTGTGGCTTTGCTGTGTGGGTTGGTGAATCCATGAATGACCTTGAAGAGTTGCTTGTAGTTGGTGGAGTTGTTGAGGATTTGGCCGTCGTAGTCTGTCATGGCGTCCTTGTAGGTGGTGTAGATTTTGGGTGTCTTGGTGTTTCTCCAGTTCTTCTCCATGCATCGCAGGTGCGTCTTGCTTCTTGGAGATCGGTGGTGAACCAAGTGGCTTTCCTGGGGCTGTTTATCAGACTTGCGTAGCAGGGCGAGCTTGTAAGCGCAGTTGGAGATCCAAGTGTGGAGTTCTCTGGCTGCGACGCTGGCGTCGGATGTGTTGGAGGTCCGGGTGGTAGTTAAGGTCTGGCGGCAGTGGAGGCAGGAGAACTGGCCATGGGTCGTGTTTGGCGAGGCCTGTTGTCAGTCTCTGAGTTTTCCGTGGCTGAGTGCGTGGAGGGTGGCTGAGCTGTAGCAGTGGCTGGCTTGAGATCCAGGGTTCCTGGCACTGGTCGCAGTCGGGTCAAGGATGGACCCAGACGGGCTTGGCCTAGGCGCGCCTTTTGCGCAGCGTCTGCCATTTAGTAGGGATGGGGGGAGGAACAATCAGCTGGGAGGCAGCTTGGGTGAGGACAGGGGAACGGGGCCACAAAGGGCAGCAGCGGCGTGAAGCAGGAAGTGCGGGCTCTGAAAAGCAAAAAAAACATATCAAAAGTTAATGACAAGGGACAACTAACTGATGTAATCATGCTATGTATCTTTAGGGGGTGGGAGGGTGGGTAGGACTTCTCCAAACACAGAGCAGGGCATGGGCGGATTGGCATGCCCACTCAAGTACGCCATGACTGTTTGGTCGGCCCACTCAGGCCACCCAAAGCAGTCATGCACACTTCCCTGTTCGCAATGCAGGCTACATGGAGAACATGGCCACCCCTCCGGTCCCTGGCTGCATGACTTGTCCCATTGCCGAATACCAATCCCACTACTGCATTGCAGCGTTGTGATTGACTCAGGGGCGGGAGCTTGGCTGCCTACTTCCTTTTCCTGGAAGCAGATGCAGGAGAGCAGGAGCTACAAAGACATGGGACACAGCTTCAAGGTAAGACTTCCCTCAATAAATTCTTAACAACATAAGCTCACACACACATCCCCACTTCCACGCACCATCCAGTGTTATTTCCCACGTTTACCACCTCATAGCTGTCCAGGAAATCGCCATCGCCGTTACTGATGGCTGCAGTGTCACCCGCAAAGAGCACCCCGACCGTCAGAGAGGAGGCATTGCCATCACCTACAGAAGCACACTCAGACTGACCACGCACTCTAATGACCCATGGTTGACCATGGACTACGGCAACTCTAAGATCCGGACCACACCCATGAACATCCCCTGCAGCACCTTCATGTGCAAGCCCCCGGGCCATGGCCCCCATTCTCCAATTCCATTGTAGACCTCATTTCACCCCAGGGTCACCCATTCACAGACGGCATCCAACTCGGATACATCAAGTTCCACCTGGGCAACCCAAGTGACCAGAGCACCACCCCATCAGATGCAAGCAGCAAGGCACCTCAACAGGCCACATAGCAAGACACACGGTTGAGCACGTCACCTACGCCAGCGGGTACTTCCTCTACAGCCACGACTCTGGACTCTTCTGGCACTACCATCATTGGATGAATCGCGTCTTCACCTTACCCACCGGATGCCAGCGCCATCATCGCACCCCCTTGCAGCTGGATCAAGGCCACCGCAGAACGTCTCGTCAACTCCCTCCACACCAACACTCCAACATTGCTTCCAAACGATGACACTGCAGCGCGCAGCCACAACTGATGGATCTCCAACAACACCGACATTCGGGCAGCCCTCATTAATGGCACTGAGTCAGTACCTTCCGCCTGCCTCACAGCAGTCATGAGGGTGGGGCAGTGCCATATGGATAGGCTGGCACCATGCATTGCTGGAGTTGCATCATGGTTGTGACACGACTGCAGCAATGCGTGACTTTAGTGCAGACAGATACGTCAGGATTCCTGACGTATTTGTCATTAATTATGTCATTGAGCGCTGTCCAGTGAGTACAGCGCATCCATGCTGTTGCAAGGGGGACGTAATGAGAAGGGTTGAAATGCTGTCTTGTCGCAGTACAGCAACACTTTTCATGATGGGGCCACAGGAATGTGCACTATCTTATTGATGGTGCGCATTCCTGCACTGTATTTTTGTCACAGGGCAGCGCTGCAAAATTGCTTGCAGCGCTGTCCAGCACCAAAAACATGCATAGATGTGGGCCCAAGACTTATCCCCCTTCTTAAGACCAGCTATTTTCTGGCCTTAGGTTCCTGCAGCTAACGGGCCTTAGCGTGAATTTTTTTGTCGATTCACGGGTCCGGGCCATTCTTGCTAATAGGGCGAAGTGCAGTTAGCGGGAGTTTTTGGGCTATTTAGAGATGGAACTCCTACCTTGCATATCATTAGCAAAAATTATCGCTGGCATGCAAGGGGATAGAAAAAACTGCTGCTATCGCTGGAAAGCTGCCGCTAACGCCTGTTAGTGACAGCTTGCTAATAGGGAGTGTAATATATCGCCACTTTAGCGGCAAAAAAGTGCCGCTAATGCGGCGATAAGCCCTTGCTTATATGCCCCTTGGTATTTTCTGATATTAAGATCAGAATCAATTAATTACGAATAAATGCAATTACAATACAAATGGACAGAAAATGGCACCTTATGCAATAACATTATTGTCTAGTGATCTAAACAGGTTGAGTGCAAACAATGGGGATTACGTCAAGCATAATCAGGAAAACAACCCACATTGTATTGAATAATTCATTAATCTTTATATCGTTATATAGCTCTTGTAAACACAGAATGAGCTGCACTACAAACCAGCACCACCCCAAGTAGTATCGCTAGATAAAAATGCATGTAGGGCCTTTTTACGAGTGGTCAGGTTATTTTGTGATATTTATCGAATCTTTTAAAATCCACCTCAATTAAGTCAGAATTTATTCAGTAAGATAAAAGCCACCCATGTACACGTTTTAGGGGAATAACATGCAGATTTTGGTATTCAAATTTTTGCAACAACAAATATTAGTAGAACTGGCCCGCTGTTATTTATCACAAAATGTATACTTGTGATATGTGCGGTAACAGCTTTTACCGCACATATTGCAATTAACTGGGACACTTGAAATGAGGCCCTTGGGGGCATATTGTCAAGAACGGCATTAAAATTATCGCCGCTTTAGCGGCAGGAAACTGCGGCTAAATCGGCGATAATGGGCTTGATAATATGCCCTTGAGAACTCCAATAGAAGCCCATGTTCGGGTGTGAACATAAAGCGGCGATTATTTTAACGCTGTTCTTGATAATATACCCCTATGTCTTGGCTTCTGCTACGACCCGTATCTAAATTAGATTCCAAGCTGTCTTAATGAGATTGTTTTGGTTCCCCACAGTGAGTGATGGATCCAGAAAGTACTTACGATTGGCAACTCTAGCACCGTTTTCTTCGTGATTACAAATAACTAGTTCACAATGTGCAAACAAGCTTTTGACTTAACAACAGTTATTGCAAACCACGGTGCACAAATAGCAAACCCTTGCATGCTTACAGTCACCATGCACTGTGTGGGCACTGACTGCCAAGTCCTGGCAAAACCGTCCGCAAAATGTATAGAGTACACTTCAGACAGCTGCCACCATGTATATGGAATCTGGCAGGATAGCAGTCTCCCGAGGAGCGGTCTCCTCCCTGTATCTCTCTTTCCCAAAGTGGCACTTTTAGAAATCATTGCCTGGCGCTATTATTTTTGAGTTTATAAGCTTTATTGAATCATAAAATATCACTACAACATAGGCCTAAAGTATAACAATGTAGAGGATAACTTGTAAGCAAAGTAGAGTAGGCAACAAAATCTTAGTAGAAAGCTGTGTACATTTTAGGGATAATATGGGAAAGAAGAAGGGAGGGGGAAAGAAGGGGTAGAAAATATATATTTTGCAAGCAGTAAATGAATAGCAATAGTATGCTCCAAAAAAGTAAGGTATAATGAACAAGTTAACAACCTGGCGCTATTATTAATACCTGTGATGCCTTTTCCCACCGCTTGCAAGACGTACCCTACTAATTAAGCCAGGACAAGTCATCTGACCTGGCTTGATCAAACCTAAATTGCAGTTTGAAGAATGGATTGAAATTAGTATTTTCTATTCTTCGATTTCTGTGCCATCATTCCACAATGCATGAAGAGCATTTTAATATCTAAATTATCTTCAGTCCTGACAACCAGCACGTCTTCATTAGGAGCCGAACAGGTGTCAGGATTCTTGCAACATCTAGAGAGGACTGGTTTAACCTTTGAAGCAGTTATCCAATGTTCTCACATAATTACATTCAACTCCACATCCCCTCACTAGTCACTACCACCACCTGGATCACCCTTGCTATTAGGCACCTTACATCTTGAACTTCCTTGCATTGTCATTATCAGGAATATGCTTAGCACACCACAAACACACACATACACACTCCTCTCTACCTTTCTTGCAGTTTGCTACAGTAGACACATCTTTATCACCACTGAGTTACAGCTGACCCCTATGTTCCTATCTGCTAACCAGTTTAGTGCTAATTTATCCTCAAATCATACAATGATCAGTTCGCTCATCCACAGTTCTGTTCTCAGGCTTATTATACCCACAACGTTTCAAGTCTGTGCTTATCCTTGCTCTGCCAATAAAAAGCATGGGTCAACACCCATTCTCTTCTGAATGTTGTGTTTCATCTCAACTTTCATATTTTTCAAAACTATGAAGCGAGTTGTGTTCACCAGGCTCATGATGTATCTGACTTATATAACCTACTTAATTTTGACTTTCTGCAAATCTATTCTTCTGAAAATGAACTAAACATGTATTCAATGTTTTAACATATCCCAACTATAGCTATCGTTCCTTCCTCTTCTTCTTTGTCGATCTGCAACCCTCGCAACCCTCGCATGACTGCAAAGGTGACAACATAGTGGTTTAAATGCTCTCTCTCTAATCAACCATTTTCCGTCTACTGGTTATCCATCCATCCATCCATCCATCCATCCATCCATCCATCATCCACCCCCCCACCCATCCATCCATCCATCCATCCATCCATCCATCTATCTATCTATCTATCTATCTTCACCCACCCCTCTGACAGTTAAAATTTAGTAGGGCTCTTCTCTAGAATGCTCCTATTTTCACTCTTTTGCTCTATAACACCTGTCTTGTGAAAACAAAGAATGGTGCCACCAGAATAGGATACTCATTAAAGCAATAATATCTATTATATAATAGAAAAAAACTTTAGACTGATAAGTACTTTTCCACCACATTGACCAACCAAATTCCCAGTTTCAATTACATCACACCCAGAATCATTTGAATTCTGCCTCTAAATGTTTGAAGTGGTCCGGATTCCAACGAAATTCCAAGTTTCAGTTCAGTATTATCACCATCATTTGAATTATGCATTGAGGTCGTTGAATCTCACTAGGTTACAATTAAATGGCGCATTAAAACACATTTATTCAATGACTAGAGGCATTGATCAAGTAATTTCGATACCACTTTGCGGCACAATGAATGGGTGTGGTTTCTCTGTGGGACTCTTGCTGAGTACAGATGAAGAATGGAGCTCTCCCAAGATGTGACCTCATTGGATGGTAGGAGCCTCTACAACAATGTAAGTATTATGGCTCTGGCATGGATGTTTTTTGTTTAAAACACAGCGCAAGCACTGAATAAGAGATCCAATCCGATCAGACACTTTAGACTACCTTCCGCTTTTCTCAAAGGATTTTCTTAACCATTGGTAGTGAACCTTGCATTTTGATATCCTCCATGCAATTAGACTTGCCTCGGTTAGACTGCTGATCTATGATGAATAGTGCTCAAGGCTTTCCTGCAAAGTGCTTAGAGGCTGCCCATGCAATAACTATAATGGAGGAGCCACTCAGGGCATTAAACATGGTCCAAAGATTTGATCTACACCCAGGATCTCAAATCCCTTCCAGTCCTTGGAGTAAGCCTCGGAGATATTGACATTCAGCGGGCCGAGGATTTTGAGTTACAGAGGCACTTATCCAGAAGTGCTGGGTTTCGGCTTCAATATAATGTTTCGTCATTTTCAAAAGTGCGGTGGTGCCCCTTCTGAGATTGTCTGGTGAATATACACAATTGGTCTTGCAGTGCACATTGGCAGGATGCTGGGTGTTCTGGATAAATATTAGAATGACTTACCGTTTTGATATTCCGTTAAAAAGCCTTGTATTACTAAACGTTGGCTTTTAGGCACGTTTGAGAGGATGGGGTTTGTTATTCAACGGACTGTCCAAGGGGCCTTTCAGTCTTGGCCCTTCCATTGGGGCATACACCTAGAGGCAGCTGCAAAGTGAGGGATTTCTCCTTGATTCTCCTGGGTGGGTGTGAGTCTCATCCAGGGCATAATGGATTCTGCCCACACCACACTTCTTACTATGACTTGACAAATGTAGGATGCTGAGGGGCAATGATAGAACAAATGAACTAAAGAATCTTCAAATTGTACATGGGTACCACTGTATCTAAAACACTTTAACTGTATCACTCTTCGGTGGGAGGGAAAATAAATGAATTGTCTCTAACAGAGCTTTTTGAAAACCCCAATCCATCTATTCATTAAAACATTGGTCAAAATTCTCTGTAAGTTACCCATTGACTTTTTCAAGTGGCTATGGCGAAATCACATATTAAACATGGAAAAAGGTGATGGGTAAACCAAGAATCAAAAGGCATGATCTGCATGTACAAAATTACAAAAAAATACAGACATAAGGACGTTTTAGTTTAAGATCAAAACACATTTCAACATAGTTCAAGTTTGAGGATAAACATTATAATAATATTGGTTGTAAGAAAAATAAAGAAAACCTGCTTAAAATACTTACTTGGAGTACTGCACATACAGCTCCTCATACCAGGGCTGGAGTGCTAAAAACCACAAAGATGAGAATCTGAAGCTCAGTGACTCAAAAAAATCTCACTAAACGCAAAGGAAAAGCAGACCGTCTAAATGAGAGCATTTTAAAGCGACATAGGTTCACAGCCAGAAAATAGTTGTCACATAGACAATTGTAGATGTGCGTACTGGGATAACTGCAGAACAGGCAGTTGATCAGCTTCAGACCAAACAGTCATCTCTGGCTAAAATCACTAAGGGATCAACAGCAGGCCACACCACTCCCTATCAATCTTGCAATTCAAGACCTCAATATGAAGTTTACAAAGAGCATGTCTATCCATCCTTAACCAAAGTGACAAACTATTGGATCAATGAAACAATATTGTGGTAAACAAAATTGTTGAAATAAATATTGTGTCAAACATCTTGTTAACCACAATATCGTGTTAATATTGTTATGATGGAAAGTACCAAAAACATGACCATGTCATGAGTGATGTAATATGTGATGTCATCAGCAGTGCATTGTGGAGGCGTGAGTTATAGTTAGCTGAACTAACTATAACAGGGGAATTTCTATGGTTTTATACGAGTGAAATGTCCAAATAACTATAACTTTCCCTAAAACCTATGGTTTCTTCAGTGAATTTCTAAGGTTTTTTAAATGCTAATTTCTAACTATAACGTACCTGAAACCTATGGTTTTTTCAGTGAATTTCAATGTTTTTTTAAATGCTAATTTCTAAGTATAAAAGTAGTTATACCTATGTTTTTTGTACTGAATTTGAAGATTTATTTAAACTGTTAATTTGTAAATATATTATTTTTTAAACAATATTATATACTTTTCAGAAAATTGTTTAAATTTTTTTTAAAAAATTAAAACTGAAATATACTGTAATTATTTTTTTTATTTTTTATTTTAATATATTTATATATATATATATTTTTTTTTAAAAAGAGTCGCGCACCCGAAGCGTACCTAACGTGACGGGTGTGCGTATTATAGCCACCATATTGGAAAAGTCATGAAGGATCCGCGTATGGTGTACGACAGGTGCGTGTTTTCCAGTTACGTGATTTACGTATAATATTACCTGTTGTGCACGATAGGTATGTGACCGATGGGCGACTCCTGCTCCCGCTAATTCGTGACACATGCGCATTACGGTACGCGACGTTTGCACGGTGGCGGGCCTCACGTGACGTCATATGTGGGGCGCGCTGGGTGCGCGGTTCCTGGAAAAAATGTTATATATTAAAATGATATGTAAGTGTCTTTAATGTACATATTAGGGCAAGAGATTATCTAAGATACTAATAAAAATAATATATTTGTACTTGTAATAAACTCATATTATTTTTAAATATATTTTCACGGAGTCGCGTCGGGTGCGTTCTTCGTAAGCGCAGGGTGCGCGACTCCCATGTGACCTTAAAAAAAATAATTTGATTGGTTTATAACATTTGCCACTGTAACTATTGAAGGACGCCACCCATTTCAATCATTCTTCTTGGACCATCTTCAGAGAAGCATCTCTTCTCCAACTTGAACCTTTTTGGGGTTTTTTGGTGTTTCTTTCTGAAGTCTGTTCACAAATGGCATCTGGAGAGCAGCAGGTAGTACTACTTTCTGAAGAAGAAGTGTTGGAGGAAGACCCACCCAAGAAGAGACCAGAGTCTGTTGTCTGGAAATTCTTCACTTTTCCAGAAGGAGAGAAGAAGGTGAATGCCAGAAAGATGACATGCTTGCTGTGTGGGAGGGTCCTGTCGCGAGGCAGTGAGAAAAAATACTCCTGTGGTACAGCAAGTATGTACAAACATTTGCGCACCATTCACCCATGGAATCTTGCTCGGGAGAAAATGAGGCGAGCTGCGGAAAAGCCTGCACCAGCAGTTGCTAGCACCTCAGGAGCATCTCAACCAACACCTCCTATGGACATTAGGGCAGAATTTGCATTTTTGGAACAGCACTGTGTGAAGTGCAAAAACATTATCTGCTATGGCGAGCAGTCGGTGGATGCAGTTTGTGCTGCCCAAAGCAACCACCGCTGTTAATTTTTTTTGTTGTTGTTGTTTTTGGAATGAAAACTAATTCCAAATATTACCTGTTTACTTTGTTCCTTTTTTTGCTCAGTTTTTGAAAAAACACCAAAAAAATACAAAATTGTTAAAAAAATACAAACAAATACAACAAAATAAGAAGAAAAACAAGTTCTTGTCTGAACTACCTTATCTGGTTAAACAAAAGAACTATAATTGCATGGTAATGTGTGAAAGTTTGGTTGAATATATGTGTAGAGCATGATTGACTGAATGAATGCATTAGTAGTGTATGGTGAATGTATAGGGACAGATGTATGAGGAAGTGCTGTAGTGTGGCACTGCAAGCCTTTTTGCTGTACTTTGCTGCAGCACTTCTGAAGCACAGAGATGCGACATATTTACATGAATATGTCGCAACTCTGTGCTTCCCTCTGCACTGGTGCACAAACTATAGCCATGTGCTGGCACAGGCACCCTTGCACCATGGTGCAAGGATGCCTGCATTATAGGGAGATTGTTTTTGTGCAGGAAGGGATACGTTTGTGTACAAAAACAATCACTAAAGGCATTTTCCTCCTTCAATGTTTGGTGTAGAATGCAGCACGCATTGAAAGAGGAAAACACGAGGAGAAATGAAAACATTTCTCCTCGTTGTGTCTTGCTACACCACCTCTAGAGTGGTGCAGCATTCACAAACATGTCTAGATTTATATCTTGTTCCATGGGTGTTGTGTGGGAACATACACAGCAACAACCATGGAACGCCCCTTCAACAGAAAGTGTTGCGTATGAAGGGGCTGTATTTGCAAGGAGAGGAAAAGCCATGCAGGGTGGCTTTTCCTCTCCTTGTAAATATGGAGCTGCCCAAAGCAGCACCACTACATCACAAAGAGTGATGTACTAGTGGCGCAGGGGGCTTGTAAATCTGCTCCATAAGAGCTTACAGATTGGCAGAGTAATACGATAAGTACATAGTGCTGGATAGATGATTGAGGAAGTGCATAGCAGTAACAGGAGGATTGCTAGACTGCATGGGTAGTACCTTAGTATTTACAGGAGTGCTACAATAGTATGTATGTGGTTAGAGGTGTGCATGCATAGTGCAGTGAATGCTGTATGTGTACTTGTGTTAGTGGCTAATCCACTCTATATGTATATCTTTAGTCAGGATAATTACAAGAGTGGAGAGAGAGTGAGAGTGTGATTGGAGCACTGCATGAGTACTACCTAGATTATTGCAAGAATGAATCAGTAGTCTACAGGGGGTTAGGGGCCTGCATAGATTGTGCACATTTGACTGTAGCACGGTGTCTCTTCATGCCGGAGTCATTGTTCAAGTGCATACATAGTGACTGAGTTGATAGAGTACTGGTACGTGACAGCAGGGTGAGTTTATAAGTGCGTGTGTTGTGGCACAGAGATTAGATAAGGGCATGATTCTGTGAGGATGATTGCAAGAGTGGAGAGAGAGTGACAGAGTGATTGGGTCACTGCATGAGTAGTACTTAGATTATTACAGGAGTGATTCAGTAGTCTACAGGGGGTTAGAGGCCTGCATAGATTGTGCACATTTAACCCTTTCCGTGCTCATGACAGAACCACTCCGTCATGAGCCACGGGTGCGCTGTGCTCATG
Source organism: Triturus cristatus (assembly GCF_964204655.1). NCBI lineage: Eukaryota > Metazoa > Chordata > Amphibia > Caudata > Salamandridae > Triturus > Triturus cristatus. The sequence continues at coordinate 980,292,857 of NC_140593.1, forward strand.
ACGGAGTGGTTCCGTCATGCTGCGGCCGTTGGCGGATGCTCCGCCCATGCGGCGCTAATTCCCCGCCTGTGCGGGCGATTAGCGCAGTGGGCAGAGACGTGACGGAACCACTCCGTCATGAGCACAGCTCACCCGTGACTCGTGACGGAGTGGTTCCGTCACGAGCACAGCGCCACCGCAACTGCCCCCAAACCCCCCAGCGCCGCGGCGGAATTCCTGCCGCGGCAAAGGGGTTAACTGTAGCACAGTGTCTCTTGATGCCTGAAAAATTGTAGAAGTGCATAGACAGTGACTGGGTAGATAGAGTGCTGGTAGTTGACAGCAGGGTGAGTTTATAAGTGCTTGTGTTTCGGCACAGAGATTAGATGAGGGCATGGTTCTGTGAGGATGATTGCAAGAGTGGAGAGAGAGTGATAGAGTGATTGGGGCACTGCATGCGTACTACTTAGATTATTACAGGAGCGAATTAGAAGTCTACATGGGGTTAGAGGCCTGCATACATTGTGCACATTTAACTGTAGCACAGTGTCTCTTCATGCCTGAATCATTGTAGAAGTGCATAGACAGTGACTGGGTAGATAGAGTGCTGGTAGTTGACAGCAGGGTGAGTTTATAAGTGCTTGTGTTTCAGCACAGAGATTAGATAAGGACATGGTTCTATCAGGATGATTGCAAGAGTGGTGAGAGAGTGACAGTGAGATTGGGGCCCTGCGTGAGTACTATCAAGATTAAAGCAGGACTGAATCAGTAGTCTACAGGGGATTAGGGGCCTGCATACATTGTGCACATTTGACTGTAGAAATGTATCTCTTAATGCATGAGCCATTCTACAAGTCCATAGACAGTGACTGGGTAAATAGTGTGCTGGTATTTGAGAGCAGGGTGAGTTTATAAGTGTTTGTGTTTCGGCACAATGATTAGATAAGGACATGGTTCTGGGAGGATGATTGTAAGAGTGGACAGAGAGTGACAGTGTGATTGGGGCACTGCATGAATACTACCTAGATTATTATATGAGTGAATCAGTAGTGTACAGGGGGTTAAGGGCCTCCATAGACTGTGTAGATTTGACTGTAGCAATGTATCTCTTAATGCCTAAGACATTCTACAAGTGCATAGACAATGACTGAGTAGATTGACTGCTGGTACATGACAGTAGGGTGAGTTTATAAGTGCAGTGCTCTTTGGCACAGAGATTACATAAGGACATGGGTCTGTCAGGATGATTGCAAGAGTGGACAGAGAGTGACAGTGTGTTTGGGGCACCGCATGAGTACTACCTAGATTATTACATAAGTGAATCATTAGTGTACAGAGGGTTAAGGGCCTGCATAATGTGTGCACATTTGACTGTAGCACTGCGTCTCTTAATGCCAGAGTCATTCTACAAGTGCATACACAGTGACTGGGTAGATAGAGTGCTGATAGTTGAGAGCAGAGTGAGTTTATAAGTGCTAGTGTTTTGACAGAGAGGTTCGATAAGGACATTGTTCTGTGAGGATGATTGCAAGAGTGGACAGAGTGACAGTGTGATTGGGGCACTGCATGAGTACTATCAGGATTAAAGCAGGACTGAATCAGTAGTCTACAATGGGTTAGGGGCCTACATAGATTGTGCACATTTGACTGTAGCACTGCATGTGTTAATGCCTGAGTCATTCTACAAGTGCATTGACAGTGACTGGGTAGATAGAGTGCTGGTAGTTGACAGTAGGATGAGTGTATAAGTGCTTGTGTTTCGGCAGAGACATTAGATAAGGACATGGTTCTGTAAGGATGATTGCAAGAGTAGACGGAGAGTGACAGTGTGATTGGGGCCCTACATTAGTACTATTTGGATTTTCGCAGGACTAAATCAGTAGTCTATAGTGGGTTAGGGGCCTGCATAGATTGTACACATTTGTCTATAGCACTGCGTGTGTTAATGCCTGAGTCATTCTACAAATGCATAGACAGTGACTGGGTAGATAGAGTGCTGGTAGTTGAAAGCAGGGTCAGTTTATAAGTGCTTGTGTTTTGACACAGAGATTAGATAAGGACATAGTTCTGTCAGGATGATTGCAAGAGTGGACAGAGTGACAGTGTGATTGAGGCACTGCATGAGTACTATCTGGAGTATTGTAGGACTGAATCAGTAGTCTACAGGAGGTTATGGGCATGCATAGATTGTGCACATTTGACTGTAGCACTGTATCTCTTAATGCCAGAGTCATTCTACTAGTGCATACACAGTGACTGGGTAGATAGAATGCTAGTAGTTGAGAGCAGAGTGAGTTTATAAGTGCTTGTGTTTTGGCAGAGAGATTAGATAAGGACATGTTTCTCTCAGGATGATTGCAAGAATGGACAGAGAGTGACAGTGTGATTGGGCCACTGCAGGAGTACTATCTGGATTATTGCAGGACTGAATCAGTAGTCTACAGAGGGTTGGGGCCTGCATAGATTGTGCACATTTATTTATTTTTATTTTTTATTTTATTTATTGAGTTTTATATAGCGCTGGCTAGACCCGTAGATATCAGAGCTGCTTTACATAAGGATACAGTGTGTTACAAGATTACAAAAATAATCACATTAATTACAGAAAGGTTACAAATTCAATAACAGGAGTTATTGGCGACCATGAAAAACAAGATCCACAAAAAAGAAAGAGGCGGGGAGTACAAGGGAGGGAGTCAGCAGCAGAGAAAGAGACGAGACATAAGTCTGAGGTCCGGCTGGGTAGGTGACGGCCACAGCGGTGAGCCAGAGCCTGTCTCTCCTATAGCTGTCGGAGCAGCTCCACCGGGAATCGGTCATACATTTCGAACTCCACCAAATAAAAATGAGGATCAGGAAGGGACCAAAAGTCTAGAGTCCAGAGACGGGCTGGTGGAGCTGGCAGGGGTAGAAGGATAGGAAGGGGAGTGAATCTTGGCAGTCTTCTTAAAGTCAGGCAAATCTGGTTAGCCCTATGGTGCAGGCTTGTTGCAGGAATGGCGTGCCACTCCCAAACCCTCTTAATTGCTGTCTGCTCACCTCCAAAGCACTTGCCTCCAGTATTTGCACTATCTGAGAGAGTTGCGTGAGACATTTGACATTTGACTGTAGCACTGCATGTGTTAATGCCTGAGTCATTCCACAAGTGCATAGACAGTGACTGGGTAGATAGAGTGCTGGTAGTTAAGAGCAGGGTGAGTTTATGAGTGGTTGTCTTTCAGCACAGAGAATAGATAAGGACATAATTCTGTGAGGATGATTGCAAGAGTGGTCAGAGAGTGACAGTGTGATTGGGGCATTGCATGAGTACTATCTGGATCATAGCAGGAGTGAATCAGTAGTCTACATGGGGTTAGGAGCCTGCATAGATTGTGAACATTTGACTGTAGCACAGTGTCTCTTTATGCCTGAGTGATTGTACAAGTGCATGGAAGAGTGACTGGGTAGGTAGACTGCTGGTAGTTGAAAGCAGGGTGAGTTGATAAGTGCTTCTGTTTTGGCACAGAGATTACATAAGGATATCCTTCTGTCAGGATGATAGGAGGAGTGGGCAGAGACTGACACTGATTGCTAAACTGTATGGCTAAATCTTGTTTTTTTGCAAGAGTGAATTAGTAGACTGCAGGGGGTATGGGACTGTATAGGTAGTGCACATTTACCTACATACTAACTACAAAATTAGACATTATAGAACCACAAAAACACTTCTCATGCACTTATAAAATCACATATTCACTACCTTTGCACTCCTGTAATCTATCAGGTACCTCTAATTAATTCATTAAATATAGCTACAACTATGTAAATGTAATCCAAACAAATACATGACTCATGACATACTATTCTATTTAAGGAAACAACCACTACATACCAGAAAGAGTAAAATGTAGTGTTTTTCTTTTGAAATACATATTGCCAATTAAATCTAGAAATATGCAACATCATCAAACTGTACCTCTCAACAGACTTTATTAAGAAGAGAAATCAACAACACCTTTTTTATGAGGATTTCTAAAAACACACAAACTGTACAAACTAATAACAGAATTGTAATCATTAACACCTTACACGATCATCTTGCAAACAGCACAATTGTACCTCATTTTACCAAACGATCTATACTAATGCCATTTTATTAAACTGTACCTTTTTTACTGAGAAGAAATATGCATGCCTAATAAACTGCACCTTATATAAACTTTTTTGAAAATACACATTCTTTATCTATATTGAACCAATTATGAATAAATAAAAAACATCATTCAACTATACCTTTCAAGACACTTAATAATATATATATATTAGTGCACATACTATTTTTTAAACAAACTTCAAGTACAATAGAAATTATCCCAATATATATCTGTACATTTAATACATTAATTTAACCAGCAAAGTTTCATAAAAATGTCAAATTTATATCACATAAATCTCTTAAAAATATAACTCACCTTTTTAAATAAATCTGTTGAATAAAAAATCTAACCCACTCTATCAGGATTTTTTTTTTCACACAGAGAATGTAGATGAGCACACTACCCAATGTAAAACCAGCAATGGCAAACTTTCCCTCTAATTTTCCATACATATACACATAACCCACAAATGACATTGCTTCCCAGTGTTTTTCAAATTGAAAAATGAATTTCCATTGGTCACAGAGAATAATACTTTTCAACGGACATCTTCACCCCTTGTCCTTAATATCAGTTTCCATAGCAACAGGTCATGCAACATTCAACTTAGCTGCCTGGTCATAAGTTCACCACACAATGTTGCAAATGACAAGAGCAGGTGTGGTTGGCTTTGCAAAGCATGCCCTTATCCTTTCTGCTGTACCTTTCAAACATTTCAAAATTACCAATAAGAAACATGCTTTCTAAACAAAGTAAAATGCACCCTAAATTACAACGTAGAGTGTTCTTAAACAGCCAATCAAATCTCTACTTTCTTAAAAACAGCATCTTGACCACCATTTTAGATAGATTTATGTTTTCTGGTGAAAACGGTATGCTGAAAGCAGAGGTATTGACAAAGATCTAGCTTTACAAAATGTAGATATTAAATGGATTGGACAGAGAGGATTGAAGTGGCACCAATTGATGCCATTGGTTAAATCCTTTATGCACTTCCAACCCCCTGACCTCATGATTGTGCACTGTGGTGGCAATGACCTAGGCACATTGACTGGGGTAGGTCTGGAAATGCCTTTGTCTACTCTAACATATGCCAAAGACAGAAATGGAAGTGGTCCAATCAATTTTGTCCTCAGATTGAGAAAGCTAGACTAAATGTCAATAAAGCTGTTTCTGCTTATCTCAGAGACCATAGTATGGGGTCCATATACAACAACAATCTGCGTTTTTTTAAATGGATGGCATATACAGGAGAGATGGTGTACATATCACAGATGAGGGAAACAGAGTCTTTCTCAACAACTTCAGACTCTGCATCGGCACTTACATATAGCTAAAAAAATCTCCCAATAAACACAAGGGCTCTTTTTAGAGCCACCCAAGATGCTAACATATAATATAGCTTTTTAATAAAAAAATCTTATTTTTTTGTATTTGGAGTCGCGCAGCCAGTGCGATTAGGAGTTGCGCACCCCTCGCGTTCACACCAGGGGGCCGTGCTGGGAGTTGCGCACCCCTCGCGTTCACACCAGGGGGCTGCGCTGGGAGTCGCCCATCCCTCACGTTCACACCAGGGGGCCATGCTGGAAGTCACGCACCCTTTGCATTCCCACCAGGGGGCCGCACTTGGAGTCACGCACCCCTCGCGTTCACACCAGGGGGCCGCGCTGGGAGTCGCGAATCCCTGGCATTCACACCAGGGGGCCGCGCTGGGAGTCGCGCACACCTCGCGTGCACACTAGGGGGCCGCACTGAGCACTGAGCACTGGGCTAGGGTCAAAATTTTTTAGTAAAAAAAAAAATGGCTCCCACCAGTAATTTATATTCGCCCCGGGGACCCCATCCCCCGGGGCCTATGCACTTCGTAGGGGACCATGGGGGGAGCCCCAATGCCCTCACAGTTCTGCCGGCTCCCCGCGTCCTGCGAGAGCCGGCATTGCTTTTCCACATGGGGAGCTGCTAACATGCCGCTCCCTGTGTGGAAAAGCAATTCTGCTTTTGGATTTTGGAAGAAAGAGTTTCCCCACTCTCTCTTCCAAAATCCAAACCAGAGTTTGCTACGATAGGGTGGGAGACCATGCTCCCACCCTACCATAGCAAACAACAGTGTCCCGGCGGTGGGCAACCTGGGACACTGTAGGAGCCGGCCCTGTGGGGGTAGTAGTCCCCAGGGCCATCACAGGCTCCAGGAGGGGGCCGCGCAGTCCCCTCCCAAGAATTCCAAAGCCCCGGGGATGTGGTGATCCCCTGGGTACGGGGGTCCAAAACGGATCCAGCTGCAGTCCCTCACGCATTTCTTTTTTTTCTTTCTTAAAAACACTGAAGCCCCAGGGAGGTGGCGGTCCCCGGGACTGCGGGGGCCTCCGCGGGCCCCCGCTTTTCATTCTACAAACCCCCCCAGGACCTGGCCCACCTGGGGGTTAAAATTAACGAAGCGAGGAAGCCCTTGCTTCGTTTTTTTTTTTATAAATGTGCGCATCCAGCACGCATTCCGCTGTGTTTTTAAAAAAAACTGCTTTTTTTTTGCCCTGGGGGTACTTGTGGACCCCCTGAGCAGGCCTAGGGGGTCAGGGTGTTTCTACCCTGTCCTCTTTTCTTCTTTGTCACCTTTGTTTCCCTGTTTTCTTCTGACTCGGTTCTACCGAGTCACAAAATGGCTGCCAACACTTCCTGGTTTGGGATATTGACAGCCAATTAGAATAAAGCTTGTGGTCTGGAGGGTGCGCGAATCCACCGCGTGGATCAGCAGATCCTCCGTGCCTCTAAATATCGAAACTTTTATTTTTGTTTTCTCAGCAACTACTGAACGGATTTACACCAGTTTTAAAAAGGTCGCTTTCTGAGACAAGCAGTACCTTTTTGCCAAATTTGGGGTGAATCCGTTAAGTAGTTTCTGCTGTAGCCTTGCATAAAGTTTCCTATGGGAAATTGATTTTTTGACTCTTATTTTTTGAATTTCTCATCAACTACTGAACGGATTCACACCATTTAAAAAAAAGGCCTCTTCCTGAACCATGTGACATAAACAATACCTATTAGACATGAATGACTGTAAATTGTAGAATGAAAATAAAGGTAGGATACGATTACCACACTGTGCCAACCAGTTTCTCAACAATGCTGTGTTTTTTGATCTTGAGCGCCAGTTCGTGAGCAGAGGCTGAGGATGAGATAATTTGTGTGAAAGGGCTTCGTGGATGAGAGGCAGGCAGAGAGACGTGTCTACAAAGTATAGATATGGTTTCAAAATGGATGCCGGGTTTAGGCGTATTTGCATAGGCCATACATCATCCATCCCTGGTTAGTGTGGAGAGGTAAGGGACAATAATGAAAACAGAGTTCAAATGCCTAAGCATACTTAGAAAGTTATTATATGAAAATAGTTCAATTGAAGTGTATTAAAAAATTTAAAAGAAAAAAGTCAAAATAGTTGGAAAAAATCAATTCAAGAATAAAGTGAATTTCTTACAAGTCTTGGAGATTGCAGTCCGAAAGTTCTTCAGCGGCCTGAGATGCGTAATGTTCCAAGAGGCGATTGTTGCCATCGTGTGAGAAAAGCGAAGCGATACAATTCATATCCTCGAAGGGACAGTAATGTTCCTCGAATGTTGGAGCGGCAATTTGAATTGGCAGGCAATCTGTGATGTTGTCAAAGGTCGCACATTGCAGGAGATCTTTCGCAGGTGCGCAGAAATCCCATTCCGCCAGGATACCTTTTTGCGTTGCATCCACCATTGCTCCACTGCCCGAACAATCAAGTTCATGGTTTTCAAGATACTCCATTACCTGCTGGATATCGGGAGCGTTTGCTGGGATATTGGCAAGGCATAGATCCATTCGCCAGTCGATTGGGCAAGTTTTGCAATAAAAAGATGGTTGCACGCAGATTGTATATGTGTAAATAAATGTCATGTTGTAGCTGGCTCCGATAATAGAGGCAGGCAGCCGAAAAGTTGTTCCATTTTTTCACGGTATTGATGAAGCTTCGTGTAGAGGCGTATTCTGTCGGACATGCTTGTTACCACAGGGAGCGCAGCCATTTTCAACAAGCTAAAATAGTAGTAGGATGGCCGCACACAGAGCGAGAATTATGGGCACTGTTGCTGTTATTCCAGAGATGATCGAATGAATGAAGTCTGGTATTAGACTAAAAACAGTTTGAAAGCCTGTGAGAAGGCCGAAGGAGACAATGTTAAAAAAGTGTGCCAGACCTTAAATGTCAGATGTGTTGAAAATTGTGTAACAATTCACAAAGTGTAATGGGAGGTTCGTATTTAAAAGGGAGTGTATTTTACTTGAAGTTCGTGCTATCTGCAGTCGATAAATTACTTTTGGAGAAGTGAGGGACACTTCTATTTGAAACAAAAGCGCTTTCAGTTTGCTCCATTTAATAAAATCTGTTTTCAAAGTAGGTATTGAAGGCCAAGTTGAACTTTGGGAGTTACTTTGTGTGGGTGGGAATAGAGATTGCCAGAGGAAGTTATCCAGTTTGAAAAAGTAAGGACATACGGTATGCCAGCTCACATTGCGTAGCAGTCCATGTTATTAAGAAGCAGATAACTGCCGTTAGAAAGCTGTGTGAATGTTGGTCTGATTGTGGGAGTTGGCGTGCTTTTAAGAAAGCACGCACAATTGGGGGCTGTAAGCTTAGAAGCATCGTGTAGTTGGACATTCTTGCATAGTAATGAATCATTGCCATTGTGGTCTCACTTTTCACCTGTGAGAAAAACTTCGGTATCCTCTTTAAGACAGCGATATGTAAATGGGAGAAACCACTGCTCGTAAATAAATGCGCTACCTTATATAATCACATACAACATGACAGACAACATGTACACCTAGCAGACACAATAACACTACGTACTGTGGGAACCGTGGCTAGCCATGTACAGAAACCAAACATAGCACCTCTGCCTCAGAATGCGGGGAGAGATGGGAGCAAAGTATGTGCGAAGGTGGCAAGTGATTCTCGATTATAAAAGAATACAATGCAAAGTGTTGAGGGGATGTGCCGGACAGACTGGAGTATGCAGAGCACAGACATTTACATGTCAGCATACACTGCTGGTCTATTGAGTGTAGTCGACAGTAGAAGCAACCATGATAGTAGAGTTAGCAGGGAAGATTACGTGCCTCCTCTCCCCCCCAAATCTTTAGCGTAGTGGGCTAGCTCGGCGTACACAAGGCTAGCGTAGGGGAATGAATAAAAGGCACGTTTCTCTGGGTGTGGTTCTCTTCCGGAATGGCGAACATGTCTGTCAGGTCTGCGCAGCTTACACCGCCACAAGGCTGATGCCGTGAGAGAAGGTGGCTGCGGGAATAATGTTCTCAGCCTGCTGCTACCATATGCCCCACTGTTCACCTTTCGACACCGTTGTATGTGAAAGAGGGCCAACCACGTGCCGGCGGAAGCTTTTGGGCCGAGGTCTGGAAGCTGGGAAGGCTCCTGAGATCAACGCTGGCTACCGCGACACAGGCAGACAGCACCCAGCCTGAGGCCCAGCACCGTGATGTGCTCTGTTTACTACTAACACAGTAGTCGAAGAGGTACCAACAGTGGAACGGTGTCTTGATCCCACAATGGGCGATGTTAGAACTGCATTTGAGAGTGCAGATAAAGGTACTCCTTTCGACCTGCTGTAAACAACTCTAGGTCCCAACAGTGGAATAGTGTCTTGCTTCCACAATGGAAGATGTTAGAACTAAATCTGAGAGTGGAGATGAAGGTACTCCCTTCGACCAGGTGCAAGCAACTCTAGGTCCCAACAGTGGAACGGTGTCTTGATCCCACAATGGACGATGTCCGATATTACCTGCTGCTTGTGAATTTTCACAGAAGTCCCTGCGTTGATGTGCATCAGACTCTGTGCTTCCGTAGCTAATTGCTGCACATGATTATTGTGCTTGGTTGACACCAGTCGGTGGAGTACACCACGGTACAGCAGGTCCGAACAGTAGAACAGGGTCTTGATCCCAAAATGGACGATGCACGATATTACGTGCTGCTTGGTTTTCACAGAACTTCCTCCGTTGAGGTGCATCAGACTCTGTGCTTCCATAGCTAATTGCTGCACATGATTATTGGGGTTGGGTGACTGCAGTCGGTGGAGTATACCGCGGTACAGCAGGTCTGAACAGTGGAACAGTGTCTTGATCCCACAATGGATGATGTTAGAACTGTATCTGAGAGTGGAGATGAAGGTAGTCCCTTCGACCAGGTGCAACCAATTCAAGGTCCCAACAGTGGTACGGTGTCTTGATCCCAAAATGGACGATGTCCGATATTACTTGCTGCTTGGTTTTGACACAACTCCCTCCGTTGAGGTGCATCAGACTCTGTGCTTCCGTAGCTAACTGCTACACATGATTATTGGGCTTGGTTGACTGCAGTCGGTGGTGTACACTGTGGTACAGCAGGTCGGAACAGTGAAACGGGGTCTTGATTCTGTGATTGAGGATGTCAGAAGTTAAAGTTTGTGATGATTTCTGTGTACCCACTCCGATCAGGTGCAACCAACTGCATACTTCCGAATCCAACGGCACGTGGATGTGAGGCATTAATGACAACTGCCTCTGGCCTACAGTGCGGTCAGCAGGGCTCACAATTCAGATCGAGTGGTGATTGTTTAATTACAGAATCCAGTAGGCAACTAACTACAACATCTATTGAAATATACACAATAGCCTTTTAGTATACTTGCTTGAAGAAGTTTTTTAAGATGACTTATAGGTCTAGTACAATGACCAAATTCTTCTTGGTAGTGATAAAGAACACTGAATAACAGTGTACACAGTGGACAGCAGAGATCGCAATTCGAATTGTTTTGATTTATTTATTGCAGAGTTTTGTGTAATTTATGTTGTTGTATTTTGTGAAGAGGACGTGAGAAAAAGTATTCATGGAACACTGTGCTCACTACTACCTTCAGTTTACACTGCAGACAGCAGATCGAGTCGCTATTGTAGATGACGTAGTCCTGTAGGCAAAAGACATTGCTCCAGTGCGCTCTGTCTGCACCACACATACGCATCATCACAGGGTCCGCACACAGGTTTTGTTGCTTCGTGTACGGCAAACTGGGCAGCTCAAGTCAACGCCACGTGGCTGTGAGCTCTTGCTGTCCGCTCTCTGGCCTACACTACAGACAGCAGTGTTTACAATTCAGATCGAGTCGCTATTGCAGATAATGTAGTGTTGTAGGCAACAGACATTGCTCCTAGTAAGGCCCGCCCGCAGCGCGCACCATCGCTGGGTGTGCACATGCTGAAGGCTTTTGATGTGGCTATCTAAGTGCACTAGACCTGATGGACCCTTTATAATACAATCTTTTTGTGCATTATTTCAGACCTACTGCTTGTATCTTAGTATACCACAAGTTTTGGTTGTTTTACGATCAAATCTTTTCTGTATTATTTCACATCTAGCGTCCCTACCTTACTGCAGCACAAACTATTGACCCTTTTATTATTGAATCTCTGTGTGTGATCCAATGATTGCTGTTGTAGTTGATGCTAGCAGCAACCATTCCCTGAGGGCTGATTTACACTTACCGCACAGGCATCCAGTACAGACGTCACTGGATATGTGACCCTGGTAATAAAAAGGAGTCGAGCGCACGTGACCGTACCCACTTCCACTATCTATCTGTGTCCGTGTGTTCATTATCTATGCATGATACTGACCTTGGGCCATACCACATTAGATTGTGCTGTGGACAGCGTATGCAACCATGCCACCTCTGGCAGTAGGGAAAAGTTCTGTTATGTAGCTTTTAGATGAATGGCTATCACAGGTGGAAGGCTGCTTTACAGAGCATGAATATTGATGCAGATGATGGTTGCATGTGGTGAGTACTGTCAGATATGTGTACATAGCAAAAAGTTTATAAAAAAGCTCTGTAAGCAGAAGAGGAGTCTCTCATCAAACGCTGTAGAGAGAATGGCGAAAATGGGTGGGGTCCTCCAACTGTTACAATGGGAAATGGTATGAACCAATCAAATGGTTTTCTTTAGGGTCATATGGGAATCGTGCAGCGAGCGCGCAAGGAGGCCGCACCGACGCGATTTTGAGAAAATAGTACCATAATATAAGTTTATTGCAGTTAGAAATATATAAATGTTTAAAATATTTTAGATTATCGCTTGTTCTCATATACTTATTTAGATATAGTTTTGAGATGGAAAAATGAGGGAATTGCGTTCCCGGCACGACACCATACATCTATGATGTAACACAGGGCCTGGCAGCGTGCACTCGTCGCATATGCAACGCGCAGCGGGCTTAACCCCATACGTACATGACGTAAGGTGCGGCTTGGTACTGCGTACCCGTCGCATACCAAAGTAGCAGCTGGCGCGACCACATACGTATATGATGTTACGCGGGACACGGTGCCACGAACCCGTCGGATATGAAATGCGCGTCCTTTACGAGTTTAGCAATATGGCGGATAGGATTCGCGTGCTGATGGAGCTTGGTACACTACCGATACGGGACTTCAGTTTTCGAAATAAAATGATATAGATATAGATACTTTTTTTTGAAGATATAAAACTACACATTTTTCAAATTAAAAACAAAAAAGGATAATAGAGTTCCAAAATATTTTAAAAAAAATAGAAAAAATATAGGCTTTATAAATATTAAAATATGAAATTAACATTTAAAAAACCTTAGAAATACACTGAAAAAAACATAGGTTTCAGGAACATTATAGTTAGGAATTAGCATTTAAAAAAACCTTAGAAATTCACTGAAAAAACCATAGGTTTCAGGGACGTTATAGTCAGTTGGACATTTGACTCATATAAAACCAGAGAAATTCACCCGTCATAGTTAGTTGAGCTAACTATATCTCGCGCGCCCGCAATGCACTGGTGAGGACGTCACATATTACATCACTCATGACATGGTCAGTGACATCACAATGCTAATTCCTAACTATAACGTCCCTGAAACCTATGGTTTTTTCAGTGAATATATATATATTGCACGGAGGAATCCTGGGTCACTGCATCCGCAATTTCAGGCTGGTAGGAATTTGGGAATATGCGGTTGAGGCGTTTTGGGGACCCAGGGAAGAAGCCCCTTTTCTACAGCGATGTTTTCAGCTTACTTGAGTCACGTTCTTAAATTTTCCAGGACCCAGGAAGGGATACATGGAAGCTGAGAGACCTGTAGTTTGCAGATGCAACTGCGGTGTCTGTTGGGACTCTAACTCAGCCCACCTGGAAAACGCATCCAATGGCAGAACTGATTCTGATATTCAAAAAGTGAGCAGGTGGGAAGCATTGCTGTGAGCAGGCATTTGAAAAAGACATTCAAGTCGAAACGCGTCATGCCAAAGCGCTTATGAAAATAAAGCTACTTACCTGGATTCCCCTTTGTGTCCCTCTGGTTCTTTCTTCTGTGAGAATCCTGTGTGGCATATATATATACTTGCAATTTGTCCTTCAGTTGAATACTCACACACTCACACAAAGGCAGGTGAAATCCATCGAATCTTTATTAAAACAAAGTGAGCATTTTCAATTTGAAATTGTTTCTTAAGCCTTACGCATTTCGGAGCAGGAGCTCCTTGTTCACAGGCATGTAAAAAGATTGTGCAGTGTTGTTTGAAAAGCACTTCCCTCTGCATGTGATTAATTTAACTGCCCTCCAGTGGGCTTTCCAGGTGAGTACAACACATTTTGAATGCTGGGTCTTCTAATGCTTTTATACAGACTAATGGGGCGCTCTGGTCAGCTCCTGTTTTGGAAGTTTCAGGATGATTCGACAAGCGGGGGCAGAGAAAAAAGGGGGTCCCAAAACGCATTTTTTCCATGTTAATTTCCATAGGAAAACTGTTGACACAGCAACGGCCTGAACTGCTGAACGGAATTACACCAAATTGGGCAGAAAGGCACCTCTTTGTCCAGAGTGCACTCTTTTTGTTAAATGGTGTAAATCAGTTCTGTATTTCCTGAGAAATTCAAATGTTTACAAATATTATCATCTGGTGGCCGCAAAGGATCCCAAACCCTTCTGATCTCGAGCCTGACTCTGATTGCCTGCCAACACTTCAAGCCAGGAAGTTTTGGCAGCTATCTTGTGACTCGGTTGAACCGAGTCACAAGATAAAAGGTGAACAAATGTGACAAGGGGGCAGGGTACAAACACCCTATTCATTTTTTAAAACAAAGAAAGGATTGGCCAAGCCCCAGGGGATGGGGTCACCGGGGCTGATATCAGGCAATGGAACTGGGGGGCTAAATTTTTTTATTTTTCTCTCACGATATGAGTCGCAACACTCTCATGGCTCTCAGCGCAGCCCCCCAGTGTAACGGCGTGGTGGATTTGCAGATCCACCTTAAGCAAATAATTAAATAGTATATCATTCAGAAGGCAGTATTGCATTTGTGAACCTTTTTTATAGAGCTAGTGAGATTGAAGTTAACAATCACATTAAATTTGATAGAGTTAAAAAAAACATTAAAAGATAAAAATGTATTATTATAAACTTGAAAAGTGTATTGTGTTGTAGTACATTGAATTTGTGCTTTTGTTTGGCAAATTTGCAACAGGTTCACTAATCCGAAAAATATTTAAAAAGAGTATGTATGTTAAAAAATAAATAAGATTCACAGTTGGGTTATAGGGTGGCTCTAAAAATAGCCATTGTTTTCAATATGACTTTGTTGGTGCTACATGTAAGTGCAGATGCACAGCTTAAGGTTTTTGAGAAATACTCTGTTTCTTTCATCTGTGAAATGAACTCCATCACTTTTGTAGATATCATGCATATGAAAACGTAGATTGTTGTTATAGATAGAGCCCATTCTATGGTCTTTGAGGTAAGCAGAAACAGCTAAATTGATATTCTTCCTAGCCTTCTCAATCTGTGGACAGAATTGATTTGACCACTTCCATTTCTATCTTTGGCATACATTAGAGTATACATAAACAGTTTGAGGGAAAAGCAACATCAATTGTGCAACGGTATCCTTCATTAGAATTTCCAGCCCTACCCCAGTCAATGTGCCTAGGTCATTTCCACCAAAGTGAACAATCGTGAGGTCAAGGGGTTGGAGATGTAAAAAGGTTTTAATCAAAGGCATCAATTGGTGCCACTTTAATCCTCTCTGTGCAAATCATTTAATATCCACATTTTGCAAATCTAGGTCTTTGCCAATGCCTCTGCGTTCAGCATACCTTTTGCCCGAGAAAACATTGCTGTGCCCTACAATCCATATCGTAAGCATGTGTGGAAGGAATCAAAAGACGTCTGTAGCTGAGTAAGTCAGTTGGTAGAATGAGAGGAATCTAAAATGGTGGAGATGGTGCTGTGTTAGAAAAAGCAGATAACTCATTGGTTAGTCATAAACATTGTGTGCTCAAAAAATAGGATGCATGTTACTTTCCTAAATAAGCATTTTTTCTGATTGGTTATTGAAAAATGTTTGGCAGGTACAGTAGCTAGGATAAGGTAATATTTTATATATAAGTGATATGCTACTATAGTAAGTTTTGGCAGATCAGTAGTATGTTTAGACGTAGTGTGTTGATAAAAAGTAATAGTAGTATTATTGTAAGGGTTCGTGGCTCCATCATGACGCTACAATGCGGCACTGAGGTGGAGTCGCGACTCTAGTAAATTACAGAACCAGTTTGGGCACTTTTAGAAGAGACTATGAAAGGGTTAATATGTCTAACCAATAGAAATGTGTTTCGGATTTTGAAATAATGAAGGAAGCATTTGATTTGTTACTTACATTTATTTGTGTGCAGCAAGAGAGAGAAAGTTTGCCATTACTGGTTTTACCTTGTTGAGAGTGGTGCATTACATTTACTGTGTGAAAAAGAAAATCTGTAAGGTGTGTTATGTATTGTGTAGTAGTGTTTCAGTCTTTGTAGGGATTTTTTAACTTTGAAAAGCATTATTTTTAAAGTTTGCAAATTATTAGAGAAGTGTGATGTTTGAAATGTGTTACGAAATGTACGAAAGTGTATTGTAGTTTTTTTATTGTACTGAAATAAAGATTGAAATAGGTTGTCAACAGTGACTGATTAGGGTACTTTCTATGGGGCATATTATCAAGGGTGTAATCGCCGCTTTTTCGGCACATAGAGCCAAAAAAGTGGCGATTTTTTTTATCACCCAATCAACAAGGACACGCTAACAAGCGTTAGCGCGTGTTTCCTTGCTACTTTGCATATCAGCGATCAATATCGCTAATGACATGCAAAGTAGGTGTTCCCATCCATAACTCCATGTCAATTCACGCTGACACGGCATCGCGCTATTTACAACCCTGCAGCAGACCCGCAAAGCAATAAACAAAAACGCGCTAACCGCGTTTATCGGAGGAATTTAACGTCTGCTTTTCATTTGACTTAGCTATAATGGGAGGTGGATTGTATGTTTAGGTCCACACTCCCCTATCAGCAAGCTGGCCCATAGCGCTGTGAAATCTTTGCTGGATTTCACACGCTATTTCTAATTTTCGTCCTCTATCGCTGCAATTACATCGCCTGTTAGCAAAGCGTTGATAATGCGCTGCTAACATGGCGATGTAATCCGGCGATAGCGGCGCTAAACAGAAACGCGCTAAGTGCGCTTAGCGATGTTTATCGCTATTCTTTGATAATATGCCCCTATGAGTCTCTGGAAAGGTATACTTGAAGTAAACCCTATACATTTAGGTGCCTTCTTGAAATGGAAAGTGCAGTCTGTCAAATTTAAAGGACTGCATGGTCTTGTGACGGAGGTATGTCTCTACTTGTACTTGTATTCCCACATGTGTTATGCATCTGAAGATGCTAGACGTGTGAAACAACAGGTATAAAACTATTTGTATGTTTCTTTTATGTATGATGCCACTAGCAAAAGGTACAGACACATGTAACCATACTTTTAGGTTCATGGTGAGACTTACAATAGTAAGATGGGAAGGATTGATGTTTTAAATTTGGTAGTTGTAATATTCTGAGCAGTCAGTGAAAAATGAAGGTGCAGCAGAAAAGTGAGGGTTAGGACATGTTGGGAGAGGGATTAGTGAAAAGGCTATTTTGTATGAGTTTGTGGAAAGGTACACTTGAAGTGCACTGTATAAATGTAGGTGTCTGAATGAAATGGGAATTGCAGTCTGTCAAGTTTAAAGGTCTGCATGGTCTTGTGACTCAGGTATGTCTCTACTTGTATATGTATTCTCACATGTTATGCATCTGAAGATGGTAGACGTGTGACACACAGGTATACAACTATTTGTATGTTTCTTTTATGTATGATGCAACTAGCAAAAGGCACAGACACATGCATGCATGTTTTTAGGAACATGGTGAGACTTACAACAGAAACATTGGAAGCATTGCTGTTCTCAATTTTGTTAGGACCAATAATCTTAGGAGTCAGTGAAAACTGAAGCTGGAAAAGAAAAGTGAGCTTTACAACATGTTAGTAGAGGGATTAGTGATTAGGGTACTTTGTATGAGTCTCTGAAAAGGTACACTTGAAGTATGCGGTGTACATTTTTGTGTCTGCTTCAATTGGCAATAGCAGTCTGTCAAATGTAAGTCTTGTGACTGAGGTATGTCTTAACTTGTACAAGTAGTCTCACAAGTGTTATGCATCTGAAGATGGTAGAGGTATGAAAGACAGGTATAACTCTATTTGTATGTTTCTTTTATGTATGATACTACTAGTAAAAGGCACAGACACATGCATGCATGTTTTCAGGACTCACAACAGTAACACTGCAAATAATGCTGTTCTAAATTTCTGAAGTTCTCTTGCTTCTTTCTGCACTTCTCTTGACTCCCTCTGCATCTCTGTTGCTTCTTTCTGCGCTTCTCTTGCCTCTTTCTGCACCAATCTTGCCTCTTTCTGCACCTCTCTCGCCTCTTTCTGCACGTCTCTTATCGATTTTTAGCACCTCCATGCCTGTTTTGCAGCTCTGTTGCTTCTTTCTACATTCTTCTTCCCTCCTTTTCTATCTCTGTTGCCTCTTTCTAGATCTCTCACACCTCTTTCTGCACCTCTCTTGCCTTTTTCTCCACATTTCTTGCCTGTTTCTGCTCCTCTGTTGCCTTTTTATGCACCACAATTGGCTCTGTCTGCACCCCTTATGCCTCTTTCTGCACCTCTCTTGCCACTTTCTGCACTTCTTTTGCTTCTTTCTGCACTTTTCTTGTCTCTTTCTATACTTCTCTTGTATTTTCTGTACCTCTCTTGCCTCTTTCTGTACCTCTGTTAGTTCTTTTTGGACATCAGTTTCTGCTTTCTGCACCTCACTTGTCTTTTTCTGTACTCTTTTTGTCTCTTTGTGTACGTCTTTTACCTCGTTGTTTACTTTTCTTGCCTGTTTCTGTACTTTTCTTGTTGTTTTTGCTCCTCTGCTTGATCTTTCTGCACTTCTTTTGTTTCTTTCTGCACTTGTGTTGGTTCTTTGTGTATGCCTCTTGCATCTTTCTACAACTCTCTTCCATATTTATCTACCTGTCTTGCCTCTTTCTGCTGTTGTCTTGCCTCTTTCTACACCTCTCTTGCCTCTTTCTGCACTTCTTTTGTCTCTTTCTACACTTGTGTTGCCTCTTTCTGTACATTTCTTGCTTTTTTCTGTACTTTTCTTGCTTCTTTCTATACCTCTTTTGATTGTTTCTGCACCTCTTTTAGGTCTTTATACACCTGAGTTGCTTGTTTCTGGACCTCACTTGCTTATTTCTGCACTTCTATAGCTTCTTTCTACACATCCATTACCTCTTTCTGTACGTCAATGGTTTCTTTCTGGATGTCTCTTGTCCCGTTTTCACATCTCTTTCCTTTTTTGCACCTCTCTAGCTTCTTTGTGCACTCCTATTGCCTCTTTGTGTACCCTTCTTCCCTGTTTCTGTACCTCTGTTGCCTGTTTCTGCACCTCTCTTGCCTCTTTCTGCACCCCTCTTCCCTCTTTATGTACCTCGCTCACCTGTTGGTGCACATCTCTTGCCAATTTTGTTCACGTCTCTTGCTTCTTTTTGCACGTCTCTTGTCACTTTCTGAACCTCTCTTGCCTCTTTCTGCACCTCTATTGTCTTTTTGCGCAACTCTGTTGCTTCTTTCTGCGCCCCTCTTGCCTCTTTCTTTTCCCTTCTTCCCTCTTTTTGCGCTTCTCTTGCCTCTTTGTGCACCTCTCTTGCCTCTTTGTGCATCTCGTTTCCCTCTTACTGCAAATTGCTTCCTCTTTCTGCAGTTGTCTTGCCGCTTTCTGTACTGCTCTTGCTTGTTTTTGAACATCAGTTGTTTCTTTATACACTTTTCTTGCTTTCTCTTGTTCCTCTCAAGCTTCTTTCTGCACCTCTCCTGCCTTTTTCTGCACCTGTTTTGCACTTCTCTTGCCTTTTTCTGCATCTCTCTTGCCTCTTTGTATACAACTCTTGCATGTTTTTGCACCTCTATTGTTTCTTTGTACACCCCTATTGCCTCTTTCTGCACCTCTGTTGCCTGTTTCTGCACTTCTCAAATTT
Source organism: Triturus cristatus (assembly GCF_964204655.1). Lineage (NCBI taxonomy): Eukaryota > Metazoa > Chordata > Amphibia > Caudata > Salamandridae > Triturus > Triturus cristatus. Next base: position 980,312,453 of record NC_140593.1, read on the forward strand.
TTCTGTAGAAGTTTTGTTCTGTGTTTATTTCTTTTCACTGTTTCTAAACCTTTCTTTTTCTTTCTGTCCCTTTCTTTCTCTTTAGCACATTTTTTCCTCTTTCTGCAGTTCTCTTGCCTATTTCCACACTTTTTTTATTATTATTTGTTATAAAGATAATAGCAATGTAATTGCAAGTATTTGCTTACTGGTTAATATGAATATTGACATGTAATTAATTTAAAATTGTTGATCGATGTAACAGACTATTGAAACAGTTCTTTGTTTTTTAGAAAATTATTTTATTTGGATCACAAATTGAAGATGGCATGAAAACATGAAAAGAAAAGACAACAAAGAAAACAGTACTACTTAACCCCTTCGATGCTCATTACAGAATGGTTCCGTCATGAGCATCGTCATGAAGACAGGGGCACAAAATCCCTCTGCTGCAGACAGCAAAGGGATTTCCTTTTCTCCCCCAAAGTCTCAGGAGCTGGGGAAGAGCTTCCCCAGCCCCCGAGGCCCCCTCCCTGGTTTCTGTGAAATGTCAATCAGTGTGCACGTCGCGCTGTCATCATTTCACAGAAACCAAAACTAAAATGAGCCTTTAGGCTCATTTCATTTTCACTTTCTACGTGCTTAGGGGGCTATCTCAGCCCCAGGAGCTTGTAGAAAGACGGGAAGGTATCATTGGAAAGGGGAGAATCTGCCCTTTCCAATTGTACCCCTCCCCAGTGGATCCCTGCTTGGGGATTGCCCCAGGAAGGCAATCCCCAAGCAAGGATCCACCCACTAGACACCAGTGAGGGGGGAGCAGCCCCTTGGACAAAGTCCTTTGCTCCCCCATAAGAATTTGGGCAAATGTAGTCTTTATGCCCCCCCTTGGGGGGCAGATGGGGCAGTAGCCCCCAAACTGCCCCCCCGGGGGACAGAGAGCCCACTAAATACCAGGGATTTTTTGTTTATATTTTAATTAGGGGTGGGGGCTGCCCAATATAGGCATGCCAATGCCCCCACCGCCGGCCACAAAATCACACTCTTTATGACCCCCCTGGGGGGCAAAAAGCCCACTAGATACCAGGGATTTTTTTAAATTAGAATTAGGGGTAGGGGCTGCCCAATATATGCATGCCAATGCCCCAACCCACCCGCCGCAAAGGTACAGTCTTTGTGCCCCCCTGGGGGACAGATCAGGACAGTAGCCCCCAATATGTCCCCCCGAGGAGGCAGAAAGCCCACTAGACACCAGTTTTTTTCCCCCATAAAATTCTCGTCTTTCTGCCCCCTCAGGGGGACAGAAAGCGCCCTAGAAGCAAGGGATTCTTTTTTTATAGGCCCGTGGTGGGGGCTGCCCAGAATGAAAGAAAACAAAAGACTTTCTGCCCCCTCAGGAGACATATGGGGGCAATAGCCCCTGATCTGCCCCCCGGGGGGTCAGAAAGCCCATTAAGCACCAGGGATTTTTTTATATAGGTAGGGGTGGGGGCTGTCCAGAATGGGCATGTCAATGCCCCCACCCAAATAAAAGATTCTACAGTCTTTCTGCACCCCCCTGGGAGGCAGATGGGGCAATAGCACCTTATCTGCACCCCCTGGGGGGCAAAAAGCCCACTAGCCACCAAGGAATTTTTTTCCTCCAAATTTCAGGGTGGCCGCTGCCAAGAATGGACATGCCAATGCCCCCACCCACCCCAAAAAAGATGCCACAGTCTTTCTGCCCCTCCCAGGAGGCAGATGGGGCAGTAGCCCCTGATCTGCCCCCCAGGGGGCAGAAAGCCCACTATGCACCACAGAATATGCTGGCTTTTTTATACACACGGGTGGGGGCTGACCAGAATGGGCATCCCAATACCCCCAACCCCCCAAAAAGAATAGCCACAGTCTTTCTGGGGCATATCTGGGCAATAGCCCCTGATTTCCCCCTCCCCAGGGTGGCAGAAAGCCCACTAGGCACAGACTTTTTTTTCGGAATGTGCCTATCTGTGGATTTTGGGTCCTAGGGAAACATAGCAAACCTATATATTTTTTACATCTAGACACTGAGTGGAATCCAGGATGGGGTGACTTGTATGGCTCTCACAAGGTTCTGTTACTCAGAATCCCTTGCAAACCTAAAAATTTGTTAAAAAAACACATTTTCCTCACATATCTGTGGTGGAAAGTTCTAGAATCTACGTGGATCTACAAAATTCCACCCACCCCGCATTCCCCAAAGTCTTTGCGAAAAATGGTACCTCACTTGTGTGGGTAGGCCAAGTGCCCGCGACAGGAAACGGCCCAAAACGCAAAGTCTTCTGAGAAAAATGGTACCTCACTTGTGTGGGTAGGCCTAGTGCCCGCGACAGGAAATGGCCCAAAACGCAACATGGACACACCACATTTTACAGTGAAAGCTGACACTATTTTGCAAAGTGCGTAGCTGTAGATTTTAAACCCTAGCTCTGCTGGCACCTAGGGAACCCTAGCAAACCAATACATTTTTGAAAACTAGACACCCAGGGGAATCCAGGATGGGTTGACTTGTCTGGCTCTCACCAGGTTCTGTTACCCAGAATCCCTTGCAAACCTCAAAATTTGTCCAAAAAACCCACTTTCCTCATATTTCGGTGGTGGAATGTTATGGAATCTGTGTGGATCCACAAAATTCCACCCACCCCGCATTCCCCAAAGTCTTCTGATAAAAATGGTAACACACTTGTGTGGGTAGGCCAAATGCCCGCGACAGGAAAAGTGCTTAGCTATAGATTTTGAAGACTACCTCTGCCGGCACCTAGGGAAACCTAGCAAACCTATACATTTTTTAAAACTAGACACCCAGGTGAATCCAGGATGGGTTGACTTGTCTGGCTCTCACCAGGTTCTGCTACCCAGAATCCCTTGCAAACCTCAAAATTTTTCCAAAGAAAACACTTTCCTCATATTTCGGTGGTGGAATGTTCTGGAATGTGTGTGGATCCACAAAATTCCACCCACCCCGCATTCCCTAATGTCTTCCAAGAAAAATGATACCTCACATGTGTGGGTGGGTCAAGTACCGGCGACAGGCAAGAGCCCAAAACCTATTGAGGTAACATCAAAATCAAAATTACAAATCACATAACAACAAGGTTTTGCAAGAGGGGTCCCATGAGTTTTTGGCCCCGGGCTCGGCAGCCATCTGGGGAAACCTACCAAACCCACAAATTTCTGAAAACTAGACACCCTGGGAAGTCCAGGGAGGTATGGCTTGTGTGGGTCCCCCAACGTTTTCCTACCCAGAATCACCTGCAAACCTCAAATTTTGATTAAAAAATTACTTTTTTCTCAAATTTCTGTGCGGGATAGTTGTGGAATCTACGTGGATCCACAAATTTCCTACAAAGTCAGCGATCCCCCAGGTCTCCTGATAAAAATGATACCTCACTCGCGTGGGTGGGTCAAGTACCCGTGACAGGCAAGGGCCCAAAACGTATTGAGGAGACATCAAAATTACCTATCACAAAACAACCTGGTTTTGCAAGGAGGGTCACCTGGGTTTTTAGCCCCGGGCTCGGCGGCCATCTTGGAAAACTAAAAAACCCACACATTCCTGAAAACTAGACACCCGTGGATCCCCCAACGTTTTCCTACCCAGAATGCCCTACAAACCTCAAATTTAGCAGAAAAAAATCACTTTTTTCTCAAATTTCTGTGTGGGAAAGTTCTGGAATCTACGTGGATCTACAAACTTCCTACCACCCAGCGTTTTCCCAGGCCTCCCGATAAAAATGATACCTCACATTTGCAAAGTGGGTCAAGTACCCGCAACAGGCAAGGGCCCAAAACATATTGAGGAAACATCAAAATGACATATCAAAAAACAACCTGGTTTTGCAAAAGGGGTCACCTGGGTTTTTGGCCCCGGGCTCGGCGGCCATCTTGGAAAACAACCAAACCCACACTTTTCTGAAAACTAGACACAAAGGGGAATCCAGTGAGGAATGGCTTACGTGGGTCCCCCAACGTTTTCCTACCCAGGATGCCCTGCAAACCTCAAATTTTGCTGAAGAAAACACATTTTCCACATATTTTTGGGTGGAATCAGCGTTCCAGCACAAATGTCCTACCCCACAGAATTCCCCTCAGTCTCCCGAGTAAAATGATACCTCACTTGTTGGGTGGGGCAAGGGCCTGTGACAGGGAAGAGCCCAAAACAGAGGGAATAAGGGTATAGCACCGAGAATTCTAAGCGCTACATTTTTTTAAAAATACGTTTTTAGCCAATTCTGCATTGGACACCCAAACAAGTGAGGTATCATTCTACTCAGGACACTAAGGAGAACGCTGTGGGGTAGGACATTTGTGCCTCCACGCTGATTCCACACACAAATATGTGGAAAATGTTTTTTTCAGTTAAATTTAAGGTTTGCAGGGTATTCTGGGTAAGGAAACTTTGGGGGATCCACGCAAGCCATACCACATTGGACTGCCCAGGGTGTCTAGTTTTCAGAAATGTGTGGGTTTGGTAGGTTTCCCTAGATGGCGGCGAGCCCAGGGTCAAAACCTCAGGTGCCCCCCCCCCCCAAAACCAGGTAGTTTAGTTATAGGTAATTTTGAAGTCTCAACAGTACAATTTGGGCCATTTCCTGTAGCAGCCACTATGCCTACCCACACAAGTGTTGTACCATTTTTATCGGTAGACCTGAGGGAACACTGGGTGGTAAGAATTTTGTGGATCCACACAGATTTCAGAACTTTCCCACACAGAAATTTGAGAAAAAAGTGATTTGTTCAGCAAAATTTGAGGTTTGCCGGGGATTCTGGGTAGGAGAATGTTGGGGGACCCACGCAAGCCATACCTCGCTGGACTACCCGGGTGTCTAGTTCCCAGAAATGTGTGGGTTTGGTAGGTTTCGCTAGATGGCCGCTGAGCCCCAGACTAAAAACTCATGGGACCCCCTTGCAAAACCAGGTTGGTTTGTAATAGGTTATTTTGATGTAGACTCCATAGGTTTTGGGCCCTTGCCTGTCTCAGGTCCTTGACCCACCCACACGAGTGAGGTACCGTTTTTATCGGGAGACCTGGGGGAATGCTGGGTGGGAGGAAATGTGTGGATCCACGCAGATTCTAGAACTTTCCCACACAGATATTTGAGAAAAAAGTGATTTTTTTCAGTGAAATTTGAGGTTTGCAGGGGATTCTGGGTAGGAGAATTTTGGGGAACCCATGCAAGCCATAACTCGCTGGACTCCCCCGGGTGTCTAGTTTCCAGAAATGTGTGAGTTTGGTAGGTTTCCCTAGATGGCCGCCGAGCTCGGGCCAAAAACTCATGGAAAACCAGGTTGGTTTGAAAAAGGGAATTTTGATGTCGCCTCAATAGGTTTTGGGCCCTTACCAGTCGCGGGTACTTGACCCATCAACGCAAGTAAGGTACCATTTTTCTCTGAAGACTTTGGGGAACGCGGGGTGGGTGGAATTTTGTGGATCCACGCAGATTCCATAACTTTCCACCACAGAAATTTTAGGAAAATGTGTTTTGTTTGACAATTTTTTAGGTTTGCAAGGGATTCTGGGTAACAGGACCTGGGGAGAGCCAGTCAATTCACCCCATCCTGGATTTCCCTGGTTGTCTAATTTTCAAAAATTTATAGGTTTGCTAGATTTCCCTTGGTGCCGGCAGAGCTAGCGTTCAAAAACTACAGCTAGGCATTTGCAAAAAAAGGGTCATTTTTCACTGTGAAAATGTGGTGTGTCCACGTTGCGTTTTGCGCCGTTTCCTGTTGCGGGCACTAAGCCTACCCACACAAGTGAGGTACCATTTTTCTTGGAAGACTTTAGGGAATGCGGGGTGTGTGGAAATTTGTGGATCCACGCAGATTCCAGAACTTTCCACCACAGAAATGTGAGGAACATGTGTTTTTTTTGTCAATTTTTTAGGTTTGCAAGGGATTCTGGGTAAGAGAACCTGGTGAGAGCCAGTCAAATCACCCCATCCTAGATTTCCATGGGAGTCTAGTTTTTAAAAATGTATAGGTTTGCTAGGTTTCCCTTTGTGCCGTCAGAGCTAGGGTACAAAGGGTACAAAAACTACAGCTAGGCACTTTGCAAAAAAAGAGTAATTTTTCACTGTGAAATTGATGTGTGTCCACGTTGCATTTTGCACAATTTCGTGTTGTGGGCACTAGGCCTACCCACACAAGTGAGGTATCATTTTTCTTGGAAGACTTTGGGGAACGCGGGGTGGGTGGAAATGTGTGGATCCAGGCAGATTCCAGAACTTTCTACCACAGAAATGTGAGGAAAATGTGTTTTTTTGACAATTTTTTAAGTTTGCAAGGGATTCTGGGTAACAGAACCTGGTGAGAGCCACTCAACTCACCCCATTCTGGATTCCCCTGTGTGTCTAGTTTTCAAAAATGTATAGGTTTGCTAGGTTTCCCTAGGTGCCGGCAGAGCTAGGGTTTAAAAACTACAGCTAGACACTTTGCAAAAAAAGGGTCATTTTTCACTGTGAAATTGATGTGTGTCCACGTTGCGTTTTGCGCAATTTCGTGTTGTGGGCACTAGGCCTACCCACACAAGTGAGGTATCATTTTTCTTGGAAGACTTTGGGGAACGCGGGGTGGGTGGAAATGTGTGGATCCAGGCAGATTCCAGAACTTTCCACCACAGAAATGTGAGGAAAATGTGTTTTTTTTGCAATCTTTTAAGTTTGCAAGTGATTCTGGGTAACAGAACCTGGTGAGAGCCACTCAACTCACCCCATCCTGGATTCCCCTGTGTGTCTAGTTTTCAAAAATGTATAGGTGTGCTAGGTTTCCCTAGGTGCCGGCAGAGCTAGGGTTCAAAAACTACAGCTAGGCACTTTGCAAAAAAAGGGTCATTTTTCACTGTGAAATTGATGTGTGTCCACGTTGCGTTTTGCGCAATTTCCTGTTGCGGGCACTAGGCCTACCCACACAAGTGAGGTATCATTTTTCTTGGAAGACTTTGGGGAATTCGGGGTGGGTGTAAATTTGTGGGTCTACGCAGATTCCAGAACTTTCCACCACAGAAATGTGAAGAAAATGTGGGTTTTTTTACAATGTTTTAGGTTTGCAAGGGATTCTGGGTAACAGAACCTGGTGAAAGCCAGACAAATCACCCCATCATGGATTCCCCTGGGTGTCTAGTTTTCAAAAATGTATAGGTTTGCTAGGTTTCTCCAGTTGCCCGCAGAGCTAGGGTTAAAAAACAACAACTAGGCACTTTGCAAAAAAAGAGTCATTTTTCACTGTGTAATTGTGACTGCATTAGAAAAAGACCAAAATGTTACTCAGGATAAAATCTCTTCTGGTAGAGCACTAAACAGTTTCTTAAAACACTTGCAGAGAGATTGAGGAAAGTCAATAATAATGAAAGGAAAAAGAAAAGTTTTACAACAAAGCACAAGGAAAAGAAGAATTATAATGGTAAAAAACATTAGTTTTTGGAAAAACAACACATGTTATAAGAAGACAAAAACAATTTAAAGAGATATGTGTAAGAATGTTCAGCAGTAGATTAATTCAAAATGTATTAAAAGTAACCCTGGGCATAGTATGCGAAGTAGCGCTACGCGTAGCTACGCGAAGTGCACTTCGCACTACGCGAGCTGCGCAAACTGCGTAGTGCACTGTGCAAGATGCTGTTCGCACTGACTGCACAGTGCCGGAAGCTTGTCCGCACTGTGCAATCAGTGCAAACTGCATCTTGCACAGTGCAAGCGGTCATTTTCTGCCGCTCAAGTAGATTTCTACTCGAGCGGCAGCTTTCTCAACGCGGACTGGTAGTTTCTCATCGCAAGCAGTCGCGAGCATACGCAACCACTCGCAATGAGAAACCTGACCTCCCCGCGTTGAGAAGCTCGCTCGGAGGTTTATTTTCCACGCTCGCGATCAGCAACTTGATGTTGCTGATCGCGAACGAGAAAAAAAAGTCTCGCCGGGATGTCATTTTGCTTGCTCGTGGTCGCCAACTTGACGTTGAGGACCGCGAGCAAGCAAAAAATAACCGCTGCACTATGCCACGCTACGCGTGTTTGCACTGTGCTACGTGCAATTCGCGTTGTGCGAAGTAGCACAAACTTCGCAAACCACGCGAGCATAGCGTAGTGCTTTACCCAGGCTTAATTAAAAGATGGGAAAAAGGATACAAAAGGTCAGCAGCGTATAAAAAGAAGCAACACATTGAAAGTGTTAAAGATACTGCTTTCAAATTGAAACGAAAATTATTTATGTTAGTATTGAAGAGAATGAGAACATTTGATAAAACAATAGTGTTGATGAAAGAGAAAACAAAAAGAAAAAGACTTGTTAATAGAAGTCATTTTTGTAAAACTTTTACTGGTGAATGGAAGCACACTTCTAATACTAAGCCTTTCTTTAATGAAGAAATTTATTTTCAACAGAACACATTAATACATGCAGTTGATACTAATGGTCGATGCTATGAGATGAAAGATGGTAGTCCCATTCCAAAATAAAAAATGGTTATTAGGAATGTGGAAGAAGCAACAGCCTAAGAAGCTCTAGGGAAGCGTTCACAAGCTCCTGTATATAAGTGGAATTGTAGTAGTATTTGAAGTATTGACAGGAATCTATTGACATGTTACATTTATTTTATGAGAATATGCAAAAAAAATGTAAAACAGAAAATTAGGATGTTACAAGTACTTGATCCATTTAAAATAAGAAAATATACCAACTTGCAGGGTCATTCTCTGGGGCTTGTCTTTCAAGAAAAGTGTATCAAAGTACTTTGAATCATTTAAGAATGTTAGCAGTACACCACTCAGAAATGCGGAAGTTAGTAAGGAGACTCTACTATGTAAAAACTCCTGCACTAGGTTTAAGTAAAATGAACACAGCTCTTTTGCACGGTTCAGTATCAGATGTACAAAACGTTTGTGATGATACACAGTTTCGTTTTTTTGGTTCACAGGGGGAGTGTAGAGAAAGTGAGAGCTTGATAAGTTTAGGTGTTGAAGATCATGGGAAAGTGATTAATATTGATGAGTTTGCAGCATAAATTACAAAGTTTAAGACAGTTTTGTCAGAAAAACCAAACTATGTTTGTATTTGAAGTCGATGTACTCACTATAGAAGTCAAACTAAGTATGTTGATTTATATTTAAAAAGTGAAAAGGAAAACAATGATAAGTGGCAGCAATTTGGTGCTTATTTGTTGGTCGAAGGTCAGTTTGAGTTGGCTACTAATCAAGTTATTTGTAAATACTGTTACAACAAATTAGAAGAGAACAAAATGCCAGCTAGAGCAATACTTAACTACTTAGAGTGTGTAGCTGTTCCTCAGGAACTGGCAGATTTGAATGCATATGAGTCAATTCTTATTCAATATGTACACCCATTTCAGGCCATAGTTTGTATGGAGCCTAAAACAAGTAAGCTGCCACGAACAGATTTACAAAGAGGTCTGAAAGGAAGAGTTGTGTACTTACCTTTAGATTTTAAGAAAAACATTGAAACTGTTGGTGTAGACAGGGAGGAAAATGAGCCAGTAGTTATCCTAGTAAATGGTGTACCAACGAAGAGTCGAAAAATCTGTCAAGAGTTTGTAGATGTTAATAAACTTCAAAAGGCTACATTATATCTGGCACAGAATAAAATGTATTATAAAAATGTAAACGCGGGTAAGGAAGATTAAAACAGATCTTGATAAAAGTGCTAATAAGGACAACCCACCTTGCATGGTTACAATACCAGTGGAAGAACCTGATCCCAATATAGTGTGCACAGATCTACCACCTCCAGGTTGTCAGGACAAGCAACGGCACATGCCCCAGAAAGTCGAAAAGTCAATGTTTCCTCTCTTTCTGTAGGAGGGTCAAAGGTGTTGCTTCAATCGAATCTCCGGAATACCTGGCCCTGCACAATCGATACCCATTCAAGACATAACTTGCGATGTGGTAATAGAACAAGATCTACTCGACAACCATATACTGGCACCCGTGAAAGAATTAATCAGACCAGAGAGAGATGCAACAGAACTGACACCCCACTCTTCACCATCTACTAATATCGAAAGCACACTTAATCAGATCCTAAGCACACTTAATCAGATCCTACTCAAGCTTTGGGATATGAAGCTCTCCCAGGAATTGGAAAACCAGAAATCCAATTAACAACTCGGGCAGTTCAATGAAAACTTCCATCCACTCTCAGCTCGTTTGACACAGGCTGAGCACAAGGTATTCTCATTAGAAACAAAACACAACGACCATGGAAACAATTTGATCAAATTACAAACTGAATTCGAAGATTTGTAACTCAAACTGGATGATATGGAAAATCAAGCCTGAAGTACCAATTTGAGATTTACCGGTATACCTGAAGATCAGGAAGTGGGCAAATCACCGGTCCAATTTACAAAGAACTTGATACGCAAGGTGGTTCTGCCAAAAAGTGCAAATGATATAGGAGACCTGACGATCAATAGGGCTAATCGTGTGCCAGCAATTCGTCCATCAAATGCCAAATTCCCCAAAACAATCCCGGTGTTCTATGGGGTTTTCAGAGTCAAAGAACAGATTTTATCACAGGCATTCCAAAAAAAATAGTTCACATCCCGGAGAACTTTTCTTTCCGGATTTACTCGGATGTGCCTTTTTTTGCAGTTTGAAGGTGAAAAGAATTTGTAGACATGATCGATGAATTCAAGTGCCATAATGCACCAGCTGGGATAATCCAACAATCCAAACTTAAAGTTTTGTTTAAAGGGAAATCGTATATATTCCAGTCCAAGAACGAGTTCGGGACCTTCTTCTCTCGATTAAGGAGTGGAGTGAAAGAGGAAATAGCAAGTACCATTCAGGCCAATAAGAGGAGCAGTTATAGTACAATATTGAAGAACATTTTATATGTTAAAAGTATGGTCCTAAACTCGTTATGTATATTCATTTATCTCGTCTGATTTGATGATGATATCCTGTCCTTTTCTTCTATCCTAGTGGTAATTGCTGTCATCTCCTCCAAGGGGAAGGGGTGAAGCTCTCAAAACCATGTCGAGGTACAATAGTAGGGGTAAGGGGGACACTGGGGGGAGGGATCCAGGGCACAGTGGGCCAAGGGTCTATGGTGGGCAAGACCCAGTTTGAAGGGAGATTAAAGGGAAAGGGCATCCTAGGGTGGGTGGAGGGCAGCAGAAAACCCCCAAAAACAATCACTGCCCTAATCAAGGGTAATTTTCTTACCTGTATGGGTGGAAGCAATGGACTCTACAAAAATACTAAAAATCCGAAAACAATAACTGGTCCAAATGGTTAAGCAACAGATGCTTCGTATTGCATCATGCAAAATTAACGGAGGAAATAATACAACAAAGTTAAGAGCCATACTCCAGTGGCTAATGGTTAACCAACTTCATGTGATCTTACTTAAAGAACGCATTTTTTTAAAAGTAGGCCTGTAACCCAATGGCCCAAATATATAAATCAGGCCTTTTTGGCCTAAGTAGATGCTGCTGTCAGGGGGGTCTCAATTCTTATTTCCTGCTACTATGAAGGAGAAGCTCTCCAGATTATAAGGGATCCCCTTGCCAGATGGGTGATGGGAAATTTAAAATAGGGGATCAAACTCTTCCCTTAATCACCTATTATGGCCCTATACATGATGAAATACTATCACTGGAAAAATGAACTGACCTACTAATTCCTCTACAAGGTGCTATTATTATTGGAGGCTTCTTTAATTTTATTCAGACTGTAGGATTAGATTCCTCTCGAAAAAAGAAATCACAAAATAAACTATTAACCGCTAGATACTAGGATAACATGATTCGGGTTTTCGCGTTAGCAGATCCTTGGAGAATTTACTTGTTGTTCAAGAAAAGACAACACAGCATCCAGAATAGATTTCTTTATAATCTCCCACCAGTGTGAAAAAGGGCAGTCCTGGATCATTCGTAATCCCTTTTCTAATCACTCAGTCCCAGTAATAGAGATTAAGGTAAAAGCCGACTCAAGAGAGCGACCCAGATAGATATTAGATAAAACCTTTCTAACGGAAGAGGGCTGGATTAAAAAAATGCAAACACAACCTATTGAGTTTGCCACTATAAACGTGGGAACAGTTAGTCCCTTTGCAGAATGAGATTCTTGTAAGGCTTTTATCAGAGGGGAGGCAATTTCTCGTAAAGCTAGAATTATCAAAGAACAAAAAAGAATTAGCCAAACATCTTCAGCAGAATTTTGATCAAGCTTGCCAAATTAATTTTCTAACTCATTCAGAAATAACAGTCCGCAATCTAAACCAGGGTCGTCAAAAAATACGAGACTTTTATGAACATCATGAAATAATACATCAAAAAACCTGTTTAAAATTGGTATGAGGACAGCGAACACACTGGCAAGCTTCTGGCATGGTCTGTAAAGAAAAATCTTAATAATGCCATGGTAAAATCTGTCTTTGATGACTAGACAGGCCAAAATGTCCATCAGACGGAGAGATTAATAACGTTTTTAAATCGCACTACAATAAACTTTATCAGCACCGATACCTACACCATCAGAGGAAATAGACACATTTTTTAATACAATTTCGCTACCTGCATAATAAGCCCAGTTGATAGCATCAATCTCCGAGATGTCGATTCATGCGTCTGTAAAAAACACACCTAGCGCCAAAGCTTGTGACATCGATGGAATACCCATTGAATTCTAAAAAATATTTCTGCCACAACTAACAAATCTATTGCTCTCTTTATATAATACAATCCTGGAAGGTTGCCATATCCCAAAGACATTTGTCGAAGCAGTTATAGTTAGTTTAAAAAAAAAGGGGAAGTCCCCGGATACACCTGGATCTTATTGGCCTATTAGTTTACTAAATAATGATTACAAATTATACATGAAAATCATGGCAACAAGATTTATCCTAGTCGCTGCAAGTTTGGTTCATGAGGACCAATGTGGCTTTTTACCAGAAAGATTCCTCACTAACAATACAATCTTCTTAGTTCAGGCCTTCGATTCTTTTTTCAAATAGTAATACGAAAGCAGCAATTATTATGATTGACGCAGAAAAAGCTCTTGATCTGGTCAATGGAATATTCTTTTTGTTGTATTAAAAAAATGGGATTTTCCCCTAGACTTTGTAGATTTTATGGTAAAGCCCAGGCCAAAATAATAATGAACTCTAATACTGCAAGTATAGTTGAGATCCAAAGAGGAACTCGACAATGTTGCACAATGTCGCCCGTCTTATTTGCTTTAGATATGGAGCCATTAGCAAATTTGATTTGCCAAAACCTCTTAATCAAGCCACCAATAGCAGGGGCACCCACATTAAAATTATTTGCTGATGATTTAATCCTCTATCTCGAGGCAGAAACAAGAAATATCAAACAAACATTCAACACAATTAAAACATTTTCCAACCTAGGAGGGTATAAAATCAACAACAGAAAATCTGAGATCCTATTATTTAATTGTCATTATCAGATTCTACCCTGGGCTCTTCAGATTGGAGTGGCAAAAAAAACCCTGTCCGATACTTAGGTATCTGGGTCACACACGATTTTTCACCGCTTTTTGCACTTAATTATACCACAACGCTTAATAAGTTAAGAATTATCCTAAATAGCTGGCATAACCTCCCCCGGTCGATAATTGGAAGAGTTGCATTATTAAAAATGATGGTACTTCCGCTATTTATTTTTATTTTCTCAAATGTCCTTATCAAGATTCCACATAACTACTTCCTAGAAATAGATCAATTAGTGTGGAAATTTATCTGGGGAGGGAAGAAACCACGCACAACATTGATAACATTACAATTGAGTCCTGAAGAAGGTGGTTTAGGACTACCTCACATTCAAAAATACTTCCAAGCCGCCTCCTCAGACTGGTGTGGACTTGCAACAACAGCCCACGATCATGGGTCCAATTTTTAACTTCACCAAATGCTTTTGGAAAAAAAATATAGATCTAAAACCCTTCATCAAAATTCCCAAGCTACCTAAACGCTATAGATATAAGATGCCCTGTATAGTTCATGATAGACTTAAACAATTCAAGGAAGAATATTGATTTACACCTTTACATTCAGAAACTCAACTAATCCACTGCAGGGAACTAAGAGTTGCAACTGATAGACCGACATTAAAAAGATGGGAAACTCTGTGAATCTATCAAATAAAAGATCTATTAATATATGGTGAGATGAAGTCATGGGAACAAATTAGACAAAATAAAACAGTAACTATCTTGACCCTAGTAGTTTCCTACCTCCAAATTTGAGCCTAAAACAAAAGCTACGTCTTCTGGAGGGCTCACTTGCAGCAACGGTTACAGATGCACTATATATCAAACAAATAACATGAGTTGGGAAGTGGTATCTGTAAGAAACTGGCTCTATATCTACTGCACCAAAGTGAGGTACAGTGTGTATAGAGTCCAAGGGTCTCCAGATTTGGCAGATGTTAAAGTCAGATAGAACCTTACTCTCTAAAGTAGTAGCTTGGTCGAGCAGTAAGGAAGTATCAGAGGACAGTGTTAAGCATTTGATGTACACACTCAGTCAGCAAATGAATTCACACACTCAAGAACTGAACTCTAGGCCAATTTTTTTGTATAAAAAAATATACAGTTGTTTTATTTCTAGAACCAAGCAAGTCTGGCAAGATGCTGTCGGTGAATACTTTCAAAAGATAGTAGGACTTTGTTCCAATTCGAGTTTACAGGGGTTGCATTGCAATGCACAAACTTAGTAGACTCAGTACATAGGAATCAATAGGCTTTTTCAGTAAAATGCAATTAAATTACTTATCGGATTACTTTTACTAACACAGTGCTGGATCCTAGATTCAGCACCGGGAAATTTCCTGAAAACAGTTAAGTAAATACGTTTTAGTTAGAGGTACAATTTTGAAAGAATATTATTGTATTTCAAAAGTTGACACAAAAATTTTTTCACATAGAATCACCAATGTTATCCTATGGGAGGAAATTCACTTAGCAGGTAAGTTACTTTAACAATACTTTCTTACTCAGTGCTGGATACCTAGATTCAGCACTTGGACATTTCCTGAAAACAGTTGAGAAAATGCGTTTTGGTTAATTGGGTGATTTTTAAGGAATATTCTCAGTTTTCAAAAATCGACACACAAACTTTTTGGGAGCAAAAGTGTCAATGTTATTCTATGAGGAAAAAAAGGTTATCAGTTTCCAGGTTGGTAATCAGTCTTTGGAGTTAGGGTCCTGGGGTTAGACTCAGGGGTCTACCAGGGTCAGTGATGCACTGTTGTTGCACCCTCAGCGGCACTCGGGCGGCCGGGTGCAGAGTGTTGAGGCCCAATGTTATCCTATGGGGTATAGGGGGACTCCGGTTGGTTGGTGCTGGCAAGCAGGCCATGGGGTTGTGGGAGCAAAGCTCCAAGGGTTAAGCTCAGGGCAAGTTGGGGACCAAGTTATCACCAAAGGGGCACCCTCAGCGGCACTAGGGCGGCCGGGTGAAGGGTGCTGTTTTGAGGTCGGGTCAACAGCAACAAGAATCCTGAATATATTATGTATGCCAGTAAAAAAACAAAAAAACAACTCTTTTTTATTCCAGATATAGATGTCCATTCCAAAGCAATGAAGAATTTGATTGTACATTATTATTTATCATATCCGAATCATGAACTGTCGTTAAGGGTCTGTGATTGATTGATTCTATAAATAAAGCTTTAAAAGAAAAGAATGTCAATTATGATGAACAGGTAATATGGGGAGAAGATGAAACACAAATTTCAAGTGGCCAAATAGAAAAAGTGGACAAGTCCAGGAGGGAAGAGATTTATGAAGATTATACTATACATCCTCTACATTTGAAAGAAATTATAGGAAACAGTATTGAATTATTTCAAATGCAGGAAGCAAAGGGAACTCCCATGAGTGTATGGGAAAAAAAGTTTAGAAGCTTGTTGTTTTCCACAGCTATTCCCCACTGGAGAAGATGGACGATTTGATCAGCGAGTTCTAGGGATTCCAGCTTCTGAATACCGCTCAACAAGATTGTAATCTAAAGATCCAAGATTTTGACAGTACATTCCATATATATTTCATCTTCTGTTTGAAAGTGATTTGTCTGCACTTTCATATGCACTGAACCACATATTAAAAACAGGAGTTCATCTTCAACATGTTTCGGCAAAAGAATTCATGGACAAAGTTCAACAAAGAAATGAAAATTTAGACTCTCAGGAACGTGTGCTGAACATCACCAAAAAATGCTAACACAACTTTACACATCGCAGCCCATCGTGGTAAAATAACCCTGTGTTAACGTGGAATTCACAACACGGCTGTAGCATGCGATAGTCCGCCCAAAATGCAGCCGATGTCCGCGATACAACCACCCCAATGGAGATAAAAACACAAACCACAACACCAGAAAACGTACGATGAGCCCATTCACGATGAGGAAAGCAGGAATAAGCACCGCCAGGACTGCGAAACACACGGTAGGCGGGAATAAGCACAACAAAAGCCTGAAAAAGTAAGACAGACCAAACAGAAAACAACAGCCAACCGCAATGGAGGCAACCCGAGCCAGCAGACAACCCACCAAACCTATTGGCAACAAAACATTGTACATAGCAGGCCATATTGGCCAAGATGAATGCAGCCTGAGAGCGGAGGAGGACAATGGCAGAAAAGCAGAACTCCAGCAATGATGCGAAAGGCACAAACAAGCAGAAACACGCCAACAAGAAGGCAGCAATGCACACCGGATGTGGGAGTCCAGCGCCACACCAGAAGCTGGATGACATGGAGGAAATGGTGTCCACCACATCAGTCTGGAAATGGTGGCAGGACTCGGCGACCGGAAACTGCACCAAACAACAGACACAACAGCAACAGGGAGAGGAACCAGCAGGGACTGGATGACGGGGGGAGATGGGCACAATGGCACACATGCACAACTAAACAAAGCACAACTGCAGACAAACCATGCCCAAGAGTAACAACACCAACCAGGAGCACAAGTCACACAACCCGGCAATGTCACACCACTGAACAAGCACAGAAGTGAAGACAACACCGCCTGAAAGGGAGAAGGATGAGCCAAATCAGAGCTGAAGGGACATCTCACACACAATGTAGCACACACACATATGAAGCAGAGTACCCCAACATCAAACATAATGTGGTACAAACACCAACTTGTTCACAATGAAACACAGGACACAATTGCACCCGCCTGTGGCTGGTAAACGGCCATACGCATCTGGCAAAACACGAAACAGGCACATGATAATGCACAAGTGCACACAGGCGCACAGGATTGCAGGCAACTCCACTCATGAGGACGGCATTGGCCTCGTGGCGTGGTGAGAGGCGCCACCCTGGCAGAGACATTGGGCTTTCCGGAAGAGGACCGCACCCAGGGCTATGTACTTTTTATTCACACCCCTATGCTTACGGGGGAATGTAACAGGCAACATTTCCGCGAACTCCCCCACTGGCCGGGGTGACATGGTTGCGTCCACTGTCCACTACACTCCATTCACCAAAGGTCTATGTCGCCATGGATATGGGTGTGTTCTGCATACTGCAGTCTGTCCAGCACATCTCCGCCACTCTTGGCATTGTGTACTTTCCCAATCATGGTTCTCCTGCCTCCTTCACACATGCCTGGTTGCCACCTCTCCCCACATTTGGCTAGTGTGTGGCTGAGGTGCCATGCCATTGATGGCTCATGTTCACAGCTTGCCCAGGTTACCATTGTGAGTTGTCATGTCTGGTGGGTGGGCATGCTATTTTGCATGTTGGTTTTGATTTTGTGACATGTGCATTGCCAGAGTTGCATGGTTGTGGAGTTGAGGTGAGTGGGGTGTTCATTTGGAACGTGCCAAGGGGCTGTGCATTTCCCTTGGTGCCATCCTGGGAACGCTGGTTGCTGATGGACTGTCGGAGGATGGAGGAGTCATGCACATTGGCTGGGTATTTGGAGGCGACATTGGTGGAGGTTCCACAGTGTTCGGTTGTTGCCTGCACATTGATGTGAGACGTGTGCTTTCCGTTGTGGTTATTGTGTACTGTGTCGTCAGGGGGCACAGGTATGACATGTGTGCTGTGGATTGCCCCCAACACGTGCGTTCATCCAGCTATGGCATATGGCCCTTGCTTGGTGTTCAGCGGATCCTGCGCATTGTGTTGGACGTATAGGGACTGGGGTACCAGGCTGATGGTAATGTCCAGGACAGGTGTGATGGACTTGGATGTGGCTGGCTGTGTGACTCCTCCGACTCTGGCGGGTGGTGGTTGGGGGCACCAGGGGCTAACAGGTGGAGCACTGCCAGCAGCTTTGTGGGGGTGGTTGTCCGCTGTGTTAGTGATGTCGGTCTGTTGGGCGTTGTTGGGCAGGATGCGTACGATAGGTGTCCTTTTGAGCCTGTAGTGGGCAATGACATTGTCAGGTGTTGGGTCTGTGTGGCTGGTGCGTTTCCTAGGGGTCCGCTGTCTTTATCTGCGCTGCCTCTGTGGTGGTCCGGGGGGGTGTTCCGGGTGGGGGATGGGGTCCTGGGGTTGTGACGGTGGGTGTTGCCGCCCTCTTGGGTGTCCGGGCCGCATGACCAGTGGCTCCATGGCATCTGTTGCCCTTCCAATGGGGCTGTGGGCTGTTCTCCCTTTTGTGGTGCATGCTGTGGTCTGACTTTGCACCAGGTCGGAGCAGGTGTTATTTTTCTGCTGCTAACGCACCTTATCACCTGTTTTGTGTTCTTATCGCAGTTCTGGCTAATCGTTGTAAATGTTGTGGAGTGGTGTTGTCGCAGCTTTTGGCACGGGAACGCCTACTCTGCATCTCATTAGCGATAGTTGCGGGGGTGTTCCGTGGCAATGTTTTTTGCGGCAGCTATTGCGGGTAAACTGGTGCTGTGGACTGTTAACACCAGCTTGTGAATGGTGCGATACCTTTATCGCAACTTTGGCTGCGATAAAGTGCCGTCAACTCAGCGATAGGTCCTTGTGAATATCCCCCTCAGTTAATTAATTTGATGGCGTGCCAACGTGGTAGCAATGAATATTGGTTTCATCGTCACAGTGAATTTAAATGTATGTTAAGAAAATTAGCTACACCTACATGGTTTGTAACACTTAGATGTGCTGAATAAATGTGGGAAGATTTACTTGAATTTCTACGAGACGCAAATTAAAATGTTAAAAATATTGAATTGAAGACACCTGGAGAACTCTGTTCCCTGGATCCTATAAATGTCTGCAGGTATTTTTTAACCATAGGTTTCAAAGTATGATGGCATTTATCTGCAATAAAAATATTCGAAAAGAGTACCAAGCCAGAGGTGCTCCTCATAAACACATGCTATTATGGATAAAGAATGGTCCAAAATATGGAACTTATACTGATGAAACTGTTTTGTCTTTCATCGAACAGGATGTTACAGGTGTCATTCCAAGAGATGGAGAAGAAAAGAGTTTGAGACAACAAGTTTTACGGTTGCAAAGTCATCAATGTGGGAAATACTGTCGACGAAAATACAAGTGTTAAGGGAAATTTTATACAAAATGTCATTTTAGTTTCCCACATCCTATTATTTCTAAAGGAAGTGTAAATAGTTTTTGTCAGCAGTAAGGCATACAATAACTTGGAAATCTCCGAAGAATACATACAACTTAAAAAGAATAGAAGATTCAAAGTACATTCATGAATACAATCCCGTTATTTTGAAAATGTTAAATGCAACCATGGATGTTTAATGTGTTGCAGATAATTCAATTGCTGTTGCTCGCTATGTTACATCATATATAACCAAATCTGAAAAGACAGAGATGAAAGAAGTGCGGGAAGAAATTTCACAAGAGAAAAGTCTTAGCAGGGAATTGTACAGCTTTAGCTTGAAAATGCTTTCCATCTATAGATTCGGTCCTATGAATGTTCAGATTGGTTGAGCTCTGACAGTTTATATTCAAAGTCAAGAGGAATCATTCGGGAAAGTTTAGGTCTTGCCTCCACATGAAACAGAGTATTGAAATCGATTACAAGAAATCGAATACTTCGCACAGTATGAACCAGAAAGTACAGATATTGTTAAAACTAATATGTTGGATACATACTATTCATATCTCAAAGACCTATGTCTGCATAAAATACTTCAACAATACAATACAATACAGCCTTAAAAAAAAGTTACACAAAATAGAAAAGAAGAAAAATATGCATTAATTGGATGTGATGGATGTTTAGTAAAACATGCCAAAGGAAATTTTATTAACCACAGAAAACTCAATTACGAAAGTCCAGATAAGAGGGAATTTTCCATTTAGCACTTCTGCTACTATTCAAGCCTTGGCCTAGTGAAACTGAATTACAAGGAGATTTTGACTGCTATGAAGGTTTTTTTAATGCAACTAAAGATAGCATTCAGTGCACAATTTTCCCAACGTATCTATAAATGTTAAATCATGAGATTGAACAAGAAAGTACTATTGCAGTTGAAATAGCTAGAGAAAGTTCACAAGACAGTCAAAGTTCTGGTCCACTGAGTCAAAATCCACTGGGACAACCAATTATAGAAAATGAAGCAGCAATAGCCATAAATGAGGTAGAAACTGCAATGCAACAATCACAACAGGATTTTATTAAAAAAGAAAAATATTTATAAGTCAAACAACAGACTCAACATGGTTTGCTGCACGAAAAAAAGAATGTCAATGTTCATCATTTAAACCTATTCTGGTATAAATCAGTGGTCAAGCTGGAACAGGAGAAAGTGTCTTAATTAAAGTTGTGACCAGTTATCTACACAAAACTACAGAATCAAATTTATCTTGTGTTGTAACTACTCCAACGAGATTAGCAGCACACAACATTAAAGGGATTACATTACATCAATTACTTATGCTACCTGTTGAACATGATAATAAATTGGAATATCAGAAGCTATCTGGAGAAGCTTGTTATGAAGTCTCAAGAGTACTGAAGAAAATTAAGCTTTTAATCATTGATGAGGTGAGCATGGTCTCAAACATAATGCTTGCCTTTGTACACTTGAGAATGCAACATATTTTAAAAACAGATTACTATGTTCTGTTTGGAGGATTTAATTGTATTCGGAGATCTACTACAACTTACCACTGTAAAAGGACAACCTGTTTTTAAAACACTTGTCCATGAAGACACTAAGAAATCTTTGGGAAGTATTGGAAATGTGAACATTTGGCTACATTTTGAATATAAAGAACTTGTTAAAATTATGCGACAAGCAAGTGATGGAAATATTCTTCAAGACATAAGAATTGGAGAAAAGAAGTCTATAGCTTGCCTAATGCCTAGACTGCAAGAGTGTTCTATATTTAATTAACAACTTTTGAAACTGGAAAAACAACAAATTGTGGAAATTGAAGCTATTTATAAAATGGAACACCAAGGAGTGACAAGCAAGTGATGGAAATATTCTTCAAGACATAAGAATTGGTGTCTTGACGGAACATGGTAAACAAGCTTTAGAAAGTCAGCAACTAAAGAATTTGTTCACAACTGGAAATACAGTAGCTGAAGTAATGTGCAATATGCTTGGAGAAAAGAAGTCTATAGCTTGCCTAATGCCTAGACTGCAAGAGTGTTCTATATTTAATTAACAACTTTTGAAACTGGAAATCAACAAATTGTGGAAATTAAAGCTATTGATAAAATTGAACACAAAGGAGTGACTATTCTTCTTACAGAGCTAAGGAAAAGTCTGTATCTAAAACTGCAGGCTTAGAAAAGAATTTACATGTATGTATGAACTGTCGGGTAATTTTGCGGTGTAATTTCAATGTAGAAAAAAGTGTAGTAAATGAAGCAATGGTACAAATTGATGATTTTGTAAAATTTCAGACTAGAGATGGAATAGAACTTTTGATTATAAAATGTGATCAGATTAAAGAGGTAAGACAGATTGGGCGTTGTGTTGTACATTTTTTGCTTGTAAAAGACTTGTATGTTCGCAGTCAACAGTTACCTCTGTCTTTAGCATATTTAGTAACTATTCATAAATCTCAAGGTTTGAGTATTTGTAAATATTGAAAGTACAGTGTTCAAAGAGGGAATGGCATATGTTGCATTGTCTCGAGTAAGAACATTGTCTGGTTTGTATTTGATAGATTTTGATGAGAAAAAGGTTATTCCTGATGCACATTGTGTAAGAGAGTACAATTGTTTAAGAAGACTCCTGATGTAGGTGAATATCCCATATATGAGAAACGTGTAGTGTGTCCAAAACGGAAATATGTCAAACATTCAGCTGAGGTTAAAAAAGAGAAAACAATTGAAGAGAAACTTGAAGGCGCAAAGAAAAAGAAAATGGAAAGTGTTGATGACATTCTAGGATACCAGTTGGAAAACAGTTCTGGTATCAAATGTTACGCTAATGTGATTCTGAATGTTGTGATTTATCTACCAGATCTTCATCATGAAATCATGGGAAATCATGAAAAAAAATTCTGTTCTTTACTACATCATGTATTTCAACAGTTGGTAACTGACAGAAGTAAAATGCATACTGCTTCTGGCATTCTGCATCTTTTGGATATATATACTGGTTAATTGACATTTACTCTCAATATAGAACTAGATGCACAAGAATTTCTAATGCCTATGCTTGGAGTATTAGAACATGAAGGAATACAGATTGAAAATGTATTTGGACTAAGTTACAGATGGGATCATAAGTGTGAAGAGTGTTCATTTACTTCTACCGCTGAAATACAAACAGAATGATTCTTATATTTGACAATACCAGACTGCAAATCAGTACCTTTTAACAAATTGATAAAAACAGCCAATCAGGATATGAGAAGTTTACTTTGTAGATCAGAGATGTTGTCTACATTACATATGGAAAATATCTAATTTTAATGCTACAACATTGTAGAGCAAATGGAAAAAAATTGGAAACAAAAATAAAGTTTTTTAATGCAAGACAAATACCTATTTCAGGAAGAACTTTTACAGCAGTGGCTATTATTTTCCATGATGGACCTACTACAACGTCTGGACACTATACTGTGTATTTAAAGTGTAATAAAGGATGGACGCACTGCAATGATGCACACTTGGAATTGAAACATAGATTGCCTTATGAATTACCAAATTCATATTTGTTATTTCTGCAGCCAAAGTTTTGAGTATATCATTCATTGGGAAGATGTGAACAGAAAGTAGACAGCACTGCAAACTATTAGTATTTATAATTAGTGTTTTGAATATTATTTACACTCATTGATATTACGTTTGGAAAATTGTGTTTGAAAGCAAAGATTTTGTATACTCACCCATAGAGTAACTCACACACCCAGTCACTCACCCAAAGAGTTAATCACACTGCCATTTACTCACCTATATAGTTATACACACACCACCTCACTTATTCATACAGATACTAACACATACTTACTCTCTTATATAATCACTGACACAAGCACACACTCATTCATACAGCCACTCCCACAATCACTCACTCTTACATACAGTCACTTATATACTCCAACACTTACATATACTGCCTTTCACATAAATACTTACTTATACCACTGAGACATCTATTCACTTACGAGCACAGCCATACGCATACTCACTCACCCATACAGTCTCTCACAGACGCACTCATGAACCTATACACCCAGTGATTCACCCACTCACACATCCATGCAGGTAGTCACACATTCTTAAACTTTTTAGAAACACTCACTGGATGATGTCATCAGTGATGTCATTAGTTATGCAATTTGAGATGTCATCAGTGATGTCACTGACCATTTAATGAGTGATGTAATATGTGACGTAATCAGCAGTGCATTGCAGGGGCACGAGTTATAGTTACCTCAGCTAACTATAACGGCTGTATTTCTCTGGTTTTGTATGAGTGAAATGTCAGTCTAACTATAACGTCCCTGAAACCTGTGTTTTTTTTCAGTAACTATATGTGTATGGATATATAAATAATGCAGAAAATGGTCTCGACCAATGCGTTTCACCTTTCGGCTTTTTCGCGGTATGGCACGAGTCTCTTAGCTTCTGCATTACATACACCCATTAATTAACAGTGAAAACGGACAAACGCATTCTACAAGTCAATTGTAAGTGAATATACAAGGGCGCCATTTTGTAATGTGTTAAAAGCACGTAAACAAATTAATCACCCATTAATAAGAGGATTAAAATTTAAATTTCATATTTTCTCTAGTGTTTTCTAATACAACATATAATATGTCAATTTATCTTTCACAATAACTTGAAAGGCATAGTACTTTGCTCATACAAGGTCCGGCACAAGTGGGCGAAATTTATTATAGAGCATGTGACTGAATTAATCACCCACCAATAAGAGGATTTAAATTCAAATTTCATATTTTTTATAGTATGTCCAGATACAACATATAATATGTCAATTTATTATTCACTATCACTTGAGTAGAATAGTGTTTTGCTCGTACAAAGTCCCGCCCAAGTGGACAAAAGGTTTCTACAATTCATAATAGTTCTAATCCTCAATTTTCAAGGACCACAGTATTGTGATTATAAAATTATAATAAACACACACATGTATTAACACTCCTGCCCAAGTGGGACCTGCCCCTTTAGGTTCATGATTCAAATATTGATAATAATGCACAAAACAATGTTACCAAATTATTTGTGCACGATGGTATTTATTTATGCTGTACTTGACTTAGTAATAACAATCCACTTGCTAGTTTTTTCCATTTTGCACTTTTTCCTGTGTACAAAACACGGAGCAAACAAAGAGAAAAGAATATATGTATAAAAAAGCCTATTTAAACTTAAAAACACTTTTTTGAAACATTCCTTACAAAAAGAGACAGAATACCCATTCATGATTCCACCATTGAATAATATCCTGATGAAAACCATAGATTAATAACTCTTAATCAAAACCCCAGATGGTTGTATTTCCAATTCATACATAATGCTTTAAACAGTACTAGTGAACAGTATTAGCTTCATCCAAGTTATACATCCCCAATTTCTTTTAACCTAGATTGATAGCTGACTCTTCACTGGAGTTAAGACCCACAGGTGTTAATGTTTCAAAGTCGATTATATATTTGGATGCTATGATTCTTAGTTGGCGTTCTCTATTGCCACCTCTTTCCCATGGTTTTACCACATCCAAAATCACATAGGTTAATAGCTTTTCATTTTGGCCATGCATTTCCTTGAAATGGCGAGCTACTGGGTAATGTTCATCATTGTGTCTTATCGCACGCTGAAGTTCTAATACACTCTTTCTAGCCTTATGTATAGTGCTCCCTATGTAGTACTTTCTACAAGGACAAATTAGGCAATATACACAGAACTCAGTATTGCAATCAAAACTCCCTTTGATTGAAAATTCTCTTCTACTATTGGTTACCTTCACTTTGGTGCAACTTTTACTGTTTACACAAGCTTTACAGCGCATACAGCATTCAAATCCACCTGTTCTTCCAATTTGTCCCCCCCCCCCAATCCGGGATGTTACCAGATTACAACTCAGCTCATCCTTTAGCGACTTTCCACTCCTGAAAGTGATCCGGGGAATCATGCACATACTTCTCAAGGATAGAATCAGTTTATAAGATGTGGCAGTTGTAATTGAGCATTTTTTGATTTTATATGTCTGATTTGAGAATGTGGTTATAAATCTCACCTTACTTTCAGTTCTTGCAATCTCAGTGGGTTTAGGATGCATGAGATCAGCTCTAATTAAAATGTCAGCCTTTTTTATAGCTTGCCTCACTGTCCTCTTGCTATAGCCTCGTTCTTCAAATCTCTTGCTCATAGCTAGTTTTTCCTCCATGTATTCCATTTCTGTGCTACAGTTTCTTTTGGCCCTGATTAGCTCCCCATAGGGGATACTCTGAATTAGGCTGTATGGATGGGCACTGGTAGCATTTAGAGGAGTGTTCCTAGCAGTCTCCATTCTATGTAATTTAGTCACCAGTTGTTTACCCTGCACTACAACTTCCACGTCCAAAAATATGTCATATTGTTCTCATTCAAGGCTGATATAAAGGCCGTTGCTGATTCTTCGTCCCCCTTCCAAATTAAAAAAAATCATCAAAGAAACTAGTCCACATCACAATTTGTTCACCATACATTTCATAGCAACTGGACACCTGCTCCTCCCACCAGCCCATGAAGAGAAGCAGGTGCCCATTGCCGTTCCCTGTATTTGCTTGTACATCTTCTGGTCGAAGAAGAAAACATTGTTTGTTATGCAGTACCACACCATGTCAACTAACATCTCAGTATGTAACAATAACGATATCGATCTAGCACGTAGAAAGATTCGGATAGCCGGGATCCACTGATCATGTCTAATACAGGTGTTAAGCGGTACAAAAGTGGGTGGTGATGGACAGAGCATCAGAACCAATCAAACACTCACACCCAGTCAACAGATCCGGGGTTTGATCCATCACCGGTATTTAGCCCACTCTGCCACCCCAGTTCAGACATGGCCATATGCAAATCAGGCTGATCCTGTGCCTCATGGGAACAGTCCAGCCCGAACTGCCAAGCCATGCCTTCCCTAGACCGGAAACAAGCTTCCTAGGACCGGTTTCTGGCATTTCAGCCGTCTTCAGCCAGGCTTGCTTGAATCCAGTGGCAAAGTGAGCAAGGGACTCACGTCTGAGCATACCCTGCCAACTTATGGCGAACAAAGCGGTACAAAAGGGGGTGGTAATGGACGGAGCATCAGTGTCGGGTTCTGGGTCCAACGACAGAGAGTTCGAGATCCACGGGAGCGAAAAGAAAGTCTTTTCGCTCTCACAGGGTCCAGTCCCCTATAGTTATAGACACACTACAGGAAGGCATAGACCCCCCAGAGGGCGAAGAGACCAGAAATGACCACCAGGTCTTCTACAGGGATGGCAGGCAAGGGTGTCGGGGTTCCTACAGGGAGACAGAAAACAACAAGAAATTTGTAAGACTTAATCCCTCGTGACCCCCCCATGCTTTATTCCTTACGTTATATGCCTTCTCATACTCACACAAGCAGACCTGGGGAATGTGGACTGAAGGACTCTTCTTGAGAAAAAGGAAACGAAGGAGTACTCAAAACAAGAAGAACCTGCTCCTCTCTGTGGCACCAGTGGGTAGAGGGCAGGCGGTGAACAGGAGGGGTGACGTTGGATATATCACGCTCACATAACAAAGGATACATACAGCGTCTTACAATGCGCTGCGTTGAGTGTTCATCAACAAGATAAGCCTCTATTTCTTTCCAATAGTCCTTTCTCCTTGTTGATGCCTTTTGAGGATAAGTAAAGAAACAGGACTGTCTGTCCAGACGGGGCTTCGAGCCCTCTAATCCATTCATAAACGAAATGGAACTTGGTGGGGGCCAAACAAGATGCTGTAGCGTGTGTCCGCCCGAGCCTCTCAATCCTCCTTCTCGTTTGGGGATGAAGAAAAGAGGCGAAGAGACAGGGGAGGTAGAATGTCTAATAAAACCTTTCTTCAACATCTCCTGCAAGTAGTCATAAAGATATTTAGCCTCAGGTTCAGTCAATGCGTATACTCGACTGATGGGCAGTTCACCTCCAGGGATTAAATAAATCCTGCAGTCATATGCTCGATGCGGTGGTAGAGCTGTCGCTTTCACCTCATCGACTACACTAGCAAAATCTTGGTATTCAGCAGGCAGACTCGTGGCGTAGGAGGACGCCGTAGCGCAACATAAAGGCGTTTGCCAAAGTGCAGTTTCTCTGTAACAGTGCAGTGTGCAAAAAGAAGACCTTAACGTTATTGTTCTAGAGACCCAGTCTATGTGGGGATTGTGTTGTTGTAGCCATGGTACTCCTAATATGGCCCCAAACGTGGGAGTGTCTATGAGATCGAAAGGGATTGCCTCTGAGTGCCCATTGTCACACACCATGATAATATCTGGGGTTTGATGTTTAATCAACCCCGATGACAACTCTGACCTGTCCATTGCTCGAACCCTTTCGGGATGGGGTTTTGTGATAAATTGCAACCCCAGGGCTTTAGCTACCGTTATATCTAAGAAATTCCCAGTAGCCCCAGAATCCAGTAAAATAGCCATAGACTTTCTATGTTGAGAGGGCGGAATAAAGACCACCGAAATTATAAAATGATTGGGCACAGGAGACACGTGGGTAGAGACAGCCTGCGAGATCTGAGACACTGAAGGACTTGGGAAATCGATCTCTAAACTTACCAAGTCTTTCAGTTTTCCGAAACGGAAACTGCCCCGGATTTGTTTACGATACTATTACCTAGTTTTTTAGGCTTCATGGGGCATTCTCGGGCAAAATGCCCTCCCTTACCACAGTAGAGGCATAAATTCAAACGTCGTCGTTTTTCTCTTTCTTCAGCAGTTAAAGGGCCTCTGACCCCCCCGATCTGCATCGGTTCACTCGAATCTTTGGGATCTTTTTTGTCAGGCCTTGAAAGAAAAAGACGTGGGTATTCTCCTTTTGACTTCTCTCCCTTCCTTTCTGTCAGCCTATGGTCCAATTTGACCACTAAATCAATAAAGGATGCACAATCCTCTGGTGGATCTACAATCTGAGACAGAATGTCTTTTAAGTCATCTCTTAAGACCCTATAAAATAGGGATGTTCTTTTCTCTTCAGGCCACTGTGTCTCAGTGACCTACCGGTTGAACGTGGTTATGTACGTAAGAAGGTCCTTCGTACCTTGTTTCAAGTTCAGTAACTCGTTGTCGCTGGCCTGCATATAAGAATGGCGAGCAAATAAACTCTGCATCCTTTCCTTGAAATGTACTAAATTATAGAGAACTGGATCGTCGTTGTCCACTAACGGGACTGCCCAAAGAGCTGCATTCCCACTCAGATACGATATGATGAATGCTACTTTGGCAGCATCATCAGGGAACGCAGCAGCTCGACAAAGGAACTGGAGATGGCACTGGTTCATGAACACTGCATATTTAGTGCTATCCCCGCTAAACCGTTCAGGCATGGCCAAAGGAGTATGGGGTGGAGTGACCACCGTTACATTAACCGGGACAGACGTGGAAGCAGGAGGCATGGATGCGTCTGAGGATGGGCGGTGAAAATGACCTGGCTGAATATAACTACGCTTCTGTTTGGGAAGTGCTCCTGTTCCTACCGTCTCTAACGATGTGTGTGTTTTTAATATTCCTAATTCTGTTACTAAACGCTGATTCTCTCCCCTTAAAGCTCTAAGTTCTGACTGTAATGTAACTACGGTACTTGCTAATTCAGACATGGTAATGTCAGGGTTTTCAAGGCGCAACGGTTCTACCCTGGACGCATCATATGACGCGCCTTGATCCATCTTCGCTCAGGGGATGTTAAAAAATACGTGGGCTTGGCCTTTCTGTCGGGTTCTGGGTCCAACGACAGAGAGTCCGAGATCCACGGGAGCGAAGAGAAAGTCTTTTCGCTCTCACAGGGTCCAGTCCCCTATAGTTATAGACACACTACAGGAAGACATAGACCCCCCAGAGGGCGAAGAGACCAGAAAGGACCACCAGGTCTTCTACAGGGATGGCAAGCAAGGGTGTCGGGGTTCCTACAGGGAGACAGAAAACAACAAGAAATTTGTAAGACTTAATCCCTCGTGACCCCCCATGCTGTATTCCTTACGTTATATGCCTTCTCATACTCACACAAGCAGACCTGGGGAATGTGGACTGAAGGACTCTTCTTAAGAAAAAGGAAACGAAGGAGTACTCAAAACAAGAAGAACCTGCTCCTCTCTGTGGCACCAGTGGGAAGAGGGCAGGCGGTGAACAGGAGGGGTGACGTTGAATATATCACGCTCACATAACAAAGGATACATACAGCGTCTTACAATGCGCTGTGTTGAGTGTTCATCAACAAGATAAGCCTCTATTTCTTTCCAATAGTCCTTTCTCCTTGTTGATGCCTTTTGAGGATAAGTAAAGAAACAGGACTGTCTGTCCAGACGGGGCTTCGAGCCCTCTAATCCATTCATAAACGATAGGGAACTTGGTGGGGGTCAAACAAGATGCTGTAGCGTGTGTCTGCCCGAGCCTCCAAGAACAACGCCTACCAGCGTTTGCGGCCACCGTGAGTTCAACAGCGCTTCCCGGCGCTGGAGGGCAAAGGGCAAATCACTTAGCGCGAAGCCAGCGATAACGGCACAGGCAGGTAAGACGGCAATATTCACAACAGCGCTTCCTCGCGCTAGTGGCAAGAGACTCCACACGCGCGTGCTTCCAGCGCGCGGGTCTAAACAAGGGTCCGAACAGTCTTTGACTCTACAGATAGCTCAGCTCACGATTCTTCAGGCTCGCGAGGTAGAGTTCCGTCGGTTTGGCTCCACAAACTCGTGTGAATCATAGGAAGACGAGGAACCGGTCCAGGAAGGATCCAAACAGGAAAAAGGGGCGTGGTCCTAATGCAGGAAGTAAGGCCAAGCACTCGTGGTTGTGAGCAGGCAGCCTATATGCCGGCAGCAGTCACATGATCTAGTGTAAGGCAGCATGGGAAGGCATACAAGGTACTCCCTCTAGCAAAGCATTCTGGGACTTGGAGTTTTCATGCGTTTTACAGACAAAAAGGGTACAGGAAGAACGACCTCTAACAATCAGAACCAATCAAACACTTACACCAAGTCAACAGATCCGGGTTTGATCCATCACCGTTCTTTAGCTCACTCTGCCACCCAAGTTCAGACATGGCCATATGCAAATCAGTCTGATCCTGTTCCTCATGGAAACAGTCCAGCCTGAACTGCCAAGCCATGCCTTCCCTGGACCAGAAACAAGCTTCCGAGGACCGGTTTCTGGCATTTAAGCCGTCTTCAGCCAGGCTTGCTTGAATCCAGTGGCAAAGTGAGCAAGGGACTCACGTCTGAGCATACCCTGCCAACCTATGGCGAACAAAGCGGTACAAAAGGGGGTGGTGATGGACGGAGCATCAGAACCAATCAAACACTCACACCCAGTCAACAGATCCGGGTTTGATCCATCACCGTTCTTTAGCCCACTCTGCCACCCCAGTTCAGACATGGCCATAGGCAAATCAGTCTGATCCTGTGCCTCATGGGAACAGTCCAGCCCGAACTGCCAAGCCATGCCTTCCCTGGACCGGAAACAAGCTTCCTAGGACCGGTTTCTGGCATTTCAGCCGTCTTCAGCCAGGCTTGCTTGAATCCAGTGAGCAAGGGACTCACGTCTGAGCATACCCTGCCAACTTATGGTGAACAAAGCGGTACAAAAGGGGGTGGTGATGGACGGAGCATCAGAACCAATCAAACACTCACACCCAGTCAACAGATCCGGGTTTGATCCATCACCGTTCTTTAGCCCACTCTGCCACCCCATTTCAGACATGGCCATATGCAAATCAGTCTGATCCTGTGCCTCATGGGAACAGTCCAGCCTGAACTGCCAAGCCATGCCTTCCCTGGACCGGAAACAAGCTTCCTAGGACCGGTTTCTGGCATTTCAGCCGTCTTCAGCCAGGCTTGCTTGAATCCAGTGGCAAAGTGAGTAAGGGACTCACGTCTGAGCATACCCTGCCAACTTATGGCGAACAAAGCGGTACAAAAGGAGGTGGTGATGGACGGAGCATCAGAACCAATCAAACACTCACACCCAGTCAACAGATCCGGGTTTGATCCATCACCGTTCTTTAGCCCACTCTGCCACCCCAGTTCAGACATGGCCATATGCAAATCAGTCTGATCGTGTGCCTCCTGGGAACAGTCCAGCCCGAACTGCCAAGCCATGCCTTCCCTGGACCGGAAACAGGCTTCCTAGGACCGGTTTCTGGCATTTCAGCCGTCTTCAGCCAGGCTTGCTTGAATCCAGTAGCAAAGTGAGCAAGGGACTCACTAATACAGGTGTAAAGACTGGTCATATTCTTCCCAAGTTAATCCATCAATCACTTTAAAACAATGCGTAGTATCCTTTAAGTATGCTGGTAAGTCTATTACAAACAGTCTTAAATAGAATTCAATGTATTTAGAGGTAATTTCAAGTTGTGAGCCCATATGGGAGACTATCGGCCTACCTGGTGAACTCACTGCATCTTTATGTAGTTTAGGAAGGAGGTACATAAGTGGAATCCAAGCAAGTTTACAACTCAGACTCCGATATTCTTCCCACTCCAATAATCCTTTATCCTTCCAATCTGATAACATTTCGTTATATTTCAAATTTGATGCCACCACCTCTGATTTAGTAGTCAACTTCTAACAGAGCTGATCATTAAGTTGTCGTAGGCCTTCCTTTAAATTCTCATCTTTAACCCAAACAACTACATTGCCTCCTTTATTGGATTACCTCATAACTATAGACTGGTCTGCCGTAAGATTACGTCTTGATCGACTCCTAGTAGTATATCTCATTCTTTTTAAATCTTTCATAATGGTTTTCTCAAAGACTTCTAAGGCGTCACAATGCACAATCGGGTTAAATGTCGACTTGGGCCTGAATCCACTCGAACATGCCTCGTCCACTGTTACACCCAAAGTATCCAGGCTTACAAAAGGATCCTCATTGTATACTGCATTTTCATCTAATTGAGCTAACGTATGTAATAATTCTACATCAGATATATAAGGTGTTCGATGTTACATCCATCTCCTGATTCTTAACTTTAGGTGTTTATATGTGAAACAATTTCTTCAGTTTTAATTTTTTCAGAAAGCAAAATACATCAATTCTAGTTTATACATAGTCTAAATTTCTAGCTGGGCAAAAAGAGAGGCCCAATGATAACAATTTAATATCAGTGGAAGATAACTCATGTTTTAATAGATTGACTACAGTCATTTTATTCCTCTCTTTGCTCTTGCTAAAATTACCACCGGTTTGCTGGAGTATTCTTTTCCTTATTGTCCTTGCCTTTTTGTTCCTCTTGTTCCTCTTGTTTTTCTGCGCAGTCCTAGTACCTTCCCTCTCCAAAAATCCTGCACCTCAACTTGTTGATTCTGTTTGGCTCTGTTTAATAACTGAAATTGCTTCAAAAAGTTATTCCGTCCCAGATTGCTAGATGAAGCACTTTGCCCCAATGTTTCAACTGAGACATCTGAGGTATTACTGTCTGATACATCTCTCTCGTCGTGATGCTCCCTATACAATATAAAAAATGTGATCACTTGTTTTTGGAAAGTGGAGAGCGAAATACCACAGGAGCCAGTGGGATGAATATCAAAGACAAAGGGAACATCATCGAAGAGAGTGCTGAATCGGACAGTAATATATACATGTATAGTCAGGACCTTGTCTTTTGTGTCAGTTCACAAATCTCCATAACATTTTCCCCAAAAGTTCCCCGGTGAATCTTGTTGTGCATGGAAAGTTTTGGGGTGAGATGGCAAGCGGGGGCCGAGAAAAATGGGGGGTCAGAAATAATGCATTTGCCATGTTAATTTCCACAGGACCTTGGGGCATATGTATCAAAGGATTTTGTATTCGCAAACGCTGCGAATCGCAAAAAAACAGCGTTTGCGAATACAAAATCGCAAAAGGAGATGTATGATGCATTTCAGTCTCGCAATCTTAAGGAATCACTAAATTTGCGATTTCTTAAATCTGCGTAAGCATTTAAGAAATCGCAAATTGCGATTTCTTAAATGCAATGTAACACGCACCCAAGTTGTGCGATTTCTCCTTAAGAAATCGCAAATTACCACCAACTTCAAGCTGGTGGTAAGTTGCGATTTCTTTGAAATATGCACTTTTTTGCATATTTCAAAGTGCCATGTGGTGCACATACATGCCCTTAGGGCATGTATGTGCGCCATATGTGCACACATGCTGATTTCAGGGGTGCATCAGGGTGTCATCATGACACCCTTGCACCTTTGAAAACTTTCTCAATTTGCGATTAGCTAATAGCGATTCACAAATTGAGAAGGACTTCCCATTCATTGCTATGGGCCTCCTGGCCCATAGGAATGAATGGGAAGGTATTCCTTAATTGCGATTTCGCAATTTGCTAATCGCAATTAAGGAATTTTAGAAATCGCAAAATTTGTGCGATTTTTTAAATACATCCCGTTTTGCAATTCTCAAATAGCGATTCTCAAAAAATCGATATTTGAGAATCTCAAATGGAGATGATGATACATATGCCCCCTTGTCTTTAGTGTCAGTTGACGAATCTCCATAACAATTTTCCCAAAAGTTCCCCGGTGAATCTTGTTGTGCATGGGATGTTTTGGGGCGATCCAGCAAGCGGGGGCCGAGAAAAAAGGGGGGGGGCAGAAATAGTGCATTTCCCATGTTAATTTCCATAGGAGCTCTGAACACTACTAGAGTCTGAATCGCTGGATAGAATTACACGGAATTTGCCAAAAAGGTAGCTTTGGTTTCGCAGATTACGCTTTCGGTTATTTAGTGTAAATCCATTCAGTATTTTGGGAGGAATGAAAGGAAATCCGAATTTGTATTTCTACGATCGTAAAGTCTTTGCAAATAATTGCACAGATCTGCAGAGCTCTGATTGGCTGCCAACACTTCAAGCAAAAAATGTTGGTAGCCATCTTGGGACTCGACTTCAGCTGAGTCCCAAAACAAAATGTGAAGTGAAGTTTAAACAATATGCACATATTTATAACACACTGTGTCTTTCCTAAACATCTTAATACACTGAAGTATAATGTAATATAACTATAACTCGCGCGACCGCCACTCTATCACAAGGATGATGTCATCAGTGATGTCATGAGTGATGCCACTGACCATGTCATGAGTGATGTAATATGTGACGTCATGAGCAGTGGATTGCGGGCGCGCGAGTTATAGTTATCTGAACTAACTATAACGGGGGAATTTCATTGGTTTTTTACGAGTGAAATGTCCAGCTAACTATAACATGTGTGAAACCTATGTTTTTTTAAGTGAATTTGCAAGGTTTTTTAAATGCTAATTCCTAACTATAACGTGTGTGAAACCTATGGTTTTTTAAGTGAATTTGTAAGGTTTTGCTGTAGAAGCGCCCGTTATGGAAGTTGTCCAGCTGCCAGCTGTAGTAGTCGTACTCCTCGGCGGTGTTGCAGAGCAGCAGCCCCAGCAGTAGGGGAGCAGGGTTCGCCCAGGCCGCGAGGCTCAGTGGTCGCTGCATGGCTGGCACAGACAGGGAGACCCTGGGGCGGAGGCCCGTCCTCTCTACTGCACCACAGAGATGCTCTTAGCAAGAAGTCGGGCTTCCCTGACGCGAGCACCAATCCCTGTTCTTTAATTGCCTAACCCTATTTCTCCCCCAAAAACATCTCAGCTCTTCTCACCCCCCACTCTGGGAGAATGCCGGAGCCTCCGTGCTTGCACCAGCAATAATCTTGCCCCGGGGAGGTGGCGGTCCCCGGGGCAGTGTGGGGTGGATTGGGGGCCCCCCACACATTTCTTTCACTGTCCCCGGGACCTGGCCCGCCCGGGGGATTCAATACAACAAATTTTCTCGGCCGGATTTGCGCACCCAGCACGAATTCGGACGATTTCTTTTTTTTAAATGCTTTTTTTGGCCCTGGGGTTCCCTGTGGGACCCGCTGAGCAGGCCTGGGAGGTCAGGGTGTTTCTGCCCCCTTTTGTTATTTTTCACCTTTTTTTCTGTTTTCTTGTGTCTCAGTTACCGAGGCACAAGATGGCTGCCACACTTCCTGGTTTGGAGTGTTGACAGCCAATTAGAATAAAGCTTGTGGTCGGGAGGGTCCGCGGATCCACCGCGCCCCTAAATATCGAAACTTATTTTTTGATTTTCTCAGCAACTATTGAATGGATTCACACCATTTCTGAGCCAAGCACTACCTTTTTGCCAAATTTGGTGTAATTCCGTTCAGCAGTTCGAGCTGTAGCCGTGTCTAAAGTTTCCTATGAGAAATTCATTTTTCGACCTATTTTGTTTTTTATTTCTCAGGAACTACTGAACGGATTTACACCATTTATCAAAAAGAGTTCTTTCTGAAACAAGGGCTACTTTTTTGCCAAATTTGGTGTAATTCCGTCCAGCAGTTCGGGCTGTAGCCGTGTCTAAAGTTTCCCATTGAAAATAACATGGAGAAAACACGTTTTGGGACCCCCCCCTTTTTTCTCGGCCCCTGCTTGCTGAAGCACCCGAAACTTTCAAGATAGGAGTTGACCGGAGCGCCCCACGAGTTTTGAAAATTTTGCAAAGATTCGTCATCCGGTGCCAAAGTTATTGGAAAAACAAAAAACGCTTTTCCTATGGAAACTAGGTCCTAACTATAACTATCTATTGGCGACCACCAGTAGATAATGTATAGATGTATATATATGTACATGTATATATATATATTCACT
This sequence comes from Triturus cristatus, assembly GCF_964204655.1. Taxonomy (NCBI): domain Eukaryota; kingdom Metazoa; phylum Chordata; class Amphibia; order Caudata; family Salamandridae; genus Triturus; species Triturus cristatus. The sequence continues at coordinate 980,348,673 of NC_140593.1, forward strand.
GAAAAAACCATAGGTTTTAGGGAAAGTTATAGTTAGTTGGACATTTTTCAGGCCTTGAATGCGTGGATTGACACAAGAAGGATACTTGTGATACACAATTGCTAGGTTTAGTTGGGCTTGCTGATACAGTTAGTGAAAATTCAAATGTCCAGAGGCCATCGGTTTCTAATGTGGTCAATATACAAGCTCAAACTGTTCTCAGTGTGACCCACGCTGATACTGGGAAGGATTGCTGTAAGGTTCTAAGCATACTAGATGTTACTGATGGGGGAAATATAGATGGTCTCCCCCATACGCAACCTGATAAAGTTAAGGAGAATGGTCCCTTATGTCACTTTGGGGACAATGAAATAAGGAAAACCAGTACATTCCTATTTTGGAATGTGGCAGGACTAAAGGAGAGAATAAAAAATCCATCTTGGGAAATTGTAACTGACGGACATGGTATAATGGCCTTTCAAGAAACCTGGTCTATAGATCCAGTATACATTAACGGTTATAAAAGTTTCTTTACCCCGGCGGAGGGCGGTCAATATGGAAGAGCAAAGGGTGGTTTACTCACCCTGGTTTCTAATCAGCTTAAATGCGTTAAGATTCAGTTTAAGCTAAAATCTAGCTTTTATCAACTAATTACCCTAAGTAATAAGAAGGGGTTTAGTGTCGTTCTTATAAATTTTTATAACAATATTCCAAGGAAAGAAATCCCTAGCATCCTAATCATGCTGAGGGAGGATATACAACACAAAATAGACAAAATTGGCAGGGAATTCATGATTTTATGGGGAGGGGATTTTAACTGCAAACTTTGCCCTAGGCGTAAACAGGGCACTTGCGGTTTAACAATAGAACAGGAGACAAATTTAACTCATTTTGCCCATTCTTCGCTTGGGGACTTATTAAATGACATATTGTTTATGTACGACTTGGGATATGTCAATGAAGTTGCCCAAAAACCTACTATCTTTCTGCCCACATTTATTGGTAGAGGAGCACAGTCCACAATTGACTTTATCGTAGCTTCAAATAGCTGCCATTTTAAGATTATTAAGTCAAATATTTTGGATCTACCATTAAGTGATCATTTGCCCCAAATAATGGAGGTTGAAAACCCCTTTTTTGATGGGCATGAAGATGTACCCCTTACGTGTACTGTCCCTGATGTAGTCCTAGGTAGACAGAACGGGTACAACTTAAAGTGGGACAAGGTAGTTCCGGCAATGTTTTTAGGTAAGCTGCTGAATGCTTGCCCAAGCAGCTTTGCTATTTGTCTGGACGAAAAGTCTAATCACGAGATGATAATTGAGCATTTTAATATAATAGCTTCCACAGTAAAGGAAAACTTGTGGGTGGAGGCTAGGAAGAGGGCTAAGGGTAAGAAAGGCTGGTTCGATAATCTTTGTACCAGGTCTCTTACTGACCTAAAACGTGCAATCCATAGGATACCTCGAAATCCTATTGAAATAAGAGGTTGTAGGAAAAAATATATTGAAGCCCTAAAAAACAGGAAAAATACCATAAAAAAGGAGGCGCTGTTAGCTTTATGTGAAGCATCACAGCTCAAGGATGCATCTGCTTTCTGGAGGGCCGTAAATACCCCGTTCCTCTATGATAATTCCAAAGCGCGTATAGAGATCGCTATCACTGAAGAGGATTGGGTGGAGCATTTTTCACTTCTCTATAAGTCCCAAGATGTATGCCATAGTACAGACACCCCAGCGAGGGTTAACATGGGTGTTGGGGCTGAAAGACTGGTAATAACCTTGGAGGAAGTTATTGCGGGTTTGAAAGCAATGAAGGGTGGTAAGGCCGCAGGGCCTGATGGGATCCCAGTAGATCTGTATAAAGCAAATATAGGTATCTGGGGACCAATGCTGGTACAACTTTTTAATGCAGCTTTGGCAAGGGGTTTAAACCCGTCCTGGTTCACCTCGATCATTGTACCCATTTATAAGAAGGGAGATAGACAAAGTTGTGCTTGTTACAGACCTATCTCCCTTCTGGATTCATCCATAAAAATCCTTGGGAGAATAATTCTGACTAGATTACAAAGCTGGGTTGAGGAAAATGAGCTAATGAGTGATCTGCAATATGGATTTCAAAAGGGCATCGGCACAGTCGAACAATGTTTAAATTTAATGATCCTCCAATCGAAGTATACAAGGATAAAGAGCGAGCGTTTGTACCTCACGTTTGTGGACCTTTCTTCGGCGTTCGATTGTGTATCACATGCTAAGTTATTGGCAATTTTGAAAGAGATGGGTGTGGAAGATCCCATTGTCTGCTTTCTTAAAGACTTATACTCAGGGGCCACTGCCTCGGTCCGTTTCGGTACTGGGGGTCAGTGCACTAGAAGGTTTGAGGTGGGCCAGGGAGTGCATCAGGGCTGCGTCTTGGCCCCTTTCTTATTCTTGATTTACATTAATGGTCTGGAGCGTCGCTTATTGCAGGAGTGCAGGGATATGCCTAATGTTGGGAGGAGGTCTATCCCTGCACTCCTGTATGCGGATGACCCAGTCCTGATGGCTTGTACCCCTGTGGCACTACAAAACCTGATTAATTCATTTGAGATATTCATGTCTAGTTTAGACTTAAAGGTCAATTGTAGTAAAACCTTCTCTATGTACTGTGGTAATGGTTCTGGTAAGCAGATAAAAAGAATGTTTTTGAATAATGTTCCTCTGGAAATTACTCTTACCTTCCCCTATCTTGGAGTCTTGTTCCATGACACTGGGGCATGGACTAGTGCGGTAAAGGCCAGAACTCTTTTGTTCCCAAAAACTATAATGGCCTTGAAAAATGTTGTCAAAAAACTGGGTAAGAAACCGATAAAAGAAATTTTAACAATATATAATGCTACATGTATTTCGGTAGCTATGTATGGCTCGGGCCTCTGGGGGTATTCCAATATAGATTTAATTCAAAAAGCTGAGAATAGGTTCTTGAGGTACATCCTGACAGCTCCCCAAAGTGTCGCGACCTACATATGTCACACTGAACTTGGTTTATCTTACATATCTGATAGTATCAGAATTCAACCCATCCTTTTGTGGCATAGGGTATGGACAATAAGTGAGTGTGCTATGAACCGGGCTGTCTTACAGGACGTTTTAAATTTGGAAAATGTGGGTAGACTTGACTGGCTAAATTATGTCAAAAAATTCTTGGTTAAAATTGGCTGTCAACAATATTACGAAGACCCACTCTCAATGGATAGTATATCCAGAAACCTATTGTCCAAGACATGTATGGAATACCTCGAGGAAACAAGAAGGCAAGAGGAGGTGAAGAAAAAGACAGTTACTTTGCACCTTTCTGTGTTAACTTGCACTAAAGTACAGCCATACTTAACCTTGCCGTTGTCAATTTATGATCAATTTCTTTTGACCCGTTTTAGATTAAATATTGTGTTTAGACTCCTGACCTTCCCAGAAATGAATTTATGGTCGTCTAATTTGCCCTTGTGCCAGTGTGATGATTCTTTGTCCCAATCCGATATTCATATTTTATTTTTCTGTAAATTTTACATTTTACCTCGCAGGCAATTCATCATCCCATTCCTCAAAGAACTGAAATTAAATAAATGCCGTCCAGCTTTTCTAGAATTACAAAGAATGGACACTGTTCTAACTGTTACCGTAGTTTTAAGCTTTTTTAAAAATGTTTTTAAACTTCGGAAAACAATGGGCTTTGATGAAATATAATTGGCCTCGTTGTTCTTCTTTTTATATCTCTCCTGTGAAATTTGTAATTTGATGTTGTTGCTTTCATGGTTTTTGTTTTTTAAACCGAATAAAGTATTTCTTGATCTTGATCTTGATCACTCGTACAAAACCCGTGAAATTCTCCCGTTATAGTTAGTTCAGCTAACTATAAATCGTGCCCCCACAATGCACTGCTGATGACGTCACATATTACATCACTCATGACATGGTCAGTGACATCACTGATTACATCTCAAATGACATCACTGATGACATCACTGATGACATCATCCAGTGACTGTGTGTTTCTGTAAAGTTTAAACATGTTTAATATATATAGGGAAAGGCGTATTGAAGAATGAGTGGGTGTATAAGTGTCTGAATGGATGATTTAGTAGGTGCGTGACTGACTCTATAAGTGAGTGATCAAACTTATCTTACTGAATGCATGGGTTAGTGAGTAAACTGTGTGAATGTCTGCATCTGTCTGTCTGTTGGTGTGTAAGCAGCTGCATGGGTTTGCTAATAGCTACATGAGTGTCTATATGGGTTATTGATTGGTTGTCTGAGTATCTGTATGAGTGCCCGAGTGTTTGTGTGGGTGGGGTGTGTGTGACTCTGTACATAGATGTGTGAGTGGGTGATTAACTGGGTGCATGGTTTCAAAAGTGCATCTGTGATGGACTGTATGGGTGGGTGAGTGTGTGTATGGGTGTGTTAGTGAGTGAATATATATCTCAGTTGTATATGTGTGGATAACTACATATGTGAAAGGCAGGATATATGTGTGTTGGAGTATATACATGGCTATAAGTGAGAGTGAGTGATTGTGAGAGTGACTGTATGGATGAGTCTGTGCTTGTATCAGTGATTGTATAATAGTGTAATTATTTGCTAGTATTTGTATGAGTAAGTGAGCTGGTGTGTGTATAACTGTATAGGTGAGTAAATGGAAGTGTGATTAATTTTTTACATCACTGACTAGGTGTGTGAGTACCTCTATGGATGAGTGGCGGTGTGTGAGTGTCTATATAGGTGTATGAGTGCATATGATAGTACTGCACTGTGTGACCATAAGTATGAGTGACTGTATGGGTGAGTGAGTGGATGTGTGTGTGTAGACCTAAGAATCAGTGAGTGGGTATCTAGTTATTGGTCTTGGAGTGTCTATGGTTTTGAGAATGGCAGTCTGTAATTTAGAGTGGGTGTATCAAAAGTTATATTAGGGTGTGAGAAGATGCATGAAATTATCACATGGATGATGTCATCAGTGATGTCATCAGTGATGTAATTTGAGATGTCATCAGTGATGTCATCAGTGATCTCACTGACCATGTCATGAGTGATGTAATATGTGACGTCATCAGCAGTGCATTGCAGGGGTACAAGTTATAGTTAGCTGAACTAACTATAACGGGGGAATTTCACGGGTTTTGTACAAGTAAAATGTCCAACTAACTATAACTTTCCCTAAAACCTATGGTTTTTTCAGTGAATTTCTAAGGTTTTTTAAATGCTAATTCCTAACTATAACGTGTCTGAAACCTATGGTTTTTCAGTGAATTTCTAAGTTTTTTTTAATCCTAATTCCTAACTATAACGTGTCTCAAACCTATGGTTTTTTCAGTGAATTTCAAAGGTTTTTTAAATGCTAATTTTTAATTATAAAAGTAGTTATACCTATTTCTTTTGCACACAATTTGAAGATTTTTTAAACTGGTAATTTGTTAATATATTATTTATTAAAAATATTATATAATTTTCAGAAAATTATTTCCATGTTTTTTTTTTAAGTTAAAACTGAAAAATACTGTAATTATTTTTTATTTTAATATATTTATATTATATTATATTATTATTATGTTTTTTTTTTAAAGGCAGTTTTGGAGTTGCGCACCCTATGCGTACCTAATGCGATGGGTGTGCGTATTACAGCCGCCATATTGGAAAAGTTGTGAAGGATCCGTGTATGGTGTGCGACGGGTGCGTGTTTTCCAGTTACGTGATATACGTATAATATTATGTGTTGTGCGCGATAGGTATGCGACTGAGGTGCGACTCCTGCTCCCGCTAATTCGTGACACATGCGCATTATGGTATGCGATGCTTGCACGGTGGCAGGCCCCGCGTGACGTCATATGTGGGTGTGCGACTCCCGCAAATTTATGTTCTAAAATGATATATATGTGTCTTTAATATAAATATTAGGGCTAGAGATTATCTAAGGTATTCATAAAAATAATATATTTCTATTTGTAATAAAGTTATATTACTTTTAAATAGTCACGTTGGGTGCGTGCTTCATAAGCGCTGGGTGCGCAGATCCCATGTGACCTAAAAAAAAGATTTGATTGGTTCATAACATTTACCATTTTAACTATTGAAGGACCCCTCCCATTTCAATAATTCTTCTTTGAGCATCTTTGGAGAGTAATCTCTGTGCTTTGAAGAACCCTTTTTTCACCATTTTTTTGGTGTTTTTAAAAAAAAAGAAGATCATGGCTTCAGGACAGCAGCAAGAGGAGGAAGAACATTCTTCAGAAGAAGAATTTTTTCCAGAGCCTGAACGTCCTAAAAGGCCAGAATCAGTGGTGTGGAAATTCTTTACCTTTCCACCAGGGCAGGAGAAGGTGAATGCCACTAAGGTCACCTGCCGGATTTGTGAGAGAGTATTATCTAGAGGCAGTAGTGAAAAGAAGTATTCTTGAGGTACTGCTTCAATGTATAAACATCTGAAGACCATTCATCCGGTGAATCTGGCTCGGGAGGAGTGTAGACAAGCAGAAAGGAACCCTCCAGCTGCTGTTCCAAGTACTTCTGGGACATCAACTTCTACATCTGCACCAGACATACGCCCTGAGTTTGCTTTCCTAGAGCAGCACTGCGTGAAGTGCAAAAAACTCATTTGTTTTGGGGAGCAGTCTGTAGAAGCAGTTTGTGCTGTGCAACGGAACCATCGTTGCTAGTTTTTTGTTCGCTTTGTTTTTTTGGAATGCAAAATAATTCCTGAAGTTTCCTGTTTTTTTCATTCTTTTTTTTTTTTAAAACACCCCAAACAATATAAAAGAAAAACAGAAGAAAAAAAAAGTTCTTATCAGAACTAACTTCTCTGGTTAAAGAAAGAACTATATTTGTATGATACTGTGTGAAAGTTTGGTTGAATATATGTGTAGAGTATGAATGACTGAAAGAATGTATTAGTAGTGTATGGCAAATTTATAAGTGAAGATTTATGAGGAAGTACTGCAGCGTTACAGTGCAAGCTCTTTAGATGCACCGCGCTGCTGCACTTCCGAAGCACAGGGATGTGACATATTTGCATAAATATGTTTCAGCTCTGTGCTTCTTCCTGCACTGGCACACAAACAGCTGCCAACTGCTACTACAGGCATACATAGTACTGGATACTTACACTGCTGGTAGTTGACTGCAGGGAGGCTTTTTAAGTGCTTCTGTGTTGCCACAGAGATTAGATAAGAACATCCTTCTGACAGTATGATTGTAGGAGTAGACAGAGAATCTAATTGGGGCACTGCATGAATACTACCTGGGTTATAGCAAGGGTGAATCAGTACTCCGCTAGGGGTTAGAGGCCTGCATAGATTGTGCACATTTGATTGTAGCACTGCATCGATTAATACCTGAGTCATTCTACAAGTGCATGTATAGTGGCTGGATACTTACACTGCTGCTAGTTGACTGCAGGGAGACTTTATAAGTGCCTCTTTGTTGGCATAGAGATTACATGAGGACATCCTTCTGACAGTATGATTGCAGGACTGGACAGAGACTGACTATCTAATTGGGGCACTGCATGAATACTACCTGGCTTATAGCAAGGGGTACAGTACACTGCTGGGGGTTAGGGGCCTCCATACATTGCGCACATTTCACTGTAGCACTATGTGTCTTAATGCCTGAGGCATTCTACAGGTGTATGGCTACTGAGTAGATAATGAGCGTGCTGGTAGTTGACAGGAAGGTGAGTTTTTAAGTGCTTCTGTGTTGACACAGAGTTTAGATAAAGACATGATTCTGTGAGCATTATTGCAGGAGTGGATAGAGAATGACAGTCTGATCGGTGTGCTCCATGAATACTACTTGGCTTATTGGAAGGGTGAATCAGTAGTCAGCTGGGAGTTACAGGCCTGCATAGATTGCACACATTTAACTGTAGCAGTAAGTGTCTTAATGCCTGAGGCATTCTACAGGTGTATGCAGTGACTAGATAGTCAGAGTGCTCGTAGTTGACAGGAAGGTAAGTTTTTAAGTGCTTGTGTGTTGGCACAGAGATTAGAAAAGGACATGATTCTGTCAGGATGATTGCAGGAGTGGACAGAGTCTGATAGGCTGATTGGGACACTGCATGAATACTACCAGGCTCATAGCAAGGGTGAATCAGTAATCTGCTGGGGATTAGAGGCCTGCATAGATTGTGCACATTTGATTGTAGCACTGCGTGTCTTAATACCCGAGTCATTCTACAAGTGCATGCATAGTGGCTGGATATTTACACTGCTGGTAGTTGACTGCAGGGAGACTTTTTATGTGCTTCTGTGTTGACACAGAGATTAGATAAGGACATCCTTCTGACAGTATGATTGCAGGGGTGGACAGAGACTGACAATCTAATTGGGGCACTGCATGAATACTACCTGGCTTATAGCAAGGGTGAATCAGTACTCTGCTGGTGGTTACAGACCTGCATAGATTGTGCATATTTGACTGGACCACTTTGTATCTTAATAACAGAGTCATTTTGCGTATTTAGAATTAGGATCTGTAAAAGAGAAGAAAAAATAAAGTTATAATATATAATCTTATAATTTTTACAACACAACATAATTTTACCATTATATAAATCATTTAGTTTGCCTTTTTTGCTGTTCTCAGAATATAGTGAATTTTACTATTAATAGTGATTTCAATGTTAGTATTAGTAGTGTGTGGTGAATTTATAAGTGAAGATTTATGAGGAATTACTGCAGCGTTACAGTGCAAGCTCTTTAGCTGCACCGCGCTGCTGCACTTCCGAAGCACAGGGATGTGACATATTTACATAAATATGTTGCAACTCTGTGCTTCTTCCTGCACTGGCGCACAAACAGCTGTCAAGTGCTACTACAGGCCTGCATAGTGTCTGGAAACTTACACTGCTGGTAGTTGGATGCAGGGAGACTTTTTAAGTGCTTCTGTGTTGGCACAGAAATTAGATAAGAACATCCTTCTGACAGTATGATTGCAGGAGTGGACAGAGACTGTCAATCTAATTGGGGCACTTCATGAATACTACTTGGGTTATAGCAAGGGTGAATCAGTACTGCGCTAGGGGTTAGAGGCCTGCATAGATTGTGCACATCTTATTGTAGCACTGCGTGTATTAATACCTGAGTCATTCTACAAGTGCATGTATAGTGGCTGAATACTTACACTGCTGGTAGTTGACTGCAGGGAGACTTTATAAGTGCTTCTGTGTTGGCACAGATATTAGATAAGGACATCCTTCTGACAGTATGATTGCAGGAGTAGACAGAGACTGACAATCTAATTGGGGCACTGCATGAATACTACCTGGCTTATAGCAAGGGTGAATCAGTACTCTGCTGGTGGTTAGAGGCCTGCATAGATTGTGTGTACATTTGATTGTAGCACTGCGTGTCTTAATACCGGAGTCATTCTACAAATGCATGCATAGTGGCTAGATACTTAAACTGCTGGTAGTTGACTGCAGTGACAGTTTATAAATGCTTCTGTGTTGGCACAGAGATTAGATAAGGACATCCTTCTGACAGTATGACTGCAGGAGTGGACAGAGACTGACAATCTAATTGGGGCACGGCATGAATATTACCTGGCTTATAGCAAGGGTGAATCAGTACTCTGCTGGTGGTTGGAGGCCTGCATAGATTGTGCACATTTGACTGGACCACTTTGTATCTTAATAACAGAGTCATTTTGCGTATTTAGAATTAGGATCTGTAAAAGAGAAGAAAAAATAAAGTTATAATAGATAATCTTATAATTTTTACAACACAACATAATTTTACCATTATATAAATCATTTAGTTTGCCTTTTTTGCTGTTCTCAGAATATATTGAATTTCACTATTAATAGTGATTTCAATGTTACTCATCACATAACAGCCGGCAAAAAAAACAACAATCAATAAGATTGTTTAAAAAAAAAATCTATGTCAAAAATATTTTAAACATAGTCAACTATCTCTCCACATTGCATATAAATAACATCCTGAATAACATAGTATATAATGCAACTCTCGTATATATAAAATGCTTCTTTCTGACAGAATTTTCTCAATATATTATCAAAGAAGATAAACAATACCTCAATCAACAATTGTTTATAATTTCCATATACTCTAAATTATGTCATTTAAAATATTTGCTGATAGAATACCTCTAAAAAACTGCTTAATTTTAAATAATATCTTTCCTGTAGGCCAAATGATGTTACTAAAATCCTTCATACTGAAATTGGCAAAAGTATTGGTATTAATACATATTAACATATTCCCAATAGGCCGAATTATGTTGTTAGAACTTTGGCTTTAAAAATATTACGTATGAATTTGGTAATTCCTTAGGCAAACGATATTTAAAAAACAAATTAGCATCATTACAATATGTCCATTCTTTATTGCATTTTAAATGGACTGTGTAATGTCCAGATGTTGTTGACAGTCCATCGTGGAAAAAAATTGCTACTGCTACAAAAAGTTCTTCCTGATATTGATAGTTGACTTGCTACACAAATTTTAATTAAAGTTTCCAATTTTCTTCCTTCAGCTGTACAACATTGTATCATTAAAATTATATATCCTCCAAATCTTTCTATAAATAATGTTGATAACATTTCTGATTTGCATTGGCTACACTTCATGTTTTGATTTGCTGCTTTAACTAATTTGTTGAAAGATACTGCTTTACCGTCCGGAATTGTTAAATATATGCATCTCTCAGTGTGTATGTTAGTGGTAGAAGTAAATATACAATTTTCACATTGATGTTCCCATTTATAACGAAGTCCAAATAGATTTTCAATTTCTATTTCTTCATCTTCCAATACTGCAAGCATATACATTAGAAATTCAGTTTCTTCATTCAATATTTTGAGATAATTTGCATAAACTGTGCATTCAATGCTATCTTTACATGCATTGAAAGAATCTTCATAGCACTCAAAATCTCCAAGTAATTCCAGTTCCGTACGCCAAGTTTTGAAGAGTTGTAAAAGTGCCAAATTGTAAAATTCTCTTTTTATCAGGAGTATCACATGTTAGTTTCCTATGATTAATCAAATTTCCTTTAGTATGTTTCACCAAACATTCTTCTGAACCAATCACTGCATATTTTCCTTCATCTATATTCTCTGTAGTATTTCTCTTAAAACTGTAATATTGCAGTACTTCATAGAGACATATGTTCTCAAGATGAGGACATCTATTTGGATAGTATGTATCCAACATGTTTGTTTTGACTATATCTGTGTTTTCCGGTTCATTTAGTGCTAAATATTCAATTTCCTGTATAGGTTTAAGTACTCGATTTCGCGTTGCAGCAAGACCTAGACTAACCCAAATAATTCCTCTTGACTTTGAATATAAAATTGCAGACGAAAACCGATCCGAACATTCGTATGATCCAATTTCTCGATGTAACAGTATCTTCAAACTAAAGATGTATAATTTCTTACTGAGAGTTTTCTCGTGGGAAATTTCTTCCCACATTTCTTTCAACTCTGTCTTTTCTGATTTTGTTATGTATGATGTTGCATACCGAGCCACAGCAATGGAATTATCCGCAACATACTGGATATCCATCTTAGCATTCCACATTGACAGAATAACTGTGTTATAATCATTTGTATACTTCAATTCTTCACTTCTTCTCAAATTGTACATATTTTTGGGAGATTTTCTAATGATGGTATGTCTCACCGCTGACATGAAACTGTTCACTCTTCCTTTGGATAGTACTGGACGTGGAAATCCAAAACGACATTTGGTATAAATCTTTTCCTTCGACTTGTATTTCCGTTGACAGCATTTCCCACATCAATGACTTTGGAATCGTAACACTTGTTGCCTTAAGGTGTTTTCTTCTGTTCTTTTAGGTATACCACATGTAACATAATCTTCAATAAAAGATCAAACAGTGTCATCCGAATCAGTTCCAAACTTGGGTGCATCCTTGATCCATAGAAGCATATGAATATGAGGAGCACCCCTAGCTTGATACTCCTTTCTCCCCAAAAAATCAATAACTTCTCCAAGAGGAGGATTCTTTTTATTGCAGATAAAATACATCATAGCTTCAAACCTTTGATTGAATTATCTGCATACATTAACAAGGTCCAAAAAACATAGTTCTCCAAGAGTTTTGAATTCAATGTTTTGAATGTTTGAATTTGCTTCTCGAAGAAATTGAAGTAAATCATCCCATGCGTATTCAGCACAGCTTAGGGTAAGAAACCACGTTGGAGTTCCTAAATTCCTTAACATGCATTTAGGTTCTCCATGCCGACGATACAAATACTCGTTAGTACCACGCTGACATGCCATCAAATGAATCAGTTGAGATTCCAAATTATCATCTCTCTGATGTACTTTTTCCATAAATGCCTTTGCAGAAACATTTCGAATATGTACTCCTGTTTTTAATATATGGTTGACTGCATATGAAAGTCCAGACAAGTCACTCTCAAACAAAAGATGAAATATATATGGGATACATTGTCGAAATCTAGGATCTTCTGCATACAATCTTGTTGTTCGATATTCTGATGCAGGAATCTGTATTGATCGTTCATCATATTGTCGACCTTTTCCAGTTGGGAACAGCTGGGGAAAACAACAAGCTTCCAAAGTCTTTTCCCAAACACTTAAGGGATTCCCCTTTGCTTTCTTCATTTGGAATAATTCAATAGTATTCCCCAACACTTCTTTAGAATGTAAAGGATGTACACTATAATGTTCATAAATTTCTTCAGTTTTCGACATGTTCACTTTTTCAATCTGACCACTTTACATTTCGCTATCATCTCCTAAAAGTATTTCTTCTTCTTCAACATACACATTCTTGTACAAATGATTGCTTTTTTATAAGATACAATGTTGCCTTTTGCACTTTCCTGACATCCACTAATTCCTGCCAGATTTTCTTACTCTAGGAACACCATTCACTAGAATAATTAATGGTTCACAATCTTCTTTATCTACACCAATAGTTTCAATATTTTCCTTTAAATCTAGAGGTAAATATACAACTCTTCCTTTTAATCCTCTCTGTAAATCTGTGGGATGCAATTTACCTGTTTTAGGCTCCATACGAACAATAGCCTGAAACGGGTGCACAGATTGAATCAGAATACACTCATACGTGTTTAAATCCATCAGTTCTTGAGGAATATCTACCAACTCCAGATCATTATGCACAGCTCTTCCTGGCATTTTATTATCCTCTAATTTGTTATAACAATATTTACAAATATGTTGATTAGTACCCTAATCAAAGCAATCCTCTACCAACAAATAAGTTGCAAATTCCTTCCACTTATCATTATTTTCTTTTTCACTTTTTAAATACAGATCAACAGTCCTAGTTTGAGTCTTAAAGTGAGTTTGTTGACAACAAATACATGTATAATTTGGCCTTTCACACGAAATTACCTTAAACTTTGAAATTTCTTCTTCAAATTTCTCTGTAGTAATCTTCTCCACGTTTTCTTCAAAGCCTACTTCTATCAATGTCTCGCATTGTCTACTCTCTTCTTCAGGATCGAAGTAACAAAACTCTATTTCATCACAAACTGTTTTTTACATCTGATACTGACCCATGCACAAGTGCACAGTCTAATTCATTTAAAAATACTGCTGGACTTTTTGCGTAATACAATCTTCTGACTAACTTCCGCATTTGAGAATGATGCACTGCTAACATTCTAAAATTATGAAAAACACTTTGACATACTTTTCTAGAAAGACATGCCAGAGAATGACCTTGCAAACCAGTATTTTAAGACTTTTTTTACTATAAACTCGTAAGAAATTCCGAAAAATATCAATAGATTCCTGACGTATACTGCATATGCTTCTACAATCCCAAGTATACACGGGGGCTTTAGTACGTCTCCCTAGAACTTCATCAGCTACCAGTTCCTCTACATTTCTAGGAACCATTTTTTCTTTTTCAATTGGACAACCGTTTTTAACCTCATAAGCACAACCACTGGTATCAACTGCATGCAACAATCTATTGGTTTGAAAATAACTCTTCATTAAAAAAAGGCTCTGAACTTGAACTGTGTTTCCATTCACCCAAAAAAACATCACAAAAGTTACTTCTGTTAATTAATCTCTTCCTTTTACTTTTGGCCTTCATAAAAGATATTGGCTTGTCTAATGATCGAATTCTATTTAAAACTAAAATGAATAATATCTTTTTCAGTTCAAAAGCCTTTTCAACAATAGTTTTAATCTGTTTTTTCTTTTTATAAAATGCTGATCTTTTTTTATATTTCCTCACATCTTTCAACAAATTAAAGATAACTCAATTATCTGCTTCGGTGCTCATGACGAGCCCAGCTCGTCATGAGGCACAGTGGAGCTGTGCTCATGATGAGCTGGGCTCGTCATAATGGTCGCGGCCCACCCACGGGCGATTGATTCCCCGTCTGTGCGGGAGAATCAATCAGTGGGCGGGGTCATGATGAGCTCAGCTTATCATGAGCAGAGCTCCACTGTGCCTCATGACGAGCTGGGCTCGTCACGAGCACAGCGCCGCCGCCACCACCACCCCTGCGCTGCGGGGGAATTACCCCCGCAGGGAAGGGGTTAAAAAACATTATTTTTCTTATTTGAGTAAATTGATTCTTTCTTCTTTTACCATATATTTTTTCTTGAAAACTTAATTTCCCATTAATTTCTCCGTTTTTCTTGCTATTGTTTTTTCTTCTTGATGCATTGTTTCTACTTTCCACATTGTGCACACTGTTTCTAGGCTGTGAAAGTCTTTTAATTAATTATTTTGGTCTCTACCGCAAGATTTCTTTTTTTTTTCCCACACGTTGTTCCTCATCTAAATGTTGCTGCTGTTTTTTCTTCAAATAACACTCCTTTTTTTGTTGTTTCCTTCTTTCAGTTTTTTTAGTCATGGTGACTTTTGTTGTAATGATGATGAACACTATCTGTTTGAAAAAAAATATATAATATTATTAAAATAAATCTATAAAATAATGTATTGTATTATTAAAAAAATATCTTCTACATAAAAAATATTTATATGTTTTGTTTAGAAATCACAACCCATTTTCTGCAATACAGAGGTAATAGTTTAAAAAATGAAGGACAAAATAAGTAGTGTTTATTTGTTTAGAGGACTGCATGAATACTGGATAGGTGTTTGTAATATTGATGTATTACTACCAGGGTCATTGCAGAAGTACATAAATACTGACTGAATGGTTAGAGTACTGCAACAAAAGAGAATGCTGAATTTATAAATCCCTAGATTTTGGTACAGTGATTACATAAAGACATAGTTCTGTTAAGATGATTGCAGGAGTGGGCAGAGAATGACAGGCTGATTGGGGCACTACATGAATACTACCTATCTTATTGCAAGGGTGATTTAGTAGTCTGCTAGTGGTTAGAGGCCTACATAGATTGTGTACATTTCACTGTAGCACTGCTTATCTTAATGCCCGAGTCACTATACAAGTCCATGGATACTGACTGTATATTTACACTGCTAGTAATTGACTGCAGGGAGAGTTTATAAGTGCTTGTGTGTTGGCACAGAGAATCGATAAGGACATGCTTCTGTCAGGATGACTCCAGGAGTGGACAGAGAGTGACAGTCTGATTGGGCACTGCATGAATACTACCTGGCTTATTGCAAGGGTGAATCAGTACTCTGCTAGGGCCCCAATGCCCCCACGTATTTTCCCATAAAAAAACATGGCTTTTACCATTAATTTCTGTTCGCCCCGGGGACACAATCCCCCGGGGCCCACATAACACGTTGGGGACCATGGGGGGAGCCCCAATACCCCCACAGTCCTGCCGGCTCCAAGCGACCTTCGGGAGCCGGCATAGCTTTTCACGCTAGGAGTCGCGTACCCCTCGCGTGCACCATAGGGGCCACACTGAGCGCCGCGCTAGGCACGCGACTCCATATTTTCCCGTAAAAAAACCCATGTCTCTTACCATTCATTTCTATTCGCCCCGGGGACCCCTTCCCCCGGGGCCCATATAACACATTGGGCACCGTGGGGGGAGCCCCAATGCCCCCACGTTCCCGCCGGCTCCCCGCATCCTACGGGAGCCGGCATTGCTTTTCCACATGGGGAGCTGCTAACATGCAGCTCCCCATGTGGAAAAGCAATCTGCTTTGCTTCATTGAAGTGAGAGCAGGTTTCCCTGCTCTCGCTTCAATGAAGCGTCCTACGGGAGCCGGCATTACTTTTCCACATGGGGAGCTGCTAACATGCAGCTCCCCATGTGGAAAAGCAATCTGCCGCGAGGCTCCTGACCTGTCATTGCAAACAACAGTGTCCCGGGGGTTGGCACCCCGGGACACTGCAGGAGCCGGCCCTGGGGATTGGCGGTCCCCAGGGCCACCACAGGCTCCAGGAGGGGGGCCACGTGGCCCCCCTCTAAAATCTGTAGAAAGCTCCGGGGAGGTGGTGGTCTCTGGGGCTCGGGGGTCCTTAAAGGACCCCCAAATTTACATCTTTGTGCCCCCCCACATATTTTTTTTTAAACAAAAAAGAAGACCCGGGGGAGGCAGTTCCCGGGGCTGCGGGGGTCCCCCTGGGCCCTCGCAAACACTATTTTGAAATGCCCCCGGGACATGCCCACCCGGGGGCTAATTAATAACGAAGCGCGGGAGTCCACGCTTCATTTTTTTTTCATTTTCGCGGCTGGATCCACGCACCCTGCGCGTATTCAGCCGATTTAAAAAAAAAAATCTTTTTTTTGCCCTGGGTGTCCTTGTGGGACCCCCTAAGCACACCTAGGGGGTCAGGGTGTTTCTACCCTGCCCCCTTTTCCTGATTTCCACATTTGTTTTTCAGTTTTCTTCTGTCTCTGTTCTACCAAGGCACAAAATGGCTGCCAACACTTCCTGGTTTAGAGTGTTGACAGCCAATTAACATGAAGCTCGTGATCAGGAGGGTGCGCTTAGGGTGCACGCAGGGTGCGCGGATCCTCCACGGCCATAGATATCACTATATTTATTTCTTAATTTCTCAAAAACTACTGAACGGATTTACACCATTTTTAAGAAGGTCGCTTTCTGAGCCAAGCAGTACCTTTTTGCCAAATTTGGTGTAATTCTGTTCAGCAGTTTTTGCTATAACAGTGTCTAAAGTTTCCTATGGGAAAATCATTTTTTCACCACTATTTTTTGAATTTCTCAGGAACTACTGAACGGATTTACACCATTTTTAAAAAAGGGCACTTTCTGAACGAAGGGCTACCTTTTTGCCAAATTTGGTGTAATTCCATTCAGCAGTTCGGACCGTAGCCGTGTCTAAAATTTCCTATGGGAAATAACATTGGGAAAACGTATTTTGGGACCCCCCTTTTTTCTCAGCCCTCGCTTGACGAATCACCCCCAAACTTTCAGGATAGGACCTGACCGGAACGTGCCATTAGTTTTGAAAATTTTGCGAAGATTTGTTAAACGGCGCCAAAGTTAATGGCAATAGAATGTTATGATTTTCCTATGGATAATAGGTCCTAACTATCTACCTACTGGCAACCGCCAGTAGGTTATATATATATATATATATACCCACAGTGGTTTTATTTTTTGGAACACTCACATTTCCGAAGGAGCAGCTCACTGAAGCAAAACGAATGAAACTACAAACACCAACAGGCTCTGGGAGAGCCAACGCCCACTGGGGCAGGTGTTCGAGATTTAATCAACCAATGCTCCACGAAATGTTCACAAAAGCCTCTGAAGAAATGCTCGAGAAGCATGAAACGCGTCAGGCTCACCAACATTTTTGGACTTTGTTTCCCGTCACTGAGCTGGTTAACTGCACAATAAACGGAGATTTCACCTACCTGCAAGTTGGCTCTTCTAAATGGGGTAACTTTGATGTTGGATATATATATATATATATATATATTTTTTTGTTTTTTTTGTTCCTGTTTTCAAAGTAAAGCGCGCTCTCAGTTCAGGGTATATCAACGATCTTTATTCTGACGTTACGCGTTTCGAGAGTAAACTCTCTTGATCACACGTCGAGCGCCAGTAACCCAGTGCATTACATACAGATTTACAGCTCAACATAGAAAACGGACTCACAATGAGATAGTACCTCTGTGTGCGTATAGCCGCCATATTGGAACATGTCATATTCATAGCATACAACTGTTCTATGCCGACATATATCTGTAATACAGTTTTCACTCAATTAGTGCATACATAAGTAATGCCAAGTGGCACGTCGGGTCTGCTAATTCTGTACCTATTCCCAGTATTGCCTCTGTGTGCGCATAGCCGCCATATTGGAACATGTCATATTCATAGCATACAACTGTTCTATGCCCTAAATACCGGCAGATATCTGTAATGCCGTTTAAATCAATTGGTGCATACATGAGTAATGCCAAGTGGCACGTTGGGTCTGCTAGTTCTGTGCCTATTCCCAGTTACAACAGTGTAAATATGCTAAACATACTAAATTTCTTGGGTACACATATTTGGTACTTGATTCCCATGGTATGCAGACCTCGTAAATTATAAAGCGCTGCCTCCTAATTCGCGCAGTGAAAGGAAGTATCTATCTGAGTGATATAGAGTTCCCATTTCCTTATTTCAGATGTAGCTAGTACAGACAATTATCACGGGTATTCGTGTATACATCAACACCAAGTGGCGTGCAAACCTTATAGGTGTGTGTGGCTACCTGTTGGGGCGCGCACTGAGGGCTTCTATCGGTAAAATCTGTTGCCAGTCTGAACGTCCTGTTGGACAAATGAGTGCTGCTTGCGCTCTAGTGGCTAATTAATCAAAGAGGCATGATATTGATAAGTGAGTAGTAGTCGAGCTATAACAGTGAAAACTATAGTGACAAAGTAATTGTGAAAGTTCTTATCTAGTTTTTTCATCGGTGCTCTCCTAAGGGTATTGAAGAAAAGGGTAGGTGGCCCGTGACTGTGCTTGTGTTGCTGTGATGGGCCCCTTCCTTTCTTCCTGCATAGAAAGAGAAAGTTCAAATTAAAATTAGTTAGAGCACACAGTGTTCTAAAACCATAAAATCACAACATTGCATATACATTAGTAGGTACATTCACATAAGCATCATGAGTTTTAGCACATAAGGTCAAAAACCATTCCAGGCCCACCTCCTCACACTTATTTTTCTATCAGGTGAGTCGCCATCTCCTCATCCTGATTGTGTCCCTTAGGCTGCTTAGTTTCGAGGTCTAGGATCCATTTCGATTCCTTCCTTCTAAGGGCCAGCTCCCTGTTTCCCCCTCTCTGTTTGGCAGGTATCTGTTCTATAACAAAATATCTTAGCAAACTGCTGTTGGATAGGTGGAATTCCGCAAAATGGCGTGCCACAGGGTATTGGGGGTCATTGTTAGTAATGGCTCTAAGGTGTTCTAGGACCCTCTTCTTTGCCGTCAACGTAGTGCTCCCGACATATCTTTTGTTACAGGGACACTCAAGTATGTAAATGGCATATGTTGTAGTGCATGTAAGGAACTGCATTATTTTAAATTTGGTATTTTTGTGTGGTATACTGAATTCCTGCACCATTCCGCTGTTCCTACAGGCCTTGCAGTGGCCGCATGGATAGAACCCCTTAAGGTTATGCTGGCTCCTACTTGTCTGTTCTGTTATGTCTCCCTTCATAAGTATATCTCTGAGGCTTCTACTCTTGCGGTACGTGATTCTGGGTCGGTCACAGATCTGGCTACCTATGACGGGGTCACTTTGTAAGATGTTCCAGTTCTCGTTGAGGATCTTGTATACTTTCTGGGAGTCCTCATTGCACGTGAGAATGACTCTGCTTCCTGAGTCTTCATCCTGATTCCCTCTAGGTCTTACTTCCATGGTTCTCTCTTGTTATGTTTTCCATTTTGCTCACTGCTCTATTTAAGACCCACTCTGGATAGCCCCTTTCCCTGAATCTTTGTAACATGAATCTTTCTTCCTCCTGGTAGCAAGTAGTGTCACTACAGTTCCTTCTTGCTCTCAACAACTCGCCATATGGAATACTCCATTTGAGAGTGTCTGGGTGGCTGCTGAGAGCATGAAGGAGGCTGTTGCCCGCAGTCTCTTTTCTAAAGAGTTTAGTTTGCAGAGTGTTGGCGGTAGCCTTTACTTTCACATCGAGAAATTCTATCTCCTCTTTGCTTATCTTATGGGTTAACATAATGTTGTAGGTGTTTTTGTTAAGTAGGTTCACGAAGTCTACTGCCTCTTGTTCGGTGCCCTGCCATATTACAAAGAGGTCATCGATGTACCTAAGCCATGTGATAACCTTCTTGAAATGGGCGTCATACAAGACATCATTGTGTATTTCCTCCTCCCAGAGCCCCAGGAAGAGATTTGCGAAGCTTGGCGCGAAGCTCGTACCCATCGATGTACCTGTTGTTTGCTTGTACAGGTCTCCATTAAACATGAATATGTTATTTTGGAGACATATATCCATCATTTCTGTGAGCATTTTGGTATGTTCCAGATACTTGATATCTCTTTTCTCAAGGTAGTGGTTACAGGCTTTTACCCCTTGTTTATGTTCTATAATAGTGAACAGTGAGCAAACATCCATAGTGAGAAATTGGTAACCCTCCTCCCAGTTCAAGCTATCAACTTTACACAAGAAGTCTTTGGTATCACGTACATGGGATGGAAGTTCTGAAACATATTCCTGCAAGAAAAAATCCACATATCTAGATATATTTTCAAAGGTACTTCCAATCGATGAAACAATAGGTCTACCTGGAGGGGCCAGGGGGTTTTTATGCACCTTGGGGAGGAAATATATTATGGGAAGCCTTGGGTAGTCTTTTTTCAGAAAGAGATATTCATACCAGGATATTATCCCTTGTTCTTGCCATGCTGACAGACAACTCCAAGTTTTTGTTATGCTTTCATTATATGTCTCGGTATTGCTTTTACAGTAAAAAGCTTCATTGTTAAGCTGTCTTAGTGCCTCTTTAATGTAAAGTTCCTTGTCCTGTATCACAATGTTCCCCCTTCGTCTGCTGGGCGGATTATGATATTTGTGTCATCCGCGAGGGATGCGATTATGTTTTTCTGTTTCACAGTTAGGTTAGATCTTTTAAATCTACTTCTGGCCTGTTGATGCTTGTGTTCTAACAGAGAATTCGTCACCACGTCCTGGAAAGTGTCCAGATTATCATGTGGTAGAAAAGGGTAAAATACAGATTTAGGCCTGAACTTTGTATTCGCTGCTTTGTCTGTGGTGATGTCCCAACATTCAGGAGATTCTGAAGTATCCTCATTCTCAGGGATTCCAGTATTCATAGCTAGATCCTGCATGGTTCTAAGTATGCTGGCATCCCCCACAGTGAGAGTGGGTTGGGGGTGGATTTCATTCATTTGGGTATCATTCCTCGTATTGCTATTCTTCAGGATATGCCACTTTTTAAGCTTAAGTTTCCTGATATATTTGAACATATCAATACGTGTTTCTGAATAGTTAAAGGTTCCCGTGGGACAGAATGATAATCCGAGACAGAGTATTCTCTTTTCAAGGAGTGAGAGCTGTCGGCTAGAAAGATTAACGATAGTTTTATTTACCATTTCAGTGTCATCCATTATGGTTGATTCCGATAGCCCCATCGTCTGGTTCCCATTGGCTCTGTTTCTCGTTCTTTTCTTATTTCTTTGTTTGCGTCTTTGTCTCCTCTGTTTGCTCCGCCCCTCCCTCTTCCTCTGCCTCTTCCTCTGCTCCCTCTTCCTCTCTGCGGTGGTGCTGGTGGGGGGGATACCCGTCCCGATTGCCGCCCCCTCTTCAGCACCCGGAACTCGTCCAAAAAAGTTGCACGTTTAGTGATGATTTCCATTTCCGAAGATGTGCTTGTGGATTTTAAAGATATAGCTGTGTCCGAGTCGTCTGCAATGATGGATGTTGTTGTAGTGGTTTGCACGTTCTCATTGTGGCTTGTTGATGGTTCAAATGGTTGGGTACAGTACATATGATCGTACGTTTTGCTGTACGTCAATATGCGGCCAGTCTCATAATCAGTGCAGTCACGGTGCAGCTTTCTCTGTTTCATCATTTTAATATCTTCTTCATGTTGTGTGAGTCTTAACTTGAGGTCTTCTTTAAACTTTTTTATTGTGGTTTGGTCACTGTGCGCTTTAAATTCTTCATCCATTTCTTTTAGTTCTTTCATTATGGTCTCCCTATCCTCCCAGGCATATTTGACTAATATGCACAGCATGGTTCTGGAACTGTTGGCTGAATTTTCTGACCATTCTTCTAACATGCGTGGATTAGGGGATTCATAGGACGGGGTGGTATATATCCTCAATCCGCGCGGGACCATATTTTTGTCTACATAGTCTTGGAGGGAGATAGCCTCCCACCATTTTGAAGTTTCAGATTTTTTAAGTTTTTCATATTTCCTAAGCTTCTCAATTAATGTTGTATCCATGTCTTGTTTGGCCATAGTTGTTTGCCCTTTTCCCGGGGCCCGTGCCAGTAGGGTTTGTGCTTCCATCCTGCGTTGTGCTTCCTCTTCCATGATGTATTAAATGTACCTACGTATAGACCAATGTTCTGTTCATTAATTTTCACAAAGTTCAGAGCAATTTCTGAGTGTGTAATGAAATGATGCACCAGATTGTCACTCGTGCTCGTGTTATCTAGCTGTTGATTAACCCTAAAACCCCTCCAGATTGGAGGTTCCAGATACCGCCTCCTCTTTCGTGGTGGTGAAAAGTTTCTGTATTGCACTGAGGGACTCGCTCCGATCTTTGGAGGGAAAAATAACCTACTTCTTCCCCGCATAGGTGCTGCTCAGGGTCTTCGTCCCGTCAATGATCCCACATACAGTTTCTGCCCCCAGCCCTCCAGAGGCGCCCCTCCCCGAAAAACCGCACCCCGGTGGGTTGGCGCGTGTGTCCACATCAGCCCCAGAATACTTCCTCGGGTCCGGGCTTACCTCTAGTGTGCTGTCCTGGGCTCGTCTTTCGCCACACGTTCAATGCGTTCCTTCCTCCACGTGGTTTTAATGCAGCGGCGGCCGGCAGGTATCCCTCCGTGAATTTTCAAAACCTGTTCAGCTGCTCCTGGGATATACGCCCGTAGTCTGGTGGCGCACGGGGCTGGTAGAGCCACAGCCGGCATACATTTTTGTTCCTGTTTTCAAAGTAAAGCGCGCTCTCAGTTCAGGGTATATCAACGATCTTTATTCCGACGTTACGCGTTTCGAGAGTAAACTCTCTTGATCACACGTCGAGCGCCAGTAACCCAGTGCATTACATACAGATTTACAGCTCAACATAGAAAACGGACTCACAATGAGATAGTACCTCTGTGTGCGTATAGCCGCCATATTGGAACATGTCATATTCATAGCATACAACTGTTCTATGCCGACATATATCTGTAGTACAGTTTTCAATCAATTAGTGCATACATAGGTAATGCCAAGTGGCACGTCGGGTCTGCTAATTCTGTACCTATTCCCAGTATTGCCTCTGTGTGCGCATAGCCGCCATATTGGAACATGTCATATTCATAGCATACAACTGTTCTATGCCCTAAATACCGGCAGATATCTGTAATGCCGTTTAAATCAATTGGTGCATACATGAGTAATGCCATGTGGCACGTTGGGTCTGCTAGTTCTGCGCCTATTCCCAGTTACAACAGTGTAAATATGCTAAACATACTAAATTTCTTGGGTACACATATTTGGTACTTGATTCACATGGTATGCAGACCTCGTAAATTATAAAGCGCTGCCTCCTAATGCGCGCAGTGAAAGGAAGTATCTATCTGAGTGATATAGAGTTCCCATTTCCTTATTTCAGATGTAGCTAGTACAGACAATTATCACGGGTATTCGTGTATACATCAACACCAAGTGGCGTGCAAACCTTATAGGTGTGTGTGGCTACCTGTTGGGGCGCGCACTGAGGGCTTCTATCGGTAAAATCTGTTGCCAGTCTGAACGTCCTGTTGGACAAATGAGTGCTGCTTGCGCTCTAGTGGGTAATTAATCAAAGAGGCATGATATTGATAAGTGAGTAGCAGTCGAGCTATAACAGTGAAAACTATAGTGACAAAGTAATTGTGAAAGTTCTTATCTAGTTTATATATATATATATATATATATATATATATATATATATATATATATATATATATATATATATTTATATATATATACTATCTACTGGCAGTCGCCAGTAGATAGTTATAGTTAGGACCGTGTTTCCATAGGAAATCCGCAACATTCTATTTGGAATAACTTTGGCGCCGGTTGACGAATCCTCGCAAACTTTTCAAAATAGGTGGGGCGCTCCGCTCCTACCCTGAAAGTCTCGGGGGGATTCGTCAAGCGGGGGCTGAGAAACAAGGGGGGTCCCAAAACGCGTTTTCCCCATGCAATTTTCCCTAGGGACCTTTAGTCCAAGGTACAGCCCGAACGGCTGAACAGAATTACTTGAAATTTGGCAGAGAGGTAGTCCTCAGCTCAGGGAAGTGCCTTTTGCAGGTCTGGTGTCAATCTGTTCAGTAGTTCCTGAGAAAATCAAAAGTAAAATCATATATATATGTGGGCGGAGCCTAACCACACATCTCATCCTGAGATCTGATTGGCTGTCAGCACTTCATCCAAGAAGTGTTGGCAGCCATCTTGGGACCAATATACATGATAGCACCTCATTAAAAAGCATTGCAGTTAATAGAAGGTTTTAAGACTTTAGTTACATTATAAATCATTTGTTGATGGTACCATACTCATTTTAGGAATTGTGGTATGTTCTAAGGTGATTTCACCATGTGAAAAAGCCTTCTGCTGGGATATCATGATTGAGAGAAAAATATTTTCTCATGCTTTTCCCACAGAGGTTTGGAAGGTGATCTATAAGCTAAACTGAGAGCTTATTTTCTGTAAATTCACATTATCTTTCTCAGTCATGTGAGAATGAAGTCTGACATTCTCAGTAAAACATGTGCATCCAACAAGGGCAGAGACTGTCAGTTGATTCCTTTGTGTTCTACTGCAGCTTCCCAGAGTGTTCCAAAGAACAACTAGAGCGCTAACAGTCCTACTTATGATAAACGTATGGCACACCTGAAGCCATCTTGCTTGGATTAAAGTGGTAACTCTTAAAACATTTAATGAGGAAAAAGAGTGCTAACATTCTGAATTTATGGCAAATGCGTGACACATCTGAATGCCTTCTTGATGGAATCAAAGTAAAAAACTGAAAGTATTTCCTACTGAGGAGACTGCAGTAAATGAGGAAATTAGGAAACTTCCTACCAAATAAGTCTCCCAAGATGGCCACCAGAGACAAAAGAGCCCAAATGTAGCCCAAATATCACCCAGATGTAGCCCAAGTATAGCCCAATGACAGAATGTCCCAGAGTGTTCTTAAGAACAACTAGAGCGCTTACTGTCTTCATTATGACAAAATTATGGCACACCTGAAGCCATCTTGATTGGAATAAACTGGTAACACTTAAAACATTTAATTTAAAAAGGAACACAATGAGGGGGTTCATTTTGCCATAGAAATTATGATTAATGCTGAAGAAAGAAAATGAGGGCACATTTTGAGTGACTTCTCAAATCCTCTTCTATTTCATTAAAAAATTCTGACATGCAGACTGAAACATGCACTTTTAATACCAGGAGCAGACTTCCATGGTGAACAGTAGTTTTACTACAGTGATCTAATGAGCAACTAGAGTGCTAACATTCAGATTTTATGGCAAATGTGTGACATATCTGAATACCTTCATGATGGAATCAAAGTAAAAAACTGAAAGCATTTCCTACTGAGGAGACTGCAGTACATGAGGAAATTAGGAAACTTCATAACAAATAAATCTCCCAAGATGGCCACCGGATACAAAAGAGCCCAAATGTAGCCCAAAATCACCCAGATGTAGCCCAAATATAGCCCAATGACAGAAGTGTGCAAAACACTTATTATTTTGTGTTTTTGCAGTGTTATATAGTGCAGAATTGTCAGGTATTGGAGTGCTTTACATGTGCATTGGTTACATCACACAAGAACAAATTCATTTTGGTTGTAGACATGGGGAGACTAAGTAATTTGACCAGAATCACAGAATGTCGAGCTGAAGCAGAAACTCCAACCTGGTTCCCGTGTTGCAAAGTCTGCAGTTCTGGAAGTAACACCACATCCTCTTCCCTAAGTGCAACATTTAATCAAGTGGTCAACTGGATAAAAAAACATAAAGATAACAAATAATTTAAAAGTGCTTTGTCGCTATTTAAAAACTCAGAAAATATGTCCTTATTTTAGTCTTTTAGAGCACTAACCATAATTTTGATGCCAATAAGACCCTCTCATATATGTAATTTCTACAGGAAATGCTCTAGGTATTACAGTTTTGATTACATCAAGATGACGTCAGGCGTTCCACACTTTTGTAATAAATATAGAATGTTAGCAATCTAGTTGTTCATTAGGATACTGTTGAGAGGCAGAGGCCAGGGCCACGGACTCTGAAAATTGAAGGCAGGTAGGAGGGTGCAAAGGCAACAATTTAACCACACTGAGCAGGCAGGAAGGGCCGTGGCAGCACAACAGACTATGGAGGGCAGTGGAAAGGGGGGCAGGGGCAACAAACCAACAATACAGGACTTGCAAGAGAGGCTGTGGCAATGTAATAGACCATTGTGGGCAGAAGGAGGAGGCAATGGTAGTACAACCATACATGCAAACAGACCCAATTCAGCCAGGAAACGTCCAATGTTTTAAAGCTCAAATGGGCTTTATTTGATCTGTCTCCTGTCTACAATCTCCTCTTTTTCAATGTAACTCAAAGGGGAAAATCAATACCCCAGTTTTTTTTCAAAATCTCCCTCTTACCAAGTTCAAAATGTTCGCAAGTATGGTACATTGGATCATGGAAGGAAATGGGGTAGGGACATGGACTTGGATAACAGAGGACAGGAGGGACATGGAGAGGTGCACCAAACTGACCCTGCAGGGCAGGCATCAGGGTTTGCAGCAGCACAATACACCACACAGGGAATGCGGGAAGGGAGTGCAGCACAACAATCCATAGAAAGCAAGAGGGAGGGGACAGGACCATGCACATGGACAACAGAAAACAGAGGGGCAAGAGGCAATGGTAGCTAGCTGACCATAATGGACAGACAGGAGAGAAAGCTGCAGCATAACAGACCATAAAGGGCAGGAGGGACGGATCAGGGGCATTACAATGGAACAGACAAGCCAGGAGGGAGGGAGTAGGGGTCTGCACATGTAAACCGAGGGCTGGGGGCAAGGGGACAGGGCATGCGCAGCAAGATAGCCATGGAGGTCAGGCAGGATGGGCACTAGAAGCAAGACACACCATGAAGAGCAACAGTGAGACTGTGATGGCATACACACAGACCATGGAGGGAAGGTGGGAGGGGGTCAGGGGCAGCTAACTGACCACACAGGGAAGGTGGGAGGGGCCATGGCAGCACAGAAGACAATGCTTGGCAAGTGGGAGGGTTAGTGGCAGCACAATGGCTATGATGGGCAAGAAGGCGGGTGCAGGGGCATGCACAAAGGACGATGGAGGATCGAAGGGAGGGTCAGGACCTGTGCACAGACAAGAAATTTCAGGGGAAGGGGCCTCACAACAGACCGCACGGGGCAGGCAGGAGGAGCAGTCGCAGCACAACAGACCAGGGAGGGCAGAAGGGTGTGGCAGTGCAATGGACCATGTAGGACAGGAGGAAGAGGATAGGGGCATGGCATGTGGACAGGCAGGGTGGAGGTGGCAGGGACAGGTTACAGTCATCTGACAATGATAGGCAGGTGGGAGGGGAGTGGCAGCTCAACAGAACACTCAGAGTAGATAGGAGTGGCAGGTCCATGGAACATGGTGGGCAAAAAGGATGGAGCAGGGGCATGCACAAAGACATCGGAGGGCAGGGGGAAGGAGAATAGGGGCAGCAAGCTAAGCACAGAGTTTAAGCAGGAGGTCAATGATGGGGCATAGAATTGGGCAATGGAGGGCAGGAGGAGTGGACTGGTACATCATACTAAATTGAGGGCAGTGGCAGCACATCAGACCATGCATGGCAGGAGGGAGGAGGCTAGTCCATGGATTCACACAACAGAGGATAGGGAGGAGGGGGATGGGGCAGCAAGCTAACTGTTCAGAGAAGGCGGGTATTAGGAGCTTTATTGTTTTTAAAACGTGTGTCTGTGCGAACTACTTAAAATATGAACAAGTATGCAGCATAATGTCACTTTTATTCAGGAAGAAGAGGACGTTTGTGACTGTGACTCCGGGCTCACTTGGCAGAAACACCCCCTGACCCTCCACCCCCTATTGCAAAATGTAATGCCCGTGAAAAGGGTAGGTGAACATAGTGTTATATAGAACATAGTCCTGAGAGCACGATTGAAAATGAAAACTAGATATAGTGTATGGTATAAACTATGCACCAAAAAGTGTGATATAAGATGAACCGGGCGTGAAATATAATATGCAATACATTGTGCGCAATGACAGATTCATTGGAGAGCGCGAGATAGCACAGGCACTAGCGCGTGCTATGCGATATGCGCCTTGGAGTGTAATATGCACAGGGCAGTGTTGTGTAACCTACCTAGTCTCTAAAGTTGTAATATAAAATATGCGCTGGGGAGTGTAACGTTGCATATGCACTGTGACAAAGATATGGATCCCAGATTGTAATATGTATGGCATAGCACTGTGCGTTATAACATAGGCATCGAGGAAGGCACGTTAGATGGGGCAATATTACCCGTGCGAAGACAAGTGTGGCATGACATATTCACGGGGTGGTGTTACAGTACACATGGGCTAGAGAGTGTCATAGCATATGCACTAGATAGTGGAATACAACACAGAGGTATGTGGCACTCTGCAGGCAATCCCCCTGCCCTATTATATACTAGGGGCTTACAGAGGAGGTCATGCTAATCACAGGGGGACCCCAACGCATAATGTTCCCTAGTGTATGTAGGTGTTTTCACTGTATTCTAAGTGTCTTTTAACATAGCACTGGCTCTAGGACTGGTTAGTCAGACTCAGTTACCACCAGTATCCGTCTGAAAAAGTTGAGGGTACAGGATGATTTTGCAACAAGGCTTCTTTCTGCTCTTCTTTTTGTTCTTTCTGCATGTTATCCTTCTTCCTGCACTTTTCTTCGTCTTTGAGGACTTCTGTTGCTTCTTTCTGCACTTCTTTTTTTTCTGTCTGTGCATTTTGTTCTTCTTTCTTCACATGTCCTATCTCTGTAGGCATAGTTAGAAATTAGCATTTAAAAAACCTTTGAAATTCACAGAAAAAACCATAGGTTTCAGGCACGTTATAGTTAGGAATTAGCATTTAAAAAACCTCAGAAATTCACTGAAAAAAACATAGGTTTCAGGGGTGTTATAGTTAGCTGGACTTTTCACTTGTACAAAACCATTGAAATTCCCCCGTTATTGTTAATTCAGCTAACTATAACTCGCGCGTCACATATTACATCACTCATGACATGGTCAGTGACATCACTCATGACATCACTGATGACATCTCAAATGACATCACTGATGACATCACTGATGACATCATCCTTGTGATAGAGTGGCACACCTCCTCTCACCCTAATATAACCTTTGATACACACATTCAAAAATAGAGACTAACATTTTCAAAACAATGGACATACCAATACCAGTTACAACAACCTCTTCAGTAATTCTAAGATCCACATACCATCCACTCATTCACCAACAGTCCCATACAGTCACTCATACATGTACTCACTCATCATATGTACTCATACACCTATACATCCTGTTACACAATACCACTCATCCATAGAGTTACTCACACACATAGTCACTCATGCTAATAAAGAATCAAACATACATTTACTTGCATATACAGTTATACACACACCACCACACTTACTTCTACGGAAACTTACACATACTTAGTCTTTTAAACAATCACTTATAGAAACACATACTTATTCATACAGGAACTCTTTCAATCTCTCACTCTCACATATACTCACTGATATACACCAATAGTCACATATACTAGTTTAAAACATATGTAGTTACTCATAAAGACACTATTGAGACAGTCTATCACTCACTAACACACCCATACACACATTCATCCACCCATACAGTCTTGCACACATGCTGTCTTCAACACATACAAACAGTGAGTCACTCATTCATGCAACTATGCACTACGTAATACCCCCCACTGAACCATGCAGACACTCAGACTGATACTCAAAAAACCAACTAATAACCTATATAGACACCCATGTAGCTACTCACCAACCCATGCAGCCACTTATACACAAAGTGAGAGACTGATACAGATGTTTACATATTTAAACATTACTCACTAAGCCATGTATTTACTATGATACACTTAATCAGTCAGTTACACAATCCATTTTTCAAAAACAAATTATCCATTTAGACACTTATATACCTATTTATTCTTCCATCGACCTTGAGATATACATATATAAAACATATTTAATTTTCAGAAAAACACACATTCACTGGAT
The DNA here is from genome assembly GCF_964204655.1 of Triturus cristatus. Classification (NCBI taxonomy): domain Eukaryota; kingdom Metazoa; phylum Chordata; class Amphibia; order Caudata; family Salamandridae; genus Triturus; species Triturus cristatus. Next base: position 980,379,160 of record NC_140593.1, read on the forward strand.
GATGTCATCAGTGATGTCATCAGAGATGTCATTTCAGATGTCATCAGTGATGTCATGAGTGATGTCACTGACCATGTCATGAGTGATGTAATATGTGAAGTCATCAGCAGTGCATTGCGGGCGCGCGAGTTATAGTTAGCTGAACTAACTATAACGGGGGAATTTCAATGGTTTTGTACAAGTGAAAAGTCCAGCTAACTATAACACCCCTGAAACCTATGGTTTTTTCAGGGAATATATATATATATATATATATATATAAATAAATATCTACATATCTATATATATATATATATATATATATATATATATATACCATCACAGACAACAGGTGAGGCTCAAACGCGTAAGGAGACGGAGTTTTAAATGCGTTGCTGTACCTACAATTAAAATCCTTAACTCCGGTATTGAGCCTCACCTGTTGTCTGTGATGGTGTATCAGTAAGATGGGTCTCTCCGGGACCGTTGATGTGAGGCTGCCCTGAAGGGTCAGGGGCTCCTGTACCTGGAGGTCTTGTGTGTGAATATTGAATCTGGAGCTCGACCCACTCACCGCCAGGAGCCTAACCAAGGCAATGCCAATGGTGCAAATCTACGGCGGTTTTGGAAGGGATTCGAAGTGGGGTGACCCCCGCCTCGATCGTGCTGGAGGAAAGGCTTTGGTTGCAGTTACCGAAAAGTACGGAGCACTGAGCATGATATTATTTGCATTTGACAGTGTAAAGATGATATCCCACTATGTACAATGCCAGCACAATTGATAACTTTTATTTTCGAAGGCAGATGGCTGTTATTAAATCCCCTGCAGTAAAGGCTTAAAGAAAGGCATTATGGGACTTGATGTTTATGAAACTGTCACGTGACTTTGTAATGAAAAAGCGCGCACGATTTCATTTGGGATTTACATACTCCAACCTGTGAGCAAGGTGAAAGGTCGCTGAAACGCGTAAGGAGACGGAGTTTTAAATGCGTTGCTGTACCTACAATTAAAATCCTTAAATCCGGTATTGAGCCTCACCTGTTGTCTGTGATGGTGTATCAGTAAGATGGGTCTCTCCGGGACCATTGATGTGAGGCTGCCCTGAAGGGTCAGGGGCTCCTGTGCCTGGAGGTCTTGTGTGTGAATATTGAATCTGGAGCTCGACCCACTCACCGCCAGGAGCCTAACCAAGGCAATGCCAATGGTGCAAATCTACGGCGGTTTTGGAAGGGATTCGAAGTGGGGTGACCCCCGCCTCGATCGTGCTGGAGGAAAGGCTTTGGTTGCAGTTACCGAAAAGTACGGAGCACTGAGCATGAAATTATTTGCATTTGACAGTGTAAAGATGATATCCCACTATGTACAATGCCAGCACAATTGATAACTTTTATTTTCGAAGGCAGATGGCTGTTATTAAATCCCCTGCAGTAAAGGCTTAAAGAAAGGCATTATGGGACTTGATGTTTATGAAACTGTCACGTGACTTTGTAATGAAAAAGCGCGCACGATTTCATTTGGGATTTACATACTTCAACCTGTGAGCAAGGCGAAACGTCGCTGAAACGCGTAAGGAGACGGAGTTTTAAATGCATTGCTGTACCTACAATTAAAATCCTTAACTCCGGTATTGAGCCTCACCTGTTGTCTGTGATGGTGTATCAGTAAGATGGGTCTCTCCGGGACCATTGATGTGAGGCTGCCCTGAAGGGTCAGGGGCTCCTGTGCCTGGAGGTCTTGTGTGTGAATATATATATATATATATAGTTCCACAAGTTGCCCCTAGAGCAAGGATGCACTCGAACAGCAGCTTGCTTGTGAAAGCCTTTATTTCAACAAAAACTGCAACCTGCATTCCAATTAAAGTTCCAGCCTGATGCATTTCAGAGCTCCTTGCTCCTTTCTCAAAGGCTCAACACTTTACTTTAATTGGAATGCAGGTTGCAGTTTTTGTTGAAATAAAGGCTTTCACAAGCAAGCTGCTGTTCGAGTGCATCCTTGCTCTAGGGGCAACTTGTGGAACTGTGTTTATCTCAGCAGCCCAGCCGTGGAGGATTGCACCACCCTGATATTTAAGGGGGCCACGAGGTTGGAATCATGCCAGAACCTTAAAGTGGAACAGCAGCATTTTAAATTGAAAAACGAACTTGCACTCTGAGGCCCATTGGAGGGCTGAAAATCTGCAACAACCTGAGAGACACAGCACCCATTTGGGCAGGTATTTTTTGGCACACACTACAGATCTCAGAAGGCAATGCTCATTAAAGGGCGGGGAATTAATTATTCAAAGGTGTGTCAGCTTGTGAAACTCAGTGTTGAGCCTTTGAGAAAGGAGCAAGGAGCTCTGAAATGCATTAGGCTGGAACTTTAATTGGAATGCAGGTTGCAGTTTTTGTTGAAATAAAGGCTTTCACAAGCAAGCTGCTGTTCGAGTGCATCCTTGCTCTAGGGGCAACTTGTGGAACTGTGTTTATCTCGGCAGCCCAGCCGTGGAGGATTGCACCACCCTGATATTTAAGGGGGCCACGAGGTTGGAATCATGCCAGAACCTTAAAGTGGAACAGCAGCATTTTAAATTGAAAAACGAACTTGCACTCTGAGGCCCATTGGAGGGCTGAAAATCTGCAACAACCTGAGAGACACAGCACCCATTTGGGCAGGTATTTTTTGGCACACACTACAGATCCCAGAAGACAATGCTCATTAGAGGGCGGGGAATTAATTATTCAAAGGTGTGTCAGCTTGTGAAACAGGGTGTTGAGCCTTTGAGAAAGGAGCAAGGAGCTCTGAAATGTATCAGGCTGGAACATTAATTGGAATGCAGGTTGCAGTTTTTGTTGAAATAAAGGCTTTCACAAGCAAGCTGCTGTTCGAGTGCATCCTTGCTCTAGAGGCAACTTGTGGAACTGTGTTTATCTCGGCAGCCCAGCCATGGAGGATTGCACCACCCTGACATTTAAGGGGGCCACGAGGTTGGAATCATGCCAGAACCTTAAAGTGGAACAGCAGCATTTTAAATTGAAAAACGAACTTGCACTCTGAGGCCCATTGGAGGGCTGAAAATCTGCAACAACCTGAGAGACACAGCACCCATTTGGGCAGGTATTTTTTGGCACACACTACAGATCCCAGAAGGCAATGCTCATTAGAGGGCGGGGAATTAATTATTCAAAGGTGTGTCAGCTTGTGAAACTCAGTGTTGAGCCTTTGAGAAAGGAGCAAGGAGCTCTGAAATGCATCAGGCTGGAACTTTAATTGGAATGCAGGTTGCAGTTTTTGTTGAAATAAAGGCTTTCACAAGCAAGCTGCTGTTCGAGTGCATCCTTGCTCTAGGGGCAACTTGTGGAACTGTGTTTATCTCGGCAGCCCAGCCGTGGAGGATTGCACCACCCTGACATTTAAGGGGGCCACGAGGTTGGAATCATGCCAGAACCTTAAAGTGGAACAGCAGCATTTTAAATTGAAAAACGAACTTGCACTCTGAGGCCCATTGGAGGGCTGAAAATCTGCAACAACCTGAGAGACACAGCACCCATTTGGGCAGGTATTTTTTGGCACACACTACAGATCCCAGAAGGCAATGCTCATTAGAGGGCGGGGAATTAATTATTCAAAGGTGTGTCAGCTTGTGAAACTCAGTGTTGAGCCTTTGAGAAAGGAGCAAGGAGCTCTGAAATGCATCAGGCTGGAACTTTAATTGGAATGCAGGTTGCAGTTTTTGTTGAAATAAAGGCTTTCGCAAGCAAGCTGCTGTTCGAGTGCATCCTTGCTCTAGGGGCAACTTGTGGAACTGTGTTTATCTCGGCAGCCCAGCCGTGGAGGATTGCACCACCCTGACATTTAAGAGGGCCACGAGGTTGGAATCATGCCAGAACCTTAAAGTGGAACAGCAGCATTTTAAATTGAAAAACGAACTTGCACTCTGAGGCCCATTGGAGGGCTGAAAATCTGCAACAACCTGAGAGACACAGCACCCATTTGGGTAGGTATTTTTTGGCACACACTACAGATCCCAGAAGGCAATGCTCATTAGAGGGCGGGGAATTCATTATTCAAAGGTGTGTCAGCTTGTGAAACTCAGTGTTGAGCCTTTGAGAAAGGAGCAAGGAGCTCTGAAATGCATCAGGCTGGAACTTTAATTGGAATGCAGGTTGCAGTATTTGTTGAAATAAAGGCTTTCACAAGCAAGCTGCTGTTCGAGTGCATCCTTGCTCTAGGGGCAACTTGTGGAACTGTGTTTATCTCGGCAGCCCAGCCGTGGAGGAATGCACCACCCTGACATTTAAGGAGGCCACGAGGTTGGAATCATGTGAGAACCTTAAAGTGAAACAGCAGCATTTTAAATTGAAAAACGAACTTGCACTCTGAGGCCCATTGGAGGGCTGAAAATCTGCAACAACCTGAGAGACACAGCACCCATTTGGGCAGGTATTTTTTGGCACACACTACAGATCCCAGAAGGCAATGCTCATTAGAGGGCGGGGAATTAATTATTCAAAGGTGTGTCAGCTTGTGAAACTCAGTGTTGAGCCTTTGAGAAAGGAGCAAGGAGCTCTGAAATGCATCAGGCTGGAACTTTAATTGGAATGCAGGTGGCAGTTTTTGTTGAAATAAAGGCTTTCACAAGCAAGCTGCTGTTCGAGTGCATCCTTGCTCTAGGGGCAACTTGTGGAACTGTGTTTATCTCGGCAGCCCAGCCGTGGAGGATTGCACCACCCTGACATTTAAGGGGGCCACGAGGTTGGAATCATGCCAGAACCTTAAAGTGGAACAGCAGCATTTTAAATTGAAAAACGAACTTGCACTCTGAGGCCCATTGGAGGGCTGAAAATCTGCAACAACCTGAGAGACACAGCACCCATTTGGGCAGGTATTTTTTGGCACACACTACAGATCCCAGAAGGCAATGCTCATTAGAGGGCGGGGAATTAATTATTCAAAGGTGTGTCAGCTTGTGAAACTCAGTGTTGAGCCTTTGAGAAAGGAGCAAGGAGCTCTGAAATGCATCAGGCTGGAACTTTAATTGGAATGCAGGTTGCAGTTTTTGTTGAAATAAAGGCTTTCACAAGCAAGCTGCTGTTCGAGTGCATCCTTGCTCTAGGGGCAACTTGTGGAACTGTGTTTATCTCGGCAGCCCAGCCGTGGAGGATTGCACCACCCTGACATTTAAGGGGGCCACGAGGTTGGAATCATGCCAGAACCTTAAAGTGGAACAGCAGCATTTTAAATTAAAAAACGAACTTGCACTCTGAGGCCCATTGGAGGGCTGAAAATCTGCAACAACCTGAGAGACACAGCACCCATTTGGGCAGGTATTTTTTGGCACACACTACAGATCCCAGAAGGCAATGCTCATTAGAGGGCGGGGAATTAATTATTCAAAGGTGTGTCAGCTTGTGAAACTCAGTGTTGAGCCTTTGAGAAAGGAGCAAGGAGCTCTGAAATGCATCAGGCTGGAACTTTATTGGAATGCAGGTTGCAGTTTTTGTTGAAATAAAGGCTTTCACAAGCAAGCTGCTGTTCGAGTGCATCCTTGCTCTAGGGGCAACTTGTGGAACTGTATTTATCTTGGCAGCCCAGCCGTGGAGGATTGCACCACCCTGACATTTAAGGGGGCCACGAGGTTGGAATCATGCCAGAACCTTAAAGTGGAACAGCAGCATTTTAAATTGAAAAACGAACTTGCACTCTGAGGCCCATTGGAGGGCTGAAAATCTGCAACAACCTGAGAGACACAGCACCCATTTGGGCAGGTATTTTTTGGCACACACTACGGATCCCAGAAGGCAATGCCCATTAGAGGGCGGGAAATTAATTATTCAAAGGTGTGTCAGCTTGTGAAACTCAGTGTTGAGCCTTTGAGAAAGGAGCAAGGAGCTCTGAAATGCATCAGGCTGGAACTTTAATTGGCATGCAGGTTGCAGTTTTTGTTGAAATAAAGGCTTTCGCAAGCAAGCTGCTGTTCGAGTGCATCCTTGCTCTAGGGGCAACTTGTGGAACTGTGTTTATCTCGGCAGCCCAGCCGTGGAGGATTGCACCACCCTGACATTTAAGGGGGCCACGAGGTTGGAATCATGCCAGAACCTTAAAGTGGAACAGCAGCATTTTAAATTGAAAAACGAACTTGCACTCTGAGGCCCATTGGAGGGCTGAAAATCTGCAACAACCTGAGAGACACAGCACCCATTTGGGCAGGTATTTTTTGGCACACACTACAGATCCCAGAAGGCAATGCTCATTAGAGGGCGGGGAATTAATTATTCAAAGGTGTGTCAGCTTGTGAAACTCAGTGTTGAGCCTTTGAGAAAGGAGCAAGGAGCTCTGAAATGCATCAGGCTGGAACTTTAATTGGAATGCAGGTAGCAGTTTTTGTTGAAATAAAGGCTTTCACAAGCAAGCTGCTGTTCGAGTGCATCCTTGCTCTAGGGGCAACTTGTGGAACTGTGTTTATCTCGGCAGCCCAGCCGTGGAGGATTGCAGTTTTTGTTGAAATAAAGGCTTTCACAAGCAAGCTGCTGTTCGAGTGCATCCTTGCTCTAGGAGCAACTTGTGGAACTATATATATATATATATATGTAATGTGAACAAGGGCGCCTGAGCCCGAAACGCGTCATCTGTCGACTGCTGTTTGGTGAATTAAAACATCTTGCCTGAAATCAGAAGTGGTTCGTGTCTCTCTCTTCGCCGCCGGGGGTTCTCTGGTGGAAGTGGAAGGAGTACTGGTTCGAAATATATATATATATATATTCACTTAAAAAACCATAGGTTTCACACATGTTATAGTTAGCTGTACATTTCACTCGTAAAAAACCAATGAAATTCCACGTTATAGTTAGATCAGGTAACTATAACTTGCGCGCCCACAATAAACTGCTGATGACGTCACATATTACATCACTCATGACATGGTCAGTGACATCACTCTTCACATCAATGATGACATCTGAAATGACACATTGTGTATTGCGGTCGCGCAAGTTATAGTTACCTGATCTAACTATAACGTGGAATTTCATTGGTTTTTTACGAGTGAAATGTACAGCTAACTATAACATGTGTGAAACCTATGGTTTTTTAAGTGAATTTGCAAGGTTTTTTAAATGCTAATTCCTAACTATAACGTGTGTGAAACCTATGGTTTTTTCAGTGAATTTGTACGGTTTTTTAAATGCTAAGTGATGTATTTATTTTTTATTTTTTTTTCTGGTTTTTCACCGTGCGCACACCCTGCGCGCACGGTGCGCTTCGCACACCGTGCGCGCACTGTGGGCAGTTCATACCGTGCGCGCCTCGCCTTTTTTTACACAGTAACAATTTTCTTTTTCTCCCTTGCAGGTCCTTCAATTTATTTGATAAATGTGATTGTTATTTCGTTTTTTTTAAAAAAAAAAATTTTTTGCCGTGCGCGTACGGTAAGCTTACCATACGCGCACTCCGCGATTTTTGAAAAAAATTATTAAATGTATTTTTCGTACTTTTTGGTCCTTCGTGGACCTCCTGACAAACGCTAGGGGTCTGCAACTCTCTTCGTTGCCCCCTTTTCACGTTATCCACCTTTGTTTTTCAGTGCGAGAGACAGAAAATGGCGGCCGACACTTTCTGATTTCGACCGATTCGAATGTTTACAGTCATGTAACCACCAATCAGAATTGAGCTCGCGCAGAGCACCGTACGCGTACGGTAAGCTTACCGTAAGCGCACGGAGCGCGCTTACAGATATATATATTGATTTAAATGCTATTTTCTCAGGACCTACTGAACAGATTTACACCAGACCTGCAAAAGGCACATCTCTGACCTGAGGACTACCTCTCTGCCAAATTTCAAGTAATTCTGTTCAGCCGTTCGGGCTGTAGCTCGGACTAAAGGTCCTATGGGAAAATGCATGGGGGAAACGCGTTTTGGGACCCCCCTTTTTTCTCAGCCCCCGCTCGACGAATCCCCCCGAGACTTTCAGGGTAGGAGCGGAGCGGAGCGCCCCACCTATTTTGAAAATTTCGCGAGGATTCGTCAACCGGCGCCAAAGTTATTCCAAATAGAATGTTGCGGATTTCCTATGGAAACACGGTCCTAACTATAACTATCTACTGGCGACCGCCAGTAGATAATATATATATATATATATATATGCAGCTAGTGCACTCCCATTGGAGGATTGTTCATGATACGTGAGGAAGGACTGCTACCATTTTGATGGTAATTCCCTGGTCCTGGTACCCATGTCTAGTAAGTTTACGTTTTACATTTGAAAATCGTAAAATCCACGTTGTGCCAACTTTCCAAATAAGGTCACTGATGACAAAAAAAAATTACTCCTTTCATGGGTGCACAAAGTTAATGCTACATCCAAACAGGTGCCAGACATCCAGCATGTTTTTAGAAGTCATTTCCCATAATAATGTCCTCTTGCAGCTTGTGTTCTAATGCTTCAAAATTCAATTGTTGAAACAATATATGACCCTCGTCACAGTCGCACTAAATGATTCTGGTTCCACTTACCGGCAGTAAGCGGTCCGAATATCGACAATCCCACCAATTCAATAACTGTTGATACAGATTGAAGTGGTGCTCCTTCCATGATCATATCGTTGTGTGAGGGGCTGTATCAGTGTGTTGAGTGGTTGTGCGAGTGGCTGTATGGGTTATCAGTCTATGTCACTAGGTGTTTGTATGTGTAACTAGGTGTGTAGGTGACTATGGGGTTTTGAGTGGGTGTGGGTGTGTCAGTGCATGTGAGAGTGACCCTATAAGTGTCATAGTTCATGTATGAGTCCCTGTAAGGGTGCGTTTGTAAGTGAGCATGCGGGTGTGTTAGTAGCTGTGTAACTGGGTGTGCAAGTGGGTATGTAAATGAATGCAGTGTCTGACAAAATTTCTAGGGTATTTTGATGGTATTTCCCAACAATACCATCCATTTAAACTTTGGTTTTTCCATGAATTTTAAAGTTTGCTTTAACATAAAATGTACTACAATTTGAGCCATAAGGTCACTTCAGTAATATACGTTTTTATGAGTTTATAAATACATTTTATTAACACACTACACAGTTTAAACCAAAAAATTTGCAAAAAAAATAACATTACTTATTCAACTATTTACAAATACAGAAACACAACTGATTAGCTACACTCGGACCCCACCCATGTGCTTACAGTGCCGATGTGAAATTTAGGAACACTAACTTGGTTACTAGCATTCATTTGTACAGAATATCCATGGGATGACTCACATAACTTTTTGAGGGAAGCAAACAGTATAAAAAATCAAATTCAAGACACCAGGAGAACCTAAAGATAGAGTTGTGTATTTGCCAAGTTTGTGCAGTGTAACATCTGTGTCAAGCAATTATCAAGAGAGACTGGTAAAAAGTATTCTTATGGGAAAAGTTCCATGTGAAAACATCTTAAAACCATCCACTAAAGGACATACATACACTTGATGCTAGAGCAGGCAAGTGGAGGGGAACCACATTCATCATCTGTAGTAGTCTTGGGGTAACCTTCAAATGTTCAACAAATAACAGTACCAGATTACTGCAACAAGTTATTTGAGTTGGTAACTTTATTATAGAATTTACAGAAAAAAATTGCAAGTTAACATAACATAATTTAATGATTTGCAAATACACTTTTGTGCACAAGTACTTATATAGATGGAGGTATTTATTTAGACCAGCAAGGACAACCTGACCCAGTACTGCATGAGCAGTAAGAGATGCCACCTCCAAAAAAGGGAGTGTGATGTTTGGAAACATTTCAGTATTTCTTTGGGAGATAAAGATTTTAGTGTTAAGTTTTTCCAGTGCAATGAATGCAGCAAGCAGTTTTCGAGACAGACTGGAAGAAGTATTCCCATGAGACAAGTTCCAGGTGGAAGCTCATCAGAACTATCCTTCAATACATGCACCACTGCATTATGCTGGAGAATGCAGGTGCAGCCGAAGAACAATTATTATCTGCAGTAGCATTAGGGGAATTACTGTCACAGGCTGTCATAGCTGCTCCAGCTGTCTGCGATAGGTTATCTGAGACAGTAAGACACTTTAGCAAATGCAAATGCTAGATGCCTGTGGCTCTACAGATGTCATCTGTGGCTGCATACATGGATACAGTGAAGAATCATTGTTGTTAATGAACCTTGACGTTTTTCACAGACTAAAGTCAATTGCTTTTTCCCAGTTGCCTTCCATGACCCCTTTTAATACCTTGTTTATTTTCTTCATAAAAGAATTTTAAAAAAATACAAAATTGTTAGTGCTACAGGACCACTACTAGCATTTAATTTTGAGACCTTGGGGACACATAGTGCACACTACTAGAGGCCTACAGATACAATAAATATCCTAATTGAGGTTAAGTCAATCAAACCATGTTTAGGGGAGAAGCACATATGCTTAAACACTATCTAACAGTGGTAAACTAGTCTAATTCCTCGTGCTAACTGGGTGTTCAGTATGGGACTGGGTGTCTTAGTGACTGTATGGGTGTTCAAATGAGTATCAAAACAAATGTATGGATTGGTAACTGACTGTGTTAGTGGGCGTTTTGGTGTGTAACTATGTATGTAAGTGGCTCTATTAGTAGTAGATACATAAGTACTCTGTGAGTGTGTGAGTGGATGTGTAAGTGATTCTGTCACTGTCTGACAGTGGCTGCATGGATTTTCTAAATAGGTATGTTTGTGGACATATTTGTGGGTGACTGGCTGTATACCTGGGTGTATGGCTCTGTAAGTGCACGTGACTGAAACTTGAAAGTGCATATCTTTCCTTTTAACTATACAGCACCCTGCCCATTGGACAACCTAAGTCTTACCTTATGGGTGCCATATGTGTAAAAATGATAGTTTAAACATTGGCAAGGAAAATTAAATGCCAAGTCGAACCGACATTAAATTGCAATCACTGGCTTAGCAGTGGCAGGCCTCACACAGGTTTAAAAGGGTACTTGTATGGGTGATTCAATTAGTACTGCAGGCCAACTTTTAGCATTTATATCACAGGCCCTGGGCATAGGAAGTGCACTCTACCAGAGACTTACAGATCAATTAAATACACTCATTGTTGCTAAGTCAATGAAACCATGTTTAGGTGAGAAGCACATACACTTTACAACTATCTAGCAGTGGTGAACTGCTCAGATTCCTAAGGCGAACTGTGCGTCTTACTATTTGAATGGGTGTGTTAGTGACAGTGAGGCATTTACATGGGTGTATAAGTCGCTCTATAGATTAGTAACTGGCTGTGTTAGTCAGTTGATGGCTTTGTGACTGTGTGTGCAAGTGACTACTAGTAGTGGACACATAAGGAGTGTGTGAGTGGATCTGTAAGTGATTTTGGCAATGTCTGACTGGATGTGACAGTAGCTGGATGGGTTTCTAAATAGGTATGTTTGTGGCTGTATAGGTAGGTGACTTGCTGTATAGCTGGGTGTATAGCTATGTAAATGCATGTGTAAGTGACTGTAGCTTTTAATTACACAACACCCTGCCCATTGGGCTACCTGGGGCCAAGCTTAAGGGTGACCTACTTGAAACAAAGTAGAGTTTAAACATTAGCAAGGGAGATTAAAGGCTAAGTCGAAGTCACAATAAACTGCACACACAGGCTCAGCAATGGCAGGCCTTAGACAGGTTTAAAGGGCTACTTGTATGAATGACTCAAATAGTGCTGCAGGCCCACTACTAGCATTTAATTTACAGATCCTTGGCATAGGTAGTGCACTGTACTTGGGACTTACAGGTTAATTAAATACACCAATTGTGGCTAAGTCAATGAAACCATGTCTAAGTGAGAAGTACATACACTGTACCACTAGCTAACAGTAGTAAACTGCTTAGATTCCTAAGGTGATCTGGGTGTCTCAGTATGTGAGTGGGTGTGTTAGTACTGTATGGGTGTCTAAATGGGTATGCAAGTGACTATATGGAATGGTAACTGACCGTGTTAGTGGGTGTTCTGGTGTGTAAAAGTATGTGGAAGAAGCTCGGTTAGTGGTCGATTCATAAGAGCTGTGTGGGTGTATGAGTGGATGTGTAAGTGCCTCTGTTGCCTGTTCACTAGGTGTGTGAGTGGCTGTATGGTTTTGTAAATAGGAATGTGAGTTGCTATATGGGTGGGTGACTACTTGTATAACTGAGTCTATGAGTGTGTAAGTGCATGCGTAACTGACTCTGAGTGCTGGGTACATGAATGGCTAGCTGGGTGTATGAATGGGTGTGACAATGCCTGTATGGATGTGTGAATGACTAAGTGGATGTATAGGTGAGTAAATGGGTGTGTAAATGGTTTTATGGGTGTGTGACTAAGTGTGCTAATCACTCTCTGGCTTATCAGTGGCAGATAAATAAGTGCTTTTGTGAAAGTATAAGTGGGTGTGTAAATGCCTGCCTGACTGTGTGAGTGGGTGTAAATTACATACTATTAAGTTACATATTACAAGCACGCACTCACATCTAATTTCTAACACATTCCTTCATACTAGCTTAATATAATAACTATATTTTCACTATAGCAATTCCTTTTCCTCCTTTGCTGCTCACTATATTTCTGGTTAATGTTCTCATCTAAGCTCCCTTCTATTTTGCCTTCTAAGGTAATATCTAGAAGCTACACATTTTCTTTCACTTTATGTACACTCACATTTTGTTTTTCAAATATACTTTTTTATACTGCAACCTAATTAACATACCTGTAAAATCTCTTTGCTGTTGCCCAGATTTATTACAATATCTGTTAACATCTATTCTCCACTGCAAATCTTAAGTCAGAACTATGGCAATTCTTCTCCACTCTCAATAGAAAAGTATCTAAAATGGCTATCCTTCTCCACGTGCTCTTACTCATACTCCAATATTTACCAATCACAGACTTCCTCTTATTTTTTATTTTTGTTATACCACTCATAAATGGTCACAATTTTTAACCCTTTCTATCTTTCCTGAAAAATAGCCCAATCTGGTAGACTTTTTGTGGATCAGCAGATCCAGCGAAGCGCACAGAATGAACCCCCCCATGAAACTTTGAGGTGGACCTGTGGATCCACACAGAAGACCTTTAATACATTCAACAGTCAACTGTTAATGGTTTTCAATTATATTTAAATGTGTAAAATATTGGCAGTTACAAGGCATGAACTCCCTACTGAGCAATATTTGTAGACTAGTCTTCTTTCCTATTTTACACAGCAGCCTCTTTTGTTCTCTACCCACACAGTCTTTTAGCTCTGTTTCCTTAGTAACCATGTTTCCAGTAGTCTCTGCCTGCCAGTAGCTGAAAAGATCAAAAGATTTTCTCTAAACAGCATACTCACTTCACATTATCTGTAGCAGGTGTGGTTGACTGTTACCAATTCCAAGCATATCTCAAACAACATAACTATTTTTTAAAGTTACCAAAGACAATTGCAGAGATAGTTACTGTTTTTATTACAGTTACTACCGAATTGTAGTTCCCTACACATCTCTACCATCCAATAAAATACATATTTTTTTATTTTACCTGCTGTCCTCCATTTTAACTGCTTTTCATTTTCAAAGCCGCCTCTTTCTGCTGGAGCCTTTTTCTCTGTAGTACTTCTGCTGATCTCCAAAATGATATAGATTGTGGACCACAGTTTTGTGTTTTGGGCCAGAGAGAGTGCTAGAAAAGATGGCATTGAAAGGGCCCAAGGTTTATCTAATGTAGACATTACATGGGTTGTCCAGAGAGGGTTAAAGTGGTATCAGTTGCTGACCTTGGTTGAAAGCATTGTGGATTGCCAACATCCAGACCTCATGATTGTGCAATGTGGTGGCAATGACCGAGGCACAACTTCTAGGGTAGGGCTTGAAACGCTAATGAGGGATACTTTTGGTAAATTAATGTCACTTTTCACAGATACTGCCTTGGTCTTCTCAAAACATTTGCCAAAGACAGAAGAGGCAGTGGTCAACCCAATTTCATCCACAGATAGAGAAATCCAGGAAACATGTGAATAAAACTGTTTCTGCATTCCTCTGAGACCACAACATGGGCACATCAACTCATGCTTCGATATAGATGGAATATATTGAAAAGACGAAGTCCATTTAACAGATGGAGGCAATAGTATATTCCCCAACAACTTGAAAATCTGCATCATGTTCTATGTGTAATTTTCATCCACACATCATAAACACAACAGTTCTTGAGGGTGTGTGAGTGAGAGTGTGAATGGCTGTATGAGCCTGGTAGTGGGTCTGTGAGTGCTGTATGGGTCTGTGAATGGGTGTGTTAGTTGTAATTTTGGTGTGGGAATAGCTGCATGGGTCAGTGAGTTGGTGTCTGAGGGGCTGTAATGAAGGGCCGAACTAAGCTGTGCTGACAGACCAGCTTGTGTGTTTCGATGATGAAATAGAGTCTTCCACAGATCAGGCTTTAAGGTTAATCGTAAAGCAGAGGGTGGATCTCAATGCTGGAGCAGCATACAATTGTGCAATTGGTTAGGATTGATGACTATTCGCAGTACTGTCAGAGCTGAGTTTGTATGTGGTGCATATATCCCAGTAGTTGACATATTCATCAATAGGACATATTGATGACAGAGGCAACCCTTGGCGTAGTTTGCGTAGTAGCGCTACGCTTTGCTACGCGAAGTGCACTTCGCACTATGCGAGCTATGTGTAGCACTAGGCGAACTGCGTAGTGCGGTAGGAAATGCTATTCGCGATGATTGCACAGTGCCGGATTCTTGTTCGCACTGTGCAATCATTGCAAACGGCATCTTGCACAGTGCAAGCGGTCGTTTTCTGCCGCTCAAGTAGATTTGTACTCGAGCGGCAGCTTTCTCAACGCGGACTGGTAGATTCTCATCGCGAGCGGTCACAAGCATACGCGACCACTCGCAATGAGAAACCTGACCTCCCAGCGTTGAGAATCTCGGTTTATTTTCCACGCTCGCAATCAGCAACTTGATGTTGCTGATCGCGAACGAGGAAAAAGTCTCGCCGGAATGTCATTTTGCTCGCTCGCGGTCACCAACATGACATTGAGGACCATGGCAAGCAAAAAATGACCGCTACGCTACGCATGTTTGCACTGTGCTACATGCAATTCGCGTAGTGCGAAGTAGCGCAAACTTCGCAAACTACGTGAGCGTAGCGTAGTACTTCACCCAGGGTAAGACAGAGGATTGAGTTCCTGAGACCACATATAGGTATGTAGTTTTGAGTATGCCTGCCACTCTCCTGTGAATCTTCTTGATGGGTTGGATTCTGATCAGGATTCAGTGGATTTGCAGAATACCTTTGTGGAGTGAGGGGTCTTCATGATTACTTAGGCAGGTTAACGTTATAAAAAAGAGGTCTCGGCAGGAGTCACAGATCTGTTGGTAGATGCTGAGGTGATTCTTGTTCATCGATGTGGTGTGGTATCATGTAATGACCATATATTTCCACTCTCTGTTTCCCCTCCTATTACTAAATTATATTTGTGTATTATTGCCATGGTAATCTCCATAATCGAGCAGGCTTTGCAATTAACTACTAACCTTTGAAGATGATGAATGCCCAATATTCCTAAATGTAGGCTGTGCCTATGGGATGATGTTAGAATATGGTGGTCCTGTAAGGAGGTAAGGATAGGCCTTACCTTGTGTTCTAAGTTTATGAAGGTATTCTAAGAACACATTGCCAAAAAAACAAAGACAGCCTGGTACCAGCTCTCTTTTCTAAAGAAAGTGAGATTGATTCATCCAGAAAGCCACTACCCAACAGCTGTTCCAGGCCTTGTACTCTTGGACCTAAGTAGTGCTAACGGCCTATCCATGGCCTCCCGGACTCCATACTGGCAAGTCTTAACAACATTCTACAAGCTACAGCACATCTCATCCTGTGCATGAAGAAATATGGTAAACCATCTCCATCATTGTAGAACTTCATTGCCAGCCAATGCCATCTTCAGAACCAGCTTCATCAGTTCCAAAGCCATTACAACCAGCTCAAACAATAAATGCAGAACACTCCAGGACCATAATCTTTGTGCTAAAAAGTCTTACTATAGGTACATTACTCCCTTGCTTAAAAGCCTGCACTGCCAGTACAGGGAAGAGTTAACTTTATGATTCTTTGTTTAACATTCAAATGCTTACATCACATGATATCTATTGCTGGCTCTGTTGCTGTAAAAGAGTTCACTAGCATTGCCCTCACTAAACTCTGATTGGGTAGTGAATTTCGTAAAGGAATGCATTACTCAATCAGGCACCAGTCGCTTTATTCAATACTTTTGAATTGCCAGAGTTCAGATTGTTAGAACAGCTGACTCTTGACTGAGAGTTAGTACTTAGTACTCATTTGGCACATGATTTCACCTGCTTGAGTGACGAGTTTAAATTTAGCTTTGCTCACTCACTACTATTAATGAAGCATCATAGACAGATGGTTTATAGGCAGCTCTGTGACCCATTCAAGTAATGTTTATATTGTCTTAATCTAGTGTACTGATTACAATAGTGCATGACACATGAATGATACCAAAGGTTTTAGATTCAGATATAATAGCAGAGCTATCCTTTGAGATTTAACACCAACATAAAACCGTCCCTTCTGTATGAAGCAGAAACTTGGAGAACAACAGTGACTACCAGCAACAAAGACCAGACATACATCAACACCGGTCTGAGGAACGTCCTCCAAATCCGCTGGCCAAACCCCATCAGCATCAATGACCTTTGGCAGAAAACTTACCAAGCCCCTGCTCCTGAAGAAATCATGAAAAGGCACTGGGGCTGGATAGGTCACACCCTTGGCAAATTTGCATCAACCACCACCAGGCAATCACTCACCTGGAACCCTCAAGGGAAAAGTAAAAGAGGAAGGCCAAGAAACACCTGGCATCACGGCCTTGAGGCTGACTGCAAAGAGATGGGTTAAACCTGGAGTCAGATTGAAAAAAAGCCCACAACAGAGATTCCTGGAGAGTCCTGGTTGATTTCAGTGTATTTATAAGTGACATTCAACGACTATCTGTGACACTTAGAGTGACACTTTCTTGTGAGCAAAATCAAGCAATGAAGAACAGAGAAACATATAAATATCAGCAATTATACCCATTTGAGCAACGAGAAACTCTAAGAAGATCTTAAAACTGTTGCAAAGCACCAGAAGTCTGTAGGCTTTCTGTCCCCTATGGGACCCGACAACACCAAACAGGCTGAGAGGCCCCAATGCCGATCTTAACTGCTATTAACAACTTATTTACTCAGTCAGTTCACTACTGTTAGCAGCACAGCCCAGCCTGCCGCAGCACCGGCAGCCTAAGTAGAGCAATGAGCTGAGGCTCAGTCAGGCTGTATTTTTCAAGAACTCTAATACTAGCTAATAACGAAAACCAATAATTCACTAACTCCACTCACTGTCAGCTGAGCGGTCCCATCCGATGCGCTGCCCAGACCCGCTGCAGCACTAGCTCAGCCTGAGAGCAGTGAGCTACAGCCAACCTCAGACAGGCAGTGACGCTGTTAAATATATTGCACTGTGCTTGAAAGTTGGACCCATCATGACCTGACGAATTAAACAAATTGTAGTGCAACTACTCTTACTTTCCAATCATGCAATAATAAATGATTATGAGATGATCTCATGATCTGGATCATACAGCTCAGCTGAGCGGAGCGCAGCCCAGGCCCACTGCAGGACTGTCCCCAGCGTAGCCTGAGCACAGCTGCCTGTAATAGGCTCAGCAGTGATGATGATGCTCTAAAATACTGATAAGTTACCTGAGACTTACTAGTGACAGTCTGGTGGCAGGGAGAGCGAGCCATGCTCTGCATGGGCAAGTGTCAGTCAGAGGCTGCAGGCCCCAAAATGTCCGGCAGCGGCCCGGTCCTGGAGTCAAGCAGCATCTTGATGAGAGAGGCTGCAGGAACCATACTAACTATCGGCACAAGAGATAGCGGTGCAAGCAGCGGTGGGCTCCACCCAAACTTTAAGAACCAGATAATGTAACTGTCAGCCACGCCTATTATAAGTCCTGTCTCGGATGGCATTCATTGGGCAAATCATGGGATACGTTGTTACAGTCTCCATGATGATGCCATTATGACACATAATTGTCAATGCCGCAGTGATTGGGACCAGCAAGCACTGCTGAGCCTGCCCCAGACTGCAGCAGTCAGAGTCTGTCAGTCACATTGAGTGCTGAGTTCCTCAGTGCTCATAGCAGCACTCTGGCTTGACTTTTTCAGAAGCGTTACAACAAACAAATGATGGACGGAATGCTGACAATGCATACATTCTCCCCCAGTCAAGAGATCTGGGTTAAATCCATCGTTCTTTTGCCCACTACACCACCCCAGTTTAGACATGGCCATATGCAAATCAGTCTTGACCCTGTGCCTCATGGGAACAGTCCAGCCCGAACTGCCAAGCCATGTCTTCCCTGGACCGGAATCAAGCATCCTAGGACCGGTTTCTGGCTATCAGCCGTCATCAGCCAGGATAGCTTGACTCCAGTGGCGTAGTGAGCACGGGTCCCACGTCTGGGAATACCCATCCCACTTAGGGCGAAAAGCGTTACAACAAACAAATGATGGACGGAATGCTGACAATGCATACAAAAGAACGATGGATTTAACCCAGATCTCTTGACTGGGGGAGAATGTATGCATTGTCAGCATTCCGTCCATCATTTGTTTGATGTAACGCTTTTCGCCCTTAGTGGGATGGGTATTCCCAGACGTGGGACCCGTGCTCACTACGCCACTGGAGTCAAGCTATCCTGGCTGATGACGGCTGATAGCCAGAAACCGGTCCTAGGATGCTTGATTCCGGTCCAGGGAAGACATGGCTTGGCAGTTCGGGCTGGACTGTTCCCATGAGGCACAGGGTCAAGACTGATTTGCATATGGCCATGTCTGAACTGGGGTGGTGTAGTGGGTAAAAGAACGATGGATTTAACCCAGATCTCTTGACTGGGGGAGAATGTATGCATTGTCAGCATTCCGTCCATCATTTGTTTGTTGTAACGCTTTTCGCCCTTAGTGGGATGGGTATTCCCAGACGTGGGACCCGTGCTCACTACGCCACTGGAGTCAAGCTATCCTGGCTGATGACGGCTGATAGCCAGAAACCGGTCCTAGGATGCTTGATTCCGGTCCAGGGAAGACATGGCTTGGCAGTTCGGGCTGGACTGTTCCCATGAGGCACAGGGTCAAGACTGATTTGCATATGGCCATGTCTGAACAGGGGTGGTGTAGTGGGCAAAAGAACGATGGATTTAACCCAGATCTCTTGACTGGGGGAGAATGTATGCATTGTCAGCATTCCGTCCATCATTTGTTTGTTGTAACGCTTTTCGCCCTTAGTGGGATGGGTATTCCCAGACGTGGGACCCGTGCTCACTACGCCACTGGAGTCAAGCTATCCTGGCTGATGACGGCTGATAGCCAGAAACCGGTCCTAGGATGCTTGATTCCGGTCCAGGGAAGACATGGCTTGGCAGTTCGGGCTGGACTGTTCCCATGAGGCACAGGGTCAAGACTGATTTGCATATGGCCATGTCTGAACTGGGGTGGTGTAGTGGGCAAAAGAACGATGGATTTAACCCAGATCTCTTGACTGGGGGAGAATGTATGCATTGTCAGCATTCCGTCCATCATTTGTTTGATGTAACGCTTTTCGCCCTTAGTGGGATGGGTATTCCCAGACGTGGGACCCGTGCTCACTACGCCACTGGAGTCAAGCTATCCTGGCTGATGACGGCTGATAGCCAGAAACCGGTCCTAGGATGCTTGATTCCGGTCCAGGGAAGACATGGCTTGGCAGTTCGGGCTGGACTGTTCCCATGAGGCACAGGGTCAAGACTGATTTGCATATGGCCATGTCTGAACTGGGGTGGTGTAGTGGGCAAAAGAACGATGGATTTAACCCAGATCTCTTGACTGGGGGAGAATGTATGCATTGTCAGCATTCCGCCCATCATTTGTTTGTTGTAACGCTTTTCGCCCTTAGTGGGATGGGTATTCCCAGACGTGGGACCCGTGCTCACTACGCCACTGGAGTCAAGCTATCCTGGCTGATGACGGCTGATAGCCAGAAACCGGTCCTAGGATGCTTGATTCCGGTCCAGGGAAGACATGGCTTGGCAGTTCGGGCTGGACTGTTCCCATGAGGCACAGGGTCAAGACTGATTTGCATATGGCCATGTCTGAACTGGGGTGGTGTAGTGGGCAAAAGAACGATGGATTTAACCCAGATCTCTTGACTGGGGAAGAATGTATGCATTGTCAGCATTCCGTCCATCATTTGTTTGTTGTAACGCTTTTCGCCCTTAGTGGGATGGGTATTCCCAGACGTGGGACCCGTGCTCACTACGCCACTGGAGTCAAGCTATCCTGGCTGATGACGGCTGATAGCCAGAAACCGGTCCTAGGATGCTTGATTCCGGTCCAGGGAAGACATGGCTTGGCAGTTCGGGCTGGACTGTTCCCATGAGGCACAGGGTCAAGACTGATTTGCATATGGCCATGTCTGAACTGGGGTGGTGTAGTGGGCAAAAGAACGATGGATTTAACCCAGATCTCTTGACTGGGGGAGAATGTATGCATTGTCAGCATTCCGTCCATCATTTGTTTGTTGTAACGCTTTTCGCCCTTAGTGGGATGGGTATTCCCAGACGTGGGACCCGTGCTCACTACGCCACTGGAGTCAAGCTATCCTGGCTGATGACGGCTGATAGCCAGAAACCGGTCCTAGGATGCTTGATTCCGGTCCAGAGAAGACATGGCTTGGCAGTTCGGGCTGGACTGTTCCCATGAGGCACAGGGTCAAGACTGATTTGCATATGGCCATGTCTGAACTGGGGTGGTGTAGTGGGCAAAAGAACGATGGATTTAACCCAGATCTCTTGACTGGGGGAGAATGTATGCATTGTCAGCATTCCGTCCATCATTTGTTTGTTGTAACGCTTTTCGCCCTTAGTGGGATGGGTATTCCCAGACGTGGGACCCGTGCTCACTACGCCACTGGAGTCAAGCTATCCTGGCTGATGACGGCTGATAGCCAGAAACCGGTCCTAGGATGCTTGATTCCGGTCCAGGGAAGACATGGCTTGGCAGTTCGGGCTGGACTGTTCCCATGAGGCACAGGGTCAAGACTGATTTGCATATGGCCATGTCTGAACTGGGGTGGTGTAGTGGGCAAAAGAACGATGGATTTAACCCAGATCTCTTGACTGGGGGAGAATGTATGCATTGTCAGCATTCCGTCCATCATTTGTTTGTTGTAACGCTTTTCGCCCTTAGTGGGATGGGTATTCCCAGACGTGGGACCCGTGCTCACTACGCCACTGGAGTCAAGCTATCCTGGCTGATGACGGCTGATAGCCAGAAACCGGTCCTAGGATGCTTGATTCCGGTCCAGGGAAGACATGGCTTGGCAGTTCGGGCTGGACTGTTCCCATGAGGCACAGGGTCAAGACTGATTTGCATATGGCCATGTCTGAACTGGGGTGGTGTAGTGGGCAAAAGAACAATGGATTTAACCCAGATCTCTTGACTGGGGGAGAATGTATGCATTGTCAGCATTCCGTCCATCATTTGTTTGTTGTAATGACTTTTTCAGAAGGCGCCATGAAAGCATGACTTTGCATTTTAGTTCAGTGATGCGGATCACCATACTCAAATGCCTTTGTCTGAAGCCTGATGCGTGGTACTTGGCAGGGCCTTGACGAGCTCTCCCATTCAGCTATATACGAAGGCCTGAATAACATTCAGGCACATGGTCTCAAATGTTTACTTCGTGCAGAGATTATTAAAGCTGGAGTTGAATTTAACTGTGCAGTACTTTTGTAAATACGTTTTTAATTCTAAACAGTGTAAAGGGTTGTTGGTGATGACGTCCTTGTGGCTGAATACACACACCTGTGAGTCCTCTTTGTTACCTTCGTTCACTTCCAAGGATTGGGAACTCTGAGAATGATCACTTTTTCCTAAAGCGTTTCTTTTGGGGTGGATGCTGGAAAACACAGTGGATCCACTGGGGGTGCAATCCTCTATGCGATGCGATGCGTGTGTGCCATTGCAGGAGAAAGACTCTCTAAAGCAGCTGCAGGCGGGTTATAAACTGGCTTTGTTATGATCAGCGCTTCCTCTCGTGACAGAAGCACAGGAACACCTCAACTACCTGCTCTCAAACTCACTAATAATCGAAAGAGACACATGGGATTCTAAATAGAGCCCTGGAGGGTTTATGCTACACCTAAAAAGTTCTACCTTTTTCCAATAAATCTATCAATGTTATTATCCTCACATCTATGCACTCAGTGGCCACTTAAACAATACCAAAATGCACATGTACATTACATCAAAAACTGAACCTAAGCACTTGGTAAAAAATATTTATAAAACGTGCAGGTATACTCTGTTGCCTGTTATACATGTAGGACTTTAATAGTCAAGGATCCTGTCCGCCATAATAGAAGCTACTGGAATAGGAATGTTGTGGATGGCTTCCTCGATATAGCTCAAAATAATAAGGTTCTGAAGAGGTCTGAGAGACATCAGACATGTATGTAGACCGTACATGACAAATTATTTAATTTCACAATAATATCTCCTACAGCAATAGCACCTTTTACTACTTGCACTTCTAAATTATACAAACTGATGTATTATTTTCATAGAAAAATAACTCAGCAGAAACCTTGGATCAGAAAGGGCCCCTGCTTGGACGCTTCAGCCAACTCAGGACGCTTCTCTGCCGAAAGTTGTGCTCTTTGATGAGGGGGCCATCCCCCAGTCTTGGAGAGCAATGAGCCTCTGCGGCTTACAACAGACAGGTCTTTTGTCCTGCTAATGACCCTTTTGTTATGTGCAATAGTGCATTTGTAAATCATGTGTGGCCCATCCTGAAGTCTTGCCTTGAGTTTGTTTGCAGGCAAGCTAGTATACTCTTCGGACACAGAGGAAAGGGCGTGGTAAAAAAAAAAAGACTTCAATACTTAATAGAGTTTAAACCAGGATGAAAGAGATGATTCCTTTGTTGTCATGGGATTGTTTTATTTTTTTATTTTTACAAAGTTGTTTATTTACACTTACACAACCCACCTGCATTGTTCTCATATGAAGAGCTATTAAAAGGCCCGATTTTCAATGCAGCTATTTCAAGAGAATTTTCTGAGTTTAAAAGAATCCCGAACATCACGCATCTATTTTTGATGACTGGTGTGAATTTTAAGATGTTTTACAACGAGACAGGCAGGTACAGTTTATTGGATTTGTTGCTTTCACTTTCAAGTCCTTAAATGTATCATATTTTACCATACTTTAATCTCACTAAATGATCTGTAGTAACCCGTGGGTGTATGGATGGACAGGTGTAAGATTTCCCCCAGACTTGAAGTCTTTCATCCTATACAGTGTGAACTTTTTCAAGTTGTAAATGCGATTTGGGTGTCATTCTGCAGCTATAATTTTGCAAAGGTCTATTAATTGTTTTTATACCTTTTCATCTCATTATTATTTGAGATCTGTACAGAAAGTCACACCAAAATGTATTTTTGCATAAACAAATGTGATAGATTTCTGTTTTGCTTGGTTTTGCTCTCTTAGGGCCAGATGTCCGACCCTAAACGGGAGATCCTCTCGTTTGCGACCGCAAAAAAGGGTAATGGCATGTACAAATGGCTATCTTGTGAGTCACTGAATAGCATTTGCGACTCCCGCAATTAGGAAGGGTCGTCCCTTTCTAGTAGCGAGTCACCATGCCATGTACAATTGTTTTGCGACCGCATTTGCGGCTGCAAAACACTCGCAGTTTCCACCTACTTCAAGTAGGTGGTAAACCACTCGCAAATGGGAAGGGGTCCTCAAGGGACCCCTTACCCTTTGTGAGTATGTGAGAAAATATTTTAAGAGCAGGCAGTGGTTCCAGGGACCACTGCCTGACCTTAAAAAAATTAAACTGAAAGGTTTCATTATTCTTTTTAAATACATCCCGAAAACGGGCTGCATTAAAAAAAAATACTGTGTTATTTAAAAGCAGTCACAGACATGGTGGTCTCCTGACCCCAGCAGGCCACCATCCCTGGGAGGGCCAGCCATTCCCAATGGGGTCGCAAATTGCGCCTGCCTCATTAATATTCATGAGGCATGCAATTTGCGTCCACATTAGGAATCGCAAACAGTGTCTGATGTTATACATCCCAATTTGCGAGTCGCAAATGCTACGCACTTTGCGAGTCGCAAATTGGTAGGTTGTACATCTGGCCCTTTATGCTGCAAATTGTATTTGTGCTGATCTATTAATGAATTACCATATCTTCTCGCTTAACTTTCAATGACAGATTGAACTGAAATTTATATTTGTTCTATTCATCCTTCATCCTCAAATTCCTTTTCGACTGTATGCCACTCCACTCTATTTCGTTCCACAGTATGGTAGTCCAGTGTATACCACTCCACTGTACGCCACTCCACTATACACTATTCTACTCTAAGCCACTCCACTCTATGCTACCCCACTATATACCACTCCACAGCACTCCACTCTACGCTAGTACACTCTACACCACTCCATTCCACGTCACTCCACTATATGCCACCCAACTGTACAGTAATCTTCTGTACGCTATTACACTCTATTCTATGACACCCCAGTCTATGCCAGTCCACTCTATGCTCCTCCAATCTACGCCACTCCAATCTACGCTATAACACTGCTACCAGCTTCACTCTACACCACTACACTCTATGCTATTCTACTCTGTCACTACACTGTATGTCTACTCTACACCACTCGACCCTATGCCACTCCAGTCTATGCCACTCCACTCTAGGCTATCCCACAGTATGCCTCTGCACTGTGCGCCACTCAACTGTATGCCACTGTACTCTATGCCACTCCAATCTAAGCTATTCCATTATTTGGCACTCCACTCTATTTCAGTCCGATGTATGCCACTACAGTCAATGCTATTACACTCCACTCTACGCGACTCCACTACATGCCACTCCACTCTACCCCACTCTAACCCACTCTACTACATTAACTGTAACTCACTTACATCCATGCACTGCTTATAACCTTTCATTTTACATCACTTATACCATCTGAAATTTTAGCATTCATCAAAATGCTTATGATATCACAAATCACACCGTTTGTCACAACACAGTCCATGGTAGAGTGGTGAGCTAAAGGTAAAGTAGTGTGGTTACTAAGCTCACTGCACCATATATGGAGGTGCACGAGTTACAATAATTTGAAGGTCGCGTGTAAATTATAAATTTAAGGTATAACTAAAACTTTAGAACATCTAATGTTTGTTTAGTTTAAGTTTGGTTTGTATAGACAGAATTAATAAAGGTATAGCAATTTAAAGGTGGTGGGTAAATTATACATTTAAGGTATAACTATAATTTAAGATTTTCTGATGATTGGGTACTTTAAGTTTGCTTTGTATAGAAAGAATAAATAACGTTTTCCGAACTATAACAAAGTTTAACCTTTGTTTCTTTTATTTCAAATGTTGTTATTAATGATTTATAGAGTGTAACAAATGGTTAGGGGTTCTCCTTATTGGCTGTTTCAGAGTTAAATGGTTACATTAAATCTGTCAGTTCTCTGCTTGAGACATCCAATGCCTCAAACACTGCTTGCACCCATCCAGACAAAACAGAATTCCTGTTTTTTGCCAGGAACAATAAACAGAATACAGCACAAACCTAGCTCAATGACATGAACCTTGAGAGCTTCAAACCATAATTTTAACTAAATGCCAAATCACTTGGATTCACACTAGACACCAACCTCACCCACAAGGAACACATTGCCAAAAAAAGCAAAGATCACCTGGTACCAGCTCTCTTTTCTACCATTTATTACAGAAATTGACTACCCAACTGCTGTTTAAACCCTTGTACTCGTGCATCTGTGTCCTGACAATCTGGATAGTGGTGATACCCTGCTTCCTGGCATCTAAGACTTCAAAACTGGCACCCCTTAGGGGAGTTCTTCATGCTGCAGCATGTCTCATCCAGGGCCTGAAGAAATATGATCACATCACCCCAATCCTGAACACCATTAGCTCCCCTTGCCAACCTGCAACAGCTTCAAAACCAGCTGCATCATTTACAAAGCTATCATCTTGCAGAAAAGCTCATGATCTCTGGTGATCTTGGCACACCTGTAGCCAGGAAACCATCAGACTGCAGACTATGAAGTGTAAACAAGAAAAAAGATAGGATACCAGGCATTTTTCATCCAAACACCCAGGATCTGGAACAACATACCTGTATCCATCATGACTGCCACAAGACTAGTCCAATTTAGGAAAGATTTGAAGACTCGCCTCTTTAAAAACACTATACCACAATACATTAACCACCCTCAACCCAGCTCCATCTGCTATTACTCTTTGACTTTATGTTTATCTATGACCATGTATAGGCGCTTCACTACCTTTTGGCTAGGTTTGAGCTATACTAATACCATAAACATACGTACATTCATACATGACAACGAAGTTTAAATTATTTTATTTGAGAAGACTACACAAGTTGAAAATTAGTCATCAAAATGCCATCTGTCATGCTATGCCTATGATGATGAAAACTCGCTGCAGTCAAAGGATGCTCTAATGAAGAGCATACAACTTGCACCACAACGTGTAGGATTTTCCATTACTACCCAGCTTTAAAATCTACTTATCTCTTCGGGACATTAAAAGTAGTATAAAATAGAAAATAATTATTTAGAGTTGGGTCATAATGGAAAATCTTCCAATGGTTAGAGAAGGCACTGAACCTGGATGAGAATATACTGTAGAATGCTGTCCACTAAATTGTATGTATGTTACAGGATCTACCAATGGTGAAGTCTCCTCTACATTTAGTGCCTTCTCTAATTCCAGGACTAATTTGTTAGTATCCAACTCCTAACCAGGTTTTAAGGTCGCCACAGTAGTGATAATTCAGAGCTAGACTCTTCATTGGCAAATACTCCACCAAAAGAAAGACTTGCCCTATTACTGTAAGACCCATCATTAAATCAGATTGCACCAAAATCTAGGAGAGTGAATACTGCTACCAGGAAACAAGAGAATATCCCAGAAAAACAAACCTTTGCTCTATCTTAGAACCAATAGTCTGGTATAAAAATTTTGCTGGAAAATGAGACAGCACCCTGAGACATCCTTACATATCTATGATAGCGTCAATCAGATTATCCACAGACAACCATTAATTCCAGTGCAAGAGATCTATTACCACAATAGCCAGCTACATAAAGAAGACAACACAATTTTCACTAGCTGACTCTGAACCCAGACATTCTGATGGTATAGGACCAAAATTCCCTCCAACACACAACCCAATTCAACAAATTTCCTTTTTGCTGGAACCTTTGGTATCCTGACCTGGAGCGATAGTATACACATGGCACACTGTCCCACTCTGCTTCATGGTGCACCTTTAACAGACCAGGAGAACGCATTCTATTAGAGTCAGCATGGTGTGCAGCCACAAATGCACTGTAAACAGTGCATTAGTGAAAGTCAGACCAACTGCTTGAAGTCACCGCTCTGCCGTTCACTGCAGACAGAGATCTAGCCTGATTTTGAAAGAGGGCAAGGATTTTCCCTGTTGGAGAGAGAAGTGCCCGACTGCACCACCCTACAGGGTTTATGCCTTGAGGTTCCCTAGCACCTCCATCCCTCATTACAAAGGCCATCAGCAGGGTGCACTGACTGTACACCACATCTAGGTACAAATCCTGTGCTAGATAGATACCTTTGCATTATCGTGTGTGTGGCTCTAGGCAGCCTGATTGTGCGCTGGTGCTAGGGAGAAAGCAGGAGAGTGCCATGTCTTAGTAGATATGGCGACTTCTTGCTTTCTTCCTCTCATGCTATGCAGCAAATTCGGTTGCTGCGCTGCTTTGCATGACATCTTCGTAAATCTGGGCCCAAGTCTACCATCCTTCCTACTTCAGTAAATTGCGTACCACAAATTGGGTAATAAATATTAACAGCTCTTATTTCTGCTTTTGCATGTGTTATTAAGCACTTTCTAAAAGCCTTCCTTGCCACAAGCTAATACACTTTGATCATAGTAACATGACATTTTGGGAAATACAGTGCTTTCTGAATGTGATTACATTATTACAGTATATGGGGTACTGCCTTTGATTTTTGCACTCACCAATAGAACCTGCCATTTTTCTTGAATGATTTGTTTCTAACAAGGGGAATGTCAATTTAGTTAGTAACTAATGGTCTGATTTAGATCTTGGTGGACGGGTTACCCCGTCACAACTGTGACGAATATCCTGTCCGCCGAAATATAAATTCCATTATATCCTATGGGATTTATATTTCAGTGGACGGGATATCCATCACCATTATGACGGAGTAACCTATCTGCCAAAATCTAAATCAGACCCTTAGTTAAATATTTGACAGTTTTAATACGAGGTGAAATTTGAAGGTGCATCAGAGGAAGCAGAATTTCTCTACGACTTGCCTTCTGTGTATGAATATGTCTCTATGACAAAGCAGTGCTAATTTGTAGACTCCTTGAACATAGACGTGGTTTGCTTATATTTTAGGGCCATAAAGGATTTTGCATGTGCTCAGCCAACCAACGTATATTAACCTAACTCTAACCGGTTCCTACATAAGAAACCCATCATTTTCCCAAATGCTAACTTCTAAATGGAAAGGAATTCAAGCATTCTGTTTAACTGAACAGTCATATAATGAAAAAAGTTTTGTGTGCTGACCTACTATAAATGTATGCTGTAGGTAAAGAGTTACTTGCAACTGTGTACTAATTTTGCACTGAAAGTATTGAATCTGTCATGCACTTATGTCAAACCGCATATTGCTCTACTCTTTAAATCACCCAAAATAAATAATATGGTGATATTTGAATATCTCTTCTAAGAAGTTCACTAATTTTATAAGAACGTGCCTTTTCTGTTAAAAATATATTGTAGGCATTAAAATATATTGTAGGAATGACTTTGCTTCAGTGTACAGTGTCTGTGAGAAAGTAGCCCTTAGCGGATTGCAGATCCAGTCACTGGTGTATCTAGACATCATCAAAAAAAAGATATTCTGTTGTGCATATTATTATGTGAACAAAGTCAAAGCAACATAAAGACTCTGGGCCTCATTTACAAGGAACTAACGCATCTGCATAGATGCGTCAGTTCCCTTGTGTCAGCGCCAATGTCCTTGTGCCACCATGGATTCGCTGTATTTACAATGCAGTGCTCCATGGAGCAAGGATTAATAGATGCGTCAGAAATTCTGACGCATCTGTTGGCACAAAAGTGATGCATTGCTGGAGGTGCTCATGAAAGTGACACAAGTAGACCACTGCGCCGCAACAGATTGGTGAGTCCCATACAAAAAGCCCTGCGTCATTCCTTACACCTGGTCTGAGCAGGCGTAGGGATTTTGATACAGTGAAGGCATAGAGTGACGCAGTGAAATGTTGTAAATTTCACTGCGTCAGTTCTACATGGCTTTTTGCGTGGGAACGCCTAGCCTGCATACATTATATGCAGCTATAATGTGATGCAGGCATCTACAAACTGACGCATTGGACCCAATGTGTCAGTTTGTAGATAGGGCGCAGTGTGGCTTACTGATGGCGCCACCGCTGCGTCAGAAAAAAGTGATGCAGCGGTGGTGCAAGGGGCTTGTAAATAGGCTCCTCTGAATTTCTGGTACAAGTTTTAGGTGTAACAATATGCACTGATGCCTCTAGGTTAATCGCAAAAAAAAGAGTCAGATCAGTTTACGTTGTATTGCAGTACTGTGCACCATCATTTTTTAATTACAGTTAAGGATCAAAAGACAAAGGTGAAGCATTCTGAGAATTAAACAACTAACAATTTTCAAGTACAAAAAGGCTAAATTTAATAGCTTCATGTAAATACAATTTTATTTTAATAAATAGAGAAAAGGTTAATTTGTTTGAAAAATATTTGGATAAATACTGTATTATGCAGCTTTCCCTTTGAAATGTCTGTCCTTTCTGCTGCTAACGTATGTTTCTGGTGAGTAATGAGTGTTTAAATGCAAAGTGTGTTTAAGACTGCAGTACCACCTCCTGTATCTGGGGGCAGAGCTGAGCATAAATATAAACACACTTGGTGAAACACAGGTCCCCACAAGGCATTTTTTTTAAAGTTGTAAAAATTGGCACAGATGTTCCTGAAGTCATTTTATATAATTTAGAAGACACTGCCTTGTGGGGACCTGGGCTCAGGTCCCCACAGTGCAGTCAAGTCCCCACAGCGTGAGTGTGTTATCACACCCAAGTACCCACAAGGATAGTAACACAAACCCACACACACACATATGCACCCACACACACACACACACACGCACACGCACACACACACACACACACACACACACACACACATATATATATGTTCCAAACCTCCTCCTTATGAAAAGTGACAGACGCACTCCCAAATTCACAGCAATCCTCTTTAGTAATTTGACAGTATTTAGCAATCATTCATCATTTTCACATTATTTAGAAGTCCTGATGAGTTTAATTCCTTACGTCCTTTTTCACAGGTGAAGCCAACAATTTCTTTCTCTTCAATAACCAAATGTTCCAAGAGGTCAGGGGAGTTGCCATGGGGGCCTGCTTTTCTCCCAGTTATGCCTGTCTTCATATGGGCATGTGGGAGGAGCGGGTCCTCATGGCAACTCACAGTGATGTACTCTCCAGAAATGTTCTCTGTTGGTATAGGTTCATTGACGATTTGTTCTTGGTATGGAAGGGTAATGAAATGCATGCGCAAAATGTTATATCAGATTTAAAAAATAATAGCTTAAACTTACAATTTACAGCACAAATAGGTAGGGAAAGCATAATCTTTTTGGACGTGGAGGTCTTCACCTCTAACAATAAGCTAGAAACACGCCTTCACAGGAAATCCACGGCTGGCAACACTGTACTGCATTCCACTAGCCATTATCCACCTCACTTAATCAATAGCATTCCCTACGGGGAAATGCTGCAGATTAGAAGAATATGCAGCACAGAAGTGGACTGTATACAGGCCCAGCAAGCCAGCAGGGACAGGTTCTTAGCTAGAGGATATGCAGAGAGCGTGGTGATGTCAGCAATCAATAAGGCCAACAAACAGCGACGTTCAGAAATATTGGCTGATCGTTCTAAGAAGGAGGTTACCCTGTCTCTACCTATCGACCAACCTACCAGGTTGGTGCTGGCGTTTAATCGACAGCACAAGACACTGAGAAAAATAGTAAATAAGAACTGGCCATTAGTCTTGAACGATCCCATACTGGGGGAACGTATATCTGCAACTCCCAGTATAACGTATAGGAAAGCGCGTTCCATGAGTAATGCTCTGGTCAGGAGCAGCCCCGAGATTGCTACACCGAAAAATTGGCTCAGTAGTAGAACAGGGTTTTTCAAATGCTCCAGCTGTAGAGCCTGTAAGCAAGGCTACAATACCAAAACATATACCACCCCCTTTACACAGAAACCAGTTGCGATAACAACATTTATTAATTGCAAAACGGAGTTTGCGGTGTATGTGCTGGAGTGTCTGTGTGGCCTGCGCTATGTGGGTAGCACTAAGCTCCAGGTCCACAAACGGATACTCCAGCACATGCGAGCAATAACCAATAATGATATTGCGTACCCCGTGGCGAGACATTTCAGAGAACAGCATGGCAGTGATGTACAACATTTGAAATACTTTGCCATAGATTCAGTTTTGCCACTTCTAAGGGGTGGTAATCGAGAATACCTATTGCGCAAACTGGAAACCCAGTACATCCTAGAATTAGATTATAAAGCACCACAGGGTCTGAATGCAAGTGAGGATTTCTTCACTTGCCTGTAATATTACCTATCTCATGCACTATTCATTGATAATCTCTTTTTATCTGAATATTAGATTTTTTTTATTTATCTGTGAATTTTAGGGTTCATTTAATTATAATTTTATACACAATTTTATAAACTTTATTGCGGCTGCAATTTAGTAGGGTGAGGGCACCTTTTATGGTTTTAGATACAAAAGCACTTTATTTAAAAATATAATGGATCTACACCCACTTGGGCAGGACTTGTTTTACCACACAAGGCAGAGCATCAGTAATTATGTGAATGCTTGACCATAAAATAAATTCGAGCCAGGGTATGGTTACTATTACGTTTTACCTGTGGATGAGTTTTAGTAGCCAAGAAATTGAAAGAATATTGGGGAGGATGTGTAAGATCTTTGAGGCATTTTGTATATTTTATGCATAACCTTGATCCAGCACATCAGAATACAGATTAATAAGTTTTAACCCGATATCCACAAAGTCAGCACACTAAAATGTTAAATCGGATATTTATTCATTTTGATGGATTTTACTTGATTTTAACTGTGTGTTTTTTATGCCCAATATTTACATGGCTCTGAGAATATTTATCTATTTATATATTCATTTATTGTCATCAAGCTATGCCCATATTTATTTCTATTTTAGAATTATTTACATGCTACATTGTGATAGGTATTGGAGAACTACAAAGAATGTTTTTTCCATTTCCATGATGACGATAATCACGTGTGTTTTATTTGGCACTAGCACTAGCACTTTAAAAATGAAAAAAATTACTCTGTTTTGCGTCATGTGATCAAGGCCTCGTGGGAGGCAGAAACGCTTCATGGCGGAGGTGCGGGCATTTGTCCAATAAACAACACATTTGCACTGAATCTGGTCTGCTATTTCGTCAATTTGGCAGTTTGGCGGCTGAATCTTTTGGATATTTATATATACACACACACACACACACACACACACACACACACATATATATATATATATATATATATATATATATATATATATATATTAGCTCCGACTGCACCTCAGACCGGCGCACTCACGGACGGGTGCTTCGTTCGCGGAGGTGCATCCGCGTTCAAATGATCGCTCACTCCTTCCTCCTTCCAGAAACAAGGCAAGCACTCGTAGTCTTATGTTTTTAAGTTTCGCGCCACAACACGGTGAGCCGTGTTGTGGCGCGAAACTTAAAAACATAAGACTAAGGCGTCAGCCGAAACGCGTCATGTTTTAAGAGCGGAGAATTGAATAAATTTGAAAGAATAATCCCCCTACGAGTGCTTGCCTTGTTTCTGGAAGGAGGAAGGAGTGAGCGATCATATATATATATATATATATATATATATATATATATATGTATATATATATATTACCTACTGGCGGTCGCCAGTAGGTAGTTATAGTTAGGACCCTGTTTCCATAGGAAATCCGCAACATTCTATTTTGAATAACTTTGGCGCCGGTTGACGAATCCTCGTGAAATTTTCAAAACTAATGGGGCGCTACGCTCCGCTCCTACCCTGAAAGTCTCGGGGTGATTCGTCAAGCGGGGCTGAGAAAAAAGGGGGGTCCCAAAACGCGTTTTCCCCATGAATTTTTCCATAGGACCTTTAGACACAGCTACAGCCCGAACGGCTGAACAGAATTACTTGTAATTTGGCAGAGAGGTAGCCATAAGGTCAAGGAAGTGCCTTTTGTAGGTCTGGTGTAAATCTGTTCAGTAGTTACTGAGAAAATAGCATTTAAATCAATATATATATCTGTGGCAGCGCCCCGTGCGTTTACCGTGCGCTTATGGTAAGCTTACCGTACGCGTACGGTGCCGTGCGCGAGCGCATTTCTGATTGGTTGTTAGATCAAAGTAAACATTCGAATCGGTCGAAACCAGGAAGTGTCGGCCGCCATTTTCTCTCTCGCACTCTGAGGGGGGGAGGAAAAACAAAGTTGGATAACATGAAAAGGGGCAGGCTAGACAGCTCCTAACCACCTAGCCATGGTTAGGATGTCCCAGAAGGACCCCCAAGGCCAAAAATTAAATTTTATTTATTTTTGAAAAAACGCC
This sequence comes from Triturus cristatus, assembly GCF_964204655.1. Taxonomy (NCBI): domain Eukaryota; kingdom Metazoa; phylum Chordata; class Amphibia; order Caudata; family Salamandridae; genus Triturus; species Triturus cristatus. The sequence goes on from NC_140593.1 coordinate 980,413,055, forward strand.
GAATGCGCTTACCGTACGCGTATGGCAAAAAATTAATAAAAAAAAACAAACTCCGCATATTCCCCCCCCGTGTGCAAAAGGTGCCCGCAGTGCACCTTTTGAGCATGGCATATTTACTATTTGAACATTTAATAGATAACCTTTCACAACGAAGCGCATAATATGTCCTCCGTGTGCGGACGGTGCACGGCACTAACTGCGTAAAGTGGGCGCGCGGTGCGCAAAGCACACCGCGCGCGCACGGAACGAACTGCGTGAAGTGGGCGCGCACGGCACGAACGGCGTAAAGTAACTTAGCATTTAAAAAACCGTACAAATTCACTGAAAAAACCATAGGTTTCACACACGTTATAGTTAGGAATTAGCATTTAAAAAACCTTGCAAATTCACTGAAAAAACCATAGGTTTCACACAAGTTATAGTTAGCTGTACATTTAAAAACCAATGAAATTCCACGTTATAGTTAGTGCAGGCAACTATAACTCACGCGACCGCAATCCTCTGCTGATGCTAATACTGTATTTAGACACTTATTTGCCCATGTCTTCTTCCATTAAATTTTAGCTATACATATATTACAAATATTTTTTTTTCATAAATACACATATGTCATCAGCAGAGGATTGCGGTCGCGTGAGTTATAGTTGCCTGCACTAACTATAACGTGGAATTTCATTGGTTTTTTACGAGTGAAATGTACAGCTAACTATAACTTGTGTGAAACCTATGGTTTTTTCAGTGAATTTGCAAGGTTTTTTAAATGCTAATTCCTAACTATAACGTGTGTGAAACCTATGTTTTTTTCAGTGAATATATATATGTTCCAAACCTCCTCCTTATGAAAAGTGACAGACGCACTCCCAAATTCGTAGCAATCCTCTTTAGTAATTTGACAGTATTTAGCAATCATTCATCATTTTCACATCATTTACAAGTCCTGATGAGTTTAATTCCTTACGTCCTTTTTCACAGGTGAAGCCATCAAAGATTCCTTACAGCTGACGGCAGCCACTGGTGGGCATTTGCAATTTATACAATTTTGGCCCCTAGTGAACCCCTTTGGTGGGTTATTGCAACTGCATTACGACACTCGAGGCTTCCAGTAGTGACCTGCAGATCCTTCCATGGGTAATGTTGGTGTTTTACCTGCTTCTTGAAAACATGGGATATTAATTGACTATTGGGAGTATGAACTGTCAAAGAAATAGTAGAAAACAATTTACATTAAAAAACTTTTGAAATTCACTTAAAAAACAAGGTTGAATTGACGTTGCAGGTAGGTAAAGAAAAAAGAATAAAACTCATTGTTTTATTAAAGAAAAACTGATATTCCCTTCAAAAAACCTATTGGTTAAATGGAAATTATAGCTCAGCAAAATTATCACTAATTTTGCAAAGTTTTAAACTAGAAAAAACACTGAAATTCACCAGCCATAGTTTAGCAAGCTAACTGTAACTTGTGCCCCTGCCATGCATATGACCTCACATACTACACCACTCATGACATGTTGAGTGATATAATTTATGACATCACTGATGACATCTCAAATAGCTTCATAGATGACTTCACTGGTGACATCATCTAATGTGTTTATAACACACTGAAAGGAATTTTGTGAAATACACTTATAGTTCATTATGTATATGTTTTATCCTACTAATGTTCAAGCCCAGCAAATCGATGAGGCAGTACCCTGAGGGGGAAATCTTCAGTTTCAGGTCAGCAGGAGAGATGAGTAGCGGTGGGCGACTGAGGGTATTAATACGACAGCACCTGGAGTGAACATCGACCAGACATTGCGCATATCCCCCACCCTACTCTCTTACTCGGCTCACCCATCTGGACATAGAATCTGTGAACTTGCCACCTGTCCAGGGAGACCTAGAATTCTGGCCGACGCCCGGTGGAGCTTCCTTGATAGCTACAGAGGAGAAGGGCTGTGGACTCCCCCTCGGCCATCACCTACCCAGCCAGACATTGGGCAGACTTTCCTTCAACTCTCCACCTTATCTCCCTCCTCGTTACCCTTTTACCTTACCCCCCTACCCTTCTAGGCTCCATTAATCAACTTATGTAACTTGTAACTGGTTTAATTTTTTAACAATGTGTAAATTGTAACTGATGTAACCTTGTAACAATGAGTAACCTCATTTAAAGTGCTCTCATACCTCCGGGTCTAGCCAGCGCTATATAAAACGCATCAAATAAATAAATAAAATAAATGTTTGTAAGTCTTACATATGTAAAGGATACTAACTCTCCATGAAGACTCATCCACCGATCAAAGTTTGTCTACGGTACACTATTTATCATGTAACAGGATTTGAGAGTTTCTGAGTAGTACTCTGTATGAAAAGGTGTCCAGAGTGTGATGAGTGTGTGTACTGTGGTTTATTGATGGACTCAATTCTCCATGAAGGTCTTTGTGCAGGGCGAAGGGTGTGTGTAGAATTTTGGAAGGGCCTGGTCTCTTTCTGAACAGGAATGTAGAGGATAAAGTTTTCATGGTTTGGTGACAATGTGATCTCTCAATGTAGCTGTCTGCACTGGCATATGGAACCCACTTATTTTGCTTATTTCTAAGGAAATGCTTCAATTTGTACAGCATTGTTGTTCATTAAAACACTGTGGGAAAATGCAGTAGCTGACAGACATCTGCTGCTTTTGGAAGTATATGTTTTGCTCAGAATATCAGACTTTATTCATACATGTCTGAGGAAGATAGTGTTAACTTATGCCAAAAGTGCTCTTATATTAGCTACCTAAGCAACTTCCAGAATACCAATGTGAAAATGAAACTGAATAGTGAATGGCCCCGAGGGAACTTGCCAAAGCAGCTGTCAATGCGGCATGGCATGCCCGGAAAGTAAGCGGTAGAATTGAAGATGGAAAGTCTTCCTGCATGACCATTTAGGACTCACGAAAACCATCAAATAAGAATATTGTGCAGACGGATGGAATCAATGCCATCAGCTCTATGGATTTTAACCCAGTGCTTTTTTAACCTGGGGCCTTCTAACCCAGGGCCTTTGTTGAGAATTG